>NC_139553.1:33918404-34518404 GCF_965153285.1 Podarcis tiliguerta
TGTATCTGGAAAATTATTTAAGAGTAGAGCAAAATGGCAGGAGGTAGGAGTGGGTTTATAAACAGTCAACAGGGAAAAAGAAAATAGAGGAACCAATGTAATGCCGAAGTGTATTCATGGAAGCTGTGTATTAATTACTAATGTAATGATAACATTAATTAGGGGAAGGGCTGTAGCTGAGTGTTGGAGCATTTGCTTTGCGTGCAGAAGATCCCAAGTTCAGTCCCTAGCATCTCCTGGTAGAGTGGGGAAAGATTCCCAGCCTGAAACCCTGGAAAGCCACTGCCCATCAGTGAAGCCTTTCTCAGCCTTGGGTCCCCAGACATTGTTGTATTACAACTCTCTGACTACTGGCCTTGCTTGCTAGGGATGATGAGAGTTGTAGTCTAACAACATCTGGGGACCCAAAGTTGAGAAAGGCTGGTGTAGACAGTCCTGAGTTTGCTAGACTAATGGCCAGACTCAGTATTAGGAAGGTCATGTTGATCCTAGCATTATAGTGGAAACTTGGTTTTCGAATGTACAGTGGTACCTCAGGTTAAGTACTTAATTCGTTCCGGAGGTCTGTACTTAACCTGAAACTGTTCTTAACCTGAAGCACCACTTTAGCTAATGGGGCCTCCCACTGCTGCCACGCCGCCACCACCCGATTTCTGTTCTCATCCTGAAGCAAAGTTCTTAACCTGGAGCACTATTTCTGGGTTAGCAGAGTCTGTAACCTGAAGCGTATGTAACTTGAAGCGTATGTAACCTGAGGTACCACTGTAATTTGTTCTGGAAGGCCGTTCAGCTTCCGAAACATTTGAAAACTGAGGCTCAATGGGCAGTCGGTGAAATCCATTGAAAAAATGGAAAAACACACAGCGGAAGCCGTTCAACTTCCAAGGCACATTCGAAAATGGAAGCAATTACAGTGGTGCCCCGCAAGACGAATGCCTCGCAAGATGGAAAACCCGCAAGACGAAAGGGTTTTCCGTTTGCAGAGGCGCTTCGCAAGACGAATTTCCCTATGGGCTTGCTTCGCAAGACGAAAATTGACGAAAATTTTCGGGGGGTTTTTTCGCTCCAAAACCCCTTTTTCTGAATCGCTAAGCTGCTAAAAGCATTTTAGCAGCAAAACCGCTAATCCCTTAAGCCTTAAAAAGCCGTTTTTAGCCCTTAAAATGTCAATAGCGCTAATAGCGCTACTCCGTCAATGGGCTTGCTTCTCAAGACGAAAAAACTGCAAGACGAAAAGACTCGCGGAACGGATTCTTTTCGTCTTGCGAGGCACCACTGTACTTCCGGGTTTCTGGCGTTCGGGTTCCGAATTGTTTGTCAACGGAGATGTTTGAGAACCGAGATACCACTGTAATATAAAACTTTTGGAGTATTCAAATTATTTCACATTCTGTTAATTATTGTCATTGCAATAATAACTACATCCCCAGTAGTTATATTCTGTCCTTTGTCCAAGCTTCTTATTATGTAATGCAGAGTCCCAAATTCTGCAAGAAGGAAACAGGAACATGGAAGGGTGGGGTAGGGGGAGGAGGGAGCCCAGCCCCTCATGGAGACACAGAAGGATCCATGGGAGGAGAGGGGGTGGGCCATCAGCTGCTGCCACAGCACTCCTCAGCTTCGCCAGCCCGTACCACTCAATGCATCCAACTACAGTTACGATGGTGTCAGGAGCAGCCAAAGGTGGTCTGGCTCACCTATGAAGACAAGGACACTTCAATGGTCATAGCTGTTAATTTCCTGAACTGGGAATGTTTTCTTATGTTGAATTGCTGTGTATTTTTAGCATGGGGCTTTTCCTTTGGCAGTAGTTCTCGTGTGACTGGTTGATTGTGAGTCACATGAGGGAGGCATTCAATTCTGTTGTGACTGTTATTCAAGTAACTGTCATTTTTAACTGGGTTTTTTTTCTGGTTCTCTCTCTTTGTGTGAGGGAGAATGGCAGCTGAGAGAGGCTTTTCAGGATACTGCTGAGGACAGTGTGTGTTAGGGTGATCTGTCTGAAGGAGGAGATCCCTAAACATTAATAAGGAGAAACCAGAGCATGAGATTCCAAATATATTCTTCTAAATTATAAGAATACGAAAGCATATATATATATATATATATATATATATATATATATATATGTAGTGTCTGGACATTGCATATCATCTATATACAGTGTTACCTCAGTTATCGAACGTCTCAGTTGACAAACATTTCGGTTTTTGAATGCCATAAACCCGGAAGTAAATGCTTCAGTTTTCGAACACGCCTCGGAAGTTGAACATGGCACGCGGCTTCCGCTGAGTGCAAGATCCTGAGGCCTAGCTGTCAGCTATTGAACTTTTGGTTTTCAAATGTTTCAGAACTTGAACCGTCTTCCAGGATGGATTACATTCGAAAACTGAGGTGCCACTGTATCTATATATCTACACAGAAACATACACAGAGAACAACAACACCAACCACCAACTATAGAGATTACATTGATGGCATGGAAGTATGACCTTGTAAACATCTGACATGGGTGCCTCCTTGTTGACCAAGGCAGGTTAATGGAACCCTTGCCGTTTTACCATATAACATCTAAGTCTCCGCATATAACCAAGACTTTTGCTGGTACGGTATTGTTACATACTCCTTTTGGTAACAGTTATTGGGGCAGCTGAGCAAGCCCTGCCCTTTCCCCATATTCTACATGGGGGCATAGGGGGAGGGGGGCACTGATGTAGAATAGAATGCCCATATTTTCATCTGAGGCATCTTGGAGGCTATGGGAATAGTGATACCTGAAATGCTGAGGTGGCTAGCAGTCACTGCAAACAAATCTGGACCAATAACCCAACTTGGTATAAAACAGCTTCATTGCTATTATTGTACATTATGGGGATTTTACACTTTCATTTATTGGTCTGATCCAGACTTTTTACCAAGGGCACATTCAAGGACTCATTCCAACCTGGTATAGGAGAACACAGACCACGGCCAATGAGGAGAATGGCCTGGGATGATGTGGTCTGAACAGATTCCAGAGGGCTAGACAAAGGGTTGCAGAGGACAACATTTGGTCCCCAGGCGTGAGCTTTGAACTTCAATACTTGAAGGAGAGCTTCTTCTAGTGAGAACAGCTTGTTAGACTAGAGGAACCTTTGGGTTGATCCAGCAGGGCTTTTCTTATGTCCCCTAAGCCATCCTAAAGGTAAAGGGAGCCCTGGCCATTAGGTCCAGTCGCTGATGACTCTGGGGTTGCGGCGCTCATCTTGATTTACTGGCTGAGGGATCCGACATACAGCTTCGGGGTCATGTGGCCAGCATGACTAAGCCGCTTCTGGTGAACCAGAGCAGTGCACGGAAATGCTGTTTACCTTCCCGCTGGAGCGGTACCTATTTATCTACTTGCACTTTGACATGCTTTTGAACTGCTAGGTTGACAGGAGCAGGGACCGAGCAATGGGAGCTCACCCCGTTGTGGGGATTCGAACCGCCAACCTTCTGATCAGCAAGTCCTAGGCTCTGTGGTTTAACCCACAGCGCCACCCATGTCCCTGTATCCTACCTGTATGCTAATATTTTTAGAGAGGCTCTTCTTTATGTCCTTCGGCCAGGAGACAAATCTTATGAGGTGACATGAGAAAAGGCCTTCTCAGTGGTGGCATCCTGCTTATCAAAGTCCCTTGCCTCTGAAATACGGGTGACATAGGGATTTATTGGGTGGCAGGGTGTGTGTGTGTTAGTTGAATTATGATGCCACTCTGTAGTTCTGTACATTGCTAGTTATTTTTCATAAGTTTGCTTATCCTGGTGTGGTATGGTACTGTGGAATGAAGGTTCTTATTTTTTGAAATTGATTATTTTATTGTGATTGCACCTCATCCTGGGATCGAGTTTGCTGGAGGGTGAATTAGAAATAACAGCAGCAACTGCAGCAGCAGCAAATAAATAAACATTATTCAAAATATGGTAACCCAGCTTTCCGCATTAAAAATAAATAAAATTTTATTAGTTTTCAGATGTACAAAAAGTTTAGTTACAGTATAGTTTCAAGCGAGCAAGTAGTCATTGTATTAAAAATGAACTGTAAAAACACACACACACAAGCAGTTTAAACAAACCAAAGGTCTATTCCATCTTAGAAAATTCTGCTTAGAGCTGTAAAATAGGCACATATTCTGTATTCAATAATAATATATGATAACTATATCAGATACCCTACCATGTCAAGGGAAATATATCACAACATTAAGCTTACATTTTTTCTCCATGTATTAGCCAAATTCATTCATCATGAGCTGGAGGAGGTTTTTGACCAAATTCAACCTTGCCTGCAGAGTACATAAAAGTCAAACTAAACTGGTACAAAATTATCCTTTAGGTCCCTGATGATTCTCAATTTATAGGTTAATTTAACATCTCCAAAACCTTAATATAGAATGAGGGCCCTCCTCATTCTGGTGAGTGGGGCCCTGGATCCCCATCTCCAAAGCCCTCAGTTCCTTAGGAAATGTTCATGTGATATACACACCCACAGGATTGAGAACATTAAAATGTTATCCCATCCACACAGGAGCTACTCATATACTGGTGGCTCTCTTTCAAAAGTGCCACATAGATCCCTCCCCCCAAGTATTATATCAAATGCAGTCTCTGAATGCTATTATCCATTAAATGGCTTAATTTTTTGCTTTTTAAAATGTGTGCGAGAAATCTTGTGCAGTGAGTTAGTGATGGAGACTTTTACTAGCAGGACTGGAGAACTGATTGTAGGCGTCTTCTGGGGCTATTATCTTATTTATGTGTTTCATGCTGTTAAATGACCCATGCCAGGAAAATCAGCAAAGTATGTATTTCCCCAGCCAATGCAACTCTAAGCAGCAAAGTTTAGCAGTGTCATCTGTGGTTCTATGCCATGTTTCAGGGGCTCCCAAACTGTGGTCCACAAACTACCAGTGGTCTATAAGCTTCATTTAGATGGCTTGTTGACTGTCCATAAAGAACACTGGGGGCTGTGCATTACAATTGTTATGATATGCAGAAAAAGAATCAGCATTTTTCAAGCGGTCCATGGGTGAGAACAACAGGTCTGGGATGTGTCAATATGCAACTTAGCTATTTGCACAAGAATAATTAAGTTCTACCTGTTAGCAGCTAGGCTATGTTCAAGGTATTGATTTTTGTGAATAAAGTCCTATACAGGTTTAGACCAAGACAGGACCAGCCCAAGATATTTTGGCACCTGAGGCAAACCACAATATGGCACCTTCCTCCTGTGAAGGAATTATTATTATTATTATTATTATTATTACTATTATTATCATCATCATCATCATCATCATTATTTATACCCCACCCTTCCAGGTTCAAAAACCAGGCTCAGGGCAGATAGCAACAAATTTAAAACACTTAATTATAAAAGCAGCATAAAATACAGTATAAAAACATGAATAACAATAAAAATCAATTAGATAATCACCAGGGCTAGCTGGCTGAATTGGTCCTACTTGGGCCAGCGAGGAGGCCAGGGGAGAATTAGCTGTAGGGTCTCAGAGCAGGTGATCTTCATAAAAAGGGAGGAGAAGGGAAATAAAGAAGGGAAATAAAAGATCAGGCTGAATTCAACTTAAAGGCCAGGTGGAATAGCTCTATCTTACAGGCCCGTAGGAAGGAGGGTGAGTGAAGATGTACATCAGGAACAAGAGTTGGAAGATACAAGGAGTTCCTCCTATTTGCCAAGAGGAGATGGCAGATCCAGACTTAAGGGGTGAACAGCAGCTGTAGCTGCCACCACCGCAGAAGCAGAAACACGCAGTGCATTCCTTGGAGGTTGGATCTGCTACACGTCTAGATCTTGCTGCCTGAGGTAGTTGCCTTACCTTGCCTCATGGGTGGGCCAGCACAAGGAGCAGGAAATCTAATCAATTGCTGCACTCTGCAGCTACCATCTTATCAGGAGGTCCATTCCTCATATTGTAGGAACCAGACCTTTCGTGCTGTAGCACCTACCCATTGGAATTGCCTCCCCTTGAATATTAGATGCAATCTTTGTTGCCTTTATACCACCTACTAAAGATCTTCTCCCCTTCATGGATCACTGCCTTGCCGTGGCGAAGGGGCTTGAAGAACTCAGAGAAGCTATGAACTATGCCGAGCAGGGCACCCAAGATGAACAGGTCATAGTGGAGAGTTTTGACCAAACGTGATCCACCTGGAGTAGGAATCGGCAAGCCACTCCAGTATCCCTGCCAAGAAAACTCCATGGACAAAGACAACAGGTATATAAAAGTTATGACGCTGGAAGATGAGCCCCTCAGGTCGGAAGGCGTCCCACATGCTACTGGGGAAGAGCGGAGGACAAGTACAAGTAGATCCAGAGCTGATGAAGCAGCTGGGCCAAAGCCGAAAGGACGCTCAGTTGCGGATATGCATGGAAGCGAAAGGAAAGTCCAATGCTGTAAAGAAAAATATTGCATAGGAACCTGGAATGTAAGAACCATGAACCTGGGTAAGTTGGATGTGGTCAAAAATGAGATGGCAAGAATAAACATTGACATCCTGGGCATCAGTGAACTAAAATGGACGGGAATGGGCGAATTCAGTTCGGATGACTATCATATCTACTACTGTGGGCAAGAAACCCGTAAAAGAAATGGAGTGGCCCTCATAGTCAACAAAAGAGTGGCAAAAGCTGTACTGGGATGCAATCTCAAAAATGATAGAATGATCTCGATACGAATCCAAGGCAGACCTTTTAACATCACAGTAATCCAAGTTTATGCACCAACTACTGGTGCTGAAGAAACTGAAATTGACCAATTCTATGAAGACTTACAACAGCTTATAGAAGTGACACCAAAGAAGGATGTTCTTCTCATTATAGGGGATTGGAATGCTAAAGTAGGGAATCAAGAGATAAAAGGAACAACTGGCAAATTTGGTCTTGGAATTCAAAACGAAGCAGGGCAAAGGCTAATAGAGTTCTGTCAAGAGAACAAGCTGGTCATCACAAACACTCTTTTCCAACAACACAAGAGACGACTCTACACATGGACATCACCAGATGGGCAGCATCGAAATCAGATTGATTATATTCTCTGCAGCCAAAGATGGAGAAGCTCTATACAGTCAGCAAAAACAAGACCTGGAGCTGACTGTGGCTCAGATCATCAGCTTCTTATAGCAAAATTCAAGCTTAAACTGAAGAAAGTAGGAAAAACCACTGGGCCGGTAAGATACAATCTAAACCAAATCCCTTATGAATACACAGTGGAAGTGAGGAACAGGTTTAAGGATTTAGAATTGCTGGACAGAGTGCCTGAAGAACTATGGATGGAGGCTTGAAACATTATACAGGAGGCAGCAACGAAAACCATCCCAATGAAAAGGAAATGCAAGAAAGCAAAGTGGCTGTCCAATGAGGCCTTACAAATAGCGGAGGAGAGAAGGTAAGCAAAATGCGAGGGAGATAGAGAAAGATACAGGAAATTGAATGCAGAATTCCAAAAAATAGCAAGGAGAGACAAGAAGGCCTTCTTAAATGAGCAATGCAAAGAAATAGAGGAAAACAACAGAATGGGAAGAACCAGAGATCTGTTCAAGAAAATTGGAGATATGAAAGGAACATTTCGTTCAAAGATTACCATAATAAAGGACAAAAGTGGTAACAGAAGCCTAACAGAAGCAGAAGACATCAAGAAGAGGTGGCAAGAATACACAGAGGAATTATACCAGAAAGATATGGATGTCTCGTACACACCAGGTAGTGTGGTTGCTGACCTTGAGCCAGACATCCTGGAGAGTGAAGTCAAATGGGCCTTAGAAAGCATTGCAAATAACAAGGCCAGTGGAAGTGATGGTATTCCAGCTGAACTATTTAAAATTTTAAAAGATGATGCTGTTAAGGTGCTACACTCAATATGCCAGCAAGTTTGGAAAACTCAGCAGTGGCCAGAAGATTGGAGAAGGTCAGTCTACATCCCAATCCCAAAGAAGGGCAGTGCTAAAGATTGCTCCAACTACCGCACAATTGCACTCATTTCACACGCTAGCAAGGTTATGCTTAAAATTCTTCAAGGAAGGCTCAAGCAGTATGTGGACCGAGAACTCCCAGAAGTGCAAGCTGGATTTAGAAGAGGCAGGGGAACCAGAGACCAAATTGCAAACATGCGCTGGATTATGGAGAAAGCTAGAGAGTTCCAGAAAGACATCTACTTCTGCTTCATTGACTATGCAAAAGCCTTTGACTGTGTCGATCACAGCAAACTATGGCAAGTTCTTAAAGAAATGGGAGTGCCTGATCACCTCATCTGTCTCCTGAGAAATCTCTATGTGGGACAAGAAGCTACAGTTAGAACTGGATATGGAACAACTGATTGGTTCAAAATTGGGAAAGGAGTACAACAAGGCTGTATTTTGTCTCCATGCTTATTTAACTTATATGCAGAATTCATCATGCGAAAGGCTGGGCTGGATGAATCCCTAGCCGGAATTAAGATTGCTGGAAGAAATATCAACAACCTCAGATATGCAGATGACACAACCTTGATGGCAGAAAGTGAGGAGGAATTAAAAAACCTTTTATTGAGGGTGAAAGAGGAGAGCACAAAATATGGTCTGAAGCTCAACATCAAAAAAACGAAGATCATGGCCACTGGTCCCATCACCTCCTGGCAAATAGAAGGGGAGGAAATGGAAGCAGTGAGAGATTTTACTTTCTTGGGTTCCATGATCACTGCAGATGGTGACAGCAGCCACGAAATTAAGAGACGCCTGCTTCTTGGGAGGAAAGCAATGGCAAACCTAGATAGCATTCTAAAAAGTAGAGACATCACCTTGCCAACAAAGGTCCGTATAGTAAAAGCCATGGTTTTCCCAGTAGTGATGTATGGAAGTGAGAGCTGGACCATAAAGAAAGCTGATCGCCGAAGAATTGACGCTTTTGAATTATGGTGCTGGAGGAGACTCTTGAGAGTCCCATGGACTGCAAGAAGATCAAACGCATCCATTCTTAAGGAAATCAGCCCTGAGTGCTCACTGGAAGGACAGATCGTGAAGCTGAGGCTCCAATACTTTGGCCACCTCATGAGAAGAGAAGACTCACTGGAAAAGACCCTGAAGTTGGGAAAGATGGAGGGCACAAGGAGAAGGGGACGACAGAGGACGAGATGGTTAGACAGTGTTCTCGAAGCTACAAACATGAATCTGACCAAACTGCGGGTGGCAGTGGAAGACAGAAGTGCCTGGCGTGCTCTGGTCCATGGGGTCACGAAGAGTCGGACACGACTGAACGACTAAACAACAACAACAACAAAATATCTTCTTCTTTGAACAAACTGAGATCTTTCCCAGTCTGCACCTGCACTGGAATTGTTCTAAAAAATTAACAATGTGGGTGGAGGCGCTCCTTCGGGTATACAGGGTTGAGGCTGCTTAGGGCTTTAAAGGTCAACACCTACTCTTTGAATTATGCTCAGAACATACCAGGAGCCAGTGTGGATCCTTTAGGACCGGTGTTATATGGTTCTGGCGGCTGCTCCCAGTCCCCAAGAGCCTTCTGGCAGTTCCCTCACTACACAAAGTGAAGTTACAGTTCTCTGTAACTAGTACCCAAACCACTGAATTCAAGTTAAAAGAAAGAAGATTCCAACTAAACATTAGAAAGAACTTTCTGACAGTAAGAGATGTTCAACAGTAAGCGGACTCCCTCAGAAGGTGGTGGACTCTTCTTCCTTGGAGGTTTTTACAGCTGCCATGTATGCTCTAGCTGAGATTCCTGCGTTGCAGGGGATTGAACTAGATGAACCTTCTAACTCTACAGTTTTATGATTCAATGAGGGCTGATAAAAGGCAGTTGCCATGTTTTTAAGCCATTGATTGGGCCCGTCCCCCACCGTCTGGTGTAAAGACATAATGTGCATAAAGTCCCCACCCATGTGCTCACTCTGAGATTTAGGAGAAAGAGCTTTGTCTTTTCCCCTCCCTTCTTTTCTCGCTTGACATTCTGCCTGAAATGTCATGGGAGCTAAAAGCTTCTACTGTGAGTCATTTCATTTGGACCTAATAGGGGATTGTCCAACTATGAATTCAATATGGTTCTGTACACACTGGTTTGAAGAACAGTTGCATGGTAAACCTGAAAGAATTCCATGCTGGATAAACATCAGATTTGCTTCTGTGCATGACATATTTGCCTGCACTTTGTAGCCCATCCTAGATGATTCGTGAAAGCAAATCCGCCAATAAGTTAACGATGTGACTCAATAAAACTGGCAAATGGATATTGGAAATTTTTTATGAGATACAAATATGAAAACTCTGGATGGAGAGGAAAGATGTAAGCAAATCAGCAAGCCATAAACCACCCTGCAAATATTTCTTATAATTTAAACATTTATCTGCGGCTTCTCACGATTGCCTTTTAAGCATTCCTCTTAAATTCTCTCATGGAAGAATTGTGGGCTTGGGAATACATTTTAAGAAAATATAGTAACATGTGTCTAAACAGCCATAAATAAAAAATACATTTGTGAGTAAAGAGCAATATGGAATGGAGTTTTATGTTCTGAAACACCAAGACTTGTTAGCTTTTTATGCTTCCAGGATATCGTAATATTTTATGTACTATTAGAAGGCACAGATGAAAGAGGCTGCAAGTCACAAATGGGTTTCTCCAGAGTAATCCTATTGACCTCTGTGGAACTACTCCATGGAATGTGATTTTGTTGATTGCCTCTGTAATGGAAACTTTCTCCTTTCTCTTTATATTTGTGCATTTCCTCTGCAATGTTTATTAAAGAATATAAAAATGTGTGACAGACTCTGATCTCGCTCTACCCTCCCTCCGCAAACACCCCAAAAGGCATTCTGTTAACAACAACAGAAAGCTGTAAGTAGTTTCTTATGCCGACTGCAGCAGTTTTCTGGAATGGCAAATATTCATTAGTATGCACTGATATGCAGAAGTTCTTACTGACAATTCCCAGGATGCTCCCTCCTTCATAAACAGATTGTTGATGGTTACTGCATAATCCATCTGAGTGTTGCAATAAAAGGAGGGAAAACACACACACACACACATCACAAAGTCTTCACTGGGCAGTGCCGAAATGAAGTGCCGAAAACCAAAATTGCTTAAGAGAGCAAGAGACAATAAAATGAATTTCTTTTACAATCTGCAATTTTCCTATTTCTGCCATTCAAGCTTACCCAGACACTGCATGGTTCAGCCTGCCTCCCCACTTTTCTCAGTCTTCTCTTTTTTAAAGAGTTAATTAATGGGTGGATTGATTACCAAAGAACATTAAACAACTCTGGTAAGCATCCCCCAGTTCTGACCAGTAATTGATTTCACCGCAAGGTGTGACTACTCTATTTAATTAGAGCTAAGGGGATGAGAAAAGAAGACGCAGAGCTGTGATACAAGGAATTGGTTGAGTAGAGTAACTGGGATGTTTAAAGTGGAGCAGCAGCATTGAGACAATTCATCAATTAGTTTAATCAGGCAGTGGATTCTAATTCTTCTCTGTTGTGATTTTTATACAAGTTATAGATGAATGGATCACTTCTTATGGGGTGGGATATTTGTTTGTTTTTGGAGATAACCTGATAGACCAAGATGGGAAACAAGACTCAGCAGGTTGAGGCAGAACTTTGTTCAAAACCAGAAAGACTCTTCTTCAGACGGACCGCAAAATGGTGTCCCCTAACAGCCAAGGAAGAAGGGTGAGGATGATCTACATCAGAAACAAGAGGGGAAGAAAGATTGACATCGGGATCTGTTGCCGCTGTGGATCCTACCTCACCTTGTCTTATGGGTTTGCCAGCCCTGCACCCAGTGTCCTGGCCTGGCCCTCACTGGATAAAAACTCAAACTCGTACAGTTTCTGCCTAAACCATGAATGCTTGTTTCAGTATGATGCATAGGCAAAGTGGAGCTCTAAGGCACAGTAGGTGTTCTGCATGGCTAAACTATCTAAGATGTCGATCCAACAAACAATGTGCACCCTTGAGTCCCATTAAATGTGGATGGGATAGGCACAACTTCAGTGTAGCAAATGGGCAAGCAAATGGCAACTCTTTCTGGAAGCCTGGACCTGAGCTGCCTGCTCCTGCCTATGGTGGCATCTCTATGACCTCAGTGATGGAGGAAGCAACAGTGCCTGCTCCTAACCCACTGAACCCACTTCACCTGATCTCAGGAATATCCTCTGGTGCTGCCAGAACCAAGTCAAAGCCCATCCTCTGAGCCATAAGTAAAAACTTGACTCAGCTATGATTCATCCAGGGCTGGTAAATTTTGTGCCAGCCACCAGAGTTATATGAGAGGCCCAAACCAATGGCACCATGGCATAAAATGTGATGGAGGAGGGAACAGAGTAGAGCACTGGGAGATTATGCCACTGGGACCTTGCTTGAGATCTGACTCTCATTTATAACTCCATCCTCTGGCCCTGACACAGCCCATCTGAACCCAGGCCCCTCCCCACCAGGCAGTTCTTCTAGCTCCCCCAGCCTCTGTCTTTGCTCGACTCATGATTAATGGGAGATCAGTTTTCTAGCTGATAAAGTTTGTACAGATGGCCTTGTTTGTTTGTTGAATTGATTTTTATTGCTTTTAGAATTTGTGCTTCTGTGCTTTATTCTGTTTTTATAGCTTAGCCTATGGTCAGAGATGATTAGGGTTTTAGTCCAAAACATTCAGAGGACACCAGGCTGGGCAAGGATGCCTTAAGGACTTGGACAGCTGCTTCATACTTTTGAGAAGAGCTAAGAAGACGATCACAGTGCTTGATGATTGTCTCCTTTTGTTCAAGTGACTTTGCAACCATTCTCCAAACTCCTGAGGTTGTGATGTGTAAATTGGTTGCTTGTCCTTCTCTCTCTCTCTCTCTCTCTCTCTCTCTCTCTCTATCTCTCTCTCACACACACACACACACACACACACACCAAACCCTAATTTTCCTAGAATAATTAATACGCACACAGTAGTCTCACTCATATACTTCCTCTGTGGCTTAACAAGCTAAGATAATGAGTAAAAATTCTGCTTCTCTTGGGCCTCTCAAGAAATAATAAGGTAACATCCCCAATATATAATGAGATCAGAGCTAATAAGGTCAACAGTTGCCCCACAATCCAGCTAGATTTGTCCATTGTCAAGCTCTCATCTAGCTTTAAAGGGAGAACTGCAGTTAAATTAATGCTGCATTAAGTGACAGTGAATGTATGGCTCTGTGCTGGTGTTTAAAAGCTGCCTGTTGGACTTTGAGGAAAATGACTTCAAAATAGTTCATGCTGTGATGAAATCCTCTTTTCTTTGCACAATGCATTTGGCTTAACAAACTTGACCTGCAAGAGGTTGCCTCTGATGCTGCACCCTGCCATCAAAACATTGGTTTGATCTCTTATCCAGAGTTCTAGGATGAATCCCAGAATGGTGTTCCAAAGGGATATCAGGCTGCCATCTTGCTGAAGCTAATCAGGGTTGGGCCTGGTTTTTGTTTTTGTTTTGCTGCTGAAATACTTGAGGCCTCATTGATACCAGAATCCCACCTGCTCTTGAAAATACACCTGCTTAGGCAAATAATCCCTTGAACTTCCCAATCAAATTATTTTAATTGCTCTTTCAAGCGTTTTAAGTTTTATGCTTTATAAACTGGACTCGTTTCATTGTATATTGAAATTATGTATGTTTCTAATGCTTTTGTGGAAGTGTTTCCTGGTGCATTTTAACTGTGTATTATTTTTATACTTGTAAACTGCTTAGAAACCATTTTGGCATATAAGCAGTGTATAGATTAAATAAAAATAAATGATAAAAAAAATAATTTGAGTATCATGGCTCCCTTTTTCTTTTTTTGAGGGGGGGGGGCAAGCAAGCTCACAAGCAGGTCAGGAAATAGTGATTGCCACTTCCTGTATATTCCATGCATTCGCTGCACAACTGGATGTCTAAAATGATCAAGGGCATTAATAACTCCCTGATGAGGAAAGACTGGTGTTTGGGACTTCTTAGTTTAGAGAAAGAGTTTGGATTTGATATCCCGCTTTATCACTACCCGAAGGAGTCTCAAAGTGGCTAACATTCTCCTTTCCCTCCTCCCCCACAACAGACACTCTGTGAGGTGAGTGAGGCTGAGAGACTTCAGAGAAGTGTGACTGGCCCAAGGTCACCCAGCAGCTGCATGTGGAGGAGCGGAGACGCGAACCCGGTTCCCCAGATTACGAGACTACCGCTCTCAACCACTACACCACACTGGTGTAAGTGTACAAGTAAGTGCTGATATGATAAAAGTTTATAAAGTTATGTGTGGCATGGAAAAAGTGGGTAGAGAAAAGCGTTTCTCCCTCTTTCACAACGCTTTGCAGTCATCCACATCTATGGTCATCCAGTGAAGTTGAATGTTGAAAGATTCAGGATAGATAAAAGCTCCTACTTCTTCATGCAGCACATGTTCCCACAGGAAGCAGCAATGGGCACCAGTGTGGATGACTCTGAAAGAGGGTTACAAAGATTCATGGAAGGTAAGACTATCAGTGGCTGGCAGCCAGGATGGAGGCTACGCTCTGCCTCCGTGGTTGGAGGCAGTACCAGATGCTGGAAACTGCAGGAGGGAGAGTGCTGTTTTGCTAAAATTCTCCTTATGGGTTTCCCACAGCCATCTGGTTGGCTTCTCTGAGAACGCAATGGGCCACTGGCCTGGTCCAGTAGGGCTCTTCTTATGTTCAGTTCCAGAATTGAGAGATCCCACTTAGTTATCCCATAAATTGATATTTCATCTGTTTATTTGTCCAATCCTTTTAAAGGGCCTTCTAAACTAATTTCCAGTGCCTCTTCTTGTGGTAGCAAATTCCAGATATTGATTGTTTATTATGTGAGTGCACAATTTCATTTTTCTATCCTGGACCTACTGCAAGATCACTTAACTGGATGATGCCGAGTTGTCGTATTTGGAGAGATATTCTTCCTTTATTGGAGAGTTTTGCAAACATATTTATAAATCACTGTTAATATCTTTTTACCCTGATGGACTCTTGGCAGCTGGAATGAGTCAATATACATGTGTTTAGAGGTGTGTGTTATTTAGCAGGGGGTTTTCTTTCTTCATTTAATGTGTATGTTTTTATCTTACTTATCATCAAGGCTGGCCCCAGGAAATATTGCAGCCTGAGTCAAAGGACAAGCCTGGAAGCTGAATCTTACTTTGACACTGGTTATGGGACAGTGGCTGCCACTGAATTGGACAAAAGCAGCCTAGGTAAGCAATGTACAGTAGACTGGGCAGCACAGGCAGCTGTGACCTCCAACATCTCACCATCTCCCAGCATTTTGCCTAATGGTAGCACTGTTGTTAGTTACTGCAGTGCTTTACATATGGGGCAGTTCAAAGACAGCACTTAGTGCAGAGCTCAGCAACCAGATTATTGACTAGGATCAGAAGGTTTGAACTTATTGCACAAATTATGGCCTGACTGCACTCACTATCAGTTTAGATGGAGCAGGGGGCAGGGAAGTTGCTTTTGATCCTAAGTGGTTCAGGACCACAACACCTTAAGGACAGCCTCTCTCCATATGAACCTGCCCAGTCCCTGTTGTCTTCATTCCAAGCCCTTCTGCATGTCCCACAAAGGGGGTTTCAGAAGGTGGCCACATGAGAACAGGTCCTTCCAGTGGTGTCCCCCTCTCTGTGGAATGCTCTTCTCAGGGGGAGACGTAATTACTGTACAATCAGGTATTTGCCTCCCATAGTGGTGCTCATCTTGTAGTGGGGTGGGTAGGACCTGTCCTTATTAATACATTATTGGGTGAGCAGGGCATGTATTTTGGATTGTTGGTTACTTTAAATTTCTTCTATCTATTGTATTTTATCTTGTCAAGTCACCCTGAGATTTCTTTCATATAAATTAATTATTGTATTATTGTATTAATTAATTTAATTAATTAATTAACTAACTAACTAGTTATCATAGCTCTTTGGCATGGAATGAGACAAAATGTACATGGACTGATGAATAGATGTCTCTGCCCTATAACTCACATTTCAAATGAGTGTACACAATGGCAATCAGGTCCTGGGCATGGAAGGGTTACTACTAGCTTGTTTTCCAATGTCTCTTAGTTCCACAATGAACTGAGTAACAAATTTTTATTGCATTTTAATGGTTGATATACGGATGTTTGTAAAACCAAAGGTCAATTCAATAACTGAAAATAGTTGCAGCAGACATGGTGGTAAACGAACAAGGATTTAAAGAAAGGTGAAAATGTAGTTGATAAGGTCATAAAGTTGAACAGCTGAATACGTTTAATTGACCTATATTCTTCCAAAGGCCATAAACTTTGTCACACTTTGTAAATGCCACAAAAGCTTTCAAATATTTATAGAGAACCTTAATATATGAAGCCATGAGAATGTACATTTAAGTGGGTGAAAAAGAGGTTTAAAAATATTCCTTAAAAGGGGGGGTCTTGTAATTCGCAGCAGTACGGAGAAGAAGCAATACCCAGTATGGATCATTAGAAGCCATGGAACATCACTTCCTTTAATAAAAAGGTGTAGCTTTTCATAAATGAGAAAGAGAGAGGGTGATACAAAGGTTGACTGGAAGAGAAAGATAATGGCACACTTCCTGGTACATGCTCCCCTGCAATCATAGCACTTTTGTCTGCGATAGCCCTGCTGAATCAGCACACTTGGGAACATAGGAAATTGTGTCATATTAAATCAGACCATTGGTCCATCTAGCTCAATACTGTCTACACTGACTAGCAGTGCCCCTCCAGGATTAAAGGCAGGGTTATTTCCCAACCCTATCTGCAGGTGCTGAGGATTGAACCTGAGACACAGGTGCTGAGGATTGAACCTGTATGCACAGCAGGTGCTCCATCACTGAGCTGCAACCCTCTCCCACCCAAAGAGGATTGCTGCTAAATCATATGAATAGCCTCACTAGATAAGGCCAGAGGCCCATCTAAAATGTGAAGTGAACCATTCTTATTTCACACCCCTAGTTGGAGATTCGAGGAATATTGTGCATATAAAGTATGTGAGAGCAAGTGCGGTTAGAGTGTTGGACTAGAACCTGAGATACCAGGGTTCAAATCTCCACTCAGCCATGAAACACATTGGGCAACCTTGGACTCACCACTGCTTCTCAGCTTAACCAACCTCACCTACCTGTTGTGGGAATTAAATGAGGAGGAGGTGAGTCATTTAGCTAGATGGGCTAAATTTAGCTAGATGACTTGGTATGAGGTATCTTCCAGCAGCTGCTAGTGGGACATTGCAGGTGTTGCAGCATTGCTCACCTGGTTTCCAAAAGTGAGAAGGTCGAGGCAATGGGGAGTGTGGTGTGGGCACAACAACAGAGCCAAGTCAAAATCATTATCTTTAATGATGCAGTTCAGTTCCACAAATAGCGATTTCTTATAACTTGTCTTCTGTGCACCCATACTTTTCCATGGTCCACCAGCCCCAAATCCAGATGGGGAGGAGAGAGTATTTGGAAACATCCAAGATGCTCCACAAACACAAGACAACAACAACAACAACATTAAAGCAAGTTTTGAAAATATTCTTCTTGTGCAACACATTTTTAAGAGATGCAAAGAAAAAGTGCATGTTGGCCATGTGGTCAACATACTGATTTTGAGCAAGGATATGATACTTTATTTGTAGACCAGTGCTCAAAGATGCTCACAATGATTTGCCTGTGTTGTGTTTTTTTTTTTTTTTAAAAAAAAGGAGTAAAAAATGGTCAATATTTCAATGCTCAGCACATTTTAACTTGCTGCAGATATGGCTATTTTCATGGGATTGGTTTGAAACATGGCAGATTTGCAGGCTACAACAGGTAGATCCAGAATGGCAACTAGCTCAACAGGCACTGCTTTTAATAAGCTGTAGGATTTTGAGGCTTAAAGGCAATATATATTTGTTTTTGGTTACTTGACTTAACTAAAGGGACACTCCTGTGCCTTTTTAATTTTCATACACTGCATTCGGAAGATAAACACTATGTGATTACAATGGTTTCTGATTATTAAGGCAGCCATGATGTAGGTTGCATGTAGAAAGGGGGGGGGGACTCTGTGTGCTGTCCCTCAATAAAATTAAATTAGGCACTTTCATATCTATAATTAGTTGTACTTTCTGGGTCTCCGTGCCCCAAGCTATTAACATTCAGGTTTAATGAAACCAAATGCATGTTGAAACTCACATTTCTCTATTAAGCACAAGCTAATGTTAGCAGTGCAATAGTAATGAACTATCAGGAATATCATATTATTAGTGTGGAAATTAAATGCATCTTACAATTTTTACATCTTGTTTGTCTTTTGTTAGCACATCCTTGTGTCTTCTCTCTTGAGTTCCGTGGTTTTGATTTTAGGGCAATTACATTGCACCTTTGTTCCTTTTTGAACTCAACGTGGTGTAAAGGGGGTTTGCAGGAGGTTCCCCATCAAAGATCTGACTAGTTCCAAGCCTGCCTAGTTTCAGCAAGTTGGCTGTGTCACCATGCCTTAAAACTATGCCCTTCTCCCCTTTTAAAAGCCCAGGAGAATAAAACAACATTTTCCTAGTGTAGAAAGGAGAACAATGTTTGGCCCATACTGTCTTCTCTGGTTCAGAAGGGATTTGAAGCTGTGTCTCCCATGTCCTTTCCCAATACAGTAGGGGCATACTAAGTATTCAAACTTCTGGTTTTTACCTATAAAGTATTATGCAGTTCATGGGACCAATACCTCAAAATTGCTTCTCCCCATATGAAATGACCCCAGCCTTGTGATTTTCATCTGACAACCATGTGACCTTCCTCACATGGCACCTCCTTGGCAGGTCCAGAGAGTGGCAACAGCAGAATTGGCCTTTTCTGCAGTGGCTCCCCACTTGTGGAAAGCTCTCCTCAGGAAGGCATGCCAGGTATTATCATACCTTTTGCATCAGACCTTCCTTTGGCTCTTGATTATCTGTGGACTCCTTGGGTGGGTGTGATGTTTTGAAACTGCCTTTTAAAGATAGCATTGTCTTTTGGGCACTAGGTTTGGCAAGTGAAGCCAAACTCTTTGTACTGTTTTTCCCCCCAGCTGTACTGCAGATGCCCCCCTCTAAGGTGGCTATCTAAGGTGGTCTAAAAGAAATCCTATAAGCAAAGGTTGAAAGAATTGGGCATACATTGCTATGGAGAAGATAAAGCTGCCTGGAGAAGATAAAACTGAGGATGGTGGAGGTGAGATATAGAATCATAGGATAATAGAATTGTACAGTTGGAAGGGACCTCAAGGGTTATTTAGTCGAACCTCATGCAATGCAGGAATCTCAAGGCATATGTGATAAATGACCATCCAACCTCTGCTTAAAGACCTCAAGGAAGGAAGGTTCACAACCTCCTGAGGGTCAAACAGCTCTTGCTGTCAGAACATTCTTCCTGATGTTTAGATGGAATCTTCTTTCTTGTAACTTGAAGCCATTGGTTCAGGTTCTAGCCTCTGTAGCTGGAGAAAGCAAGCTTGCTCCACCCTCCATGTGACAGCCCTTTGAGATATGCCTGGATGCGTGGTGGGCTCTCCTGCCCTTGAGGTCTTCAAGCAAAGTCAGGACAGCCTTCTGCTGCTCTTCTGTGGGGTATAAATAATAATAATAATAATAATAATAATAATAATAATAATAATAATAATTATTATTATTATTATTATTATTAATTCCTTTCTCGGTCAGGGGTTGAATGAGGTGGTCTCCAAGGCACTCTGTGTTCCAAAACCATGTGCCCATTCAGCAATAGATAAGTATACCCCTCCCACATTATGACCATGTATTCAGTGGCAATGAGGATCAGTGGTTATGTCCTGACTTTGCTGAGAGATGCAGTGTGCTTCTGAATGCCCTTTGCTGGGAATCACAAATGGAGAGAATACTGATGTGCTCAGATTCTTCTTGCAGGCTTCCCATAGGCAGCTGGTTGGCTTTTATGAGAACAAGCTGCTGGACTAGAACCAGCAGGCTCTTCTTATGTCCTTTATACAAGATATTGCATTCTGCCCAGTGATCTGCATTGGTCCTATGATAGATAGATAGATGATAGATAGATAGATAGATAGATAGATAGATAGATAGATAGATGATAGTCCCTGTGTCTTTTAATGAACCTTCTGGGTACACTGGAAGCTGCCTTATACTGAGCCATATCATTGGTCCTAGTTCAGTACTGTCTGCACTGAGTGACAGTGTCTATCCAGGACTTCCGGCAAAGTTCTCTCTCAGCCTTCCCTGGAGATGTCAGGGATTTAAACTGGAACCCTCTGCATGCAAAGCAGATGCTCTGCCACTGATCCACATCCCTTCCCCTAGTTTACCTTCTTGCTAAACTTCACTTGAAGGGGGGGGGGGGGGAGGCCTTCTCTGCCTAGCTGCAGCTCCACTTTGCTTTGGACCAATCCATCATATTCACTTGTTTTATTGGTTTCTATCTTTCTGCTTAATTACATTGGATTTCAACTGTGCTGTTGCATACAGTTCCCTGAATATTTGAAACCGCTCTAAGAGGTTGAGCTGAGCCGCTTGCAATTAATATTCAACAGTCCTCCGAGCCTTCTACTGCTTCCTCACCGTAAATCTCTCAACATTACAAGAGGGGGTGGGGGTGAGAGAGAGAGAGAAAGGAAATGTATTTGAAATGACTCTGTGATCATCAGATCCTATATGTGTCCGTCTTTATTAATTACATGTGCCTCATTCACCAGATTAGTTTCCCAAATAGCCTTTGACCATAAAGATTGTTCAAAAATTGTGTTAGAGAGCAATCCTCCACTATCTACAAAAGCGGGGGTTTTTTAATTTTTTTAAAAGGTGTTGTAATCACTACCGCAATCTCAGTAATTAAAATCCTCCATGATCAAAGTTCCGGCGTTCTTTCCTTATCAGGCTAGCATTTGCTGCTCTGTTTTTCTGGAGGTGGCCTGGAGGGCTGTCAGTGCTTGGCTAGCTTCATTGTTCCTTATCACTGAAGCTTTCTGATGTATCAGCCAAAATATTTACTTCGTTCTCATTCTGAAGGCTCCCTATCATCCCACAGCACACACAGCTCAGGTGAATCCTCTCTGCATTTCTGTTTCAACCCTTCAGTACGTTTGGCGGTCTTGATTTTTATACCCTCCGTCATTTCCTCCCTCGACCTTGTCTCTGTTAATCTAATAACATTCATATTCTTCTCTGAAAAATCTCAACTCCCATTTCGGTAGCCTCATTATGTATGCTCTGAGCATTTTTTTGCAGTGCGCTTTGGAAGGAATTGTTTCCTCTTTTATCAGCTCCTCGCTTTGCCTTCTCACTAACTCCAGGAAAGAAAGAAAGAAAGAAAGAAAGAAAGAAAGAAAGAAAGAAAGAAAGAAAGAAAGAAAGAAAGAAAGAAAAGCCATAAACAAATCTGTTGAAGACCAGGAAATATACGGTACTTCCAGTTCATTTTTTTTAAGCAGCCATCCCCCGCCTCGCCGCAATTCATATTTCATGCCCGCATGGCAGGTATCAGACTTCTGGAATTTTACGAGATGGAATAGGGCTTCACCAGTCAGCAGAAATCCAGCATCTGCCCTGAAGCAAGCCACACTGTGACCTTAGGGTTTTGCAGTGCCTAGAGGTACTTAAAACTTATTTCTACAGATATTTTGGCATGGCAAGCCAATGCAGGTAGATAGCTTTTGGCAAACTCAGATTCAAAGTTTTACTGTGCATAACTTACGCATGATTACCCACTGCATGATTACCTACCACATGATCACATGAATTAAACCATGTGTTGAAAAGTTAATAGCCTGTTAGCTGCCACATTTCGTTGGAGTTTTCTTCACAGAGTCTTAAGGAGGCCATTTATAGCTCATTCCCAGAGAAACAGCCCTTCTTTCTGCCATTTTTTTTGCCACTTACATCCTTTGGTTCTTTGCTGTCCCAGTCACTGTGCTTATTGCCCCCTGCCCCCCCCCCAAAAAAGAAAGTAAATGTATCACGGAAAAGAGAACAAAATATGAAACATATTGGCTTAAAATGTGCATATGCTAATGTGCAACAAATTAGAAACACATCTCACCATAGTGAGGAAGAACTGTGAGCAAGTGACTTGTGTCTGCTCAGTTTGCTATCCAAGTGTTTACTGTTTATGGGTAACTTCAGGCCATTCCTGCTCTTTCTTCTGATGGTTCATTATCTTTAAGCTGCATCAGACAGCCCTTTAAATAGACACATCCTTCACATAGGAGGCCGATCCTCTGCAAATTAGGGCACATAGCTATCCTTCTCTCTCTCTCTCTCTCTCTCTCTCTCTCACACACACACACACACACACACACACACACACCACATTCACACATTGCATAATATCCAAGAGCCATGTCCCCTTATTACATGAATTTCTACAGGCAACAGGCCAACAGACAAAAGTAAGATTTTCGATTCCAAACTGTGAATTAAAGCTTAATGTTCTGAAGCATAATTCTGCACAAGACAAGATGACAAATCGCAGATGTAGTACCCAGTTTCCTGTGAATCCTGAGAGCATTGTCTGGAAATCATAGGTTTCTTGGGCTGACTATAAAAAAACAAAGGAAACCCCACCATTAAAAATGCCTGCTATATGCTTAGATCCTTATTAAGGTAGGAGCATGCCTCTTATGCAGTGGCGAGACAAATTACAAAAGGCAGTGCTGTACATGCATTTTGCTCCTTCTCACATCTGTTCATCAGGAGGGGAGCAGTGCAGTCTGTGAAAGTTGTGTTTCTTGCCACTGGGATGTCTGGCCATCTTTCTGTAGAAATTTCAACATTCCTTAATACAGAGGTTCTGCCGAAGGAAAGATAAGATGCTGGAAAAGCAGAGATAACAGAAAATGTTGGCTGCTTGTTCCAGTGTGCCTTTTTTCTTTCTTTTTAAAGAAAATGGTTAAGCAAACTTTCAGTCAAGGGCCTCTGTGCAATTAATGACCAATATCCTGCCGCTTCACACCATACTGTACTCAATTTGTTAAAAGAAAGGAGGGGAAGGAAAAACCAGCAAAGGCAAACTACTTTTGACAAACAGAGCACAACATTCCATTCTTTCACCAACTAAAGTTGCTGAGTATTTTTTCTGGGTCCATTTCAAAGGGCTGGAGATCTGAGACCTTCCGTGCCCTAAGATGGTCTGGTTCTGACTATTCTTCATCAGAATCAGGAGTTCTGACTATTCTTCATCAGAAAATGACCCAGGCAATTTTGGGCGGATGCTTTGCTTCCCCAAGGCAAATCCCAATGTGTCTTGGGTTAACAGAGCATCCTAAAGAAAGCCATGTCTTCAGGCTCACATGAGGGCAGGTTGCAGGCTTGCTTTTGTGTAAATTCTACCATGAAAAATACCCTTTACGTGGATTCCCGCCACCAAATTGGGGAATTAGGTTATGGTTAAATCTGGTCTCTTTCATGTATATTAGTGATTGTTCCTTTTGCCAGCCCCTCCTCCAAGCTGGGGAAGTGCAGTTGTCCCATTAACCAGCCCTCCGGTCTGCAGCTGTTGCTGTTGAATGCCAGGCCAGCTCTGAGTAAGATCTCCCTTATCCATGGTCTGATTATGGATGAGGAGGCTGATTTCGTCTGTATCATTGAGACCTGGGTGGATGAGCAGAGTGGAGTTGGTCTCACCCAGCTGTGCTTAGTGCAGCATCAAGGCAGACTTGAGAGTCAGGGCGGGGGAGCTACTATAGTCAGTAGAAATAACATCTCTCTGTCCAGTTTGGAGGAGGAATCTAGAGTGTGTGTTTCTGGAATTGGTCAGCTGGGACAGATTAGGAATTTTGCTGTGTACCAACCACTTCACTGCCCAGCTGTCTCCCTGCCTGAGCTGACAGAACTGGTCTCAGAGGTGGTATTGAGGACTCATAGAGTGCTGGTTCTGGGGGACTTCAACATCCATGTCAAGATGACTGGCTCTGGAGTGGTTCAGTACCTCATGACTATGGAGATTACCATGGGGCTGTTTCAAGATGTCATTAGCTCAATGCATGTGGCCAGCCATATTCTGGACCTTGTTTTCACAAATGGGCAGAGAGAGGAGGATATTGACATCAATCCCTTGTCATGGTCCGATAACTTCCTGATGAGATTTAGGCTTTCAGCACCTTTTACCCTCTGCAGAGGCAGGAGATCTGTTAAGATGGTCTGCCCTTGGAGGCTGATGGATCCAATGGGTTTCCAGGCAGTTCTGGGGGATTTTCCAGCTGATATGACTGACGCTTCCAGAGAGCAGTGAAATTTTAAGTTTTCACAGAGAGTCTACAGAGAAAATATGGGGTTGTTTTCTTGTGTTTGAAAACTTTGTAGGATTTCAAATGCTTTGAATGGCCTGCTATATTTTCATATTTTTTTATCATCATTGCTCCTCTTGAAAATGTAGGGAAGAACAATTAGGACCATCTTAATAAATCTGATTTACTGCCCCTGAAGAACAGCCATCTGACTTGAGAAACATATTGGGCTTTAATCATTTTATTAAGCTGTTTTAAGTACACCTTTGAGACTTGCTCTTCTCTTCATTCATGTTCCAGTGTTGCCTTTCCCTTCATCACCTTTTTGGCCTGTGGCTCTCCAGGCTGTAGATGGGGGCTCACATGATTGAGGGCCCCTCTCATATTGAGACAACACACCTAGCACAAAGGAACATGGGAAGCTGCCTTATAGCACATCAAACATTTCGCTGGGGGTGTGCAAGGGCCTCGAGATTTGCCCTGTATCTTTGCATTTTTAAAAATTCTGATCTACTTCTGAGTCACTATGTGCTCTTGCCACTTGGGCCTGTCTTCCAGTTTCCAAGCAATTATGTAAAAATAATAATAATGAAGCTCTGTGTTCTCCCGTTCACTATAATGGCAAGCCTACAAATGTTATAACTTTCTTTCCACTTTTGGCTGAAGTGGATGAAATTTACTGGCACCCCTCCAAAGTGGATTAAGCCTGCCACATTACATACAAATTAGACCAGAGGTTTTTTTAGAGTAAGTAAAAGGGAACCACTTTCCTCCACAACCCTGAGGCAAGAGGAGAGGCAGGGATTTGTCTCTCGTTCTTACCTAAAAATATTTAAGAGGTGGCCAAGTGGTGTGTATTTTTGTTTGTGCAATTTTTAAAACTTTGCAGTGGTGTCTAAAATTTTTGGTGTTTGGTTGTGCCCCTTGATAGGCCTTTACTGATTTCTGAGACCTTGGAATACGAGGCTGTTTAATATGGTTACCTGCAGAGGTCTAAATATCTCTTTTGTTTATTTTGTTGTTGTTATAAATCCAAAAACTTAAATGATGTATTTAAGTTTCAAATCATTCCTGCTGCTGGGTTTTAACAAACAAAGCCCCTAGAACCTTTCAGTCATGTGCAGGAAACATTTTGGACAACTTCACTTCTTGCAATGTATATGGAGCTAGCAGAATATAGAACTACTGTATAAGTGTATATGGGAGATGCAGTATAGAAAAGCATAGAAAAGGGATGGGGGGGACATAGTGACTAGAAACTTTGTGGTGGCCTTATCTGACTTATTGACATAGCACTTCAACTTGGGTGGGGTGGGAGGTGGGTGCAGATCCCTGAATCACCCTGATTCACCTTGTTACTCATTCCTCACACAGAACTGATACGCACGTCAACTGTTCGTTCAAAGCACTAGCTGTATTTATTTTTGCTGGTATTAAGAGGTTTCTGAACTCTGGATGACTCCTCATGACTTCTCAGAACTCATTTAAGATGCCCAACTGTAATATACAAAGGGTTATTAGGTATGGAGTAGCTAATGGTTTTATTTTACTTTTATCTATAACCTTTTCCACAGACAATGTTAGGTTTTGTGTGCAAGTTGAATGTGTGAGACTGAAATCAGCAACACCTTTCTTACATTTCCAACAGATATTAGTGACTTCAGGGTATATGTTTGCCAGTTTTAGAGGTGCCACGTAGCAAAGCTCTATCACTTCGTATAAATTTTCTTTTACATTAATACTGTGATCTTCTAATAAACATATTATACTGTTCAGGAGGCCCTCAGCAGGTATCTCTCTGGTGGCCCCTCACATCGATGTGCTGCTCCTTGTTTATCTGGTGGCTGTGAATGGTTCACTGTGGGTTACTTTTGCAGCTTCATTGGATGCAACAAAACTATGACCCTTTATCATGGCATATGCTGGTTCGGTTGCTTCCTATGTACCATTATGTAACATGCTGGGTCATTGGTTCCCCTTTCACCCCAAGCAGTGGCTCATTTTTCAGCGAAGTGGTTTTTCAAGTAGTAGTGTCACTATTCTCTCTCTCTCTCTCTCTCTCTCTCTCTCTCTCTCTCACACACACACACACACACACACTATGTATATTGTGTCAAAAGGGATTTTATTGGATTTCTTGCTTGCTTTCTGCACATCAGGTCAGAGTGTTCTTCAAAGAGGGCAGGAGCTTCAAGTAGGCTATAACCATGTCTGAGCACATTTTCGGGTGTGTGTGTCCCCCTCCTCCCCTGGCCGCCTTTATTTTGTCTCAGAAGTGACATTTTAATTATCTGAGGTTTATCTTGAGTGGGCAAATGAATAAGAGCCATTTCTTTCAAAAAAAGAAAACGGTGAGGGCGCCACCACTGGATTCTAGTATGAAAGGGAGAGGTGCAAGCATTCATGCCAGTAATTTCCTTTCAAAGAGAAAGCATAAGACGTCCTGCTGGGTCAGACCAAAGGACTATGTTGCCCAGCATCCATTTTCCTCTGGAAAGCCCACAAGCTGGGCTTGAGGGCAACAGCCCTTTCTTGCTACAATTCCCCACCAGCTGGTATACTGCTTCTTATTCCTGGAGGTCATTATGACTTGTATGACTTGTAGCTATTGATAGCCTTCTCCTTCATGAATTTGTCTGGTCCTCTTTTTCAAGCTCTTTAAGTGGCAGTGAATTCCAGGGCTTAACTATGCCCTTTGCCTGTCTTGAACGTAACACCATTCAGCTCCATTGATTGATTCAAGGTTTTGCTATCATGAGAAAGTAAAGTTCTCTGTATCATCCACACTATGCGTTAAAAAACACCCTCACATAGTATGCTCTCTGTAGTTACCTACACCTTGTTTTCTCCCTTCTGAACTAGAAAGCCTCCAAAGTTGTAACTTTTCCTCATGGCAATTCCCTCCCCCCCCCCCAACACACACACCAATCAGTTTATCGGGGTCTAAAACTGTATCAACAGAGGAATCTAAATCCACAAAATGTTGAGGTGGTGCAAGTGTGGAACAGCTCCCTAACCTGGTCTCCTATCAGGAACTAGTGATGGAGCGATGCAAACATCACTCAGTTGGTGCCAACCTCTCTTTCTGCCAGCTGAATGGCTGGGTGGCAGAACTGTTATGAGGATCCCTACCAGTGGGCAGAGCCGGATTACCAAATAGGCAGAGTAGGCACCAGCTTATGGGCCCCACACCTTTTAGGGGCTCTGTGACAACAGATCAAAATAATATAGATTTGATTTTGAAATAAAATTTCAGTCAAGCTCACTTAGCTCAATATTATCCCACTAGAACATGTGCACGAGCACACACACACACATGAGATTTTAACTGCCCAGGGGCATTCACAGAATTTAAGCTGGCACTGCCCGTGGGAGCCATCAGAAAACCCACAAACAGGGCATTCCAGGGGAGAGGGATGAACCAACTCAGGATCTTCTTATCCTGAGCCAGTTCCATTGTTAGAAATGTTGATCCAGGTGCTATACATGTGTCAGCTCCAGACTGGTGCAGCATTCAGCCTATCACCCCAAATGAGATGTGGATTGCTGGGTGGTATCTTGTCACATGAGACTTGCTTATTTATACACCCAGGGCCTTGCTGTGTTTATGCTTTGCATTATAGGGGGCCAAAACTCCTGCAGATCCACCCCTAGCAGCCAAACTCTGGAGTTGTTTAAGATCCTTCAGAATAGTCCTCTTCTAGAGTCTTATATATCCCATAAGCCCATGCACCCTGCAATGTATTAGTAGCACAAAGTTTCTCTTTCTCATTTATTTTCTGTCTCCAAGCCATTTGTGGGAGTTGTGGCCTGGCCTGGCTAAAGCAATATTTATCTGGCTTTGAAGCCTTTCCTTTCAAGTCCTGTCTCTGTTTGCTTCTGGTATTTGTTTACCTAAGTAAGCTTTGTGGTGCTTTGGCACACCATGTGGCTATAGTAGGAGGCTATGCATAGTCAAGAACAGGCATAAAGTGTTGCTCATGAACTAAGAGTGTTATGGCTAGCTATAGCAACCAATCTCCATAAAATACATTATTGGTTAAGGTAGCAATCCCATGGCAAAGTTCCTCCCGAGTCTCTTGACAGTCTCCCTTTTGCTAAATTTTGTGCATGGAGTACGAAGAGGCTTGGAAAGCACAGGTATAGCTCTCACTTTCTTCACCTTCTTTTCTGCTCTCAGCCATCGGCTGTCATTTTGATTGCCATATGCTGCAAAGGTTGGAATGCAAATGATACTATTGCTTGAGTCTAATGATGCGTGCTGTATGTAGCCTTACAACTGTCTTATCAACTATTCACTGTACACACACACACACACACACAGAGAGAGAGAGAGAGAGAGAGAGAGAGAGAGACTTTTTGGGTTGCCATATCATTCCTTCTGATAGCAAACTCAGATATAGTTGGATGCCTATTAATTGAAACAGGACCACTCAGAAATAACATACCAGTTTCTTGAAAGACTTGGTAGGGAAGCAGAATTATAATTTTGTAAATTTAGAGGGACAGGTGGGGGGGATTTTTTAAAAGGGTGGGGAAAGCCTAATGAGGGCATGTTCACTTTGAGGAAGTACAGAATGTCGAGGAGTGTTAGAAACAAGAAGATGGGGAGTGGAGAAAAATTATCCTGCTCTAGCTCCTAACACCTTGCCTGACCTTCATCTGACTGACTCACTGCAACATACCATTGCAGAGAGGGGAAGGGATGTAGCGGCTGCAAGGTTGGTGCAGTTCAAAAGCACACCAGCGAAGCCAATGCCGTGCTCTTGCCAGTGTGCTTGTACCACACTGCCTCACCATCACTGTGCCTCTTCCCTTCTCAGTAATGGTGTGCTTCTGAGACTCAGCTGGATGGAGGTCAGGTGAGTGTTGTTGATGCCCACTGCCAGAATTAGGCCTAGGTGTGTGTTCCTTGAGGTTTTGTCCCTGCCCTATATAGGGATGCTTCAAAAGTTAGGAATGGAAAAAGGACACCTTTTCATTTTTCCCATTCACCATAACAACTCTCTCCTCCATTGCATGTTGTGTAGTTATAATGTCCATATTCAAGGCAAGCTTCAAACCAGAACTCTGCAACGCTAGGTCTGCAACATATAGCACAGCAGTAGAAGGTCTCAGAGAGGTGGGAAAGAAATAGGAGGATTGTCCTCCTCTCGGTGCGTCCTGAAGAAGTCAAAAGGCTTGCTGTAGC
This sequence comes from Podarcis tiliguerta, assembly GCF_965153285.1. Lineage (NCBI taxonomy): Eukaryota > Metazoa > Chordata > Lepidosauria > Squamata > Lacertidae > Podarcis > Podarcis tiliguerta. The sequence continues at coordinate 33,947,843 of NC_139553.1, forward strand.
TGCAAGCAGGAACATTAATCTTCAGCAGGGAGGAGAACCTCAGGCCCAGTGACTGAATGTGGCCCTACAAAGTTCTCTTTCTGGCCCTCAGGACTCTCCCCAGGCCACATGCCTCAACAGCCATGCTTTGCACCTACCTTGAGTGTTTTTGCCTGGTTAACATTCATCCTTGTATTCTAGTAGCACTTTTTTCTTGTCCAAATGGAGGACAAAGAGGGATGTGTGGATGTGTACAAAGATGAATTTGACACACATTGCCCACTCCTGCTTCTGGTCCTCCTATGGCTGCCATGTGGCCACCAGAAGAATTCCTAGAAGGGCCAATTGTGCTTTGGCCAAAAAAGGTCCCCCTCTCCTGATCTATGGGGGTGAGGAAACAGTCATATTTTTGTAGGGTGTCAAACATGTATTTGCAGTTTTATGTTTTTACTCTCTTCTACCCACCAAAGATTTAGATCTCCTGCAAATTCTAATCTAGACAGTGCTCCAGGTTGCCAATGAAGCAAATGGATTCTGTTATGTAAAGCTGATATTTACAAGAGCTGTCAAAATAGGTAGCTAAGTGTGTTAATTCATTTCCGACACTAAAATGTTATGATGTGGACATGAACTCTTGAGGTTTTTATTTTTAATGGCATCATGTTATTGGAACAGGTAGCACCCTTCTTCTGGGAACAAACTAATTAGTAACAATAAGAGTGGCTAGAAGCATACCTACAAGCTGTTTTTACTCCTGTCAATACTAAAAAAAAAGGCAATAGTTTCAAATGTTTCATATAGGCAGCTTTGATGGATTTGAAAGCTCCTCTCTCTCTTTCTCGTTCTCTCTCTCTTTTTCCCTGCAGGAAAGTTCTTTTGCTAATTAGGTAGGCCAGGATACAGAATATCCACAAAAAAATAATACTTTGCTCAGAAAATTCTAACTGGTACAGTGGTACCTCGGGTTAAGTACTTAATTCATTCCAGAGGTCCGTTCTTAACCTGAAACTGTTCTTAACCTGACGCACCACTTTAGCTAATGGGGCCTCCTGCTGCCACCGCGCCGCCAGAGCACAATTTATGCATAGCTGTCAAGCGTCCCTTATTTGGAGGGACAGTCCCTTATCCTAGCACCATGTCCTGCTGCTGTCCCTTATTGATGGATGTCCCTTAAATTTCCTGGATTTCAAAGGAAGCAGCTCCTCTCTCTCCCTGCCCCGGCCAGCCAGGGAGGAGGGAGGCTCCAACTGTGTTGCTTGGCTGCCCAGTCTGCCCACCTCCGGCCTCCTCTCACCAGCCTTGGCCCCTGGGAGCCCCTCCCCGCCTGGACTAGCGGGAGCCTCGGGCCCTTCCGCCACCATCCTCCTCACGGCCGCCAAACTGAGCGTCTCTGCCTGGGGCCTCCCCTCTGCCTGTCACAACCGCTACCGCTAGACCGTACTACGGCTGTGCTGCCGAAGGACCCAGATGAGATGGGCAGCCTGGCATGGTCTATGAATTGCTGAGGAGCCTTGAGAGGAGAGTGAGGGTAACCATAGAGAAAGCAGTTCAGAGAGGAAGGAAGAGGAGGAGGCGGAGGTGCGGGCAGGTGTTCCAAGGGATACAAGAGAAGGACCGCAAGTGCTTCTCCCATAGATTTGTAGTAGTAGACTAGCATAGATAGTCTGATCTGCGGGTTTACTTTGACCACTAGTCCCCCCCTTCCTCCTGCCCCACCTGATGGAATTGAGAGCTGCGGATGGAGCACGAGAGAAAAGATACAGAACTGCAGCAGCATCTTCGTAGCTTGGACTTCATTTTGCGCGAAAAGTGGTTGCTGCTTGTAGTTATTTAATTGCAGTGTTTCATCGGCTGGTGTCTTGAGCAGCAACCTCTGGAAACGAAGGGCTAAAAACCGGTGCTGCTCTCCAAAATTACCTGGTCCCTTTTAACTGGTTGACTAAAATCCCTTATTTTGGCTGCTGGTCCCTTATTTTCAAGGCTGCTGGTCCCTTATTTTCAAATCTGTAAGTTGACAGCTATGAATTTATGTTCTCACCCTGAAGCAAAGTTCTTAACCCGAGGTACTATTTCTGGGTTGGCGGAGTCTTTAACCTGAAGCGTATGTAACCTGAAGCGTATGTAACCTGAGGTACCACTGTATTCATTTTTTTATTTTATTACACCAGTGGTGTATCAGGTTGCTTGAGAGACTTCTTTATTCCTTATACATTCAATAGATCAGCTTCAGTCTTCAGGAAACTTTCTCCTGCAAGTTCCAAAGATCTCAGAATGCTTCTCTGCAATAACTTGTGTGGCTGTCTGTGTTCTGTGCAATAGCATTCCTGTTAAGGCATGACAGGCATCCATTATCTCCTCTCTTTGGAAACAATTGAAGACATTTTTGTTCCGACAGGCTTTCCCAGATGAATAAATGGGTCTTCGCCAGGAGTGTCTATTTTGTATGATATTAATTGTGTTTTAAATGTGCATGTGGGTTTTTTATGTTTTTAACTGGTTTTTTCCTGTTTTTATTCTGCATCACCTTGAGATGACAACAGCAATGTATTTATTTATATATAAAAAATTAACGTACGGCTATTTCATAAAAATGTCAAGGCAGTTTATTACAAAAGTGCATAAAACCACACAATAAAAACCATATAAAAATCTAAAAGGAAAAACCCCAACAGGCATCAATTAATTATTGGGGGAGATGTGTTATTAATTGCCTGCATCAGCTTAACAGAATAGAAAAAAGTTCTCTGAGCATCTAAAGTTTGTTACAGAAGACAGCTGCTGGTAATAAATTTTAGCTGTTGTGCAAGGAAAGCTCAAGTTCAGCATATTGTAGTGATCAACCAGATTTGACTTATATTTTGGTTTGATTTGGTTTAATTTATATGCCGCCTTTCCACAGTGAGCTTTGCCCGAAGCGGTTTACAACAGAAATCTACTTCCTATCAAAACATACAATTTTTACAGGGCATGGAGGTTGTGGGAGAAACCAACTTACAAAACATACCAATAATTTCCAATATGGCAACAACCAACAAGTTAGCAAACATAGACTAGATCTGATATTACAGAAGAAACAATCTAGACATAAATTCATAAGTACAGAGATAAAGGAAACTTGATTAAACCAATCAAGTTTTAGCTGCTGTTGAAAGTCTTATTGTACTCTGAATACACTTCAGCAGAAGAAGGGTCTTATCACCAGGTCAGATGACTTTCAAGTGGCTCCCTCATCTCTCCTCCAGAGAAGAACAGTACCAGCAAAAGGAAAATGCTGGAGAGCCAAAAGGAAAATGCTGCAACTCCATTCTGCAGTCCAAGGAGTCTCAATCACTTGGCTTAAATCCATTTCTGATCAAGAAGCAAGGTTTTCTCACAAGGAACATCACAAGCATGACTTTTACAAGCCCTCTCCTTGAATCCCACACCCTTCAGCAACTAGTATTTACTGGTCAACAGCATTTGCACAGTAAGTACCCATAAAACCCTATTCAGGTATTTATAACAGGACTAGGAGCAAACAAGCTCCACCAGGAGTTGACTCCAAAGTTGACTTATTTGTTGCATGTGTGCTTGGATTGGGCAGGTCAAGTGAGCAGAGACAAGCAGGCACCACCCCTTGGGGAGGGTGCCAATTCATCACCACCCCATGCCCAACATCTGAAACAATTGCCTGCTAGTTGGGCAGGCCCTGCATTTATGGCAAAGCAGAAGTCCCTGAGGGAGACAGCTCAATGAACCAGTAGCTGAATTCTAGGGGGCCCTTGGTGGATGTCCTTTGCTGTTGGCCCCCAGCTGTACTCTCCCACTGCTTTCTGCAAGGAAGCCTCCTGTGCTCCTAGAAGCTCTCTATTTCTTTTTGGAACCCTGGAAAAATCAGGGTGTCAAAATATATGGCAGCCTTCACATGCTGATTAAAAAAATCACAGCAAGCCCTGCATTCTCCTCCAGCCACTTAATTCCCATGAATTTTAGTCTCTTGCTACAGGGAGGACAAGTTGTGATCTGTGAGCAGGGTTTCCCCAATGTGACTTATCTGGGCTTTAAATGAAACACAAGCACCCAAGGGGACGCAGAATGCAGTCCATTGGTTAGACGATTTGTAGAATGAAATACTGGACACTCACAAATGTCCCTTAGTCACCTCAAAGTAAAGCAAGTATGACAAAAACTTATGAGAATTTCATGCACAGTTTATCTTCCCTTTGATAAACTTTGAGATTCTATATTTTCTCATTCCTTGACAGAAAGTGTGTGTGTGTGAGAGAGAGAGACAGAGAGAGAGACAGAGAGAGTGTCTAGTTGGCTTTTATATCTGGAATGGAACTCAGATAGCAAAAGGTGCTGGGGACACTTTGTACAGCATAAAGGCCTGCAAAAGTCTCCTTATTTTCCTCTGTATGATGTTGAGGTGCATGTGTAATGTTGTCATTGTCTTTGTACTCCTTCGTAGCCTACCTGACTCATAAGATTTGACTGGCCAGTCCAATTACCCATAGTTTTGTTTTATTATTTATTTTAATTTATTCTATACTGCCCTTCATCCGAGGACCACAGGGCAGTTTACAACACAAAAAATGTGTGACTAAAGTATCAGATGAGCCTCCCTGGGGAGAGAATTGCACAAACAGTGAGTCACCACATAAAAGGCTCATTCTTGTGTTGCTACCTTATGGACCTCTTGTATAGGAGGCACACAAAGAGATGCTTTAGATGATGATCAGGGTCAGTTCATATGGGAAGAGACAATCCTGGACATATTGCAGTCCTGAGCTATTTAAGGCTTTATAGATCAAAACCAGCACTTTGAACGGGACTCAGAAACTAATAGGCAGCTAGTGCAGTCAGGCCAGGATTGGTGTAATATGCTCAAACCGTCTTGCCCTGGTGAGCAACCTGGCATCAGAATTCTTCACCAGCTGCAGTTTCTGAACCATCTTCAGAGGCAGCCCCATGTATAACGCATTGCAATAGGAGAAGAATATCACAGCTGTTACAGTCACACAAGCCTTGCAGTGCATTGCATTGGAGGAGGAGGAGAACAAGCTGGCATGAGAAAGCCATAATAAAGTAATGATTCACAAGAGTGTGAGACTAAGTGCCACAGTGACCCTTAAAGACAGTTTGTCAAAATGAGTTTTTAGCTCTGGAAGTCTCAAGGTTAAGCACAATTCAATTTAATTTACAATGTTGTGGTGGGTTATTTTAATTTTTGTTCTGCTGCTTTAACCTACAGTTGGTTATTTTAAATGTTATATTGTATGTTTGAGATGTATCCTTGGCAGTCAGCAGTGCAGTGCCTCAACATCTTCCTTCTTTCAATATGAGTCAATTCATCATTGGTGGCTCTCAAAGGAAGAGAAGTAGGGGGACAGTAGGCAAAAGTGAAAATCGATGTTCACGCATCACAAGAGAGGTTATCGAGCAGCATGTGTGACACTTGGCCTCAGAACAAACAGTTCATCCAGAAACAGCACTGCAGAAGTTTGGACGCCTCAAAAAAACCCTGCCTGCAATGCAGGAAGGTCAAACCTGTGGCCCACTGGCTGCATACAGACCCCATGTGGATTTTGTGCACCTCCAAGACTCCCCATTTGTATTTTTTTTAATGTAAAAATATATACTACTCCTATAGGTCCTTTGCTGTGTTTTCATCCCATCAAAAGTTTATTTCTGCCCCAAGATGCCCCAAAATTAAAATATTAAAAACACATTAAATTATTCTTTAATAGGCAGGCAAAATAAACTTTCCATGAAGAAGCCACCAGGTTTTATTCATGGCATCACTAAAAAGGCTGGGGAAGACTCCCATCCAAAACCCTGGAGACCTGTGGACGGTCAAGGTAGGCAACACAGATCTACTTGGACAAATGGTCCAATGCAGTACATGGCAGTTTTCTTTGAAGGATGACATTTAGGCCCAGTCCATAGCTGTCAGATCACTGCTGGTAATGCTGATCAGCTGCTTGAGCAGGGTTAGCCTCAAATTGCTTTTGCTCAGGTTCCAGGATAAAGGCCACACAATTCTGCTGTCCTCATGGTTAATGGTTCTCCAGGGTTCCAAACTGGAGACTTCTCAGCCTTACCAGAGGATGCAGAGGTTTGGACCCAGGACCTTCTGCATTCAGCAAAACTCATTTGTGGCAATGTTCATTTCTGTGATTTCTTATTATATGACCTCCCTGCTGTCTTTGTTCTCAGCTAAGTTCTAAGGGTCACACTTTCACTTGTACTCCCTCAGGCTGTGACATGGTCTATTTAAATCATTTTCAGACACCAGCCCCCCCCCTCCTTCTTGCTTTAACATTTACAACTGACTCTGAGCCAAAAAAGTGTTACACAACTTGCTATACGTGCAGAAGTTCTTGCATAGAAAGATTTGGCAGGTGGTTACTGTTTTTCTTTTCGATTAAACACATCGTATTATTTTCCCCTCTTGATCTTCTCTGTCTCTAACAACAAGGAACACTGAAAAATGGAAAGGTGGGGAAGAGGAGAGAGAGCAAACTACAGCAAACACCGTATCTATAATTAGGACTTGTTTTCTAAAAAGAAGTTTTATGACATTCTCAGAGATTCTTTTATTTGAATGCTTTCAAGAACACCATCTTCAGAGGGTTTGTTTTGAGAAAATTAGACGGCATTCAAATATAATAAGCAGAATGTGCCATCTATGGAACAAAAGAGCGTAACCCTTATGATAACCATTTTGATTTTATAGGCTGCCAAATCAAGAGCTTTTTTTTTAATATAAACTGGCCTCTTGTGAATGTACATAAACAAAATGTTATATTCCAGTAGATAATTTTTCATTGATTTGCCTGGGGCAAAATAAAACACTCAGCTAAAAGGATGATGGAAAAGTAATTTAAGCTAGAAAATATATAGGTTGCTCTTGCTTTCTCTCGTTCGTTTTGTTTTTAAAAATGACCTTAATGCATTATTGGAATAGCCAGAGACTAGCATTTTGCTTAACTGTATAACAACGAAGATGTGAATTGTTGTTTTACTGATTTTTCTACAATGAGAAGATAGTTAACCTTCTACGTCGGGGTGTGATTAAGGGTGGGGGAGAAATTCAGCTTGGTTTGCATTTTAATGTGAAACTCTTCGTTGTGCATTTCTTGAAACTATGCATGGACTTAAACACAGCCATCCTTCAAAAATCACACTTCTCCAATTTTGTGATGCAGTCTTGCATCACAATAATGTTCAGAAATAATGTTCAGAAAAATGTGTTTATTAGGGGAAATTGTGCGTAAATGTGCATATACTGGTGAAAATAACATACAAATGTGCATTATTGTATGGAAATTAGCCACTAATTTAAAATGGTTACAAGAAGAAAAGAAGAAAAGCAAAAGCAAAAAAACAAACAAACCACAAACATTTAGAAACAATTCCACAAGAACTGAACATTGCTTGCAGCAATGTTCACACTAGGGGAGATTGCATAAAAATATGTATATTACAAGAAACTCTAAAATGCTGGTGAGTTTTTGTGAGGGCTTTTTTAAAAAACAAAAACAAATTATTGCAGAATGGTGTGGAAATGTGGAGAATTGAAATTCAGATTGGAAATGCAAGAAACCAGAATTGGAAGATCCATCCTTCTCGAACAATTATACCAATGCATTCTGAGTCAAAGAGAGGCCACAATAAGTCCTTCTTGTGCCAAAAAGTGCCCTGCATTACCTTTTACCCCCCCCCCTTTCCCCCAAGGGTTTTTTAATATTGGAAAAGGTGAGAGTGTTTAAGTGAATGCAAGCAGAAAACATAGAATGATGTAGAGAACTTCAAGAGGAGCATATCCAAAGAAGAATGTGAGATGCTGCAAAAGAAAGATGGGAGGACACTCACAGAGAGGCAGAGGAACGGCAGGAATACAACATGAACCCTAGCTTCAGTCTTCCCCTTAAAGGTGACTGTATATGGCTTGAAATGAGGCCACCATATATTGAGTTCACATTTTGCATCCCTGCCTTTAAAGCCTCACCTAATCCCTAATCAGCACAAACCAAGCCCCAGTTTCAATTAGCAACAATAATTTGTTCTTCAGTGGATGAAAATGAAGTCATTGGCTCAAGCTGCTTAAATGCTATGGGAAGTTTACAAACATTCAGTCTTGTCAGAAGCTGGGAGGGATCCATCTACACTCAAGGACTACAGGGAGATGGGACTGTCTGTTGTTAGTGGGAAGCAGAGGAGGAGGTAGACAGTAGTTTCCAGTTATGGGCCAATATTTAGGACTGTCAGTGTATGTTGTGTGTATATATGAAAAAATGCATGAATATTTGTGTGAGAGTGAGAATGGCATGCAAATAGCTTGCTTGTGCATTGTCTGTATACAGTCTTGCATGTGAAAAGTGTATGTCCCTCTGTTAACCAGTACATAAATATCTGCTAGGAAAAACGTTTTCATTTATGAAAAATGCTCTTGTCAATTAATTCCAATAAAACTTACAGGTTTGCACAAATAAGTGATAGTAAAGGCAAAGATGAAGCACGTGCAAGGGAACATGAAAAAGGCACATTAGTTAGAACCAAATACTCACACAATTTTGACCCACCAACTTACATATTTTAGTCAAGTGTAATACAAATATTTCTTAGTTTTTGTTAATAGACTAATCATTTTGTATTTTACTGTCATATCAATAAACACTGGCATACACCTCACAGCAAAGCCAATGGTTATTACACCAACTAATTAAGGACTAAGTTACAATGGTAACTTGCTGTGCATTCCTTTTCATGAAAATGCAAATTCTTGTGAGAAACAATAGACAGAAATGAGTCTTGATGGTTCATTTTTCATTTTCTTTGCCGGCGGAACTGAAAGGATTGTGTTGCATCCTTCGTTCTATTAGAAGTGACTTTTTGATTGGCATAATGAGCAGAACAGTGAAACAGATGGGTCTCCTCTGAAGTTACACAGGGTCCCCAGTGGACTGGAGAAAATGCTGACAGATAACAAAGGAATCACATACTTATTATTCACTGCAGATTAAAATTTAAACATCAACAGAGCAAACCATGCATTTGAACTGTTCCCCCCTCTCAGTTTAGCATTGTAAATTACAATTTAAATGATAGCAAAAGGGGGAGGGGGCGAGGTGTGTGAATGCAGGCAACAAGAATCAGAAAAAGCTTTGTTTTTAACCATAGACAAGAAAGTGACTTTAATTTGTTCTTATGCATAAAGACATACATTTGGGCACTGCCAGCCCATCCATGAGGCAAACGGACTTAGCAGCTTCGGGTGGTGGAATCAGGCGGTGCCCCTGCAGGCGTTCCTCCACCACCACCAGCGTTGTCTGGCTACAGTAGCTTCTGTTGAGAAAACACAAGAGCTTTGTGAGATCTTGCTGAAAGCCACCACAGCCACGCAACCCTGTGAGGCTTCAGAGAGTGGAGGGGCAGCTGTTTTGCATGTAGGAAGTACAAGGTTCAATCTCCAACAACTCCAGGTAGGGCTGAGAAGGACCCCTGCCTGAAAAAAGTTACTTCCAGAAAATAAAATACAATATTAGATGGAGCATTGGTTTGACTCGGTATAAGGCTGCTTCCAGTGTTTCCTAGATCCACACCAGGGCTGGTATTAGCACTTGATAAAACGGTAAAGGGACCCCTGACCATTAAGTCCAGTCGCAGACGACTCTGGGGTTGCGGCGGTCATCTCGCTTTACTGGCCAAGGGAGACGGCGTTTGTCCTCAGACAGCTTCCGGGTCATGTGATACCTTTGGGCAATTGGCAGGTCCCTAGTGCCTTGTGCCCACAGCTGATTCCTGAAATATATTTTTCTGGACTAACATTCCAAGTAGCATCAGGTGTCTAGATGAAGCCAGCTTTCCCCTCCTACTGCCCCTGACACAACATCACTCTAAGCCAGGGGTGGGATGCCTTAGGTCTAAGGTCCAATGTAGCCCTCTAGACATCTCTTTCTGGCCAGAAGGGCTGTCCCCAGGGTAATCCATCACTGGCTTTGCTTTACGTCATCCTTGAGTGTTTTTCTGTGCCCATTTTCTCTGATAATACAGTACCTTGTTTGCCCAAATGGCAGATACCGTATCCCCCCCCCCCCCAATTAAACTGCCGGGGCTTTGGGTTCTTTAAAAAGTAACTATTCTATCAAAGCATGTATTTATTTATTTATTTATTTATTTATTTAAAAAAATCTCATTTGAATAAAAATTTTCTATGAAAATCCGAATTTAAATCCACATTCTTTGTCTACATTGCAGCTTTTGGAGAAGTACAAAATGTGTTTGTTACTTCAGTTTCAATCTGCACATTAGCCTAGAATTAGCTATCCTAGGCTTTTCCTATGTGAATTTTTATTAAGCATCCCTCAATTGAAGTCGGTAAATTACCAGTAATTCTGTATTTACCTAACCCTTCATCATTGACTCAGAGGTGGTCTATGCAACATATTGTGAGCAATTCTGTATATTTATCCATGTGTTAACTTTAGTGCAGGGCATATCCCTGTTGACAGCAGTGCCTTTTGCACTGCTCCCTGTGCTGCGTCTTCTTCCTGCAACAACCATGTGTTATTTGCAAAGAAACACATAAGCACCTGTGTCGTGTGCTGGTTGGGGCATTAGACCAGAACCTGGTAGAGCAGGGAAGGGTTGAAACCTTCAATGAACCATGAAACTCAATTGGGTGACTTTGTGGCAGTTACTGCCTTTCAGCTGAACCTACCTCATAGGAGTGCTGTGATAAAAATTTGAAGGCTTCAGAGAACTATGTACACTAACTTTAGCACTTTGGAAGGAAAGTGGAATGCAAATAATAGATGCAGGGGCTCTTCAGGCATCATACACTCTATTGCAGGAAGAAGACCTGTTGGTGCGACTGAAGCTGCAAGAACAATCCTGCTCTGACCTCAGCACACATACGCTCTACACTCAAGTAATGCAAGAATAGGGCTGATGTGTAAGGCACATGCCCCTTAGTGAAATATGGGAACATGATGAATACATGAAGAATTTGCACAGTTCTGTGAACCTGGCTAGGGTTATCACTTTGAGGGCTTTGTGGTCTCTTCATGTCTCATTTTTGTGATTCCTCGTGTCACTGGGTGCAATACCAACACAACACTATATATGACCTCCGAAGCATATGGAAGTCAGAGTAAATGGAAACATTAATGGAAATTGCCAATGTTTACTTTTTCACCCCACGTCCAGAACAGGAACCATTCCAGCAGCTACAATCAGTACCTGTTAGTGGTGCCTTCAGTCTGCAATTGCTTAAACCCCCAGACCCATTTGCATTGTGTTTCATTTGCATTGAAATGAATGGCATAATGTAACTTAAGTAATTTCGTCACAGTGGACAGCAAAATGTACTGCAGTGGAATGGAAACAGTGCTGCAGAACAGCAAAATGGTGCCTGCTTATATCACTACCTTAGCAGTGGCTAAGCATGGCTAAGAGACTCGTGCTCCTGCTTAGTAATGTTGGATGTCCCCCTCCCACATTTTTTGTTGCAGAAATATTTGAAAATGTAATTCTGGCTGCTAGTAATCTGAAATACGATGTCAGCCTTTCTTCTCATTATTCCTGTGTGTGTGTGTGTGTGTGTGTGTGAGCACGCGCCTGTACACACAAGGTGGGTGGGTGGGTGGGAATCATGTTCTTCTGCTTTTCAAAGTTACTTCTGTGTTCTGTGATGCTTTAGAATTGTATCACCCAATTTCCTCTTTGCATAAGTAAATCCTTCAGTAAGTCCTAGAATGTCATGAGGAGAATTCTGCTCATTTGTTATGCTAATCTATGGTAATCATATTTTTTAAATAAAAAAAAAAACACACCAAGAGTTTTATTTTGTACTTAGATGGAGTCATTGCATCAATGTTAGACAAACTATATATAAAAAATCTGAATGTTAGAGAAGAGCAAATTCCCTAATGGGAACACTCAGGTCACCTCCACAGCATGCATTTAAAACACTCTTAGAGCACTTTAACAACCATGGAAGATTCTGGGAACTTAAGTTTGCTTATGATACTGATAACTGTAGCTCTGAGGTGGTCAGCACTCTTAAAAAAAACTGCTGGATCCCCTGGATTCCCCACAACTGTTAAAGTTGTTAAATAGTGCTTTTCCTAGAGCAAGTTCCATAGAGCTGGGAGACAGCTTGGAGACCCTCTTGCCCAGCTTCCTGCTCAGTCGAGGAAGGGCAGAGCAGGAGGTAATTACCTCATCCCTATCAGATGACAATCCAGCCTCTGCTGGAGACCCCACCACCTACCTAGGCAGCCTCTTCCACTGTCAAACAGCTCTTAACTGGAATCTGCTTCCCTGCAGTTTCCACTCGTTGGTTCAAATGCTGCCCTCTGGAGTAACTGAGAAAGAGTCTGTTCCATGAGGTCCCTTGCCAGGATAGCAAGTGGCAGCCAATCTCTAAACTGTGGGACAGAGATGAAGGGCATGGTGCAATGTGGCGAATCAGCGGTAATGCTCTGAATGGAACACAGGGGACCTGGCTCTCCGCCTTTCTCTCTAAGCACTAGATCAGTGCTCACTGGAGCTCACACATGCACCATATTTCCCAGGATCGGAATAAATGGGCCGAGTCAAGCGATCTGTGGCATCTTCCGAGGCACACACGCACACCCCCACGCCACCCAATCTGTTGTGTAAACCTCCATAGCTGTATTAAGGATGCACTGGAATTAAATCCTTGCCTAGCTCCATTCAAACTACTTTTTTTTGGGGGGGGGGGGGAGATTCATATCAAATCTGTCCACTGCAGTTAGCTTTTATGACAGCACCGTTACAGAGAAATAAACAGTGTCATTGGTGAAGGGAAAGTCAAGCTGTTTTCGAATTGGCTAAGCAGCAACTGATGTCCTGAAGGATTAGAGTGCGTTCTGACCCCAGCCCTGCCAATCTGTTTAGCTACTGACGCTTCACCATATGGGGTCACAGGGAGGTGATTTCTCACATAATGCCAAATGACCTAGAAAAGCCTGTAGCATTTCCATTGTGAGCACTTGGTAACGCGGGGCAGAATTAGACGCAGATGGAGGAGGCTTGAACGTATATATTTTGATGGACTGTCATTAAATGACTTTCATTTTTTTCAAGCTACACACACTGCTGTGGAAAGAACCGCGCAAGGAGAAAAAGGCCTCCTGGGTGGTTGTGTCACATACATAAGAAGATTTTGTTTAATTGAACTCCATTGGGGATGGAGGCAAAAGGAATTCTCATTGCCTCCTCCACACTCTGCACAAACATTTCACTTCGTGTCAATTGCAGCTCTCTGTTGGAATTGATGGGCTCAAAGGGCTTTTAGGGAAAAATTCACTGAATGTAGCACCTGTGGGGTGTCTTGGACCAAAAACCCCTTTTAAAAAAAGGAAAAGCCTGTCAAGAGGTACATACCAGTTATGAAACGTATTTTAAGCACTGTTAGGCTCTCTTTCTGCACAAAGTCTTCTCAAAGCATATGCAGAATATAAGCTACAATGTTGAAAAAACAAAGCAGACAGACCCTGAGATTATTCAGACAGCCTTCCAATTGCTTTGGACCAAGGCAGGCTGTTTTGTAAAGCACCATCCAATTGGTCTAGTACAGGAGTGTCCAAACTTTTTTCAAAGAGTTCCAGATTTAGGCCATGAGGGCCAACCTTTTTTTTTTTTTTAGGATTGAAGTTGTTGAGCTTTTTTAAGGATTTTACCCCACAGCGGCCAGATTAAACCGACCGGCGGATGACGCCCCCAAAACGGACTTTGTACATGCCTGGTCTAGTAAAACATATCATGACTGGGGTTGGAATTTTCTGAAAAGATTGATATTGAGCCTGTCCTCCTAGATTTTATTCTGCTTCCAATCTTGCTGCTTGGTTTTGATGAGAAATGAATTATTCTTCACTAAATGTTAACATGAGACAACAGTGTAGAGATAATGCTGTTCTGGGCTGAATCCACATAAATATAATGTCCAGATGAAGGGAAGTAATAGTCCCGCTCTATTCTGCTTTGGCCAGATCACACCTTGAAGACCGCGTCCAGTTTTGGGCACCACATTTTAAGAAGGGTATTGACAATCTGGAATGCGGGCAGAGGAGGGCGACCAAGATGATCAAGGGTTTTGAAATCATGGTCAAAATCAGTGCAGTTTTGAAAGATTCAATCCACCATCTTGACTCAAAATGGCCCAATGGTATCCAAATATACACCCCAAACCTGCTACTCAGATATATGCTTCCCAAATATCTTAATACATCCAAATACATAGATAACAAATGGACAGACAGACAAGCAACTTTCCAAAAAACAGATTTAGAGAAAGAGAAAGAAGATAAAAAGTAAGGTAAAGGTAAAGGACCCCTGGAAGGTTAAGTCCAGTCAAAATTGACTATGGGGTGCGGCACTCATCTCACTTCAGGCCAAGGTAGCCAGCATTTGTCCACAGACAGCTTTCTGGGTCATGTGGCCAGCATGACTAAACCGCTTGTGGTGCAACGGGACACCGTGATGGAAGCCAGAGCGCACAGAAATGCCGTTTACCTTCCTGCCACATTGGTACCCATTTATCTACTTGCATTTGCATGTTTTCGAACTGCTAGGTTGGCAGGAGCAGGGACAGCAATGGGAGCTCACCCAGATTCGAACCACTGATCTTCTGATTGGCAAGCCCAAGAGACTCAGTGATTTAGACCACAGTGCCAGATAACCCCCTTGTCAAGCTTCCCTTACTTTAGTCACCTTTCTAAACTAAAACAGGCATGACAATGGCATGCTTTGAATCACCAGCACTTTTCAAACATCAAGCCTTTGAAAGAGAGCTGTGTAACTTATACATTTATTGGGATAATTTGTCCTACAAGTATTGTTTTGCTGTGTCTCTGAACTTCATCTAGAATTGCTAACTGTGCAGACCTGAGAAATCAAAAGAACACTTGAGTAACAAATCATAGATGTTTGCAGGCAAAATTCCCCTTCTTGCACTGAAAACTCACCACTCCAATGGAAATATTGGACCCTTAGTGACTGTAAATACTTATCTGGCAGAAAGATCACATGGATGAGAAGGAAGAAGTAACTTCCAAGGTTAGTCAGTTTTATAGGTACTTAAGTCTCAGAAATAAGATTAAAAAAAATTCCCTCCTTCACTAGAAACAACTTTAAGAGCCTCTTATTAAAGACCAAAGTGAAATTCATGGTATAAATTAGTTCCTTCCTTCCTTCCAATAAAAGAGAGAAAGAGATTTTGTGGTAGTCATGCTTCTCTAGAACCTAAGTAGAGAGGAAGTGATCATGGCTCAGCGGCAGCATATGTGAGTCTTTGGTGACTGAGGAGACAAGGCTCGGGGATAGAGTGAAAACTTCTCTGGTGACTGAAAAGTCTCATATGTTGGAGAGCCCCTGCCAGCTAGTGCAATCAGCACTGGTCCAGATAGACCAATGGTGTATGGAAGCTTCATAAGTTCATACACAAAAGTAGCTCAACAGTGGGAAATGTGGAAATATCAAAAGTGAGAAACTGGGAAATTAAGACTCTGATTGAATGTGTAATGTTAATTAGTCCAGGCATAGCCAGTGTGGTTGGGTTGAAGCTACCATAATATCTGACCACTGGCCATGCTGGTTGGGTTAGTGGAAGTTGGAGTCCAGCAATATTGGTCTAGAGGGCACCATGTTGGCTACCCCAGGTTAATTGGATAAGGAACAGGGAGAAAGGAGGAAATAGTGTTATAATGCATTATTTTGCTAATCTTGTTTTAGCATTATACTGGAGACCCTGTTTTATGAGTAGTGAATCGGATCAAATTAGTGGAAAGTTAAGAGATAATTGAAATATTTATTATGAATCAATTTAATGCAGAGTTCTTGAAATTAATTAAATGTAAAGAAGTGGGAATGTATGTATAGGAATTTATAATAGTAATGACTTAGATATGTATGGATAATTTGGTAAGCGATGCTTATTTATGTATATTAGAGGTCTGTATCAGTTCTGTGTGGAGACCAAATAATGAGGCAAATCCCACCCCCACCCCCACATCAAAGTACAATGTCAGTATGCCCCCTGGATCTGGGCCCTCACAAAGCCTTGTGTTGCTCTGGTGTTCTGCTGGGAAATGAACATAGCTTAGAACATTTGTTTTGCATGCAAAAGAGGCTTGGTGCAATCCTTAGCACAGATGGACAAATAGCAGGAGTGTGCATTGGCTTTGGCGAGGAAGCAAATAATGAGGTGGATCAGGCTGATTCAGGGGTCGCACCCCTCCCATGTCAAAGCTTAATGTCAATGCCATCTCCAGATGATTCAGGCAACCACAAAACCTTATGTCACTCTTGTTTCTTTGCCTTCCTCCTCCTCCTAGCTTAATTGTGCTATTCTGTCCTGTATTTCCCAAGCAACTCTTACATTTCTCTAGGTCAGTGGGCCAGGCAAGAGGCTGTACAAAATGTTAGTTGAGGTGCACTGAAGAACTCTGGGTTGACTGCAGCACAGTATCATGTGTCCTGTCATGCCCAGACCTGGGATGGCAGACTGGTGGAAGAAGCAGGGAAATAAGGAGGACTGGGAAGAGCAGCCTAGAACACTGGGGCAGTGTTTGGCTGATGGAGGCCTTCTACTCCACTGAACCTAGCAGGTTTTGATGGTAAGACAGCAGTCCCAGCACCTCCCTCCTCTCTGGGGGTGGTGGGGGTGGAGAGCATTGTCAGATTCTGGGGATCAAGCTGATCTGCAGCCTGGAGTGGTGGAACAGGATGGTGGGCAGCAGAAAGCAGGTGTGGCTGTGTCTCCCAGGACGAGGGTGACACCTCCAACAAAGGGAAGAGATGTTCCCCCAAGACTTACTTTGCATTTCTGGGCAAGACATTGCTACAGGACTAGATATTTCCACAAGTAACAGCACCCTGCCTCGGCTTAAAAACTTGGCAAGTGGGTGTGGGAATCTGTTAGAACACAGTTCCCATGCAGTCTTTAACTTCTTGTTACAGAATGCCATTTAAACACACCTTAAATTAATGCAAACATGGTAAAGGAGGCTGGGACACCAGAGGGTATGTACTAAAAAATAAAATAAAATAGAAAGGGCAATTGGAACGTGTTAAATGCAATGCCTCCTGGTAAGAGCAAAGTCAAACAACAAAGCGGATATGATTTGATTTTATGGACAATTAGGAGTGAGTGTTCAGTGTGGGATGCAAGAGAAGTGAGGCACCCAACCCACCATTAACAGTAATGGGTGCTTTGATTCCATTGCACCAGGCAGAGGACTTGCAATGTAACCTAATTAAAAGCCAGGTGCCAGAGGAAATTGCTGCTAAGTGGGAAATAGAATTCAAGCTTGAGAAGGTTCATTGTGAGGCTGGAGGCATTTCAGGAACCCTGCCAGATCAGCCATGTACATGAACCTTGTGGGTGTGCAGAAGAAAAATCCAATTAATTGCTGATGGATGCAACCGAATCCATTCATTTGGGGGCACAATTCACTGGGATGGAAAGCTCTCTGGTCAAATCCACTGAAAACAAAAGGAAATTGCACATTGTATTTGCTAAGATTTCAGTGGGGCTTCTTGGATAGAATTTCTAAGCAATTTGTGCTCTCCCATTCCCATTCTTTGGTTGGCATGATTCAAGAGTGAAGAAAGATACACTCAAGTGTCAAAGAGGTAATTATGATAGAGAATATAAGGGGACCTACTCCTAAGTGGAAAGTTTGTGTATGCTTAGCCTGAAGAACCAACGAAATAACCATCATGTAACATTTGAAGGGTAGCCACATGGATGATGTTGATTCCCCCCCCCCCCCAATTGTCTGAAAGGATAGCACCTGAAAAAGGTTTTGGATTCTATCCAGTGTAGCACTAAGTTAAATTTACCTTGCAGTATACTTATTCTGCTGGCAAAATGTTTCACACCAAACGTCTTTGCACATTAGAACGCGCATGCAGCCTGCTGCTAAATTTGCATGAGTTTTTGCTAGCGCAATTGTTGCTTTTGGTTCCTCTATTGTGCAATACTAAAGCTCACCCATCTGCTGTCACAAGAGCCCTTGTGCCAGTGGACAGAGAACATTGGATATAGCACACTGACTAAAAATTAGGAAGGATTTCCAAATGCTATGTTTATGACAGTGCAACAAATGGTCTCATAAGGTTGCAGACTCTCTTTCAGTAGAGGTTCTTAAACAGAGGTGGAATAGCCACATATCAGGGTGGTGCTGTTGATGACCTTTGTAGCCTCTTCCAGCTTGAAGAGTTTATGCTTCTATAAGCTAACCTGCCCCTATCTTTCAGTGTTTGTTTGTTTTGCCAATGAGTGCAAAAGGACTGGGTAGCTCACAAGCATTATAGTCACTTAATTTTTAAATCATATAAAATTAAGCTGTTATATCAATAACATTTAATGCATCTAAATAAAATAAGGAGCACCTGTATTTAGATTCTGACTCTTCTGCATTGGTCTTTCTGCCTCCTTTTCACCACAGGCTGTGGACTTGGTGATAGCTGAATACTGGGAGACAGTTCACGACTTCTTGGGTTTCTGCTGAAGTGTGGAGTGCTCCAGGAGGCAGAAAGGTCCAATGCCACCCAATAACAGACTACTGAATTTTCAATCCAAAGTATTCTGCAATTGTTTCCAAAGGAACCCTTGCCAGGAAGTCATGTGAGACCTCTGGAGGTTGATTTTAGGCACTATTAAAGACAGCAAAGTTTTTTGAGGGGAAATTGCCAATGAGGTGGCCAGTCTGGAGAAGATCAGTTTGCCAAAGAAGCTCACAACCAACATACATAACCAGTACCATATTGTAAGTACTGCAACACAAAGGAAGAGAAAGTGAGGTGCTAGAAGGCCAATGGAGAAAGGAATTGGCAAATTACAGTGATGTCTATGTAATGGCCATGAATCAGGACTCCGCAAAAGTAGAGTCCTCTGACAGTTACAACGATGAGGAAGAAATGGGCCTACACACTGGTCCATTATGAGTGAGTCCACAGGCACTGGTGTCCCTTGGCCCCAGCAAGACACCTTTGCCACCAATCTGATTTCAGACTCCTTGTAAGATCAAGTGTACACTAAGGAGAGGCCCCCACTGCTGGAAATCCCATTACCCCAAAGAAGCTAGAAGAAGGCACTAGCCTTTTAACTGGTCAGGAGGCAGCATTCAGAGGCTGGAGTCAATGACTACCTAGCCTTGCTATAAAACTCAGCCAGTTGTTCCAGGACCTTGCTGAGGCAACAGGGATGTATGATTTCAGATGTAAAACTTCTCTCTAGAGTCCTGAAGCCACACTTTGATGTCTGTCCTAGGTGCTGTGCCTAGTCTACTAACCTCCCATGGTTGCACTATCCTCCCACATTGGTGATGTGCATCCCCACAGATCATGACATAAACTAATCCCCACTGAATTCAATTGAAAAGTGTCATATGTTAGTAGCCTTAGCCTTTTCCCATTGCCCAATGAGAAGGCTAAGACCAACAAAAGTTCTTATTCTCCAGAGAAAGGAAGAAATTCTAGAACCTTAACTATGGAATAAATAAATAAATAATCCCAGAAGGCTTCCAAACTTCATGGCGAGAGCTCTTAATGAAATAAAGATGTGCATGAATTCTGATGTTTGTTGCTACCCTTGAAGTTTTGTTATATATTTAGCCCTATCCACCATGTGGAATGAATTTGCCATTCTGTTCATGGTGCTGAATTAGCTTCTAGCTGCTCATGGTCTTTGGAGCTACCTGGAGGTGAAGTCGGTAGCCAATGAGTAAACAGATGTTCCCAACCTATAGTTTACTATAATGGATTGATGTGGATTAACCCAGCTGCCATTGTACCAGGATTCATTCACGTAGTAGTGTCCTGTCCCATTCATCAGCACAGAATAGATTGTACCTTATTTGTGGGCCACAACACCATTTTAGAAGTGTGAATGGCTGAGTAATAGCAGAGCTACAGACCATGCCACAGAATGAACTGGCCAAGTTTTGTTATTTGCCAAACTATAAATCATATAAATGAAACACTGCAAAGATATCTTTTTGACTCCCCCAGTCCTCTTTTATCACTTTCCTGAGGCACATTATGGATTTCACAAAGGCTTATATAATAGCTGAACACAGTACCCTCCCTCTAAAAAGAAAAGGAGGGAGAAAACTGATCTCTGGCTTAGTTTCTCCACACATATGAGACATTTTAACGTAGGGCCAGCCCTCCAGGATTCCGTCTCTAGCTCTCAGGACTGTCCCCAAGACATGCCTTCTCCCCAGGCCAAACTTTCTCTTTCTAGGCCATGTTTTTGCATGGCTGGAATCAGTGCTATTTTTCTAGAAAAAGAGGTTCTGAAACTCACCATGAAACCCCCCCCTTGTTCCCTTAGAATGGCAGTGGGGCCCACCTGAGAGATGCTGGAACTGAGTTCCAGTGTGTTCCAGCTGAAAAAAGCCATGTCTAGAATATTTCATTGAACTGTGAAGATTGCTCTTGCTTTCTTGGCTGGAAAGGTGTGTGTACAGGGGTACAGAAACATTTGAGTTGTGTGGCTAACATGTAGTCCCTTCCTCCAACCACCTTTTGCATGTACCCTCTACCTCTTTTCCCTCTGCCCTCCCTCAAAGCTTGCTCTCTAGATGAGGCCACCTTCAGGCTAAAAGAAGTCCCCAACAGTTTTTCAGTTTCGTGCTGCTAACACAGCAGTTTGACTTCACCCCAGGAGGTGCATTCCATTGTCTCTCGAGACAGACAGATGCCAGCAACAGAGTTTCTCAATAGTGGGGCTACCATTAATAGCACAGCTTTTTTCATTTTCATTTTCTCTTTTTTCTAGCATCATTTTGGGGCTGTGTGTGTGTGTGTGTGTGTGTGTAGAACAAAAGCTACCACCACCATGAATAATATGTGGAGAAATTTGTTCAAAGTGGGCTTCTTTTTCCAGGAGAATGAGAAAAAGAAAAATCTCAGATAATTTTTTGGGGGACAGGGGATGGGGACAGGGACAGACCTCTGAGTAATTCCAGTTCTGCTCTAGAACTAACTGATAGCATGCCCTCTGTCTGCATTCCCCAGACTCCTCATGCTTCCCCAATCTGTAGTTCTGAGACAATTTATAATTTGCCAGGTTAACAAATAGGTGTGAATAAAAACTGAGGCATTCAACAAACACTGTGAAAAGTTCACACCAAAGATAGAAATACTTCTCAGATCCTGAGAGAGAGAAAGAGAAAGATTGGCAGCCCTGCACTGTGTAGAATCCAACAATGAGACCCCATGTGCTCGGCACTGTTCTTTGCCCATATGCATAGGAAATGGATATTATTATTATTATTATTTTTAAAAAGGCTTTGCAATGGTAGATGATGAAACAGATGTCCTGAACAAGTTCACCAATTTGGAGAATCATTGCAGGTTTGAGTGATAAACATATTAATACTAGCATCAGGAAGAGGTGTTTTTGTTTGTTTGTTTGTTTGTTTGTTTGTTTGTTTGTTTTTGCCCATTCCTATTTCAACATACACAGCATGAAATATAAAATTGGGGAACGTTACATAAAAGCTGCTTGTGACCAAACAGTGTTTATCACAGAATATGGAAATTTTAACTCTGATCTTATAGTGATTTACGGATGAGACTACACTTTGCACAAATAATGCTTTCTGATATCGGGAGCATTTTTGATGCTTTTGTTTTTTAATATCTTTCCTTCCTTCCATGGAGCTCTAGAGATGCATGCATGGCTATTCTCCTCCATTTTTATCCCCACAACAACCAGCCCCAATGGGCCTTTGTACCCTGTTTTCATTTGGTAGCTGTCATTACAGAAGGCTGCAGAAGTGGAAGAGACAAGGAGCAGGCACTGTTCCATCAGTTCAGCAAAAACTCCGAGTCCATAGGGCTCCTCTTGTCCCTGCAATTTTTCCTCCATAATAACTGCCCTTTATAAGAACTAATATTTACTTTAAGAACTGCTTTCCTTCTCTCTTCCCTTCCCATTTATTTATTTTTCCTTTTTTTGGTATGTCTTTTAGATGAGGGTTTGGAATGGCAAGAGTGGACAGAGCATTGAATGTACGTTTTACATTAGTACAATTGGCTAGTTTGCTTGCACACTCACCCTCCCCTCTATCCTCCACCCAGACAAGCACAAGGCATTATCAGAATTCAAGGGCACATTGCAGCAAGGCTAAAAAAATTGGGGTGCAGAACATGGCCAGAGAGGGGTGTTGCCTGTTAAGAGTCTGGAATGCCAGATAGAGGAGCTTGGAGGGCCAGATTCAGATGCAGGATCCTGCCTTGTTTGTAATCTTGTAAGCATGGACTGTCCACTCTCAATCGATTGCATGTAAGCCTGGGAGCCTTTTTGACTGAATAGCAAAATAAAAATGCTCTAATGAAACAAATTCTGTGAGATAGTTATGGCTGAGAGATAATGACTGATCCAAGGTCACTTTGTGAGTTTCATGTCTGAGTGCGGATTTGAACTTTGGCCTCCCCAGTTGTAGTTCAGCACACTAGCCAATGTACTGCACTGAGTCTCAGTGGTTAATAAGGGAATGTGCTAGGTTACCAAAATGTCCTTTCGTGAGGGGCATTCGTAGTTTTAAACTGAATTGAATGCTATGGCAGCATATAGAAATCAAATTCTCTCTCTCTCTCTCTCTCTCTCTCACACACACACACACACACACACACACAAACACACACACACAGACTGTAGTGGTATTGGCATGCACAATATACCCAAATATTTATTTTATTTTATTTTTTGATGTTTTGCCCAAATGAATTTGCCATGCAGTTTTGTATCTTGATGACTTACTATTTCCACTCCCTACCTCCCCAACCCAGTCTCTCTCTCCCCCCCCCCCTTTAAAACTCTTCTCTCAAAACTCTTTGTGTGTTTTGTTTGAGCAGGAACCTCTAAGTTCACCTTCAAATTCTTCTTTTGCCTAAAGTCAAGGCTAAGCTCTACAGAATAGGCTTTACTGTGCAAATAACTATTAACCAAGCTATCCATCTGTTTCAGTAAGGCACTTGATTCTATGTCTGTGCAATTAAACACCAAACTATCTTGGTAGTGGTCAATAAGTTTATGTATCAGCTAGTCACTAGCTGCTAGTGGTTCTTGGTCAATATCAGTGTGTCGCTGTTCAACTCTAACTGTCCTAAATAATTAGGGTGGATTGATTAGCTTTCCTTGCCTAATTGGCTGTGGGAGGGGGGAAGAGTACACACGGATTTTCTAATCACTAAATTTCAGAAGCACCAAATGTAGCCAGAATGGAAAGATTGGCATGGTATAAATCTGGAATCCTTTCTTGGCCAGCATATGCATAAGAAAGACATGTGGCATATAATTCTGGAGGGGGGAAAGGTTATGTGTATTAGCATATAACATAGAGGATCTCCAATTAAGACTAATTAACAAGAATTAGCCAAATCAAACTAGTCTGGGCAGGGAAGCTCTCTAACAAGGAAGGGAGCTTCTTCTTCCCATCTGCTGAGCATGTTTGCAGGAACCACTTGTGGGTCCCAGCAAATGATTGGAAGAAAATGCCTCCTTCTTGCTTGGAGAACCTTTGGTATGTGGCAAGGCAGTGGAAGGTCATCAAAGACTGTGTCTAACCTAGTAGTGCCTTGGGTTAATCAGTTCTTAAAATTATGTTTTCTGCCTGGACTAAAAGCCAATTAAATCAAATCTGGAAAGGCATGAGTAGGAATTGGCCAAACAGGAGCCAATTCCTACACAACCCCCCAAACAGGCAACTAGCAAAGCCCACGCTGCAAACAGAGTTGTGGTTGGGTGCTGCATGGCGCAGGATGGTGAGACTGGGGCAGAGCTAGCTTATAGAGCCTAGTCCCACCCCTCCTGATTGGCCTGCACAGGTCTACCCAAGCTGCTCCCCTGCATAAGATCATCTTAGTCTTCTTCCAGGGGAAACTGGTGTGTGGCAAACTCACCTCCACTTGAAGGTGTGAGTGGCATTGCTAGACTCTCCTCCCCTGAATCTCAGCATCTGGGTCAGGTACCACAGCGGGTGTCGTATTTGTGGACTTCACGTGGCAATGGCAACCTAGCCAGTCACATTCACTTCTGTTTGACTCATTTCATTGCAAAAATAGGAAGGGAGAAATAAAAAGATAAAGAAAGCATTTTGGCAACATAGGATGGCTGGGACTCGGAGACCTCTGAGTTTATTTCCCCAGGGTCATCTTCTGTGCAAGGGGAGAGCAAGATAAAGTTGCATCCGTAGACAGAAGTCTCAGTGGACTTTATAAAAATGTTTTACAGAGTGCAATGGTGCATGCTACTGAAGTACAGGAAATTGCTAGGCCAGCATCCCTTTTCTTCTTCTTTTTGCCAAAGACTTTGTGGATTTGAAAGTAAGATTTTTTTCAAGGGCAAAAACAAAAGTAAAGGTTAGATGGCAAAATACTGTTTGGGTCTGTAAAAGTTCATGTTCTTCTTAATCTGTATTTGTTGACAGCTCATCAATCCAGTGACAGTATTGGTTTATTCAGCTGACACAATCATAGTTGTTGAAAGACCATCACCCCAATTCCATGAGGGTGAGCCACCTATGTAGAGCATGTGGAGTCACATCACAGTGGTCTTTGGTTAATATTCTGTTTCATAGATGCATCTGAGGGCTGTTCATCCCCAACCAGGTTCAAAACCTGCATTAAGTATGAACATCTAGAGCTTTTATTGAGGACGCCATGCTTTTCCTGATGGAATACTTTCCTCTAAATTTCCTTTGTTCATCCTTGTTCTGAGATGCTGGGAATTTGCATTTTAGATTTTGCAATACGTTTGCACCAGGCAGGGCACTTCATTGTATCTATCTTGGATTCAGACCGAGTGAGAATAAACAAACAAATATCCCAATTTTTTGGAAGTACATAAGGAGAAGCTGGGCAGTTATCTGCCAGCAATGCTTTAATTGCTCTTAACAGCAAGTTGGGCTGTCTGTCTCATGTTAGTCCTACTCAGAGTAGACCAGTGAAATGAATGAAACTGAGTTAGTCTTGTCTTATTTTAATTGATCTACTCTAAGACTACCATTGGGTACAACCCAATAACCTCTAAGGTACCTTCTATTAATAATGTGTTCTGAAGTATCTACAAAACTGGTTTCAGCCTTTCAAATTGGACACACAAGGAAACAATAGAGGATGGGAATCAACTTGAGATTTTTTATGGAACTGGACTGAAAGTTCTCATTAGGGATAGGGTAGAAACTAGTTTGGTCTGCATTTTGCAGTGGACTGATCTGACTGGATGCTTGCAAAGTTGCTTCCAGTTTGGTACCCAACCCCCAGCTGGATTATACACTTCTCTGGAATTTACAATGCATTTTCAGTGTGCAGCAAGTGCACAAAAATATGTATTTAATGTAAAGGGTGTGTACAAAATGGATGAACACTTTATGGTGCTTTTAATGTGAACATTTTAAATGTATATAAAATGTACTGTTTGTATAAAATGTCATGCAAATTAATTACTTTTCTCTGTCTCTCTCTGTGTGTGCAGTCTTTAAAAAAAATGCAAAGGAACAACATGGAATGGACCTATGAAAGAGCACCAACCAGACTTCCATAGGGCAGAAAAAGCTGCTTATGAGAACTTTGAAATAGAATCTGGGAGGATATGTGGGCATAAAGGAAGCTGAAATTCCCTTGCAAATGTGGTTGTAGTGTTTGAAATTATTCTCAGGTTTCTAGGCTGAGGCTAACTAGGTAGTGACATTGGTGGCCCACCTGTCTGTCTTTGTCTTGCTGCCTCTGTAAGTGTCATCCATAGAACTCTCCTTGATGGCTACCACACAGCGCCCACATTTTTCACACACCCCAATGCCGCTTTGGAATGATTCTATCTCATGACGTGACATCATTCTGGAAGCACTGAGGGGACAGAATGGAGGCTACGGGTGCAAGTGGCAAGGGAGCAGAAAGAATAAACCTTCCATCATCACAACTGGAGAATAATTTCATACCCTTCCTCATGGGGGGGAATGCCCCCCCTTCACCATCTCTAAAGGAATTGGTGAATTGTGGTGGTCTCTGTTGGTTCTTTATTGGTTTGTTTGTTTTTTAAATGCCCCTCAGTATTTTTCAGGGTGCACACAACAGTAAAATCATACCCCTTCAAAGTGCTTTTTTTCTGGTGGGACGTGGGGGGTATGCATACCCCTCCCCTAAACATTTTGTGAATCTTTACTGTATTCCCCCCCCCCATTTGAACCATAAAATAGTGATTTTCTTGCGTAAAAATGAGAGTACCCCTAAATGTTTTTTTTAAAAAGAAAAAGAAAAAATCACTGTCTCTTCCCAATACCTCACCACATATCTGCAAGGAGTTAAACTGGAAGTGGAAGAACAGGGTGTACACAGACCCACCACTCAACTTCCTTCTCTGTTCCACAGTTGAACATGCTTAGAAATTTCCCAGTGAATGGAACATTAACTTTGGGGGGTTTCTGACTTTGCAAATGGTTTCTCGGCACATTAAATTGCACTGCGGAAACATTCAAAGAGCAACCAGCACATCAGGTTATGGTTGGGGAAGGAGTCTCCATCTCCAGTTTAACCTGTCATATATTTAAGCAAATGTGGGTGGCGCTGTGGTCTAAACCTCAGAACTTAGGGCTTGCTGATCAGAAGGTCGGCAGTTCGAATCCCCGCGACGGGGTGAGCTCCCATTGCTCTGTCCCTGCTCTGGCCAACCTAGCAGTTCGAAAACACATCAAAATGCAAGTAGATAAATAGGTACCGCTCCGGCGGGAAGGTAAACAGCGTTTCCGTGTGCTGCTCTGGTTTGCCAGAAGCGGCTTAGTCCTGCTGGCCACATGACCTGGAAGCTGTACGCCAGCTCCCTCAGCCAATAAAGCAAGATGAGCACTGCAACACCAGAGTCGTTCGCGACTGGACCTAATGGTCAGGGGTCACTTTATCTTTAATGAAATCACAGACCTATAGCAAAAGCCACTAATATTCAGGAAGCTGTAAAATACAATGAAAACAGCTATAAAACTGTTTTGAGAGTCCCACCTCCACCCTACCATCAAATGATAGATACACTGCATGAAATAAATTTTATGAAATAAAACTAAAGCATGCTAGAATTCCTGGGCATATAGATATGTTTTCACTTGGCACTGAAAAAAACATCAATGTTGGCTTCACTGGAGAGGGCATTTCATATCCTGAGATGCCCACCTCATTTCAGATGGTGTGGAGAGATAGGGAACAAAGGGATTGGTTAGGATCGTATGGAGAAGGAAGGGTATCAGTGAGATGGATATAGTTTCTTGTAAGGGGTCCATAAAAGCACAGCACAGGTTCACATTGCTAGAATACTCAGGAAAAAAGAATCTTGATACGATCAAGCCTACTTAAAAACTAGACTTAATACACATCAATCACATGGATATTGCTATTTTTTGCAATGTTTTATGTCCAAGTCGTCAATGTAGAACCAGCGTGGCAGTGGTAGGGAGATGCAAATGGAACAAAAGGAATTGAAAGCTGCAGCTCATTATGCATTTTGTAATTCATGAAGTAATTGCAGAAATTCTCCTAGTTAAATTTGTATTCAGGAGGAAAGAAATATGGGACAGAGTGAGCCTAATGGAGAAGAAATGATGAGGCCAGTGGAAAACTGTGTATGTGCGCACACACACACACAAACTATCAGCACATGAAAAACACAGAAACTTACAAATGTTCGTGGTTATGAAATATGTCTGATCAGCATACGTTGTATCCTAAGTTATCCCACTTTCACCTGGGTTTTGTACATTTTATGAATGACTCTCCACATATTAGGTCTTGTTTGTATGTGTTGTCTTGAAGCAAATATACCCCCTTTTTTCCTGATTAGCTTCGCCATTAATGTTATTTTCTCTCCCTTCATTTGCTATTAATTTTTTCCTTTGATTTTAATTAAACTCGGGGCAGTCTTGCAGATTTCCTAGAAATTTACTCTAAACAGAATGCTTGTTCACTCTGTTTATTTTTCTCAACCTCTCACATATCTAATGAAGGGGAAAAGCCTCGAGCTATAATCATGGTAGCAGAAATTATTCAAGTGAGGAGCACTTGGATGGACTAGAATCAGGAGGAGGAGGAGGAGGAGGAGGCACAATTATTTCCCAAAGCTTTTCTTAAAGTCACACTACAAGATTTTCCTTTCTGTAGCTGCCAGTCATGGAATTAACATGGGTGTTACCTGCCAAATATTCAAGAGTTGTGAAACCAGCACAAATTGATTGTCCTCCATCTCTAGCCTGTTTATCCCCCAAACCATAAAAAATAGCCCAGGTATGTATGCTAACTATAAAGACATAGTAAGACATTAAAAAAACGTCCTTATAAAAGGCTGGCTTCAGATGTCTTTTAAAGCAGTGTTTCCCAACCAGGGGCCATTTGGCTCCTAAGGGGCTCCAGGATATTCCAGGGGGGGCACAGGTGAAAATCGTGTAAATGGGGGGCCACAGCACGAGGCTAGGGGGCCTCAGAGGGAAGTGACAAGTGAAGGAAAAAATCATTTTAAAAAATCCTGATTGACAGGCTATCTGCTTTGCCAGTCACCAGTGGGTAAGGGGATGCCCCACCAAGGCCTAATGCTCCTTTTTGCCACATGTGTTTTCTTGGAGCAGTCCTGCTTTGTTTCCGGAGGGAAAGGGAGATTGCTGAGCTTCCCATTTTGACCAGTAGAACCCCCAGGTCAGAAAGGGTGGTGGTGGGGTGACAATTGGTAGGGCTGGGTGAGCCGGAGTTGTTTGTTGCTGCCACTAGTATTGAGCCCAGTGGCAACCTGGGCCTGACTCTGCAAGGTGCAGAGTGCAATTCACTCCAGTGCTTATCTGAACAGGGGCGTCTGGTCTTTCTGTCTTGCATCTAGTAAATAACTAAGTGTCTACTCAGAAGAAAGCCACACTGAGTTCAGTGGGCCTTGCTACCAGGTAAAGGTGTGTGGGGCTACAGGCAGCCAGGGCTCCTCCAGATTACAAGATCGTTTTTGGGTCAGGTCAGTGAGGACCACTTGCTTTTTAAAATTCTCCCATATATACAGAACTCCCTGTGCCCCTTTTGGACTGCATCTGTACGTTTCCCCATCTGTGTCAAATAACTGGGATCAAATACAGTGATACCTTGGGTTACATACGCTTCAGGTTACATACGCTTCAGGTTAAAGACTCCGCCAACCCAGAAATAGTACCTCGGGTTAAGAAATTTGCTTCAGGATGAGAACAGAAATCGTGCTCTGACGGTGCGGTGGCAGCAGGAGGCCACATTAGCTAAAGTGGTGCTTCAGGTTAAGAACAGTTTCAGGTTAAGAACGGACCTCCGGAACGAATTAAGTACTTAACCCGAGGTACCACTGTAAGTGTTGTTTACTTTTTATAATACATGGAAGATGGATTTCCTTTGGGAGGTTCTGGACTCTCCTTCCTTGGAGGTTTCTAAGCAGAGGTTGGGTGGCTATTGGTCATGGATGTTTTAGCAGAGTTTCCTACACTGCAGGGGGTTGCACAAGAAAGATGATTCTATGTTTTTCTGCTTCAACGATACTTCATTTTGTTATCATTTTATGTAATTGTATTTTGTATAAATTATAAAAAATATAAATAAAACTTTTTCTATTTACAAGCAAAGTATTTAAATAGCTACCTTTCTACTGGTAAAACAGGAGGGGGCATGGGCGTAGCCAGGATTTTGTTAGGGTGCAAGCTTTTGTTGGGGGGCAGAACATCATATTTGTATTGCTTTGTATTACTTATTACTTATTGAGGGGCAACTCCCCCCCCCCTCGGCTATGCCTATGGGGGGGACTCAGGAAGGAAACAAGGTTGGAAGGGGGCCATGGTTGGAGAAAGGTTGGGAAACTTATCTCTTTGGCTCAAGGGTCGCATAACTCCATACCCTCCAACATTTCTCTGATGAAAATAGGAACGTCCTAAGGGAAAGCAGGACATTCCGGGATCAAATCAGAAACCAGGATGGTTTCTGTAAATCCAGGACTATCCCTAGAAAATAGGGACACTTGGATGGTCTGATATTGAAGGCTACAGAGCACTGGGCAAATGCAGTTCACAGACTCAAACTTAGTACTGTTTTGGGGTGAGGATGATGGGGCTGAAAGAGCTTTGTGGCAAAGGAAGATTTTTAAAAGGAATAGGGTGAAGTGCAGCCATACACAGGATCGAAAGGGGAATTCCAGGCATAGGGGAGATAAAAAGATAATGAGTTGAGTTTGTTAGAGAGCAAGGTGTCTGAGGATAACTGAGGGGCATAAGGTCAAAGAACTGAAGATCATGCCTGGGACTATAATGGGAAATAGAGGCAGAAAGATGGGAAGAGGGCAAGGCGAGGGGATTTGCGTGCTGCTTGAAGTATAGGGACCGCTGAAATGCATACAGATTATACCAAGCTGGTTCCCCCATCCTTCTCCCCCTGAACTTCTTTATCCTTCAGCAAGCACAACTATTCAAATATTCACCCATGGTGGTTGTGTTTTTTTTTTAAAGAAAGACAAGGGTAGACACACAAGACATGAAAATTATGGATAAGTAGTTTAATGTCTCAAAGAGAGGGAGACATTGATTATGATTTTTGCCTTCGTAAATCGGACAGTGAATACTAATGAAGACCAACTCTCATCTAGCTTAATCCATATATATATATATATATATATATATATATATATATATAATTTTTGAAAATCAGAGTGGCAGGAAAACTATTTCTAAACCTGCAAGCAGATTGCCATCCAGGCGAGAATTCTTCTGGGAGGTTGACTTTTTCCTGTGATTGGAGGCTGTAATTGTACAAAGGGCTGAAATGACTTTTCCCCCATTTATCCTTTAAATTGCAGCTAAAGTATAGAGTACACCAGCAACTCACTATATGGCATGTGATTGTATTATAAAGGTTATGTCTACTTGCAAAATAAAACCATTCTACCTGACAAACGCTCTATGCTAATGGGATAAGATTTTCCTTGCTTCCCAAGTAGAAGTGTCCGTATTTCTAACAAGGTGTCAAGAGAAAGTAGCTAGCAGCTTTTGAGCTTGCCCTGACAAGCGGCTCCTGCAATACACTCACAATTTCCAGCTTTCTGTTGAAATGTTTGCACGATAAGGCTTGTTTTAATTATGCATAGGTTACTGGTAAAGCTCATATTTTGGTGACACCTGCATACAGCCCTGATGAATGTAACATTGACCAACCTCTCTGATCAAATGGGAAAGGGAGAAAAATGGCTGGAATTTTAAGTTCATTGCCAGGGCCCCTGCAGGAATCAGGTTTTGAAGTCAGATTTTGAGGTGGGTTGGAAAGGGACTGGTTGTCAGTCTGAGAGGCCAGAGGTGACTAGCACTGTCAAGGTTGGAGATCAAAGGTTAAAGTCCAAAATGGGCAAGAGTTCATATCTCAGTGAGAGCAAAGACCTAAAGGTTGGAGTTGGAGGAAGGTGATGTTATCCCAGATAGGCAGGAGGTCAAGTTCCAAAGGCATCAAAAGTCTATATGGTAATGCAGACCAAAACAAGGAATCAGGTTCCGAAAGGGGGAAAAGGGAAAGGAACCAAGAGTCTGGCTAGGCAAATTGCTCATTCTGAGGGGGAAATCCTAGAGCTAGGACTTCATTGAGACGGTGGTTCAGCTTTTGGGTAGGGTAGGGTTGATCAGTCTAATCAAGTCTTATTACAATTTTCACTGGTGCTCAGTTTATTCTGTTTTGTGTGGATCTTTTATTTGGAAGAACATATAACGTCCTCATTTAAATATTGTGTATGCCCTTTTTATGTAGGCTACCCACTTTTTACATAAAACACTTTTTTTTTCAAGTGTTCTTCAATACATTTCCCCATAAGCTACACATTAAATATGCATTTTTCTGTGCACTGTTTGTGCAAAGAAAAGTACATCACAAAATATGGAGAAGTGCATAATCCAGTTGTCTTCAATCTGAAAGCAGGTTCAGCAGCATTGGGTCAAGTTATTGTGCCGTGAAAAGTGGACCAAATGAATTCCTTCTCCATATTTATCCTTAGGGTAGCTGGCAGAACACTAAGCCAGATGACAGGACTGAGAATGAAACATAGGTGTAGCCTTGGGTCCCCAGGTCTCAGTCTGCCCATGCTGGTGATGCAGATGGTGAAGTCAGCAGACAGCACTTCCCAAATATACAAGCCATTCAGCAATGCAGAGGAGTCTAACGATTGCAGGATTTCCTCAATTGGAAAGGCCAGACTTCATTTCCCACATTCAGGGAGAACTGCATTCACCCTCTTCTTTGCAAAGAAGACTGCAGGGGTTGGCTCCCAAAGAGAGGGCCCAAATTCAGATATGGAGCCTATGCTGTTCAACACATTATGCTTAGTTTGCTAGAGGCTGGGAGCATGGACTTAAATTCTACAAAAATGTAGAAGACCGAAAACATTCCTTGATCAGCTGGGGGGGGGGGGGCAGAAAGCTAAACTCCTTGCTGTTGCTAGCTATCCAAACAACCCTGCACCACATCACATTGTACTAGGACAGGACTTAGGAACCTCAAGCACAGAAGGCAAACACAGCCCTCCAGGATTTTCTGTCTAGCCCTCAGGAGTCTACTCAAACTATGACTTCTCTCCAGGCCACTCCCTTCTCCTGATAAGCATCCTCCTCAAGTGCTTTTGCATGGCTAAAATATCCCCCTGACCAATGATAGTGCCTCTTGCTTGTCTGCCCGAAGGCTGGAGGCGAGTGTGCAAAGAAATCAGTGGCTTTTGTATGGCTGGAATATAGCCTGCTTTACAAAGGTGACAGACATGTTCCTTTTCTCCACACACTTTTCCCTTCTAGCCCAGCCTACTACTGCCCCTGGCCCCCAGCCTCAGACTGGGAAAGGTTCTCCCTGCTCCCTTTCAGCTTCTTATATGCCATTTCCATCTAGTCTAAAGAAATGATTTCCAAGTTCTACTAAATTTGGATAGCCAAGGGTCAGAATGGACCGACTTTTGCCCAGACCTCAAGTCTGACAAGAGCTCCTGCAATAGATTGGATTTTACTTCACCTCACCCTGTTGGCACTGACAGAGAGTCAATGCTGCCTGAAGAATAGTAAAACACCACCACCTCAAATGGCCCTCACAAGAGGAATACAATACTGAGGAATCCAGTATGGTGTTAATTGCCGGTGCAACTGCTCTATGAATACAGCTTTCTCACTAGCTCTGTAAACCATTGCCTGTTGGATATCCCAGCTGGTCCAGCCCCAGTTCCAAGTTCTGGTAGTGTACCTCAGATTCTTCTGAACAGCTCCCTGGGTTGAGGGAAACTGAATAGGACATTTTCAAAGAGCTAACCATTCCTAAGCCTGAAGAGGGCTCAGAGGCTTGAGTACACAGAGTTTGTGGTGGCTGACTAGGCCAGGCTTCCAATTTAGCCTCAAAGTTCCTGATTATCCAGGGAATTCCTCCCAGCGCCATTATTTATAACTTCGCTTTGCATCTTCAAAGCAGATACATTTACAAGTATTTCAGCCTCAGAATAAACTGTCCCTGGCTGGTTATACCAAGGAAGAAAATGTTTTGGTGAAGCAGCTGGTGAAACAGGCTGCAGAGACAGGGCAGTCTCTGAAAATGGGGGTGTGTGGGGAGGTGGAAAAGAAAATTAACAAAAATGTTGGCTGTGCTGCTAGCAATCTTCTCCATATCCTTGGGTACCACACATTTTCCCTGGGTAGATATGATCCACCTACACAAGAGAAGGAATGCAAACAGTCATGCACACTGAGGGGCCACTGAGGGATTTACAGAACTCTTGATATAGTAAAATGTGTGGATTGTAAAATGCAGGTATCACACTGTGACAACTGAAGAAGGCCAGGTGGGGGAGTGAAATGGCAAACTATGCCAATGAGATAATGCTTTTTCTTGCCATTTTGGAAGCCAAGCAATAAAAGACTCCTGATGGAAAGACATGTATGTGGCTCTTCTCCAAATCCCTGGGATTTTAATGTCACTTGTATGTATGCTTCAATCACTGTGAAGCTAACAGATTACTCATCTTGTTCTGAGATGCACTGTTCAGTGTTCATGCTATTCCTTTGGTTAAAAACAACAGATTGCTATATAACACATACCCATCAACTGCCCCAGTTATGAGCATGGCGTCCAAATATGCACGTTTTGGGGCTTCATGCTCTTTCACGGGTCATGGAGCATAGCCCTGGAACACGGGTGTCCTGGTTTTCTACTGCAACGTGTTGGAGGGTTTGAGAGGCTGTGGTTCAGGAAAAACAGAAAACCTCAAAGCAGAGGCTAGGAGACTCCAGATGGCAACTCCTGCCATTTCATCCACAAAGGTGGGAAGAGAACAGCAGTACCTCCTATTCTCTGACGGGCCACTGTAGAAGCTGCATTGAGGGTGGCTGCCAAGGAGACAGCAGATCTGGCCTTCACTGCAGCTATTGCTGGCACTATGTCAGCAGCAGTGAGCAATGCATATCCTTGGAGGTTGGATCTGCTGGCCCTCTGGAGCCTGTTGCCCAAAGTAGTTGCCTCACCTGTCCTCATGAGCAGGCCAGCCCTGTCTAGGAATGTCCCTTGTCTGAAACTTTGGAGATTCGCTGCTGGTCACTGTAGACAGTTCTGAGCTAGATAGACCAATGATTTGACTCAGTATAAGATGGCTTCCTGTGTTCTCAGGGTTCAGCCATTATTTCCAAACCAAGTCATTTTAGGTTGATTGGGATCTTTTTCTCCACTAACAATTTCAGGGGTTGGTAATTGTGGGGCATCTGATTCTGCCTCTGCCTTTTGCCCCCTTCTCATTGCCCCAACTATCCTCTCACTAGCAGTGTTGCTGATCTCTAGAGTGACCTAATTTGGAATTTGAATTTGTCCAGCTTTTAACGATCAGATGTATTACAGATTGCATATTATGCTGAAAAGTTCATATGCAGATTTGAATGTACAATAGCATTCTGCTCATGTACCAAAAAAGGAATGCTAAGGCTGCATGGGAAAGTACATGTGCTAAAGGGTGTCCAATGAGTAGAAATTTTTCATTGAAGAGCAACGCTAAACAGAAAGGTGAAAAGTTAAGGTTTTTCACTGCTTATAATTTGTCTGGTTTTTTGTTGTGGGTTTTTTTTGGTCCAAGTCCTGCATACTAATTGCAGCTTATTCAGCACTGTGCACAATCTCCCAATATGATTTTACTTTCTGGGGGTTTTCTCATTATAAACATTGAGCTGTTTTTGACCAGAGCTATGGATGTCTCATATACCCATTTCCAGACTATGTCCCTTATGCATGTTTGTCTGTTTTATTTCTGCAATGAATTGCAATTTTTTTAAAAGTACTTTAAAATACTATTAGAATTTTGTGTTTAAATGTGCCTCTTCTCCAAATATTCACTTTGAAATGTGTGTGTGTGTTTAAATTGGGATTGATGAATTCCTTATTGTTAAGGTGAGATAACACGATTTCTTTATTTTTTTGTAGTTTCTGTTGTATTTGCAATAAAAAATATTACTATCTGTGTTTCACAATAGAAATTTAAATGTTATATTGCCCCTCAAACACAGAAATCTAAAAGTATATTTTGATACCTTCAGTAGCAATAGACTAAAAATACCTCATCCACTTTTGTGAGACTATTTGTTCCCTGCAAAAGTGGAGACAGAATATTCAGTTACTGTTGGGAGGAGGGATATGCTTCTCTGATATGAGTGGTAGAGGCTTACCTTAGCATAGCCAAGGATGTCTTTTTTAACATTTAAAAAAAGCTTCACCAACATTCATAGAAGTCTCAAGGCTCTCTTCAGCCTCTCAGTTTGCTTCCCAAGTTGGAACAGCCATGGGAATAAATACTGCGTCATGACACACCAACATTCCTGTGTAAGATAACATAGCTATCCTAATCGGTGGTGCAACATTTGGAGAAGTGCAACATCTTGGTGCTAATTACCTTTCAGTCCATACATTAGTCCAAGAGGTGCGGATCAGGGCCCTTTTTGTACTGCAGTTCACAAACAATGAATTCCTCAAGCACTGTTATAGGGAGGGTGGGGGAGTTTTCTCATCACTGCCTTCTACTGGCCTCACTATGAATGCTCCTGTCACAGTGGGCTCTTCTCAAAACTTGGCTCAGGTACTGAACATACGGGCAGAGCCTTGCTCACTAATGGAACGTTCTTGCCAGCTCTGTACCTGTCTTCGATCTGGTTCTTCCACCCGCCCACTCGCTCCTGCCTCTTCATTTCTGCTCTGCGTGTGACATGTTGTGCAAATGTTTCCCATGCTTGTTTTTCAAGTGGCTTCTTAGAGCAGACATTCCCCAGAGTGTACTTTCTCTTTCTTTACTCATGCTTTTTTCTATACAAACAACAGATTGCTTTGCTGCTGTCCTTTAGATTTAAAAGAGTTCTTTTTTTAAATAAAAAGGGGGAAAGAATCTACTTCACAGATGTCTGCTTTCTTTGCTTTTTCTTGGCAATTTTTTTTTTTTGAGTAATTTGATCCTTCCATGTTGCCCTTCTTCACAGGTGTCACTCCTTAAGGATCTGACTCCCAAGTGTTTTAGCTGTTCCTAGCTGCAAATGCTATAGTTTTAGCAACAGCCTGGGTGCCAACGTGACCTAGGAAGAAGATCTCTCAAGAACTCTCTGAGGTGCAGTTGGGAGGCTGTGTTTGCTAGGGTGTGTAGAATTTTTCAGCTTTCAAATTCCCAAAATAAGTGGTGCTAAAAAGTTGTAGCATGACTTGGAAATTCAAAAGTTAGTTGTTTTTTGTTAAATTAATATAATTTAGTTTTACTTGGTAAATAACTACAAAAATAGTTTACATGTTTATGGAATTTCCAGTAATTTAAAACTTATCTTACTGTACTGCCACTGCTGGTTCAACATCAAAGTAAAACATTATTGGGTGGAAGACCCATGCCACACCTTTTCTTAGCTGCAAGTTAGGCTGCAAAAGAAGGCTGTAGCAGATGCTGTTTGGCCCACCTTCCAGCACTTAGCATAGTATGCATTCAGCCAAATGATGTTCCAGACACTCTTTTGCCCGGATGACAGCGAGGAGAGGAGAACTGGTGTCCAAAAGATCATTGACTTGAGGGACAGAGATAATGACACACTGGGAGTTCTTTCTGAATATCCAAGGAAGACACCTTCCATCAACCCCAGGGCTTTGTCTCTATTGGAGCTGATAGACTGCCTTGATGGGGTATATGAACCTCCTTTGACATGTAAACTTACTACAGCAGAAGTAAATAAGGTCATGGAAGAGCCCATTTAAGTTCCACAGTGGCCCTGCCATGCTCAGTCTATAAAGAGGTGTGTGAAACAAGTCAGAGGAAATATCAGGCAGTGTGTGTTGCAGGCGGTTGAACTAGATGACCCTTGGGACCCTTCCAAATCTACAATTTTATGCTTTGATGAAAAACTTGAGGGCTATATCAGAGGCCAAGATGCAAGTTGGTGGCAGATGTCCAAGAATGAATCAAAGCAAGACATGATGAAACTTGTTTAAATTTCTGATGTCATTGCTTTCTCATGTTGTTTTATGATTACAAGTTAACATTGTATGCTTATTAGGATATGAGAGAAACTGACATTTTCAGAAGGTAAAAATAAAATCCTTGGTTTTCCAAGAGCAGTTGATGTTCTTCTTAATGTACATTTTCACAAAAATAATAGCATATTTGAATTCCTCACACCCAAAGATATAATTTTGAGGCCCCTCACTGAAGAAATTACAAAAATGACATGCCCTACTGCTGCAAGCCTAGGAGGCATGATTATTTCATTCCATGACAATTCTAACTTCCTAGAAAGCCTGAGAGCAAAGAGTAACTGAGAGCAAAGGCCAGCTGAGCAGAGGAAGATGTCAAAATGCCCGAAATGGCAGTGGTAATTGACACATCATAATCATTAGCACCACCACCATCATTAATCACCACCCACATTTGTTCCAAGGCAATGCATAAAATGAAACAAGAACAGATAAAAACAGCACGCACACACAAAAAACAACAACAGCAACAGAAAATGTGGACATCCTTAGCAGAAATCTATTCACCCAGCTGGGAAAGCTTGTTGGAACAGAAAATGTCTTCAGTTGTTTCTGTAAAGTGCAGATAGTGTGCATCTGCCATTATCTCAACAAGATTTTTGTTCCGTAGAACTGGGGAGCCACACTGAAAGCCCTGCTGCAAATTTCTATGGTGTGGGCTCTTCATACCTTTGGAGCTTAAAGGAGAAGGTCTCCTGCACACCACCATAATCTACTGGGTATGTAAGAAATAAATCAGGCTCTCAAGTAACCTGGTCCTCAGCTGTAGAGAGCCTTAAATGTTGATTCCAAAACCTTGAACGTGTCCCAGTAGCAGACTGGCAGTCTGTGCAAATCCTGCAAGCAAAGTGCTATATGTTGATGGTGGTTTGTTCCTACAAGCAACCTAAACACCATGTGCTACACCAGCTTGGGCCACTGATCCAAAGACAAGGGAACACATAGAACTGGGGCTATTAGAGTTGCGAAGATGATCCCTACCAGTATGAGATGCTGCTGAAATTTTATTCTCCTCACCTATTCAGAATTAGAGCAAAGATACCTACCCTCATGCTGAATCAGCTTTGTGGTTCCATCACTCTTGTATGACTGAAAGGTTGGAGAATAGGTAAGTAGGTAGTTGGATGGATGGATATGAAGGTGGGCATGCACATAATTCATCATTATTGATGAGAAAATCCTCCAAAACCAGTTCAAAATGGACTTGACGGATGTTTATCACACACAAAAACCAAATCATTTTGTGCTGAGCCCATTCTAATGTCCAAGCCCCATCAGGTTACGGATGTCATCTCACCACTTCCTCCTCTCCCTTCTCCAAAGTATACATGGTAGAAGCAACTGGAGTACTTGTAATGGAAATGCATTTTTCAGTAAGAAATAAGAGATGGTTATTTCTATCAAAGGTAGCAAAGGCACATAATTCAGTCACTCCATGTGTTAAATGGATAAAGTCTGGTCAATGCCATTGCTGTTCAAGATGGATGTAGGTGAATTGGGTGGTTAGGCTTCAAAGGAAGTTTATGAAGGTATTAAGAACTTCAGAAAGCATATGTTAATATTGATTCAAATTAATAATATTAGCAATAATGCACAATCCATGAATAAATGTACCAAAGCAAACTTTGGCAGCATAAAAGCCCATAAATGTTTACCCTCTCAGTGCAACAAATGCATGCTAACTGTTTTGACCAACTTTTTCTATAACAGCTTCTATAAGAACTTTTTCTTCTACTGTTGTCCCTGCACCCCAAATGTTAAAAACAGGACAATTTTCTAGCTCAGTCTTCCTTAGGATGTTTTGAAACAACACTCCCGTCATTCCTGACCATGCTGGGACTGATGAAGCTGAGAAATACTTCCTGCCCATAAACCTGGAGAGGTTATGTAAGCTAGGACTTATCCAACTTACCTTTCCTCCCTGCTTCCCAGGCATGGACACACTTTAACGCTCTGCATTTGTGCACTCTTATTATTTTTGCTCTGGATCTCTCCCCATGAAAACCCACTATTTAAAGCTGAATCAGAACAAGTTGCAATCCATAGAAAACTTAAATTGCTGTTTGTTTCACTTCAGCTTTAAAGAATGCATTTTCAGTAATTTAAAAATTGGACATAAGCTTACTATTCCTATCAGGCTATACACATACCCTGCTTAAAAAATAACCGCCATCTACATCTGCTGTAAAAAATATAATAATTATATGGGGGGGTTTTAAACTTCAAAAAGTACATGTATGCGATCTCCCATACAAAAAAATGGGACTAATGCTTCCCTTCACTGAGACCTCGCTTCACTGAGTCACAAATCCTCCCCAAACACCATCTGTTCTCAAATCCATCCTACTGAGGGTGGAACAAAATGTTATGAGAAACCTGGGCCTGTTGTAGAAAATGGCATCACCATAAAAATTCTCTCCCAACACAACAAACATTACTGCTTGTCCTGTGTCCTAAAATTATAATGCTGGGAGATTTGCCACCCACTCTACAGAATTGGCTGCAGCTATTCAGAATTGGGAAATCACCAGTACAATGCAATCAAGATGTGAGGGTAAATAGTACCATACTTTTCTTTTTCCTTTTGTGGGACTGGGGAGAGGGGGAGAGCTCAATACAGTGGTGCCCCGCAAGACGAATGCCTCGCAAGACGGAAAACCCGCAAGACAAAAGGGTTTTCCGTCTGCAGAGGCGCTTCACAAGACGAATTTCCCTATGGGCTTGCTTCGCAAGACGAAAAATGACGAAAAAAATCGATTTATTTTTTTGCTCCAAAACCCCTTATTCTGAATCGCTAAACTGCTAAAAGCATTTTAGCAGCAAAACCGCTAATCCCCCCCCCTAAAAAAGCCCTTTTTAGCCCTTTTTTAGCCAATAGCGCTAATAGCGCTACTCCGTCAATGGGCTTGCTTCGCAAGACGAAAAAAACGCAAGACGAAAAGACTCCCGGAACGGATTCTTTTCGTCTTGCGAGGCACCACTGTATTTGGCCAACAACTTCAATAGTGTTCATTCTTCCTGTTCATGGAGCTTGGAGATGTTACACCTGCAAC
This sequence comes from Podarcis tiliguerta, assembly GCF_965153285.1. NCBI lineage: Eukaryota > Metazoa > Chordata > Lepidosauria > Squamata > Lacertidae > Podarcis > Podarcis tiliguerta. Next base: position 33,988,414 of record NC_139553.1, read on the forward strand.
AAAGCAAGCTCAGGCCTCCCTTGCTCTTACCCAGGCCTTGATTCAGATGGGAAGCACTTTCTACTCCTGGGTATTTTCAACATCTACTCTGTTTCTGTGGCTCTAGGGGTGCGAGAGGGATTTGACATCTGGTCAAGAACAAGGTAGCAGGTATGATGACCTGCAGTCCTGGAATAGTGGTGTTCAGATCCAATGTCTCTTCAGGGTCACTGACAGTGCTGGGGTTCTGCTCATCCTCTGGATTCAAGTTTTGTTTTCGTTTCGCTTTTGGGTGATCCCAACCTGGTATGCCCACTGCATCAAGGCAATGGAACCCAAGAGTAAAGTCTAATCTGTGGAAATATGGAGAAGGAGATAGAGAACCAGTTTGGGTTAAACATAGCATAGGTGTGGGAGGTGTCAGACTCTGAAGCTCCCCAGTAATCAGAAGCAGCAAAGCTAGCCTGTTTGGGAACCAAGCACACTCACAAGTGAAGCTGTACATATGATTATGAAGGGAGAAAATGAATAGGAAGAATCATCACTTCTGAAGGCAGGAGGAAGAGGCAGAAGATGAGAAATGACCTCCTGAATTACTCAGATAGAAGCCTTGTCATTCTCTTTCCTCCTTGTGAGGCTGTGAGACACTGAGGACTTGGTTGAAGTGGGCCAGAAAGAGTTATCCTGGAGTCACTGTCCAGTGCTTATAGTCTATGTTAGTAAATCAAGACTAAAGACAAGTGGATAGGCAACCTGTCATGGATGGAATTGCAGTCCTCCTGAAAGAGCAGTGGCATAGTCTGGGAGGTTCTATATTGTCACTGGATGCTCAAATAGTATGCTCTAAATGACAATGATTGAGTCCCTCCCCCCCCCCCAAATAGTTTCCCGTTTTTTAAGGGAAATTCCCTTATTCCGAATAGGATTCCTCGCAAGAAAAGGGAAAAGTTGAAAGCTATCCCCCCCCCCCCCGTCTCTTGATTTTTCAATCCTGATTTATGCAAGCAGCTCTTGATGGTTAGCAGCTGAATGTATGAACTTGTTCCACCAAAAAGCTTTCTGTCTAAGAAAGTCTGCAAATCTCTTCTGTTTGGTCCTGGATGGGTAATTTGCACATGCAAGCTATCACTTCATGAAAATACATGTATGAATCAGCCCTATAGACCACTCCATACATAACAGTGGTGGTGTCAATCAGTTCAAAATCTTGCCTTCAGGGCTTTGGATCCATGATCTAAATCATAAATCTCATATGATGCATCCTAGATATGACATCAAATGAGTCTTTGCATTTAGCATGCTTTTTTCTTTTTTAAAATAATAATAATAATAATTGCATAGCATATGGATGCCAATGGGAACTTTCTTCCCAATGCAAAGAGCAGCTTTGGAGGAGCAATTTTAATCAGGACTGCAACAGTGAAAAATCACCCTTTCCATCAGCTGCAATCCCAAGAATTATTAGCCCACCTGCACAGCGTACAAACCACCGGTGGAAAGACTTCTCCTCCTCTCTTCTCCTCTTTTAATCCAGGCTGCTGATGCTCCTTCGAGTGCTGGATGACTGGTATCAGGGAAATGACTGATGAGGGAAAGGACTCAACGTCATTGTTCTCCCCGGCACTTCCCTTTTGCTACTGTCAGCCTCCAGGGGAGGAGTCATCTAGCCTGGTGAGAAAACCCCCCACCCCTTCTGAACTGTATTTCCTATGCAATAAGACCTGCCCCAGGAGCTGCAACATTCATTCTGCTCTGGACTTAGGTATTTCAGTTTATATTTTCTCATTTGCAATTATTGAATCTACTCAATCTTGGTAAGTTGTGGGGGGTTTTTTTGTCCTATTTCAATTTATGGATGAGTTTTGTATACTGACTTCTCCCCCATCCCACTCTGATACTTCACTTTTTCATAACCTGGAGGTTTTGTTGTAAGCTGCATGGCTCAATATGGAAAGGAGGCATATAAGTAAACTAAATTGATTGATAAATCACTGCCTGCTATTTGTATTTTTTTGTGTGCAAAAACACATTCACCATCACGTGTGTGTGTGTGATTCAAAGTATGCAGGTGAAGATGAAAAATAAAAGCTTTGGGATAACAGGGAATGCCATTTTGCCAAGGAGAGCAGAACAGCTATTAATATCAGGCAAAAACAACCAACATCTTCCTTTGCATCAATTTAGAATCAAAATTGTCCTTGGCTAAGTTTTGAATTGGCTACCTGAAGCTCAGTTGCATATCATCCAATTAACAATGCCCTGTGAGCCAGACATTTCCTTCTGGAGTATATTAATTGCAAGCCAAGATCTCAAATTAAATTCTTCCTCTCACTGTCTCCCCTTTTTTATTTCTTCTGTGCCTTCTTATAGGTTTTTTGTCACTCCTGGTATCTGTTTTAATAGACATAAAGTGTTGGACATTCCAAGTATAAATTGCAAAACCCATGAAACATCTCATGCTCACATTAGCTTAACATCTTTTCTGGACTGTGCTGTTCTGTCTTACCCCTGTTCCCCCAAAAACATCTTCTCAAAGACTATCACAGGCACGTCAGTTACTCAATAAATGTGGTAATGCAATCTCCGAATATGCACTTGTTCCCAGAAGTTTCAGGTATATTTCATTGCCAATAACTTTCTAATTTGGCACATTAAATATATTGAATAACCTGTCAGGAACAGCTGTGAATCTGACAGGAAGGAGATGCTTCAGGAGGACAGTTTCAAATCCCTAAAAAACTCATGTAAGCACTTTTCAGTTATTTTCCTCTAGCAGACTTTAAAAAAGAAAAGAAAAGACATCTCCCTGGTTCTCAGAGAATTTTTCATAATGCCTTTTCTTTTTTTTAAGGAAGTCAATGTCTTAGTCAATTCCCAGTGTCACCACTCTTTACACCCATTGACTCTTTTTAAAAAAAAAGAAGAAGAGGGAAGGGGAAGCTTATTTAAACCTCTGGCTATGATTTCTCACCCTAAAAAGCCATGGTCAGCAACCCATGCCAAATAAATAGCTTTTTCTGCTTCCTTTGTCTTTCTCCCCCATTTGGCGATTAGACAAGTGTGTGGGTTATATCATCCCTTGAATCTCAGAGAAATGTTGGGTTGTGGAGTTGAAAAATATCAGCCTTTCCTTTTTATTACCAGTCATATCTCCCTCCCCAAAGATTTCTGGGGGCATTAGTTATAAGTGACGCTCTCACTGTAAAAGGAGACAAAGCAAATGTCAGAAAGAGATGAAATGATCAAATAAAAGCTGCCAAAAGACTTTGATGGCAAAATATATGGAAGCATTAAGCAAGACGCTACCATGGCACCATCAATGGAGAACAGGGAGACTTTGAAGTTTAATTCAATGGGCAAGAAAAGTCACAGGCTGACCAACAGCATCTGCATGAATATCAGTGCTGGCAAAGTGTCCCACCATGATGCACTTTCAGCATTGAGTTAAAAAGAAGAAGACTGAAGATCACACAAAGCATATCTCTATATGATTTAAGGATGTGTAACCAAAACAGCTATTTCAATGCATGTATCTTTCCACTGAAATGCAAGTTGTGACATCCCAAACCTTGTTAGAATGAACAAAATGGGAGGGAAGCCATTCCAAATGGGTGTTCATGGCTTATGGGTCACCCTTTGCTGTCAGAAGGCACCAAGGGATTCAAGTCATGTATTGCTCCAGCAGACAGCTCCAGAAGAAAGTGGGTTCTGGTGGTGCTGTGGATTAAACCACAGAGCCTAGGACTTGCCGATCAGAAGATAGGCGGTTTGAATCCCCGCGCCGGGGTGAGCTCCCATTTCTCCGTCCCTGCTCCTGCCAACCTAGCAGTTCGAAAGCATGTCAAAGTGCAAGTAGATAAATAGGTACCACTCCGGTGGGAAGGTAAATGGCATTTCCGGCACTGCTCTAGTTTGCCAGAAGCGGCTTAGTCATGCTGGCCACATGACCCGGAAGCTGTACACCGGCTCCCTCGACCAATAAAGCAAGATGAGTGCCACAACACCAGAGTCGGTCATGACTGGACCTAATGGTCAGGGGTCCCTTTCCCTTTTACCTTTAGGGTTTGGGGTGCCAAGCTCTTATCAATGATAAGTTTTGAATGTTGTTTCATCAACAGTACAGCTTTCCACAGAGTTTTTAACAAAGCTATAGCTCAGTTCCCCTTCATGGATCACTGCCTTGACGTGACGAAGGGGCTTGAATAACTCGGAGAAGCTACGAGCTATCTCGTGCAGGGCCACCGAAGATGGACAGGTCATAGTGGAGAGTTTTGACCAAACGTGATCCACCTGGAGCAGGGACCGGCAAGCCACTCCAGTATCCCTGCCAAGAAAACTCCATGGACAAAGACAAAAGGCATATAAAAGTTATGACGCTGGAAGATGAGCCCCTCAGGTTGGAAGGCGTCCAACATGCTACTGAGGAAGAGCGGAGGACAAGTACAAGTAGATTCAGAGCTGATGAAGCGGCTGGGCCAAAGCCGAAAGGACGCTCAGTTGCGGATATGCCTGGAAGCAAAAGGAAAGTCCAATGCTGTAAAGAAAAATATTGCATAGGAACCTGGAATGTAAGAACCATGAACCTTGGTAAGTTGGATGTGGTCAAAAATGAGATGGCAAGAATAAATATTGACATCCTGGGCATCAGTGAACTAAAATGGACGGGAATGGGCAAATTCAGTTCGGATGACCATCATATCTACTACTGTGGGCAAGAATCCCGTAAAAGAAATGGAGTGGCCCTCATAGTCAACAAAAGAGTGGTGAAAGCTGTACTGGGATGCAATCTCAAAAATGATAGAATGATCTTGATACGAATCCAAGGCAGACCTTTTAACATCACAGTAATCCAAGTTTATGCACCAACTACTGGTGCTGAAGAAACTGAAATTGACCAATTCTATGAAGACTTACAACACCTTATAGAAATGACACCAAAGAAGGTTGTGCTTCTCATTATAGGGGATTGGAATGCTAAAGTAGGGAGTCAAGAGATAAAAGGAACAACTGGCAAGTTTGGCCTTGGAGTTCAAAACGAAGCAGGGCAAAGGCTAATAGAGTTCTGCCAAGAGAACAAGCTGGTCATCACAAACACTCTTATCCAACAACACAAGAGACGACTCTACACATGGACATCACCAGATGGGCAGCATCGAAATCAGATTGATTATATTCTCTGCAGCCAAAGATGGAGAAGCTCTAGACAGTCAGCAAAAACAAAACCTGGAGCGGACTGTGGCTCAGATCATCAGCTTCTTATAGCAAAATTCAAGCTTAAACTGAAGAAAGTAGGAAAAACCACTGGGCCAGTAAGATACAATCTAAGTCAAATCCCTTATGAATACACAGTGGAAGTGAAGAACAGATTTAAGGATTTAGATTTGGTGCACAGAGTGCCTGAAGAACTATGGATGGAGGCTCGCAACATTATACAGGAGGCAGCAACGAAAACCATCCCAATGAAAAGGAAATGCAAGAAAGCAAAGTGGCTATCCAACGAGGCCTTACAAATAGCGGGGGAGAGAAGGCAAGCAAAATGCGAGGGAGATAGTGAAAGATACAGGAAATTGAATGCAGATTTCCAAAAAATAGCAAGGAGAGACAAGAAGGCCTTCTTAAACGAGCAATGCAAAGAAATAGAGGAAAACAACAGAATGGGAAGAACCAGAGATCTGTTCAAGAAAATTGGAGATATGAAAGGGACATTTCGTACAAATATTACCATAATAAAGGACAAAAGTGGTAAGGACCTAACAGAAGCAGAGGACATCAAGAAGAAGTGGCAAGAATACACAGAGGAATTATACCAGAAAGATACAGATAGCTCGTACACCCCAGGTAGTGTGGTTGCTGACCTTGAGCCAGACATCCTGGAGAGTGAAGTCAAATGGGCCTTAGAAAGCACTGCAAATAACAAGGCCAGTGGAAGTGATGATATTCCAGCTGAACTACTTAAAATTTTAAAAGATGATGCTGTTAAGGTGCTACGCTCAATATGCCAACAAGTTTGGAAAACTCAGCAGTGGCCAGAGTACCTCAGATTAAGAACAGTTTCAGGTTAAGAACGAACCTCTGGAATGAATTGATTTCTTAACCAGAGGTACCACTGTAGTTTAGTTATATTGCTTGTTTTTTTAATGTGGCTGATTCTATTTGTATATAGAAAATTTGTATATAGAAAACCAAACATGCTGTACATGTTATTATTATGTACACTAGGGTTTTTTTTAAAGTAACTTATAAATTCTTCTAAATAAATAGAAACTAAAATCATAATTCTCATGCACTCCACTTAATGAGCATGCACACATTCCAGTAATAATAAATGGTACTGACCTATGCATATTAATTTTAGAACCAAGGAGGAAAGATAATTCAAAAGAGGGAGCAGAGTGCATCAAAAATGTATGTAAGTGTTGATATATAGCTATATTCCACAACAATAAAAAGAGAAAGGAAGAAAAATATTCAATATACATCAAAGAAATGTCAAGAGCAATTCAGAAATCTCAGAAGTAAACCCTTAGTTAAAAAATTTATACAGAATCCTTCAAAATTATTTTTGTGGAGTAATTTAAAAAGCTTCTCTGTCACAATACACTGTAATATGTATTTAATTGGTTATATGAATAAAAATAAAACCCAGCAATTTTATTTCCACCCCTAAAGCACACATGGATAATACTTTGAGTCACTTGATAACCACCCAGCCTGCAATTTAAAAATGCATTCTTCCCAGCAGTAGTAAAAGGGCAAGAATGAAAAGAAATAATCAACCTTTCTGAGCCATTTGCCCCTGTTTTCATTTAAAATGCCTTCTGGGATTGAACAGCCATTCACATACACAGTCCTGATATAGACAGTCTTTCTAGGCTTCTTAAAAAGTGGTCCATGGAGATGAGAGCAAATGCTGGTGCCAATAACCCCATCCTCGCCCCTCCTTTTCTTCTCTTGTACATCAGGTAGGAAAGGGGAAGGAATTCAATTCAGTTTGCACTTAAACTGGAACCTCCCACATTTGCACTTTCTGAAATAAATGTGTGGACTGAAACAAAGCCATCTTTCAAAAGGCTCATTCCTCTGAATTTTGCAATGCAGAGTCAACTAATCTGTACAAATATGCATATCAGCCGGGGGGGGGGGGGACTGACTGCATTGCTTCAAACTGACCAAGTCATATGAATGATGCAACGGTCCCATTTCAGATTATCATGCCAGGTTTCATTGATGCGTAGTTTGTCTTTCTGTACATTCCTTTCTCTGCAGTACTTGGTTGTAGAACCACATTGCAAAATTTGGAGAAGTGTTGATTTTTAAAGGTGGATGCTTTTTGGTTTGAGTATTGATTGAGAAAGTGCAAATTATGTAGGTTTGCCTTTAAATGCAAACTGAATCAACTGTATCTGTGATCTTAAAACACTAGTACAGTGGTACCTTGGGTTACATACACTTTAGGTTACATACGCTTCAGGTTACAGACTTCAGTAACCCAGAAATAGTACCTCGGGTTAAAAACTTTGCTTCAGGATGAGAACAGAAATAATGCTCTGGCAGCGTGGCGGCAGCAGGAAGCTCCATTAGCTAAAGTGGTGCTTCAGGTTAAGAACAGTTTCAGGTTAAGAACGGACCTCTGGAACGAATTAAGTTCTTAACCCGAGGTACCACTGTAACAGATTAGTTTCAACACCAGTTATGCCTCCATAAGATACATGTGTCATCATCACAGAGGAGACCTTGACTCATTATAAGGCACCTCACTTGGAATGGACAACTCTATTCCATGGCAGACTTTTCATGAAGAGGGCAATTTTTACTATATGTGGTGGTCTTGTAAGGTAGCAAAAGCTTTCGGGAAAATGATTTCTAATTAGTTGGGGGGGGGGGAGAAATGCTGAAGATAACTTTTATTTAAAAACCAGAAGCTTTTCTTTTAGGGATATTAGGTTCAGAGGTACCTAAAGGCCAAAAAAGAAAAAAGTGTTTATGTATACCATGAGAGCCACTTTAATGATTTATGCACTGAGATGGAAAGAAGTTCCAGTTCCTACAAAGGAGGAGTGGCAGATCAAATTAATGGACTATGCTGAAATGGCAAAACTTACTGGAAGAAGAATAAACCAAGAGGAAAGAACTTTTAACAAAGAATGGGGAAGATTCGTAGATTATTTGAAAAAAATATTGTAAACAACTAAGTTCATTGGAAGGATTAATTTAAAACAAGCAGTTATAAATAGTTATTAAGGATAACATAGGGAATAATCAATAAATGGAATTAAGTGGGAGATGAAATAATGAAAATTGAAACTTAAGAAACTAAAGTAAAAAGTACCCCTGGACGGTTAAGCCCAGTCAAAGGTAACTATGGGGTGTGGTGTGCATCTCACTTTTCAGGCCGAGGGAGCTGGACTTTGTCCACAGACAGCTTTCCGGGTCATGTGGCCAGAATGACTAAACCGCTTGTGCCACAATGGGACACCATGACGAGTGCCAGAGTGCATGGAATTGCTGTTTACCTTCCTGCCGGAGCGGTACCTATTTATCTACTTGCCCTTTGACGTGCTTTCAAACTGCTAGGTTGGCAGAAGCTGGGACTGAGCAATGGGAGCTCACCCCGTCGCGGAGATTCAAATCCGATCGGCAAGCCCTAGGCTCAATGGTTTAGACCACAGCACCACCTGTGTCCCTTTCCTAAGAAACTACAGAAGTGGGGAGGAAAGTAAAACTATATATTATTTATTGGAAAATCTAATTAATCTGTATGATTGTCAAAATTTTCAAAAAATGAAAAATAAAATATTTATTTAATACCTTTCATGTGTTTGGCCATAATCCCAAGCCTTTCCTTTTCTGCATTAATCTTTTAAACAAACAAACAAACAAACAAACAAACAAACAAACCCAAATCCTTTCAAAATACATAGTTAAATGTGTCTCCTCCCTCAAAATAAGTATTTGAATATATATTTCTACACATATTTTCTCCTTTAATCTGCACTGAAAACTACATCTCAACAATGGGTGCCTTGTGATATCCACTAAATAGTGATATTCACCAGAATACACTCCTTTCATAAAGGAATTCTCAACTACCTAAATCCTCAAGCATCCTTGAGTTCATATAGTTTCATAACGTTAGCTTTGCAATGCAGAAACACACATACCCCCATATATACTAAAACAAGATGCTATCAAATATCTTTCTTTTAAAAAAAAATCTGCAGAATAATTCTGATGGATGTGAATAAATGTTTAAGTAATGTTTGCTTCCTGGATTGTATAAAATTATCTCAATTTCTTTGATGTATATTCAGTTTTATTTTATTTTTGTTGTATTGTGGAATATACTTGGCATTTGCTTTGGCACTTTGTTCTGAAAAAGAAAACCCTGCAATCAAATGCAGCATATCACTTTGATTCCAATATTCCTGTTCATAATGGCAGAACTGGAAACAGAGATTAAGGTTTCCAACATTGTTTCAGAAGATGTGGGCAGGCACAGAGGCATGGATAGCATTATTGTTTGTTTGTGTTTGTTTGTTTGTTTGTTTGTTTAGGTATTTATATACTGCCATCTTGCAAGACATCAGGGTGTTGTGTAGCAACATTTTAAAAAACCACCAAACTTTAAAAGCAATGCAGATGATATATAACCCAAGGATCGGCAAGCTTCATGCTGGTGCAATGTATGTTATTAGAATATCAAGCTCCAGCTCTGCCACAGGAGAATCAGGAGCCAGTGTGGCGTAGTAGTTAAGAGCGGTAGTCTCGTAATCTGGTGAACCGGGTTCAAGTCTCTGCTCCTCCACGTGCAGCTGCTGGGTGACCTTGGGCCAGTCACACTTCTCTGAAGTCTCTCAGCCTCACTCACCTCACAGAGTGTTTGTTGTGGGGGAGGAAGGGAAAGGAGAGTGTTAGCCGCTTTGAGACTCCTTAGGGTAGTGCTAAAGCAGGATATCAAATCCAAACTCCTCCTCCCCCTCCTCCTCTTCTTCTTCTTCTTCTTCTTCTTCTTCTTCCATGACTAGAAGTGCCTTTTACCAACAGTGACTGGTTTGACAACTACAACCATTCCTGGATCAGGAAAGTCATGCCATGCCCTGGTTACTTCAAGACTGGATTACTGAAATGTACCTGATCTGGAAGTGGGATCATGCCATGAAGTTGACCATTGGGAGGTTCAGGACAGACAAAAGGGAAATTTTAGCTGTTCTAAAACAAGGGTTATATAAAAAAATCTAAATGGATCTGCAGCCAGTAATCTGGTCACTGCATTTTAGACCAATTGAAGTTTCTGAGTCCTCTGCAAGGGCAGCTCCACATAAAGCACATACAATAATACAATCTGGAGGTTTGGATCAGCATGGAAAGCATTGGTTCTGTCCAAAGGGGGCCTTCAATGAGGAACCAGACAGAACTGTGAAAAGGTACTTGTAGCCACCTGAGCCTCTATTGACAGTACAGTGGTACCTCTGGTTACACACTTAATTCGTTCTGGAGGTCCGTTCTTAACCTGAAACTGTTCTTAACCTGAAGCACCACTTTAGCTAATGGGGCCTCCTGCTGCTGCCGCGCTGCCACCACGTGATTTCTGTTCTCATCCTGAAGCAAAGTTCTTAACCCGAGGTACTATTTCTGGGTTAGCGGAGTCTGTAACCTGAAGCGTATGTAACCCGAGGTACCACTGTATTGAATCTAGGCTGATGACCTGCTGTTTCCAGGGGAGAACGGCCTCAACCAGAATAGGCCTTCTTCCCACCTCCTCAACCAGTAGACTACAAGTTCCATTCAGGTGGTCCACAGAAGGCCTATAGAGCAGTTGAGCATATCTGCATTTGGCCCTACATATTTTTTTTCTCACGATGAAGGCTGAGGATATTTTGACATACATCCAAAAGCTTCTCATAATGCTGTACTGGTGCAGCCCACTAATTCCCTGCTAAATATTTACTAGTCAGGGGGCCTTTCTAATATGGGGCACATTTTTAAAAACTGATTTTGATGTTGCTGCTGGCAGTGAAGAAGAAAAAAGTTCCGTTTTTTAAATTCTAATAAATATATATTCTACCCTTCCCATCACAGGAGCCATTTGGTGGTCTGCCAAGACCCTCAGCAATTATCCTGTGGTCCACTGCAGGGGGAGTAGGGGCCTGAGAATACCTGATCTGTTACATCTCATAACACAGATTGAAACAACCTGTATACATGAGTGCAAATTGACTACAGCTCAAAACTCTAAAAGTGAACAGCAGAACTGCTCAACCTAGTCAAAGGCAGCCAATTTATAGTCATATATTACATGAGAGAAGAACAGAGGCTGATAAGCAATTAGTTATGAGGGTCGGCATGTCCGAGAAGAAAATGAAATACCCTGCCAATCTACTGCAAGTCACCCAGAGATCACAATCTTCCATTTTATTTTATTTTTTGCACAGGAAAAGCAAGTCTCTATATCTTTTGTAGCAAAAGGAGGTTCATTTGAACTCTAGGATTACAGTAATACTGATCATAAACTTCAAAGGAAGAGTTTTGAAGCCCACAGTCCTAATGACATTGCAGAATCTGGGCGAAAGCCTGTTGAGGATGATGAATGGATGGAATCCAGTCTTTGGCCCTTTGGGGTACTTCCATCTTCATCACTCTGTTGATCAGCTACTAAGCTCATCAAGACCAGGTTCTCTAATCAGGACTGAATAGTTTTTTAAAATGGTATTTCTCCTTAGAACCAGCTTCTCATTAACTTAACACAATGATTGCAGACACGATTAAGTACCCTGAGAGGCATTGAGGAGGTGAGCTCCTTTATTCCTTTACTCCATCAACCTTCATTGTCACTGATTTGTGACCATTTGGCTCACTGGTGAGCCTCACAGCACCAACAGAATTAGCAAATCCATGGTCCAAACAAAGGGAAATTGATACACTGTGTAATTTGTTCGATTGACAGGTGAAAGCCCCAGGAAGGGAACTTCATCACTAGAATAATCTCCATTTCAGCCAGCCAACTAGCAAAGCAGGAACTTAAGACAGTTCACTGAGCCTGTTTTATCACAGGTAAGCATTTGTCTAGCATGGCACATCTCACCTAGCAAATGCACTACATCCTCTTTATTAAGACTTTCTCTAGATCTCAGAATACTCATCACACAATGCATATATCAAGCTGTGCCAGCTGGGATTGATAGGAATTGCTTTTGAAACATATGGAGGGCACCAAGTTGAAAAAGGTTGCATTAACGAGTCAGAAGAGCAATATTGCGGGTGAGAAAGATAAGAAGGAGAGTACGGCTGTGCTCAGGTTTTGTTTCTGGGCTTCTCACTGGCTGGCCACTGCGAGAAAGAGGATGCTGGACTAGATGAGTCACTAGACTGATCCAGCAGGACTCATGTTATTAAGCCACAAGCAGTATGGAAAAAATCAACCACTTGCCACCACAGCATTAATGTTGAAAATCATTTTGGGTTTCATCTTAACAACCACCCTTTGAGATAGCTGAAGGCCATCTTGGGGGGTGGGAAGGGGACTGGACAGCAAACGGAACTAAAAGATCTTTGATGCATGTCTATTACCATATAGTACAAGTAGCCAAAGTGATTCCCTCCAGAGGTTCTTGGACCATTAGTCCCATCATCTCATATTGGCTGGGGCTGATGAGAGCTGGAGTCCCAAATCATTTGCAGGACACCACATTGGCAATTCCTGCTCTATAACATCCACTAGTGAGACCATACGTGTGGCAGAACTTGAACTCAGATCAGAGTCAACCATAGCTCATGATGTACTAACTTATCCTTCAAAATAACTTTTAGTGACTAAAAATGGGACCATGCATCCTTTATGGAAATGCTGCCTTTTTACACTATTAAGACTCTTTCTCCATATGACAACCTTTGGTGTGCCATTAGTTTCAGAAGGAAAAGGATCTCCAGGCAAGTAGCATAAAATGTAATGCAGCTGCAATAAATTAAAGGTCGAGGAGATGAAAATGAATGACATCCTAAGCAATAGACAAAGGCCTTCAGGCTCTCCAAGTCACTCATTGCCATACTCTGCCATAACTTAATCAGTACACAATCCCTTCTACCTGCAGCTCACCTAGCATGCTTCTTTCACCCATTGGGGACCTTCCCTTGCCTGGTCTCTCCATCCATTAACTTGTCCCTATAGGAAATACGGCTCAATTCTCATTGCACTCTGCAAAGTGCACTGAAGTGAACAGACACGAGAAATCAAGAGATATACATTCATTTTTGCACATTAAAAGTTTCTCCCTCCCACTGTGCATGTAAGATTGCTACAAAGGGTTAGGCAGGTGTTCACTTCAAACATAACATTCTTTATAGGGGGAAAATGGACATGGAAGCTGTAGTGTGTATTTTTTCCACCATTACAATTTTTGCTTTTTTAATATATATATATATATATATATTGTGTTTGTGCAACTGTTCCCTTTGCTGAAATGAATGAATTATCTCAATGTCATCTCTGTTTGTGCCCTCTCTGTATACTAACTCTGGGTATCACCTTTGAGCAAGCTCTCTGTATACACCCCAAGAAGTTCTTTCACTCACTGCTGGACATCAAACCTAAGGCCTGCAGAAGGGTCACTGATCCTGCTTTCTGTTAAAGATCTGAAATTACTTGGTATTGTTTCCTGAGCTCACTGGCAGGGTTCCATCTTTTCTACTGCACGTGCAGTTTCAGGGATGCTTGTAACCAGCTTCAAGAGAAGTAACTACATCTTCCATTGCTAATTCCCCTTTTGTTATAGAGTTATCATTTATTTAACTTAGAAGTATGGCTGTGTTAGGGTATTGTTTTATGCGTGCCCAGCACTGTAAATGTGTGCTGCTGTCCTTTATTATTAAAATTACCTTCAATGCTTTCAACAAATGTTTATTCAGCTTTTACGCCCATAATGAACACAACACAACAAAACAAAACAATAATAATTGTTTTATAATAATTTATTTCTTAGCCATAATCCTTGTGTGGGTGCACCTTTTCTAGGGCATACCCTCCAACATTTCTCCAATGAAAATGGGGACATCCCATTCCATAATGATATTTTTTACTATTTATACCCCATAATGGGTTGCTCCAGCCACTCTGGGGAGCTTCCAACATATATATAATACTACTAATAATAAAACATTAAACATTAAAAAAACACCCTTCCCTATATAGGATTGCCTTCAGATGGCTCGAGAGTCAGATAACTCCATACCCTCCAACATCTCTCCAATAAAAATAGGGACATCCTAAGGAAAAGTGGGACTTTCTGTGATCAAATCAGAAACTGGGACGGCTTCTCTAAATCAGAGATGTCCCTGGAAAACAGGGACATTTTGAGGGTCTGGGAGGGCTCAGATAAACACCAGTTGGGTGCACTTGGTTTGACTCTGGCTAAAAGTCTCATTGGGGTAGCATGATTTAGGGATCATGTGGGTGGGGGTTTCATACACATGTCTATCAGCCCCCATGTTAGCTGAAGCCACGTTTTTCAGAGCTTCCATTCCTTCTTCCATTGGTCTACATTCTAGCTTGCTCTAACAGCTCATACGGATGCTCCAGCACAGTTTGTTTGACATTAAACCAAAGTGGCACAGTGACATTTTTTAAGTCCATGCAGACTGGAATCTTGCTTGCGAGCTGTGAAGGCAGTGAGTGGGGGAATAGAAGTGTGAGGTCCTTCACTGTATTAGCAAGCTCTGAAGTCTACAAAAGTCATTTGGCATGACCTCCTGCTACCTTTTTAACTGGGGGGCAGTGCAAAACAGCAAGAAAACAGAGAGAGTGGGCCAGGCAAACAAAACCTTTGCCTTTATATTCCTTGAAAGAACAAACAAACACCCTTTAACAGAAATTATTCATCTGTGGTTGGCCCAAGGAAGTGAACATTATTTAAAGTGAAATATACCTTAATGATAAGTACTTGAGAAATATATTTGTCTGTTGACATTTTTATGCACTTCTGAGCTGGTAGAAGAAATCTCTGTGGTTCTGATGCTTGACAGTTGACTCCTTTTCATCCTAGGAAGCACTGAAGAGGCTTTGGGTCAGAAGCAAAGCCTGACCCTTCCTGACCCTCATAATTACATTTTATTGATTCAACTTAGGCATTTCTCTTCTGGCAAAACCTTTCATACTATTAACATTTAAATAGCCAGACTTGTTGCTCATTAAAATGAAGTTCATGTTTTAGTTCTCACTATCACTTTTTTTCCATTATTTTTTTTAATACAGCAATACAACCCTAGGTTTTAAAAGACAGCTTTTCTTTTAATAATTTAATGATAGTTATTTTAAAAGTGTAAAAGAAATAAATGATGCAAGTTGAAATCCTAATGAATGTACTGAGATAAAACCCTCCCTGTCTGGGGAAAGCTGACCTAGACAAAGGAATTAAAGCCTTATTTATGTCCAGGTTACTGTATTAGACTGTTATGCAACTGGTGCACAATGTAACTGAAAACATTTGTCAGACTTTAGTGTTCAGATCACATTGCACCTATTCTATACAAATTTCATTGGAAGCCTGTTTGTTTCAGGGTCCAGTTCTGGGTTTGACCTTTACAACCCTAAATGTTTTAGGACCACCTAGACCTGTCTGATCCTGCCCAAGCATTAAGATCGGCATGTGAGACCCTCCTGTCTATTCTATCAGGGAGAGTTAGGTTTGTAAATACCAGGAGATAGGGCTGTCTCAATGATGGCCGCACATCTTTGGAACGCCTTTCCCAATGAGATATATATGGCAGGAAGGATTGGAAACCTGCGGGACCAGAGATTTACAGAAGATTGGAACATGAATTATTTGAAGAGCAACTGTAATCAACAAATTACACTAGTAGGACTAGCTAACACCCCAGAAACCCCTGCCAAATACTGGGACTCCAATAACGGATGATTTGGCAGTCTGCCTGGCGGAAGCTCCTCATACACCGTCGCAACGCAGACCCCCTTCACCTCTACTAATAGATCTGCAATCAACTACCTCGTCCTCCGCCTTAAAGAGTAACGCGCCAAACACACCTCATCCTGGTAATCTGTCAATGTCCTATTCTTCTATGCCTGACCTGGAGTCTTCATTCAGTGCGGTCCAGTCAAATGACTCTATATCCTCGTCCTTTGCCAGTCAACCTCTTTTGGTAGAACCTCATTTATCCGCAACCTTTTCAAGCCAATATATAAACGTTAAGGAACCCACTGTGCAAAGAGACAACTTAGGTTTTACTGAAGACCCTGCTGGTCACATCAATCAACTCACCACCCCTTCGATACCTTCGGTAGTACCTCGCCTGGAGCTGTCTCAGACCCCTGGCAATGTCCTTCCCACCAGCAACCAGAGCAATTGACTAGCACATAGTCCCTCCTCAAATTGCCTTAATGTGCTATCCTGGAATGTGGCAGGATGGACGTCCAAACAGGATGACGGGGATATGAAAGAGTTTTTAGCGAAATTCCAGATTATGGGTATACAAGAGACCTGGTGCTTAGAATCTTCACCCCCCCCATCCCTACCGGGCTATGATGCCTTTGTGATTCCTGCGACCAAAACACACTTGTATGGGCGCCCTAGTGGAGGCCTGGTAACATTTGTTTCGCAGGAGCTTCAGCTTAATATCTCTCCTATCTTTTGGTTAGAGAGTAATTACATTCAAACTTTGCACATCACTAACAGCTCGCTTGGGGAATTCATATGTGTAAACTTGTACAATCCATCTACCTACTCCTCCTCTCACTCAAATCAGCTTTGGGAGGATTTAAGATTTATTCTAGATAAATCTGGGGCTGAATTTCCAAAGTCAGAGATCCTTATAATGGGGGACTTCAATGCCAGAATCGGAGCAGATATAAGCTTATTCACCGATAAGTCGCAATTATTCATAGAAGAGGAGTGGTTTCCTACGTGGAATTCACAGGACAAGACCATTAATAGGGCTGGCATCATACTGCTGGAGTTCACTATAAACTGCGGGCTGCACAGCTTGCACGGCACACCCAAAGACTGGTCCGGGGGATACTATACTTTTCTAGGATCTAGAGGGGCAAGTGTTATAGATTACATCTGGTCCTCCTCAGCATTTAATGATGAGGCATACTGTTTCAATGTGTTCAACAGAACCGAAAGTGACCACCTTCCAATTGCCATCTCCTTTCACCACACACAGCTGGGGCCTCCCAGCTCACCACACCCCCAGGATTCATCGACCCTGGCCCCCGGACGCAAGAAGTGGGACATCTACCTGGAGCAAGACATAAAAGTCCTCCTAAATTCCCCTGAGATCCTAGCCCTGAAAGCTCAGCTGTTAACAACGAATGTGAATCATTTCTCAATTTTCCAGCAAATTCTAGTCTACTTGCTCCCTTTGCTTACGAAACCTTCCCGTGCGATTCTATCCTGGAAGAATCAAACCTGGTTCGACCAAGAATGCAAACAGTGCAGAAGTAGGCTTAGATTTCTCCAGTCAGACATGAAAGCAGACAGCACTCAGAGCAAAATCAGGGAGTTAGCCCAATTTCGTTCATACTATAAGAAGCTGCTCCAACATAAGAAATTGCTCTTTGCGAAAGAACGCTGGTCGGCTCTGTCAGTGGCCATTAAAACCCGTGACGACAAGAAATTTTGGAATTTAATTAATGCAGGTCTAAGACCCCCCTCATTCATTGTTAATAACATCACAGCAGCCAGCTGGCACTCTCACTTTGCTCAGCTGTATTCCACCTCAGATTCTGACGTAAATGTAGTCACCACCCTTCCAGCATCTGCCTTGCCCACCTGGGAGCCAGTCTCCCCAGAGAGATGTACTCAACTAATTAGCATGCTATCAGGGGATAAATCCCCGGGGGAGGATATGATACCACCTGAGGTATTCTTATCGAACCAGTCGTGGTGGGCCCCTATCTTAGCATCTCTCTTTACCACCATTAATGCTACTCTTAAGATTCCACCTAACTGGAAACAGAGCATAGTTATCCCAATACATAAAAAGGGGGACCCACAAGATCCGCGCAACTACCGACCTATCAGCCTGTTGGACATATCATACAAGGTTTACTCTAGATTCTTGCTAGAGAAATTAATTGAGTGGGCAGAAGAAACAAAGCTATTCCATCCGGAACAGGCTGGCTTCCGCAAAGGTCACAGCACATCTGGCCAATGTCTTGTTCTACTTACCCTGATTGATAAATACCTAAACAGGTTCAACTGCAAACTACACGCGGCTTTTGTGGACCTGACCTCCGCCTTTGACTCCATTCCCAGAGATAGGCTATGGCAGAAGCTTAGTCATACCAGCATAGATAAGAGACTCCTCCTCCTTCTTATGGAAATTCATAATGACATATCGGCCAGAGTAAAATTCGGCCCTCTGGGAGCTCTTTCTGATTCTTTCCCTCTGAATAAAGGGGTCAAACAGGGCTGCCTCTTGGCCCCTTTTCTATTCAATTTCTATATCAATGACATCGTCACAACTACGAAGGCCCTAAATCAATCTGCCCCCTCCTTACAACAGCTCAAGATCCCCATATTACTCTATGCGGACGACATGGTGATACTGTCATTAACCAAGCTGGGCTTAAACAACATGCTCAGAGGGCTCATGACATATTGTGATACCAACTCCCTTAAAATTAATTTCGCCAAAACCAAAATTCTTACTTTTGGCATGAAAACTCGGAAGTCACTCTGGAATTTTGAGGGCCATTCTATTGAACATTGTTCAGCATTCAAGTATTTGGGTATCATTTTTCAGCATGGGCTTAGCTGGTCAGCTCACCTAAATACAACCATCCTGGCTGCCCGCAGAACCATCAAAGCCTTGGAGAAATTCTACTATGCAAAAGGCGGCCAGCTGGTTCCACCAATCAGAAAAGCATTTATCAGCAAAGTCCTCCCGATGTTATTGTATGGGGTTGAAATCTGGGGGTGGAATTTAAAAACACTACAACGGCTGGAGATTCTACAAAACTCTTTTGCACGGAAGATACTGGGTCTCCCCAAGGGCTCGGTTGCAGCACAGTTAAGAACAGAACTGGGCCTCCCCTCCATTGTTGCGAGAGCCCACATTAGAATTATTAGCTTTTATTGTAAATTAATCAATGCCCCAGATCCCCTACTAGCCAGGCAAGCCTTTTTAACGTGTTCTCAAAGCAATAAATGGTCCAAGGCCATGGTGACTATTACTGCACGCTACTCTCTCCCAAATCTTGACTCGCTGTCCTCTTGGGACAAACATAAAATCCGGGCCTGGATTCTTACAAGAGACGAGGCCATGGACCGGGCACAGTCCACCTCAGCTCGCCTCTCCATGTGGCTCCCTAAAGTGAAAGTGGTAAGATCACTTGCCAACTACTTGATAGACCTGACGGAGCCCAACTTGAGAAGAGCGTTTACTATGGCCCGCTTCCATTCTATACCCACGGCCTTCCTGCAGGGGATTTATTCTAAGACCCCTATTACCCAGCGTCTATGTCCATGCACAATGAATGAAGTAGAGGACTTCATACATTTCTTTTTCTACTGCCCTATTTATGAGCCAATAAGATCTAAGCTCCTCCTTTTGATCCCGTCCACCATTACATCTAAGGAAGACTGTTTGAAATCGCTTCTTGTGGACGCAAATCCCCAAATCTCACGTGGGGTGGCAATATTCATAGTGCAGGCTCTGAAACTCAGGGCTACTCTGACAGGGTAGCGTGCCCTAGACCTGGACCTGTTTTAATCTTTTTATTACTTTTAACTCAATATGCTGAGTCTGTTCTGGGGCCATTTTGTGCTTTATATATACCCGCATACTAGTTTTTGGGCGCTGGCTATTATATCTTTGCATTATTGTCTTCGGGTAACTTAAATGTCACTACGCCAGCCAAAACACCTGAATTTTGCTGGGTTGCTTGTCTCTAGTTTGTCTTTTTTCTTTTTTGTATTGTCTTATTTTGCTATGGCAGTTTGCTAATGCAATAAAGGTTTTGACTTTTGACTAGTAGGACTACAATACGTTTTGTAAGGAGAAATATACGAAGTGTTACAAAGTAGAAAAAGATAGAGATATTGGTTATGAGTTTGAAATGTAATGGGGAAGATAAGAAATGCATACTGAGAGATTAGATTGGAACATTTTCAGACAGGATTGATGGAAGTCAAAAATTTGAATAAGATGTAAAAGTATGTTTAATTACTATTGAAAATGAAATTTGTTAAAAAAACTAATTAACTAATTATATATATATATATATATGAGAGAGAGAGATATGGCCTCATCAAATCTGGACTTAACTCTGAAGATATATTGATTTAAGTCTGCATTTGGATGAATTGTGCTGTACTGGGGGGCAGGTAGAACCTAATTACTGCTGTTTGTGCATGTTACTGTGTTGCAATTCTATTTTCATGTTTTTACAAGTGTTTATTAGAATGTTGTAAATTCAGGATCCTAGATGTGAATGGTTGGGAGTTGGAGTGTTACATACAGCCAACCAATGGAAAGTTGCTTTAGCATGTAATGTTTCTTTATTTGAAAAAAATGAATTTGATTCAACCCCTACCCCCCAAAAAATGATAGGAATATTGTAGGAAGGATAGTTCAGATAAATGCTGGCAATGTGAAGCCAATAATGCCTCTTTGTGGCATATAATGTGTGCATGTGTCTTCATTTTACATGATTTTATGAAGCTAAAAATGAAAATGATAAGGCATAGTAATAGAACAAAATACCCTATATTCTCCACCAGTGATAACTGGTCTGTCCTGTATCTTCTTTATTGATTTTGTACTGGGGAAAAGCCTTTAAATTTGCAGTAGTTCACACTTTTAAATTATATTCCTGTGATTTGGGAACTAACAGGTGGACAACAGAAGTGGATCCTGTGAGTCCTTATTTGGACACCTGTGTGGCAATATGGACTGCTTATATTAATATACCGTATTTTTCGCTCTATAAGATGCACCAGACCACAAGACGCACCTAGTTTTTGGAGAAGGAAAACAAGAAAAAAAAATATTCTGAATCTCAGAAGCCAGAACAGCAAGAGGGATCGCTGCGCAGCGAAAGCAGCAATCCCTCTTGCTGTTCTGGCTTCTGGGATAGCTGCGTAACCTGGATTTGCTCCATAAGACGCACACACATTTCCCCTTACTTTTTAGGAGGGAAAAAGTGAGTCTTATAGAGCAAAGAATATGGTATATGTTTAGATTAGGATGGAATGATTATTTTTATCATTAATGTGGCCGAATCTTTGGACCCCACGTTGACAGCACTTTGTTGAAAATAATACCTAATGCAATCAGATCTGAGCTGACCAAAATGAAATGGAACTCAAGTTGGTTATTCCATTGCTTTCAATGGGATTTAGCTGTGGCTAGCTTTCACTAGATTGTGCCCAAGGGCTGGGAAAATTTAGTTTGCAAATTCTACTTTATTCTTGCTCATTAATAAACAGTGCAGCCAAAAGAAGCAATTATCCTACAACAAAAATAAACATTAGTAATGCGTGCATAGTTATGGTGGTTCCATCTAGGAATAGTCAGCACAGTAGCATGAGGCGCCAAGAAGCCCCAGAAACTAGTGCTGCTGCTGCTTATGTGGACTGTGGAGGTGGGTCTGGACAGGGCAAGAGCAACACCGGTGTCATTTATTTATTAGATTTGTAACCAATAGAAATAAGGGACGCGGGTGGCGCTGTGGGTTAAACCACAGAGCCTAGCACTTGCCAATCAGAAGGTCAGTGGTTTGAATCCCCACGAAGGGGTGAGCTCCCGTTGCTTGGTCCCTGCTCCTGCCAACCTAGCAGTTCGAAAGCACACAGTGCAAGTAGATAAATAGGTACCGCTCCGGCAGGAAGGTAAACAGCATTTCCGTGTGCTGCTCTGGTTTGCCAGAAGTGGCTTAGTCATGCTGGCCACATGACCCGGAAGCTGTACGCCGGCTCCCTCGGCCAATAAAGCAAGATGAGCACCGCAACTCCAGAGTTGTCCACGACTGGACCTAATGGTCAGGGGTCCCTTTACCTTTGCTATCCAATAGAAATAAGGGTAGATCATGCTCTGCTGCACGATGGCACCTGCTGGTCCTTGTTCAAACTCTAAAAGAATATTCTATAACTGATGTAATAGCAGCCACAGTGGAGATGAGATCACTGTGTTGCACAGAAAAGCTGAACATTACCGAGTCTACATGCAAATATCAGCTCTTAAGACTACTGAAGGGAGAGGTGGGGAGAGGAAGGCCACAATCCATCAATTTCCCTCTTCTCAGATTTGAGCTGTCCTTCAGTGTTACAACATTTCGTCTTCAGCTTGTAGCATTAATCAGCAAATCAATCTCACAAGTACAAAGAAATGTCACAGCGAAAGTTGCTGAAGAGTTCGTTGTCTCTGTTTTTATTTATTTATTTATTCCACTTTATTTCACAAGGAGAGAAAGCGTGCCTTTGAGCTGAGTGAATGCTTGGGAGGGAAAAAACCCACGAGAAATCGCTCCAGGTGCTGGCAATTTGCATCGTTAGGGACCAATGAAGGATGATGCCGTTTGTCAGGAAAAGTGCTCAGTGGAAGTGGCTGGCATCTTGTCATGGCATAAAAAGTCGCTGATGGAAGGGGTACACGGGGTGCATTCGTCAGTAATGCCTGCAAACACAAGGCTGACTGCTGTTGCTTTTCTCCCTTTTGCAAGGTACGCAACACCCTCCCCATCACATTATTAGTAGTGCTGCCATATTTCAGTGATCATTTAAATTCAGAATGTGGAACTTCTCAAGCCCAGAGGCCAGACGCAGCCTTCCAGAATCCTCTATCTGGCCCTTGGCACTATCCCCTGACCTGACACTCTCACAGGCCACACCCCCTCACCAGCAGTGGCGTAGCGTGGGTTGTCAGCACCCGGGGCAAGGCAAGTAATTTGCGCCCCCTAACCCAGGGCAAGGCAAGTAATTTGTGCCCCCCGCTGCACTGTCCCTCCCCCAGATAGTCCCCCGCTCTCTCTCCGCACCGCATGCCTGGCACCCCCCCCTCCACAGTGGGTGGCGACCTGGCGGCTCGGATCGGATTTGCACAGCCAGCACTGCAGTGAGAGAGAGTGAGTGAGCCAGGTAGGGGCAGAGAGCTGCGAGTGCGAGCGCGCTCCCCCAGATGTTGCGCCCGGTGCGGCCGGCACCCCCTGCACCCCCCACACTACGCCACTGCTCACCAGCCCTGAAGTGCACCCTCCTGGATTGCTTTTGCCTGCCTGGAATGTGCCCTTGAACTCTTATAAGTCTTGTTGCTTTTGTCTGGATGGAAGATAAAGAGAAAGAAGTTGCTTTCAGGCAACACTTTGTTCCATTTTCCTGACCTTTTCTTACCTTCACATTTTATGTTATCTTTCTCCTGGAAATCTAGTGGACCCTCGTAGAAGCTTAGTGCTCATTTCTGAGTTGATTGTTTGCAGAAAGAATCCATTTGCAACCCTGTTAACTCCAAAAGTTGCTGGGATTTTGTGTTGTGATTTCACATGATGAAATTTGTGGTGGTATCTGAGCACACAGTTCTCAAAAAAATTGGCATGACACAGAAGTATATAAATCAAAAAGCATCAGTTCCAAATTATAACAGGTACTACAGAGTAAAAGCAGCACCAGAAATCATGCCAGAAGTGCTAACATTTTATCCAGTAAAACTAATGCAATGCACTCTACATCTGAAGGCAGATGCAGTATGTGCAGAAACTACCTCTATGCAAAGATAATAGTCCCATTTAATGTTCTGTCCATTTAATGTTCTGCCTTCAGGAGGTGGTCCAGAAGGAAATGTGACCCTTGAGATGAAAAACAACAATACCCCACTCTGCTTAAATGAATTTGAAGATCATGGAGACACAAAAATGGAACGGGACTCATAATAAACCTTGGGTTTAGTTACAGGTATATTACATACAATTTTGGTGAATCTAGAGCAAGGCTAGTTGCGTGTTTAGACCTTTTAACCTCCCCCTTAAATAAATTCAGACAAGACTCAAATTTTGGTTTGGTTTTTGGCAGAATTGAGGCCACAACTTTATTGATTATTTCAAGTGAGTGGTTGCATAGGCACTGGTTCGACTAGCTCCCTGCACCGTGGCAGGTAGCGCTGACCCAGGGCACCAGCATAGGTCAGCCAAGGGTGAACATCTGGAAGAGTGGAAAGCTGGGGTCAGCCTACTCCACCAACCAGATGTCCCCCTGGACTCAGGCATGGGCACAACCCCTCTGAGGGTTGACCAAACCATTGAGTCCCTGGATTCCTTTAATGGAATACCCTTCTCATAGGGATGGCGAGACTGTTCCCCCATCCCTACCACCTGAATCTTACAAGTTGTGACAATTTGCTACATGGCAGGTGAAACCCAAATGGCCACAGCCAATCAGCCAAGTGGGGAAAATTCCTGCCGTGCCCCTGTCCCAACGGCAGAAAACACACAATGGCATAGCAAGGTCAATCGCAAAATGCCCTAAAATTAGGGAGAGGTGGGCAGGTGTTTCGATGCACGAGCCGGAAGAGGAAGCTCAGGGTCATGGGCATAGGCATATATATTTCCCTCGATCCATTTGGCTAGCATCCCATTGGCCTGATTAAACCCGGCATCGAGGGACCTATCAATAGGGTGTTGTGGCTAACCAATCGTACCCACCCACAACACAGGGTTTGTTGCCAGGTCGCACCGCAACACGTGCCCTCTTTGAGGGAGGACACGACTTATACAAACAGGCTAGATTTGTAACACAGACTGACTAATTATGAATGCCAGTGCCTCAATAGTGTCATGCCTCCAGGTTTATATGGAAGCAATTTCAACTGAGGACAAATTTTTATGCATGAGTTTTTGGCGTTCCCCGCTTGGGCAAAACATCTGAGGAATTCTAAGAAAAGCAAAAAAACATTTTTGATAAAACCAGCAAAATGTCTCTGGGGTGATGCAGAAATGTTGGCATATCACAAAGCTGCCACAAATTTCAATTAAACTAGAGTTTCAAAATATATTGGTAGCTCTAGCAAAATGTCCTGGTGGGATTTTCCACACCTTTGGAAGGGAATCAAGAGAGACATGGGCAAAACATGCATACAAACTGTGGACTTTGCTATTAGTGGATGGTGGTTTCCACCTGCCTTTCCCCCGTTTCCAGCCCTAGGTGTTATAGACCAGCAACATCAGGGTGCAAGGAGGGGGCAAAGTTTCCACACTTCCAGAAAAACAGAGTGCATATGTGTGGGGAATTGCTTGGGGAAGGGCCACCATGTAGTGGTCCTATTAATGCAGAAGCTACCAAGATCAATCCCAAGCATCTTGATGGTCTACAAAGCCCCCTCCAATTCTGATTCTACAAAATCTATGATGCCCACGAACTTTCTTGTGGCAGACATTTCAAGTATGTGCTCACTGTTCCATTGAACTCAATGAGACTTTAAAGTGCTAGATATTTTAGGAGAATCAGGCCCCCACACTGCAGTTTTCCAAAATTAGCACAGGACAGAATTGCTGGGTAAATTATGAAAATTTGCTTTGATGATTATGAGGATCAATTGCCAAACCCTTAGTTAAGCAATATCATCATTGATTTTTATTCAAAGTTTTCAGAAACACATTAGAAAGCCTTAGAAATAAATACATTAGTATATGACTATTTCTGCGAAATCAATTTGTCAGCTCTTGCCACTAGCATTTAGGGGATGGGGTAGAGGGAACTGAGGGTGGGTGGCATTTTAAAATAACCACGCCCACATTTAAAATGCCAAATATACTCCAGATTTTGATAATGTAAAAGGGGGAGGAAGAGAAAGAGGAATTATCAGTAAGAAAAAGAACAAAAATACTTAGGGGAAAGAATTAATTTAGATTTATGCCTTATAAGAAAATTCCCCACAAAGCCTGCTGAAATGAATGAAAGTTCCACTGCATCGGCGCTTGGGGAATAATACACTTAGGTTGCAATCCTAACTCTGCATACCTGGGATTAAGCTCCATGCAATACAGCTGCACTTGCTTGAGAATCATTCTTTCTAACAGAAAACACAGCAGGTGAGTGTTGATGGGATTGTATCCAAAATGGCATTGGGGCAGCTTTCCATCTTCCTCCCCCCCCCCTTTCTTATTCTATAATTTTAAAAATACTTTTTTAAAACCGCCAGCTCTTCCAGCAGTGTGGGGAAGATATTAATGACCATGGAGCTATGGTCACTTGCTCCTGCTATACCATCAAGTGTCAGGGGTCCCTAGAAAAAAGAAGGTCACTTTTCAGGGTCGTTGTGGATGTTGTGGAAGATGCAAAATGGCAGCCAGGCTGCCCACAAATTTGCTGCTATTGCTGTCATTTGCAATGCCAGTCAAAGTGTGGGAGTAATAAATTGTGGACCCACCATTTGTCGTGATGAAATGCCTGTTGTAGAAAAGATTAACCACTCCCAATTTATTCGCTCACAAACAGGGTGGATAATTGTGAGAGGACATTTGTAAACAGATCTAGCTTTTGGCCACCAAATGAGATAAAAATAAACCCTTCCTTCCCCAGCACAACACCCCCCCCAAAAAAAACCCCTCTATGCGGAGAGCATAGCATTTAGCTTGATATACAGTGAAAATGAAGCAAGAGTTACAGAGAATGACAGACTTGGGAAATGGAAGCTACTGTTTACATGAATGGAAAATCAGTCTGATTTAAATGAGGGTTGCCACCTGATTAAAGAAACCTTGGCTGATTAGCCATATGGATGTTTAATCAATCAATTAAATTTGCATGCAAATAAAAACAAACGTTAGGAAGACAAATATTTCGCAGGGGGTGTATGCAAGTTATAGCAGGAACATCTTGGGAGAGACATTCCCTCCTGCATGGAAAAAAAAAGGAATTAAAAAAGGAAAGAAATCTGATACCTAAGCTTTTAGGGAGTTCGTATAATGAAATAACAGCAACCCTTTTAAATGGGTGGAAAGAATGTATTTATCAAAAACCTGAATGAACTTATATGTTGCGCCCCCTGCTCACAACCAGCTCTATTTTCCACCTAAATACAAGGTGTCTGCCAACAGTAGTGGACTCATGGAGGGTGAATGAAATGAAACTTACTCCAGTCAAGACAGAGGTGCTCCTGGTCAATCAGAAGGCAGAACAGGGACTAGGGATTCAGCCTGTGCTGGATGGGGTAACACTCCCCTTGAAGACGCAACTTTACACTTTGGGTGTGCTGCTGGATTTGAATACAACTCTGGTCCTGAATGCCTACATTTCTGAGGTGATCAGGAGTGCATTTGCACAGTTAAAGCTACTGCACCAGTTGCATCCATTCCTGGAGATGTCTCATATGACACATACCTTAGCTGCAACCCATTTGGATTA
Source organism: Podarcis tiliguerta (assembly GCF_965153285.1). Taxonomy (NCBI): domain Eukaryota; kingdom Metazoa; phylum Chordata; class Lepidosauria; order Squamata; family Lacertidae; genus Podarcis; species Podarcis tiliguerta. The sequence continues at coordinate 34,015,740 of NC_139553.1, forward strand.
TTATCATTCATTCTGAATGGGGCTGCCTTGAAAAAGTGTTCAGAAACTTCAACTTGCCCAGAAAGCCACAGCTGGACTGTTGACACAAAACACATTTTGTTCTTGTTTCAACAGCTCCTTTGGCCACTGGTCTATTTCTGGGCAGAACTCAAAGTGCTGGTTATAAAGCCCTATATGGCTTGTCCAGGCTGCATGAGGACTATATTGTCCCATACCAAACCTGCCCAGGCTCAGATCTTTGTGGGAGGCCCTTCTCTCATTCCCGTGACCCTCACAGGTAAGCTTGGTGGGAATGCAGGAAAAGGCCTTCTTAGTGGCTGCTCCCAGGCTTTGGAGATCCCTCCCTAGAGAGGCTGGATTGTCTCCCTTCTTGTCGTCCTTCCACTGACATGGGAAACCTGAGATCAGGCTTTCTCAGTGGTGGCTCCCTGATTGTGGAATGATATCTCCCCCGAGTTGTGCCTGGCACCATTGTTGTCAACCCTTGGCTGACAAGTGAAGATGTTCCTATTCACCAAGGCATTTTGATCTTAATTGGTGTTCATCTTTTCATTGGGTATGATAGAGCTGCAGCCATTCCCCTAATGCAAGGCACTTTCTGCATGCAAGGCATATCCTCCACCCCCTGAGTTAGGGTCCTTGGCCATGGTTTTAAGCTGCTACTAATGCTCCCCAGATGCTCATAGGATTTTGCCCATCATACCTAAATCCATGTTTGGCTTTCTCCATGTCACACTTCCACCTGGAGGATCCACTATGTGATGGATTTCTGTGCCAAAATCTATTTGACAAGCCATAAAAAATGTTGCATGCCTAAAGCATGATTGCGAGTGGGGCATATGAAGGCTAATACAGGCCTTTTTGAAAACCTATTAGAGACCAAAGCTAGATTCTTCAATGCCATTTGGATGCTATATGTTCTCTATTAAAAGTTCCTTCAAAACCGACTAGAACCGTCCGCATTAAATTTCTCTTTATGCACAATTTCCAAATCTTATTAAAGTCCCTGATTTACAGCTATGCAAAATCCATTTTTCTCCTTTTTTTTAATACACCTTTTAGTGTGGTGCTATAAAAGCTTTTAAAGGCCCCAATGAATCCATTGCACCGCTTCAATCAGCTCATATTAAAACCTGATTGTCGTAAGTAGAAAATGAATTAATACAGTAAAGTTCTACGTACTACATTAAGTTAAAGAATATTTGGCAGAGGCATATTTATGACTGAATTATGCTCAGAGATAAATTCTTTCCTAGGGAGAAAAAAATTGACATTTTATTGTGCAAATCTACCATTCAACTGCATATACATAATGATTTGTAGACACCAAACATTCTTTTCACGTTCACAAAGCCAATGTATGGAAGGGATTACAAACAATCAACCCTAAACATTACTGCATTCAGTCAAGGACTGGAACATTCTCTGTTTGAAATCATCTACCGTGAAGCATGTTTATCCTACATATAAAGTCTGGTTGTGCACAAAAACAATATAATAGGGATGCAATAATTATGGTAAAAGGTAAAGGTCCAGTTGCAGACAACTCTGGGGTTGCGGCGCTTATCTCGCTTTACTGGCTGAGGGAGCCGGTGTTTGTCCGCAGACAGCTTCCGGGTCATGTGGCCAGCATGACTAAGCCACTTCTGGCGAACCAGAGCAGTGCATGGAAACGTCATTTACCTTCCCACTGGAGTGGCACCTATTTATCTACTTGCACTTTGACGTGCTTTCGAACTGCTAGGTGGGCAGGAGCAGGTATGGAACAATGGGAGCTCAACCCGTTGCGGGGATTCGAGCCACCGACCTTCTGATCGGTAAGTCCTAGGCTCTGTGGTTTAACCCACAGTGCCACCCACGTCCCTCAATAATGATGGTAGAGTTTCTTAAAAAATATTGTATACCGTTTTAGAAATGTTCTCACAGTTTTAACACATCACTTAAAAGGGTAAAGGGATCCCTGACCATTAGGTCCAGTCGTGACTGACTCTGCGGTTGCAGCGCTCATCTCGCTTTATTGGCCAAGAGAGCCGGCATACAGCTTCTGGGTCGTAGGTTATTAGGGTAAAATTTACAGTAAACTGAAATCTGAAGCAACTAGTAATCTGCTAAACACATTCCTAACCACCCAATCACCTCTACTTTCCCCTTTGTTTCCTCTCTCAGCTGTTCCCAGGCAAAATTCCCATCACCATCTAGGGATGGGTGAGAAATTAAATTCAGTTCACATTCAAAGAAAAACTTGCTGAAACAATACATGAAATGAAACACAGACATCCTTTGAAATTTGCACTTCTCTAAATTTTGCAATGTAACTCTCCAGCCAAGAAATGGGTACAAAAATGCATATTCTAGGGTAAAGTGTGCAGTAAAATGCATATATTGGTTGAAATAACATTAAGATGCATTATACTAGGGGAAATTGCTTTCAAAAATGTGTATACTAGTCAAAACCACATACACAAATATAGTGCCAGATTTACATATGGGCTGAGCAGGTTGCAGCCCAGGGTCTCATAAGAGGAGGGCCTTGGCCTCTTGCCAAAATGAATTTTTTAAAAAAACAAGCAGGTTTTACTACCTAGACCAAGTTGCTTAATAACATTAAATATGTGACCTATGAGTCCATGAATGTATAAAACTTACACTAGTGCATACGTGCTGCTTAGTAAAGTGTGTGGAGGCTTCAAATTATAAAGTCAGCTCTGAAGCAATACAAGTGTTCACATCACTGTCTAGCATGCGTTTTGAGAATAAGTGAAGATTATTTTATAACATTGTGAATCACAATAATATTTAATTTTGACTTTTTGTGAAAGTAATAATGAGTAAGCGGTATGAAAATGGTGCTAGTAAATGAAAGCGACAAAATGAACAGAAGGAAATACTCAAACATTCATGTCATATAACTTTGTACAGCAGGCAGATGTTGATGGAGCTTCATTACTGAAGACAAGGCCTCTCTGCCAACTCTTGGGACTCTTCCTTAGCTCAGACATTTCACAGGCCCTACTCTATGTCCCCTACTTCAGTGCTTTTGCTTGGCTGGGGTGTGTCTTTGAGCTGGTGATATAGCCTGTTGGTTGACTAAGTGAGGCGGAACAACATTTGTCCAAACCGATGTGTCACTGGTTTGTGAGTGGCAGGAATGTATCCTATTGTACAAAGGCAGGAGTCACATTCATTACTCAGCCCACTTTTGCTTTAGGCCCTGCCCACCACTGGTTTGGACCCTGGGAGGCTCCCCACAAAGGAATGTAGCCCATAGATGCGATGCACCTAAGGCCCATGGGCCACAAGTGGCCCACGGGGGTCATTTAACCAGCCCCTGAGCTGCCCCCAAACCGAGCTGCCCACTCAGCAAGTCACGGCATGCAGACTCCGGAAATCACTGGCTCGCACGCTATCCGGCCCACAGAGGGATCTCCACTGGACTGAACCGGCCCAGGCAAGGTAAACCTTGCCGATCCCCGCCATAGACTGTAAAAGATTCATTGCCTCACAAATTAAAGTGATGCATCCATAATACATATTTGCATGTATTTATCTTAATATCCTCCCCACAAAGGATTCCAATGGTATGCTCAATGGGCCTCATTTATCTTGAAGTCTTTAAAAACAAACACCATGTTATCCATACAGATAATGTCTTAGTAGAGCCAGAATGTTCTGGCGTCCATCTAGAGAACAGAACAATTTTTGAAAGGGGGGGGGGGCAGAAGCCTTCAAATTGATCTGCATAGAAATGACATTGGTCTAAGATAGCGTTCACTACCAAGAGGAGAGCCATACAAGGAGTGATTTTATAGATGGCAAATGTCATCTTGTGGGTGATTAGTATTGGAGGTTGAAGGGCACATCTTTAAGTCCCAGCACACCCTCAGGGAGTGGGAAAGAAAAAGGAAAATCAGGCAATTGATCACAGAAGTTGAGAACAAAGAAGAAGTGGAGAACAAAAGCTGTTTCATTTGCATTAAAAAAAGTAGAGTTGAGTTGTTAGCCTGACTTGTCAAAGTTTCAGGGAAGCTGGTGACTTAGCAATGATAAGGCATTCTAGAACAGCAGAGCTGTTGTGCCTTGTGCAACCACTGAGTGCATTCAGAGTCTGTGAAAAATAAGGACCAGGAGCCATTCCAGAGTGAATGCATAAGCTGCTTTGTCACAGGAAGTCCTCCCTTCTATTCACCTCTTCACATGTCACTTCCTGGTTCTCTCTGGGAACCCAGGAATAAATGGAATTCTGATCATTCCACAGCAGAAAACCTCTTCACATGTTAATTATGCAAAACAGAAGTAGGGATTTTTTTCAGCCTGAGGGCCTTCTGGTAAACCTTTTGGGGCCCACATGCCAGTGATGGGTGTGGTGAGAAGCAAAATATTGCTGGAGAAAACACTTGTGACCTGAGAAGGGGCATGCCTAGGCAGAGTCCCAAGGACTTAATAGGTCTAGAGCAGGCTTCCTCAACCTCGGCCCTCCAGATGTTTTTGGCCTACAACTCCCATGATCCCTAGCTAGCAGGACCAGTGGTCAGGGATGATGGGAATTGTAGTCTCAAAACATCTGGAGGGCCGAAGTTGAGGAAGCCTGGTCTAGAGAGCTGCAATGGTCCCCAGACCTCAGGTTCCCCACCCCTGGCGTAACAGATGATTCATGCAATTTCCATTGAGCAGGGCATACTGATGTCCTTCAACATTGGAATGGACATTTCCACTGGTGAAGCCTAATCATGTGTAGCTACGACCATATTGGTTTACATGTTATCAGATCTTTTGGTCAGAGGAGGGTCGCAGTCAAGTGGAGGTTTATGGAGGAGCAGCTGCTGTCATGTAGACAGTGCACCTCTGTTCCAAAGCATGGATGAATAAATGGTGAGTGTATCACACATTGATCCTGGTGAACTGTGACAACATATCAAACTGTGCGTGTTCATGTGCTTCGTGTCACTGCAACCAAAAGTACAAATGTACTCCTTGCTTTTAAATTAGTGCAGGGCAGACTTTGACAGAGTAAATGAAAATAGCATAGAGCAAGAGAAGTAACACCTTCAGCAGTAATAGACAGATAATTAGGGAGTCAGTGTGGTGAAACGGTTGCGGTGCTGAATTTAAACTGGGGGGTAGACCAGTTCATATCCCTGCTAAGCCACAGAACTTATTAAATTATTGGACCAGTTGCCATCCCTAATCCTAACCTATTTTACAGGGTTGTTGTGAGGGAACATGGTATTATAGCTTCAGGAGCTGGATTTCCTTGGAAAATGGGTGGGGTAAAAATAAAAGATTGGAAATGAAGTGGAAGAGGAGAGGATTGAAGGCACTGGCGGAGGAATAGGAGTGTCTGGGGAGTGTCCCACCCCCGGCAGCACAATCCCGATGGGGTGCCATTGTGGCTGCCCCCCCGCCTGTGCTGAGCACCATGCCCCTGCAGGTGGTGCACCATACCCCCAGGATGTGCTTCACACACCTGCAGGCAGCGCACCCCACCCCTGGGACGTGCACCAGCCCCACGGCTGCCTGCTCTGTACATACACACACACACACCCGATGCCGGAGCATGAAGCTCTGCCACTGATTGCAGCAACAGATAGGCAAGTGTGCTGTGTTGGCAGGTATAACTATTTGTGCTTCAAATCCCATTTTCAAATCCCCTCAGCCAAAGAGCTTACTGTATATAGCCTTGGATAAGTCAGAATCTCTTGGCTTAAATCTACCTCACAGGGTTGTGTGAGGCAAAAAAAAAAGAAAGATAAAAAGTCTGACTTTTGGGGCAAATGTGTGGGACAACAGTGTACATGCAAAAGGTAATGAATTTTGAGGAGACAGTGGTGGGACTCAACCCCAGAGATACCCCCAGGAATAGAGCCCAAGATGAGGTACAGACCTTCTCATTCCTAACCTGACAGTCCTTGCAGCACGATCTGCTGTGCATGCCAAGTTATTCAGCCACGATCAGAACTCCAAGAGTGAGAGTATTGAGCACAGCTTCAGCATGCCAAGAAGGGCAGCCAGCCAGTGGAGAAGGTGGTCCAGGTTAGGCAGGCAGGATTCCAGGAAATAGGCAAGGATAGAGAGCCAGCAAATGATGGCAGCCAGGCGGCCTTAACCAGCAGCTCATCATCACTGAAGAGGCTGGAGTTTCTCATCCAATCTACTTTTCCTAGGACACTCACGGAATCATCACAGGGAGCAATGGTTTGGGCTCCTGCATCTGAGCCCCAGTATCACTTTGAGGTGGATTCACATTCAGAAAATTACAGGTTGCCCCACTTATTTGTACTACTTTCCACACTATCTCAGCATGAAGATGCAATCCTCCATTATCCTCAGACTTTTGTGAATGTCTCCCCTGCAGCTTCTCTTGAACTGCAATCATGCAAGAGTATGCTACTGCAGAATCAACTGCAAGTCCTTAAAGGATTGCAGAAAGCTCTCTCGGTCCAAGGGTCATCACTGGAATGCCTAGTTCTACCAGCTTTATGGATTCAGAAGACATCAATCCTTTGATGAGACAAATCTTTCCGCAGATCACATAGCAGAGTGCACTTGAAGCTGTCCATGGTCCTAATCACTGATTGCCAGAACCTGTCCAGAACCTGTCATGACTAAGCAAGTTGTGAACTGACTTTGACTGGACTTGGCTCTCTGTAGCATGGCCCATTCTGACCTGTATGACTGGACCTTACTTACTTCCATGTGGCTCTGTTGGCCCTGCTAACTCTTCCCTTAAACCTCCTCCCCAAAACAGGATAGGGCCCCAGACAATAAAGCAAGGGCCAAAAAGATCCATCACAGGGACATTATCCTGATGGACCCCATCATTCAAATTAAAGCAGACAAATTGATATAAAATAGCATTTGAATTAAAAATGGCTGACTTGTGTATAAGCATTGTTTGCACCACTACTGAAAGTCTCCCCATTCTTAATCTCTTAAACCTATCTTTTCCACCTTGCCATGCCAAAAACCCTTGTGATTCAGTGAGAGCAACTGCACGGTTTTAAATATATGCTGCAGTTATATTTTCTGAACTGAAGATGACACAATTTATCTATCAGGAATCCAGTAAATTACTGAACCAACACACTTTGCCGAAACAGAGGTAACAGTAATAAATTAATAGCCACAATACGATTTAACCTTTCATGATAAAGTTAAGGCATATTTTATTTTAAAAGGCCAACAGTATTTCCTATGGAATCAATACCTGTCAGGGCAAAGGACACAGCATGGCACCTGCTGCTACTCCATATGCATCTGAAAGGGATTTATTTCAGGATCAGACACAGCTCTGAAACGCCTCCACATGCGCTGGAGTCCAGCTTAAGCTTGTGCTGGTTCCATCCATAGACATAGCTAATGTGGGCCACTATGCAATATTAACTCTTCAGACACACAGTTTCTGTAGGGAAAATAAGTACCTTTTATCAATGGATAGGAGCCAAGTTTCCCCTCCCCAGTTTCCCCACCTTGTGTCACCTGGGAAGCCTCATGAGCTGGGGGAAGGGCCATAATTTCCTCATGCATCAAAACCCAAGCTCAATCTCTGGAATCTCCAGGTAAGGCAGGGGAAATATTATTTCTTGAAACCATGCATAATCATGGAATTAGAAATGGACCAATGATCTGACTCATTAAAGGGAAGCTTTAAGTCGTGTATCCATAGCAGTGACCAGAGGAGAAGAGACTGCTGGGAGGAACACAGAGAGAACAAACGCAGTGGTGCATCTGCAGCAGCACAACCGGATGCCTTCATCGGCACCAGCTGCAACAAAACATGTTTCTTGCACATCCGTCTCTACTGCCACCAGTGGCGGAGGAACCCTCTCCAACACCTGGGGCGGGACACCGAGGGGCGGAGCGAACTTCCCAGCGGCGCATGCGTGGCATCCCATACAGACTGCGCACATGTGGCATCCCATACGGTCGGCATGAGAGAGCGGCAGCCCATACAGACGCCACGTGAGTGGCGCCCATACTAACTGTGTGCACGCCCTTGGCTGCTCTAAAACTGGGGGGGGGGGGGTTTGGCAGCGAGCCAACTTCTCCCCCCCCCCCGAGTGTTGCCCTGGGCGGCCCTTCCCCTTCTTTCGTACGCCCCTGACTGCCACAACAGATGTTGCAAGCTTCTGACAGCTTGACCTCATCCCCAAAGGTGCACTCCTCTATTGTCTCCTGGGACAGGCAGATGCCAGCATGTAAAGTCATGTCTACATCTGAAGTACCATTAGTAAACATGATAGGCAGCAGGATGTCGCCATTTGTAGCTTGTGTTTTAAATGCCACCCATGGGGGAGTTGTGCATGTCAAATAGCCTTTCATAAAGCTCAGTACCTTCTGTATTTTGCATTACATATGCAATAAGTTTCTGGATATTACTTTTAATTGTGGATGGTTAAAGCCAGAAGCCTTGAACTCCTCCTAGTATGCACAGGGCTTTTTGTTGCAGCTGACAACAGGCTGTCTTGCAAACTTCAAGGGTGTTTGCAAGCCAAGGGAAGGAGATGCTGACATTTTCTCTCCCCTCCCCACCCCCTCCATGCTTCAACCATGATGAAGGAACTGGGCCAAGCAACAGTGTCAGGAAACAGATTGTTCAGCCACAGCATAACACGACAAGGTGAAACATCAGAGGTGCCAACACGGCATAGCTTCTTTTGCCGCTGCTCAGAGGTCATCCTTCAAGATGCAACGGGATATCAATCCCAGTGGCTAGATGAAAGTTGACTTTCAGAAGGAAGCTGTTAAGATGCAGCCATGGAAAGCTTGCTCAGACAGGAAGAGTCTGCGGCCACCGCAAAAGGCTCTTTTACTTGTTACTGCAAATCTTGTCTCAGAGCAGCTTCTAATGGAAAAAGAAACTTGGACACAGGGTGACCTCCAGGAAAGCCTTGAAAAACAGCATCTCCAACCCACACCCTGTCCTGGGAGTGATCCACTAGAGAACAGCACTACTAATAAACCAGCAAAATACAGACCACAGTATACCATACAAATAAAAAACATATGTAAGATGTTTACAGAAAAGCTAAAGCAGCAGCTTTCTAGAGCAGGGCTACAACTCAATAGTAAGGCATTTTCTCTGCATGTAGAAGGTCCCGGGTTCATCTCACTACAGCCAACCAAATACAACCAACTGCACTCTAGGCCACCCCCAACCTTTCTCACCACCAAGGAAATATAACAAGTGAATAGAAAGAGAACCCACACAAGTGATGCTGACACAAAACCCCACACATACACTAAGCAGAAGAAGAGAAGCATTGCCACCCCACCCCTCCCCTCCCCCTCTTTCCCCCTCTTTTCTTCCTAACCTAACACTGTATGCAACACTAATGTCTCACAACAAATGAAACTGATCTGTAGAAAACACAACCTGAAAAAAGAGACAATGCACGTATTTTTGTAAACTAAGAAATCATATGTTCATTCATTTTAAGGTCCCAGGTTCAATCCCCATTATCTCTGGTTTACGACAGAGAAAGGTTCCCCATCTTAAATCCTGGAGAGCTGTAGCCAGTTAGTATGGACTAGGGAGGTGCAATAAATCACCATACCCTTGAATGCATTGAAATAACATCATGATAAGTGTTTCAACAATGCAATATACTGGTGAACAAAAGGTGGAGACCTAACAGCTTCATAGGGGGTAGCTCAGCTGAATGATACTTTGCAGATACAGTGGTACCTCAGGTTAAGCACAATTCATTCCAGAGGTCCGTACTTAACCTGAAACTGTTCTTAACCTGAAGCACCATTTTAGCTAATGGGGCCTCCTGCTGCTGCTGCACCGCTGGAGCACGATTTCTGTTCTCATCCTGAAGCAAAGTTCTTAACCCGAGGTACTATTTCTGGGTTAGCGGAGTCTATAACCTGAAGTGTATGTAACCTGAAGTGTATGTAACCCAAGGTACCACTGTATTTGGAACCCCACTAGAAAAAATCAGTGGTATGGGCAAGTGGCAGGCAGGGAAAGTTGATTGCCAATATATATGCAAGATGCAAGGCTTAAGCTTACTGATCTGCTAGCAAAATCCTTAGGAAAACTACTGGTCCCAAGAACCGCTAACACCAAAGTTATGGGGTGGAAAGATTGTTGATGAAATTGTAACTAGAAGTGACACCTACCAAGAGAAATCAATGAACAAGGACACTAACTCACCGAGACTGTGAACAGCTTGGAGAATCCGCTTCCCTCCTTGCGAACGCTTTATTTCAATATCACACAAGGAGACAATTCACTGGTGCCACTCTCCAGATTAGCTCCACAGAAATCAAATCAATTTTATCATTGCAGAGGGGAAGTGAGCTTTTCGCAGCTTTGTAATTTTGCTAGGTGCCGATATCAACTCGCAACACTGCTGACTTGTTTCAAAAGTTGTAGGTTTAGCTTCAAAAATATACACAAACAAATAGCTTCCCACCTAGGATGCTCCACAGAAGCAAGAGGCATGAAAATAGAAATTGGTTAACACACCCAGATTGATCCTGACTGAACAAGCAAATGCAGGGAGGTAAGGGTGGCCTATGGAGTTGAAGGGATTTGATTCAAAAACCCTTGTTAGGTCACAGAATACATGGAGAAGAATAACGAGGAACATAAAAACCCTGCTGGGTCAGAGCAAAGGCCCATCTGCCCAGCATCCTTTTTATCAGAGTGGACAACCAGATGCCAATAAGAAGCCTGCAAGCAAGACTTGAATGCTTGTGATTTTTAGAAACTGGTATATTGCCTGTAACAGTGGAAGCAGAATATCCCCATTATGGCTAGTATTCACTGATAGCCTTATCAGCCATGAATATGTCTGATCCTAAGAGAGCCATAATTCCCAGGATTCTCTGGGAATGGAGATTGATTACACAACTATTCTGGGCATTGTAGCTCTGTGAGGGAAATAGGAGTCTTCTAAAAACTCTCAGGGGATGTGGGTTAAACCACAGAGCCTAGGACTTGCCGATCAGAAGGTCGTGGTTCGAATCCCCACGACGGGGTGAGCTCCCATTGCTCGGTCCCTGCTCCTGCCAACCTAGCAGTTCGAAAGCACGTCAAAGTGCAAGTAGATAAATAGGTACCACTCCAGCAGGAAGGTAAATGGCATTTCCGTGCACTGCTCTGGTTTGTCAGAAGCGGCTTAGTCATGCTGGCCACATGACCCGGAAGCTGTAAGCTGGCTCCCTCGGCCAATAAAGCGAGATGAGCACCGCAACCCCAAAGTCGGTCATGACTAGACCTAATGGTCAGGGGTCCCTTTACCTTTACCTAAAAACTCTCAGAACTCTTAATAAGCTTATAAACTCTTAACTTTTCCCAGGATACTTTGGGGAAGACATGACTGAAGTGGTATAATAGTGCTCTGAATATATAATGCAGATATAGCTCTGCATCATGTGTTGGAAACCTTTCTTTCTCCAGATGTTGCTGAACTACAACTCCCATTATCCCTGGCCATTGACCATGCTTGCTGGGGTTGATGGGAGTTGTAGATCTGTAACATATGGAGGGCCAAAGATTCCGCAAGCCTGCCCTAGCTGAAGCTACATCTGTTTTATGGATTTCGAAGCAGCAAGCTTCTTTTAAATGCATTTGTCTCCATGGTTCATCCCAATTACTCCACCCTTTGAACCTGTGCAGTCTTAATTTTCCAGGACCTCAGAGGTGGAGGTTTTAACTTCAGTTTAAACTAATCTTTCTTCAGCTGTCAGTGTCAGAAAGTCCATTCTGAATCAGTTGGCTATCCTCACAGATGGGTTTGTTATTGACTTAAGAAGCAGGAGGGCTTTCAGGTGTCCTTGCGCTGCTGTGCTCTCCATGTGCTGCTGCCAATTTACAAATTTCAGGAATGGGTTTCTTATTTTATTTTTATTTTTTAAAAAACTCCTATTTTCTGACAAAAAAAATTGTGATGCAATAAATATTAGAAAGGGAGGTAAAAGTGATCAGGGGGAGAACATTCAGTGAAATGGATACTGTAATTGCAATTTGTTTTACCATTATCACACAACCAGCTTTCCTGAAGTATATTGCATAGATTTTTAACAGTTTGTCTCAGAAACTTTCTCAATACCACTCCCTTCTATCAAGGCACTTAGGTAATGCACACCATTGAGCTGTTATGTTGAGGAGACTCTAAAGTGCTTCAGTTTAGATGATCAGTGCATTTGAACTCCTCATTACATATGGGCAATACACTGCATCTCTGGATTCTTATTGGTTCAAATGACTGGACAGTTCATTTAGACATTTCCCTGTTTATATCAGTAGTAGACAAGGTGATGGGGCATTGTCACTCACAACCTCCAGTCGGTAATGTTGCAAGTGCTTACTGGGAAGTAGAAGAAGAGTGGTGAGACGGTGGGAAAGTCAACTCAAGAGTGCTGGAGTGTCTCCATTGGTGCATTTGCACAGAGGGTGCAGGAGTCCTGCTCTCATCTTCATCTGGGCACCATACTTGGAATCATTGCTCTTTAATCCTAAATTTGTACATGTCAGTGAAGAAGTGTCAAGCAATAAGAAGAGGCTGTGTTACTTGCTTTTCAGGGACTTGCAAATTATTACCTGCCAGGAACCACTTGTATCCAACCAAGAGCCAGGATAATGGATGTCATTTGAAGTGAAATAGTGAGTTGACTCTGCACTGGGAGGATCTGGAATTTCACTCAGTGACCTGTGTGGTGTAGTGGTTAGAGTGTCATACTAGTACCTGGGTGACGGGAGTTCAAATCCTCACTTGGCCATGAAGCTCATTGAAAGAAGGGTAGGAGAAAATAAATAAGAATCCTGCTGCTACAATAAAATGGGTTTTGCCTGGTGGTTATCAGGGAAACAGGTGAACTGAATCATGGTGGGTCATCTGCTTTACATGCAGAACGTCCCAGGTTCAATCCCCTACATCTCCAAGTAAGGCTGGGAGCTATTTACCTGGAAATAAGACCCACTGACGCGGGACGCGGGTGGCGCTGGGCCGCGGGTGGCGCTGTGGGTAAAAGCCTCAGCTCCTAGGGCTTGCCGATCGAAAGGTCGGCAGTTCGAATCCCTGCAGCGGGGTGCGCTCCCGTTGTTCGGTCCCAGCGCCTGCCAACTTAGCAGTTCGAAAGCACTCCCGGGTGCAAGTAGATAAATAGGGGCCGCTTATTAGCGGGAAGGTAAACGGCGTTTCCGTGTGCGGCTCTGGCTCGTCAGAGCAGCGATGACACGCTGGCCACGTGACCCAGAAGTGTCTTCGGACAGCACTGGCCCTCGGCCTCTTTGAGTGAGATGGGCGCACAACCCTAGAGTCTGTCAAGACTGGCCCGTACGGGCAGGGGTACCTTTACCTTTACCTTTAAGACCCACTGAATGGGACTTGTGTCTAAGTAGACATGAATAGAATTGCACCGTAAATCTGTCAAAAAGAGTCCCCTGGACCTTTAAATAGCTGTGCTTTAAAAAAAGAGTTTTGAGCAAGCTGCTATCCCTTCTTCTAAACAATTATTAAATATATGCAAGCCCAGTTCTTCATCCCTAAAATAGGAACTTCAAACAGTACGTGGAGAGGTATCAATATGCACCTTTTGCTTATGGTACTTACTCATCTGTGAACAATGTTTATTTTTAGCTTCTACCACAGAGCTAAGAGAACACTAAAGCAGCACACTTATTTAAGGGCAATTCGCTCTGAAACAGGCATTCAAACCCTCACATGATGAGAGTCGCATGAGAGGTAAGTGAGGCCATGCTCGCTGATGATGGCCACATGCTTGAGCATAAAGTGAACCTGCTTTGCATGCATAATACGCTCTTCATGTGATTTAGAACCCTGGTCATACAATGTTTTAAATCACATGAGGAGCCTGTGCTTGTTATCTGATGCAGTGGCCAGACTGCTGATGGGTACATCTGGCCAACAACATGGAACACCACTGTTAAAAACATCTGCACCAGCAGTCCATCTACTACTAAGCCAGGTTCAAGGTTCGTGCGCTAATTTTAAAAGCCCTGAACAACTGAATAGCATCATGGGTGGCACTGATGGGAGTTGGAGTCCAAACATGTATGTTTTGCTCATTTCTGAAAATAAACACACGTTGGTAGTAGAGTGGTCAAATGAAAGAAAGGACCCCTGTGCCTTCAATAGATATGCCAAAGAAGAAGTTGTGGCAGGTGTGTACAAGTCCTAGTGATACACTTGAATAATTTTAGCTCCTGGACTTATCCATCCATCCCATCTCTTTAAACGTCTTATTTCAAAACATTGTAAATCAGCCCTGGTGCATTTGGGGGACCTTGCACTCATCCTGCTGAGTTGGGCCCTGGGCTCCTGATCCAAAATCCTGCCACTGACATGCAGCACTCCCAAATCAGGGCAAAGGGCTATCTACTCCACATTTATGTTTGTCAAAGTCACCAGCAGATGCCTCTAGGGAGCTCACAAACAGGGCTTGAAGGCAACTCCCCTCCCTTTCCTTTGTCCTTGGATCTGACCATGAGAAACTTGCCAGGTTGCCATAAAACTCCACCTGTTGAAGCTCTTTGATTTATACAGCTATTCATACTACAGGAGCCCTGTCCTCCTTTATATAGGAAGTGGGTATAAGGCTGTAATCTGAACCATATTTACTTGGACATAAACCTGACTGAAATTGATAGGACTTACTGCCAGGTAAGTTTGGTTTGAATCAGTCTACAAGTTTTCAGTACAATGCTAACTTGTTCACATGAGACATGCCATTTGTCAACTGATTTTTATTTTGATGTTGTATTTTACTGGAGAAAAACACCATCATTTCTCTAGCTATACCCCCAACCCCAGTGGCAATCTCTTCTTTTTAAGATGTTTTCAGATTTGGAAGTTCAGCAAGTAAGTCTAATTTTTTCCTTTATGTATTTAAGCCTCAGGCATCATGGCTCAGAGCCCTGTTAAGGCACATCCACAATTGGCCATTGCATAGCTCAAGGTCTACTTCAAACAGAAGTCAGACTTGACCAAAATCTGTAGACAGGGAAGTTTGAGGAGCAGGAAGGAAGAAGGAAATTTCTTAGGCAATAGCAAACTAATTTCATTAGAATAGCCCTCTTCCTGTATAGGCATGGTAATTCTCAAACTTAGAATGAGGCTACTGCCAGTGGTGGTGTATTAGCATACTAAATGCATCTATTTATTTGTCAATACCTCATATTCTCTATAAGGAGCTCAAAAAGGTTCACTCATTTCTGCCCCTCCCTATTGCATCATCACAGCAAGCTTGTGAGATAGCTTAGGCTGAGAGTTGGGGCCTTTTCACACTTACCACTTATGCCAGTATAAATGCTGTTTGGTAACATTTTGCTGCTATTAGAGAGTGAGCATGGGGTTTTCCTTCCCACACCAATGGTTGGCTATGACTGAACTGAGAAAATGCCTGTGACCCCTTGTGTTCCTCCAGCCAGTAAATGTTGGAGTTATGAGTATGCATTCAGGGATATCCTTTTCATAGCCTTTTCTAGTTAATGTTTACTATTCCAGAATTCCAATCTTGTGAGAGTGTAGGAGGCTATCTTTGTATCTATCGGATACATAACTATTGTAATGAGATTTCACCTGCAGCAAATGCAATGGGCAGTACTTTGACTCAGTACCATCATCTCTTTTTGCCACATCTCTCCTCTGAACTGAGCTTGCACAACGACAGCCCACTTTGCTCAGAGGGTAGTGGCATGAAACATTTGTCTCTCAAACCATACCCTCCATACCATACCCTGTCTCTCCAAACAGCAAATGATACAATGCTTGTGTGTGTGCCACACAAATGAAAATCTTGCAGATCAATTCTGGATCTCTCACAGAAGGTTATTTCTGCAGTAGAAGGAAATATGTTATGTTTTGTTTTAGTACATTATTCTGGGATACTAGCAGAATAATGATTTTACGATGCAGTTCTCCAGTGAATTCACATGAAATTGTGTAGATTGGAGAAAAGAGCTTGCAAACATGCATATATTTGTGAGAATGTGCAAAAATACATCAGATAGTGGGGTAATGGCTAGCAAACTGTGTATTCTAGGGGAAATTGCATGCATACATTATGAGAAAAACAGTATTATATAATAATAATAATAATAATAATAATAATAATAATAATAATAATAATAAATGTTTTTCTCCTAATTATTATTTAATAATAATAATAATAATACCATGCCAATCTGGCTGGGTCTCCCTAGCCACTCTGGGAGGCTCCCAACATAATATTAAAAACATAATAAAACATCAAACATTAAAAACTTCCCTAAACAGGGCTGCCTTCAGGTGTCTCCTTGCCTGCTGTGCCTCACAGAGCCAAGAAAGCTGGAGTAATCCATGCCGAATGGATACCTGTCTGTGAATGAGTCCCCTGTACTGTCTGATCTGGCCTGACCCTGTACAGCCATAGGAATTGCTGCTTTTGGTTCATTCTCTCAGCTGTAGCCAATACCCCTGTTTGCCTCCCGAAACCTGCAGCCTTGCCAGCCACTGTGCTCTCGCCATCTCAGTGCTTGATACAGATTCCTCAGTTCAACTTTTGCTTTCTCCAATGCAATGTGGCACAGGACTGATTTTCCTTCTTATTGCACGATATGGTGATCATTTTCACTGCAAATTGAATAATCCCTGTGCTGCAATAACGTGTCCAACACTTTCACCCAGAACCCTAAATCATTATAAAATGGAGTAAGCCAGATTCTCTCCCAAGAGCCAAATGCATTGTTTCCCCATCTGAATTAATTTTTACTATATTACTTCCCCACCCCCTCACAAAAAAAACCTTTGTCTGTTGTTTTTCTCCTTGCTGCTATCTTTAATTGGATGGCTTTCTTGGGCTTCATCCAATTCTCCTGATCTGTATGCTGTCTATTCCATTGTTTCATTGGAGATCTCTGCAAAGAGCAATTCTACCTGACAGTTTCCTTCTCAGATTCCTGCTCAGTGAATAATTTAGAAATGAAACTCAAATACTGATATTTTTTTTTAAGTTGCCCTGCAGTCAGTGTTACTCCACTATAAAAAAAAATTAAATAATATCATACTATTACAGGATTAGGGATGCGAGTGGTGCTGTGGGTTAAACCACAGAACCTAGGACTTGCCGATCAGAAGGTCGGCAGTTCGAATCCCCGTGACGGGGTGAGCTCCCGTTGCTCGGTCCCTGCTCCTGCCAACCTAGCAGTTCAAAAGCACATCAAAGTACAAGTAGATAAATAGGTACCGCTCCGGTGGGAAGATAAACGGTGTTTCCGTGCGCTGCTCTGGTTTGCCAGAAGCGGCTTAGTCATGCTGGCCACATGACCCGGAAGCTGTACGATGGCTCCCTTGGCCAATAAAGCGAGATGAGCGCCGCAACCCCAGAGTCAGTCATGACTGGAATTAATGGTCAGGGGTCCCTTTACCTTTACCTTTATTACAGGATTACAGCAGAGGTAGGAAACTTGTAGCTCTCCAAATATTGCTGAACTACAGCGTCCATCATCCCTGACCATTGGTCATGTTAACTGGCACTGATAGGAGTTGCAGTTCAACATTATCTGGAGGGTCACATGTTTCCCACCCCTGTTCTAGAGATATATAGATACCATTTAGATCAGAGAAGGGGAATCTGTAGACTGCCAAATTGTACTGGACTCCAACTCCCATCATATCTGACTACAGGCACCCCCCCCCCCCCATTTATGTGTGGATTATGTTCTGAGGCACCACGTGCATCGGTGAAATTGCATATGATTGAAGCCCACTGCGAAAACCTGCAAACACCCCTGCCCTGCCACCATTCTGGCCCTGCCCTGACCCTGTTCCATCATTTCAGCGACATTTCAGTGACATGTTTATGACATTTCCAGGTCCAGGACGTATACACGGTCACACACATATTGAATGCGTGAAATGGGCTGCTGGGAATTGGAGTCCAACAACAGCTGGCCAGCCACAGGTGCAAGCTGGAGTATAGCATAGAGAAATTCAAGAGTTTCTTTCTTAGGAGCTAATTTTAAGCACTCTGATTAGCAAAAATTGAGAAAGAAAGGGAACCATGCTGTGTAAAGCAGGATTTTCCTGCATTTCAGAAAACACTGCTCCTTCTGTCCCAAGGACATGTGCGAAGTATGTTAGCTGAAGTGTCATTTAATTTGCCTCACAGAAGCTGTGTTGTTTGTCAATATTTGATTGCTTACAGATTCCCCATGAAGAGTTAGAAAGTTTGCAAACTTCCTGTGACATTGAAGGAACTTGGCCAGTGAATGGAAGGTAGAGGAATTGTGGGGAGAGACATGCAGGAGACAGGTGGCAAAATAAGCAACAGTCAGATATATTCTTCCTTTGATTTCTTTGTTGTTTTGCTGGATATTTTTTTACACAGAACCCAAAATCGCTTCTGACTATGTAATTGCAGGCAGGCTTGCATATTTTATATTCAGAGATTTATACTAAGGAAAGTCACTTGATCTATACCTGTAGTAGAGGCTTCTGCATAACTGGCTTTTCGCATGGATTCACTCTTGCCTGCTGCTTGAAGATAGCAAACAGTGAATACTTTTCATTGCCTCTTTGCTTGTCTTAACCCTCTGAGTGTAAGTTGACAGGAGGGGTGGGGAATAGAGAAGTAGGAATAGTTTTATAAACAGCAAAGCACTCAGTGCTCAGCTCCTTGGCAGAGAGGACCCAAAGGGTCTGCAATTACTTTCCTTGCACACACTTTCCATAAAGTTATTGGATATTCTTTTTGGAGAGGAATGTCTAACAAGGGACACAGCTTGAAGTACAGTTCCTGCTGTGAATCTGATATGAGGTTTGCTAGAAACCACAGAGGAGGCTATAGGAGATCACTTATCAGTTGTGTGGAGCTCTTATTTCCAGTCTCTGTGGTTAGGTGATGCGTTACCCATGAGATGATGGATCCAATCCTTGGTAATAACCATCCCTTGCAAAAGCATCACTGAAACAAATGAGATGGTGGTCTAGCATTAAGTGGCTCTGCAGCTGACTCCATCAGCTTTCCACAGCAGACAGTGTGATCAGACCCTGACAATGCAATCCTCAATGTGTTTACTTAGAAGTAAGGATGAGTAAATGTGTCAATTTCAATTTCCCTCCAGTTTTCTTTTCTTTTTTTCCAATCTAAAAATTTAGTTCTCCACATTTCCACATCAGTTTGCAAGTTTTTATAACAAAAAAATGCTATTTGAGTGCAAATTTATCTTAATATATATATGCTTATATGCAAATATTATATGCACCATTTTACATACACAGCTATAGGCACTTGTGGTGGACATTTCTGAAGGTGGCAAAAATTTTTTTTTGGGGGGGCGAGTGTTTAAATGAGATAAGTAAAATTACATAAGTAAAATTACATTATCAGCATGTCACAAAGTCTTCAGAGCTTGCATTGCTGAATCTGTATTTAAATTAGAATCAAAACTTGGTAGATAAACTACTAATTGGATTTCTCTTAGTGGCAGCATGTATGCTTGCACCCACATGAGTCTGGAAGGACTTAAAAGGACCAAACTTGAATGCTCAGTACAAGAGGGTATGGTGTGTTACCCTTATGGGAAAAAGGACTCACAAATTAAAACTGGCAAGAGGAACAAAGCACAAAGATACCTTTATGGGAGAACTGTGGTGTTTCATATTGTTTACAAACTCTACAGAAAACCAAAGACCACTTCCAAACGTTTATACAAACTTGTTGATCACTTATTAAAAGCACGTATTCATAATTTAAATTTATTTTTAAGTACACAATTTTGCAAAGGAATTTCGCCTAATATAATGCAGTTCTGCATTTTATGTTCACTAATTTGTGCATTTTAATGCACAGTTTACCCCAATATGTGCATTTTTAACACATTACTTGGCTGTAGAAATGCACTGCAGAATTCAGAGAACTGTGAATTTTGAAGGTCTTCTGTGTTTTGGAAAGTGTGGATGTGGTAGGCTCACCTATAAATGTGAACGGAATTGAATTTCTCCTTCACCCAGAAGCAAATTGAGCTGAGTTAAATGGATTTGCTTCCAGGTAAGTGTGCATCAGATTGCAGTCTGCATACTTGTTTTCTTGCAATGGGGCAGCAAGATCACAGTTGCCTGCCCGCTGCTTGAACCTGGTTTGCCACTCTACATACCTTTAATGTCAAATAATGTATATGGATGTACAGTCCAATATATATGAGCCAAACAACCTACATCACTTCTTCTCTGTTTTTGATGTATATTGATTTGTTTGGCCAGGTTTACTTAGGATGAAGACACAAGATTCTAGCTCTTCAGCATTGAAAAAGAACATGTGAGGTTAATGGACTATGCAGAACTAGATAAACTAACAGGAAGGATTCGAAACTGGCAGGACCATAAATTCACAGAAGACTGTAGTAAATTTACGGACTACTTGAAAAGTATTTGTGAGGATCAGACGACGTTTGTAGGTTTGCAAGAAGTTTTGTAAGGAGTATTATTGGAAGTATTGCTAAAATGGAGAAGGGGAAGAATGATTTGTTAAGAGATGTAAAGGCAATATAAAGTTAAGAAATGCATAAGAAGTGGTTAAAACGGTGGATCATCAGAGGTGCTGATGGAAGTCCAAAAAAGATTGTACAAGTGATAAGTTTTGTGGTACATTTTATAATTTATATGTTAAAATCAATAAAAATATATAAAAGAAAAAGAACATGTGAGGACACAAACTGGCAGGAGATGTGAGCCATTCCCTCCTCTCCAAATGGTGAGAATTTATCCTAATATGCAATATGTGTGTGTGTGTGCAGTTTTGCCTTCTATACACACTTTTACAATCAATGTTCCCTAGTATAATGCATTTTTAATGTTATCTTCACTAATATCTGCATTATTGGATTCGTCGTCTCATGAGTAATGCATCACTTAACCACAGAGAGTAGAAATAAGAGCTGCACGCAGCTGATCTCCTATAACCTCCTGATTCATGGGGACTTAAATAATAATAATAATAATAATAATCACAAACTGATGTGGAAATGTGGATAACTGAACTTAAGATTGGGAAAAGAGGGAAAAGAAAATTGGCAAGTTTGACCATCCCAAATGTGAAATGAAGTTGAGGCAAGTTAAATGATGATACTAGATACAGAACTGCATATAACTCTAACTCTCTCCCTCTCTCTCTCTCTCTCTCTCTCTCTCTCTCACACACACACACACACACCGTGTGTGCGCGCGCACACACACACACACTGCCTTGAAGAATTGATTATTCTTTGTACCAGTGAAGATATGATGTGTTTTCCATTGGCCATAGTATAGCTTCTGCTTTGTATGTAGAAGTATAGTGTCAAACTGTGGCATCTCCACATGGGCTTAGAATGTCTCCTGGCCTTGATGAGTCACTGCCATTGAGTGTAGACAGTACTGAGCTAGATGGACCACTGTTCTGGCTCTGAAAAAGGGCAACTTCCTAAGAGAGGATGTGGAGGTGATTTGTGGTGGCTGCTTTCACAGTAATTTGTGCAGCAGCATCTCGTTACAACCTACGAATTGGGTTGCAGAATAGGCTGTTGGTTGCGCAGGCTCCAGTGGGGTATAAATCAAGTTCAGTCAAATGTGTAAGGTATTTGCTAGCTTGTAGAGCTGAAAATCGTACAGGGCAGACTTTGACTTGTGAGTAAATACCAATGAAAACAGCTAAGCATCCCAAAGTGTATATTAGCTGTGAAAATTTCCTCCTTGATGTCATGCAAAATCCCTAGGCTGAAATGCTTGAAAGACCTATGGAGCTCAAGTGCATGCATCACAAAGACAGGCCAGACTGAATTATATTGTAGCAATCATGCTCAGTTCTTGCTTTTGGTCAGGTACTAAGTTAACGCTGCGTGATCCTTTAGACATCTCACATCTCAAGCGTGTCTCTTTCCTGCAAATTGATAATAAGCTTGGTTGTTCATTTTTGGCCAACTGAAATGATCACAATGCTAAAAGGCTAAAAATAATAATAAATAACACTGATGAGGTTGAAGAAGCACAAGGAGAAATGGGACAGATGCCATGTGGAAAGCAGATGAATTACTTTGAAAGATGTGCACAGGTATTATTCATGATGTCAACAGCCAAAGGGCTAAGTTTACGAAATGGGATCCATTTGCATTACATGGTGCATGGAGGCAAAAAGCCTAATTGCTCCAAAAGGTAGAGGATGAATACATTGCTCTTGAGCAAGTTAGTAAGCAATTTGCTGCAACTTATTCTGTAGGCATGGATCCAGACAACTTGCTGAGATAATTGTGACTGAGGTGGTGAATCTTCATATGAATCCACCTTTGTGATAGTTCACTGTTCTTGTTGTGAAGAAGCTGTCTTACACTGAGTCGGATCACTACTCCATCTTTCTCAGTCTTGTCTACAATGACTGGCAACAGCTCTCCAAGATTTCCCATGGGGGTTTCTCCCAACCCCACCTAGTGATGTCATAGATTGAACCTGGGGCTTTACGCTTGAACAACAGCTGCTGTGCCACCAAGCTATGACCTTTGTCACTTCAATAGGTCTTATCTGCGCAGTGATGATTTCTTTTGAATATGTGTTCTTGAGTGTCAAGAGTTGAGACTATGTCATGGAGAATTTAGCTTCCCCAGAGTCTCTCTGGAACTTCATAAACTTCCATGTCTGAAAAAAATAAAGAAGGTATTAGTACTAAAAGATGAACAGGACATGCAAAATATTAATAATGACAATTTAGTTCGCCGCCCCCTCCCATATTGCCCAAATAGCCATAGTAAGCTAAAGGCCTTTTCAGTCTTAGTAATAACCAAATGCTTTTGTAGTCTTGTGTTCTTTCAAGTGTAAAAAATAAAACAGTAATGGAGTTCAAAAACTTTACTAAAGATGGCCTGATTTAAAGGTGCTGGTTGCATTCCTTTTTGTACTCTCAGTTAAAATTGTTGCTATCTGGAAATGGAAGTTGGGCCATCAACATAGGTTTTTTTAAAAAAAGTGGGGTGGGGGGGAGATAGGCTTGTTTGTGTCTAGGAAACACTAATTTAAATCCCTGGAATTCAGAGATCAAAGGATGGGGGAAATAATCAGATGTTTGATTTAATGATGTCTTGTTGCAAAATGCCAGCAACATATGTCAAAACTTTGATCGGAGGCACTCCGTTGACTGTGCAAATATTTATGTTTTAGGGCATATCTGAATAATGTCATCAAATTATGATGTTGTAGCCCCTCTTTCCTCATTAGGAGCTAACTGCTAATTCCCTTAGCATGCTAATATCCCGGAGTGAATCACTAACCAAACACAATTACTGGTAATGTCACTAAAAACAAAATAAAACTGTCAACTAGTTATTTGGTTATTAAGATTAAATTTAGGGGTTGTTCCAGCTCAAACCTCATATAGCACTGGTTGGAAGCTCTACTGTTCTAACCAACTTGGGCTGGCATTTTCCCACGATAACTAAGACAAACTCAGATGAACTTTTGGGTGTGTGGTGGTCATAGGTTTTAATGAGCCTGGACTGTATAGTCCCCTCACATCTGTTTGACTTACACTGTAAGAGCCATGGGAAGTGGTCTGTGGCTCATTGGCAGAGCATCTGCTTTCCATGCAGGTCTCACCTTTAATCCAAAGGGAGGTTTTGAATACTCCCCACCTGAAACCCTGGAGAGGCATTACTAGTCAGTGGAGGCCATACTAAGCTAGAAAGACCAATTGTCTGATTCTGTATAAGAAAACTTCCTTTGTTCTTGTGTACTCAGTCCTTCCCGTCAACCCCTGTAACTGGTGTCAGGAAGTGACTATGCAGTTGGCTATGGCTTAGGGTTGACACCCATCCCTAGAAAAACATGGCCGTCCTTTTTTGGAGTAGTAGGGGTAGGGGGAAGAAAAGTGCCCCCTGTTCTGTTTGGAAACCTTTTTTTCAGGCATTAGGGCTCATCCTCTTCCCCCTCAAAACTGGGCAGGCTGAGGGTACATCTGGTGGAAGGAGGAGAGCAAGAGCCTGGGCTGGAGTTTGTGCAGGTGGTGGGTGGGTCCATAAGGAGGAGAGCCAAGAAGGAGAGGGAGAATTATCGCAGGACATGGGCAGAGGGTGGGGGTGGAGCCAGGAGGAGGAGTTAAGAGAGGTTTTGCAAAGGCAGAGGGTGGATCACAGAGAGGGGAGGTTGTAGGGGCCTGATCCAGTGTGGGAGAGTTTTTGCGTGGGCAGAGCGGGTGGGGTGGGTTGCACTCAGAGCGTGAGAGAGGGGGTTTGCACAGGCCTGGTCCGGTTATGCTACGTTTCATTTTGGTTCATGTCAAACCAATTCGCATTACAAAGCCCAGCTGTACATGCAATATGCAATTATTTTTCTTACAGTTGTAGATCATAGAGCTTTTCTTTCTTTTCATTAAATAAACCACTGTAAACCCTGTGTGCCATTGTAATGGATTGCTTTAAAGTCATTTCTACACCATATCAAGTAATTTTTAGCCCTGCAACACCCCCCACCCTGACCAGTCCCATACTTTGTCCCACCAGTCCCACCAGTCCTTTCTTTTGCCCAACCAAAGGTGGCAACACTACTCTGGCTAGGTAGTGGAGCAGTTTTGCAGGGTTTGCCTGGCTGCAAGCTATTTGTGCATATACCCCATATGGAAGCATGACTTCATATAGTTTATTTATTCAGTGCTTTCTCCAACCCCACACTGGCCCAGTCCCAGTTCTCACAGGAGCCAGTGGGAGCAGCCATCTCCCTGCACCTTGAATGTACCCGAGAACTCCTCCAAAGCAATAGGCAGCTGGCATATCACACAAGATGGTACAGAGGCCTACAACAGGGAGGAGCCATAGTTTCAGGCCAGTTAAAGTGACATGGTACTATTTTAGATGTGTTGGGGAAGATGGACCCTGAGTCTCAGGTGACTTTCTTCCTAACAGGCAAGTGGGATGAGCCTGCCCCCTGCTCAAAGGCAGAGGAACCACAAACTTCACAGAGCATTTCCCTCAAACTGAGATGCTGAAAAATGTCTCAGCCAAATCCTTCAGCCCACCACTCATCATAATCATCCTCCAAACCTACCCTTGAGAATCTTCTGTAGAATAATTACACATTAGCAAAATACAGTCAGCCTACTCATGAACCCATTCCAATACATTCCAGTTTTGCGCCCCCCCCCCAACTACACAAACATGGCCCTCCTGTATTTTTTTTTCCTGAACAAAGATGCAAACATGAAACGGAAATTGTATGTCTGGAATTCTGAAGCCGTTTCCCCCTCCCATTCTGAGGACTATTCTAGCAAAGACAACTTGAAAGCTTTCTTCTTTGCTTATCTACCTCTCTCAGTTCTCTCCCTTTCAATATTCTTGGACTCTAATTTCTCACACATTCTAATTATTTTCTGTTACTTCTGAGATGCTACTGTGTTAATGGAAACATGCATAAATGGGTGGCGGGGGGGGGGGTGTTCTGCGAAACAGAGAGCCCCCCTTTGTAGCTTTTCTGCCTTTCTAGTTTTGGTGAGGGAGGGAGACATTCTCCATTAGGCTGAAATTTCTATTTCCTTTGCTTATATGGGTCAGAGGATTCTATTGGCTTTGATAAAGTAATTACATGGATACAATGCAAGACGTATAATTGACAATGGAGAGAAAAGACTATCACAACCAATGCTTGAAAGCACTGGCTGGCTTTTGCATGGACAAATCAAAGGATGTTTCTAGAGGTGGCATTGAAGACTGCTTCCCAACTGTTATGTTTTGCTGATCCTCAGTTAATTGATTAGTAAAATAAACAAGTAGGCCCTGCAGCAGCAACAAAAGTTGATGGAGGGAGCGTTCTTGTTTAGTGTGCTCCTCTTAAGAGACACCCCTTTTGCCATCCTGCTTTCCCTATACTCCCTCACATCTAGAATGTTGTAGTCACTAAGTATGCCTAGTCTGAATTTGGCTGTTTGTAGCATTTCTCCCCACTTTAGGGACGCGGGTGGCACTGTTGGTTAAAGCCTCAGCACCTAGGACTTGCCGATCGAAAGGTCGGCGGTTCGAATCCCCGCGGCGGGGTGCGCTCCCATCATTCGGTTCCAGCGCCTGCCAACCTAGCAGTTTGAAAGCACCCTCAGGTGCAAGTAGATAATTAGGGACCGCTTACCAGCGGGAAGGTAAATGGCGTTCCGTGTGCTGCGCTGGCTCGCCAGATGCAGCTTGTCACGCTGGCCACGTGACCCGGAAGTGTCTTCGGACAGCGCTGGCTCCCGGCCTTTAGAGTGAGATGAGCGCACAACCCTAGAGTCTGGCAAGACTGGCCCGTACGGGCAGGGGGGTACCTTTTAGCATTTCTCCCCACTTTAGGATTTTGGGGGTTTTTTAACCACTTTATGTGCACTTCCGCAACACCAAAAGCTGCACCAAGTCTGCTGATACCTCCTTTTTGTAGGGGCAGTGCTGATTTGGCCACATATGCATTGTGGCCATATGCATAAGAACTGACACTAAAACCTAAACTTTAGAAATAGAGGGAGTACTTGGGAGCACAATGAAGTGTTATGACAATCTACAAAGCAATTAGCCAACATGTCATCAGCTATCAGTCGACTGCAACTCCCATCAGCCCTGGTGAGCACACTCAATGGGATGATTGGAACTGTAGCTCAGCATCTTAAGGACATGGTGTTGATTATTATCTCTGCCTTACAGCATACTATGAATAAACCAGGAAGGGACAAGGTTTGGGCAGATATTTTGTTAAGCATTATCTTTTCTCCCTCTGAACCTTAATGTTTTATTTTGATGGATTGAAATTCTGGGATAAACATGTAGCTTTTATCTGTTACTTTCATGTAAAGAATAATTCTTCTTATATGATAATTTCTGAAATGTACCTGGATATCCATAAAATCCGAAACACTCCAGGATGTAGTAAATTTCTGATCTTGTGATACGAGGCTGAACTGAGTAGAAATGATCATTGCACACAAATGAATTGTATATCATCATGGTGTCTTTATCTGTCAAAAATGAGCATTGCAATCAGGCTAAAATATTGTCTTTCGTTTCTTATAATACTTTCATTATCCATACTTTACCCAATCTCTTGTTAAAGGAATATAGGAAACTGCCTTATACCAAATCAGAGCACTAGTCTATCTAGCTCAGTATTTTTCACACTGACTGCCAGCAGCTCTCCAAATTTTCACCTGTCTGGAGATCCTGGATATTGAAACGCTGAGCTCTTTCATTGACCTATAGCCCTCCCCTATGTTATTGCCATAGGTAGAGTTTTCTTTGCTCTTTTACCCCCCACCCCCAGTGCCTCATTGCAACAGTCCAACAATTGCTCCCTCAGTGCAGTGTAACCTGCAGAAATGGAGTAGCTAGCGTGCTGCCCTCCAGATGTTGTTGGTTGTTCTGTAACTCCCTGACCATTAGAAGTGCTACCTGGGACTGATGAGATTTGGAGCTCAACAATTTCTGGAGGGTACCATATTCACTAGGGACGTTGGTGACGCTGTGGGTTAAACCACAGAGCCTAGGACTTGCCAATCAGAAGGTCAGCAGTTCGAATCCCCACCATGGGGTGAGCTCCCATTGCTCGGTCCCTGTTCCTGCCAATCTAGCAGTTCGAAAGCACGTCAAAGTGCAAGTAGATAAATAGATACCACTCCGGCAGGAAGGTAAATGGCGTTTCCGTGTGCTGCCCTGGTTCGCCAGAAGTCATGCTGTACGCTGGCTCCCTCGGCCAGTAAAGCGAGATGAGCGCCGCAACCCCAGAGTTGGCCACGACTGGACCTAATGGTCAGGGGTCCCTTTACCCTTTACTTACCATATTCACTACTTCTGTATTTTGTAAAGGGAGTGCTCCTGACAAGGGAATGATACAAATGCATATATTAAAACAATAATGAGACATGTCTTTCAGGATATGTTCATTCAATGTCATATTTATGCAGTTCTATTATAGCAGAATATAGGTGGTATGTGTGTATGCATTTAAATGTGTTTGAACCTGAAGAATTTTCAGAAAATGGGCAACCCAAGGAACAGGTGATTGGAGGAAATCCCCTATGATGAAGTGTTACAACTTTTTAGTTTAGAGAAAAGGTGAGTAAGATGATACAGATGTATAAAATAATTAATGTAATAGAGAATTTGTTCAGGGAAAGGTGTTTCTCCCCCTCTCATCCAATGAAGCTGATATACAGAAGAAAGTACTTCTTCATAAATTGCATAGTTAAACTATGGAATTTGCTTCCACAAAGTGTAGTTATGGGCAGCATCTTGGATGGCTTTAAAAGAGAATTAGACAAGTTCATAGAAGATAAAGCTATAAATGACCATCAGCACAAATACTATTTAACAGTGATGTAGCTTCAGGGGATAAAAGGGCAGTTGCCCTGGGCACAAATGTGTTAGGGGAGCAAAATCCCAACAGCCAGTGCTGCCTCAATACAGCTATGTGCTTCCGTCGCTGGCCTCCATTGAGTGTGTTAGTAGGTCATCTAAACTCACCAGTGTTTAAGATACCTCAGGGATAGCCAATGATTTTGTGGACTACAACTACCATCAACCCCAGCTATCATGGGCTATGACCAGGAATGAGGGGAGTTGTAGTCTATATCAGCATCAATATATATTGAATATGTATATATCATACATACTTACATACATACATACCAACCAACACTTCCAAGAGTAAAATATTCAATCAATAAACATGCCACAATGTGTTGATCTGCGTATTTTGTGGTTAATAACATCCCCTTTCTCAGAAAGTTCTGAAAAGTGACAATGAGCATGTTCATTTATACTGAGCAACCTTGAACCTTGAAGTGAACTATATAGAAAATAGGTTCATTCTTTAGGGAATTATGGGATGCGCTGCCTTTTAAAAAATGGTGTCCTCCTTTACTGCAGTACATTTTTTAAAAATGCAGAAGTGCTTTACAGAAATAAAATATCCTTGAGGGTGAACATCCCAATGTCACTTTGAGGTTTGCAGCTCAGCACACTTCATGCAAATAAATTTTAATTTTTCAATTTGGAATCAACTCTTTAAACTCATACTGAACCACATTGATCGACTTAATTAGAACTAAAGCCTACTGCCTTATGATTTTGAGAGTACATAAGCTCATGCCCTAGGTAACATATTCTGTGTTTTTATTATTATTATTGTATGATAATTCCCTTGGCTTTTATTTTTTTACTGTAAGAAACTCTCACTGGGCTAAGTAATTGGTAGTTTCTCATGCATGTTTTAATAGTCTTCAGAAAAGATTTTCGAACAAATGCCATCTAGCCGGGAAGACTATTTGAACTGCATTTATTTCAATGGCAGATTTCCCAAGTTGGCTAATTAATTACAAGGTATAAGAGTCTTTTTAAAGTCACTTGGAAAAAAAAGAACGCATAAGAAAGACAGTTATGGTTCATTGTTCCCATCTTGAACTGACTCTAATAATGCACACAGAGGATGCCAAAAGTACTGTTTTAATATTTCTAGTACAATGTTCCTATGTTCAAAAGTGCCATTAAGGCTAACACCGTGTTCTTTGATTTTTTTTTTTTGATCACTTAATAGTAAGTGGATGGGATGAAAGGTTTATCACTCAGTACATTCTTGTAACTTGCAATTGCCTAAAAGGTGTATTACTCTACTGCATATTGTATTAAAAATTACAGAAGTCATCTGGGGACATTTGCAAAGCGTTGCCATGAATAATCTCTGATTAATGTATTATTGCATTTCTGCTACGGTAAGGTTGCTGTGACTATTTGAAAAGGGAAATGGGTCTCATCACAGTGACATGATGACTGGGATCGACGTCAATGGTAGTCAAGAGAAGTTTTGCAGGGGAGGTGCATTTGTTTCATTGAGAATTTTCGTTCTGCCAAATTATTTATTGAGCTTCATAGACAGCAATAAATAGCCGTGTGTGTCTCGATAATGCACCCAGTGAGGTCACAAATTCCCTGCCCTTGATCTAGTTATAAATACACAAGGGCTATGCAGCCTGAGACAATGGCTGAAAAATCCATTCCCCACTGCTTTGAGATCTTTGATGGCTCACAACACCTTGGGTGCAGATAAAAAGGAGACTAAAAAGGAGAACGGGCAAAGGTTTAATCAAGGATGAACCTTTCCTAGTTGTCTACATCCAGTACTCAGCTGAACAAATTTATCCACAGTGGTGGCAGTTTAATCCAAATGCAAACAATTGTTACTTCAAAAAGATTACCATTTTCTGGACCCAATCCAAATTGTGGAGGCTAGCCTTTAAAGCGGAATTTGGGGACCTTTTTCCAGGGGCCACATTTGCTCATCCTCCATCCAGGAAAGTAAGAGACATGACCACAGCTCAAGTACGCACACTCCAACAAGGTAAAACGACACAGGGGAGGACATAGGAAGGGGTGTTGCCTGGAGGGAGTGCCTTGGGGCAGATAGAGAGGCCTGGAGGGCCTGAGGTTCCTCACGACCTTTTTTTAAAGTCTAAAATGGTTTGTGGGCCAGATTAATCTGAATGATTTTCTTCACTCAAATGAACTGGCCTGTACATTAAGAAGCCCTGCTTATATGCCCATCAGTAAGATTTTTTAGGTTGGACAAGGACTTCTCAATGCAGACTCTTGATTATGGAACTTCCTTCAACTTGCAGTAGTATGGTTCTGAATACCAGTACGCTTCAGGTTACATACGCTTCAGGTTACAGACTCCGCTAACCCAGAAATAGTGCTTCAAGTTAAGAACTTTGCTTCAGGATGAGAACAGAAATTGTGCTCCGGCGGCGCAGCAGGAGGCCTCATTAACTAAAGTGGTGCTTCAGGTTAAGAACAGTTTCAGGTTAAGGACGGACCTCTGGAACGAATTAAGTACTTAACCCGAGTATCTGGAATCTGTACAGTATCTGGAAACCACAGGAGGGGAGAGTGCAGTCATGCCATGAGCATCTGATTGGCCACTGTGATACAGGACTAGAAGGGTCATTTGTCTGACCCAGCAGGTTCTTCTTATGTTCTTAGGATGTTGGGGACTGAACCTAAGAACATCCACTTGCAAAACATCTGCTGTACAGCTATAGCAGGGGTGGGATGGGGTAGCAATTGTACATTTCCTACACCTTTATCCCCCCCCCCCCTCTCAAGAGAATGTCCATATTATCATTCAAGTTTGCAGACATTATTACAAGGCTGGGGGCACATACTGAAGAGTCCTAGATTTTATTTTATTTTTTGTACTATTGATGGCAGGTTCTTTTCAAAAAGTGCTGTAGCAAACATGAACATATGACAAAGACTCGTTAAATCCGGTTAAATCCTTCATTGTCCAAGGATAAGTATGAAAGCTTGCCGCTGAAGAATTCCTCTCCAGCAACACTGGCCAGGATAATAAATCAAGGATATTACACCATTATTACGAAGTTATTATTTTAAATAATAACAACACATCCCAGTCCAATAATCTGTGACTGTTTGGAGTGAATCACACTGTGATTCAGAGGTAACAACATTGTGCAGCTTGCCTGGAAAAGGACTCAGTAGTAGTAGTAGCCTTATCAGCGGAAGTTAGGGGGGAAAGGGCTGAATTTGTAATATATCACCCACTCTGAAGAGCATTGCATGTGCTGCCTGTTAATAAACAGTGGAAAGTTAATACGGGAGTGCCTGAAGTGATGGCAGATTCACAAGTCAGGTAAAGGGAATGTGCATTGGGAGATTTGCTTTCTGCATCTTGCAATCAACTGTCTTTTCCATCTGCAGCCTTTCCCTCCCTCCCCAGACACTGAATGGAACTGCAGTCCGAGTTATTTCTCATCAAATGGGATTAACTTTGTTCTAGGTGGAACATTTGTGATTTCTCTGTGCCAGGCTGCCGAGCAGGCAGGGCTGTGTGTCATGCACAACTACTCGCTACAAACCATCAAACTCATTCCATTTGTGACAAGCCCTGGAATTGGGGTTGTTCTCTTGAGGATGCCAGGCCCATGGATTAATCTGATGTGTGCTTCCTCCCAGTCTGAAAGAAATACCATTGTATATCATTACTGCCACTCCTCCTTCACTGGGTGCCTCTTCAATTTTTTGCTTGGCAACTACACAAGTTTATTTTTATTTTTACTCTCTTTCACTTCTGCTTTCTCTGCCTCCTTTGTCCTTTTCTTCTCCTTCTCCTAACTTTGTTTGTTATCCAACAGCTGTCTCAGTGGCTGCACCAGGAGATGATGATGAAGATGATGATGATGATGATAGATAGATAGATAGATAGATAGATGATAGATAGATGATAGATAGATAGATAGACAGATGATAGATATAGATAAGGTACAGAAGTATGATGGAAGACATCATCATCACCACCACCATCAATTAATTAATAAAAACATGGGGCACAATAACTATGTCAGACAACTTTATTAGCTTACATGTCTAATCTGCAATAAGGCTTGCGGAACCAAACCAAACTGCAACCTGTCTCTGCGCATTCACCAGTGTTTGTGTGAATGAATGTACCCTTATTGGTTTGTACAGCTCAACTATAGTGTATACAGGCACACACACATGCACACTGTAAACTCATTGAATGCTACAAGTGAATATCTATGAATAAACAGCTTAGTTATTTGTGTGTACACACTGCACACTCATTCAGTGTTACACGTGAACACCAAAATTGTCTTAAGTAGTTAATTGAAACTTCACTTATGCACTACCAAAAATGTCTGCATCTGCAGTGGTATTGTCTTTAAGATTCTTTAAATATTTTTTATTGTTTCATCTCCTGATGTTTGCTGCCCTTGGAGCTACGTACTTTGGGAGGAAGGATAGGATATAAAAGAGAACAAAGATTTGCATAAAATGTGCACATGGTGATTTGTGTGCCTAGATACAAACAAAGAAATAAGTAGTGTAATTTAAACAGAAACCTAATATATCTCACCATTGCTAGGAAGACTGTGTGACCAGGTGGGCTGGTGACAGGTCCATAAAGCATTCTAAAAGTCATTATTATTATTATTATTATTATTATTATTATTAATACACCACCCATCCAGCTGGTTTTCCCCGGCCACTCTGGGTGGCTTACAGCATATCTAAAAATAATGTCCTATTTGTTCAGTTCATTGTGTCTTCTCTTGATTACATGACGGGGTGACTTCACCCTTGCTCAGTCTATTGGATCTGTGACATATCTGGCTCTTAACAGACAACATACCTGGACAGTTTGATGAGGAAGCAACACCAGTAGAGAACCTTGGGAGTCAATGAGGTTATCAGGAGACAGGGGTGGGTGGGTGGGAGTTCCCTAGTCCAGATCTTCTCAATCCAATGTCAGCCTTCCCCAACCTGATTCCCTCCAGGTGTCATGGAGGTCCAAGCATGGGCAATGGGAGTTATAGTAAAAACAAAAAACAAAACAAAACACCACCATCCATTATAGTATTATTAGCCTGGCTGTTGTTGAGTTGTTGCAGAACTGTTGAGAAGACTGATGAAATATGCTTTATTGCCTTTTGTTGGGCATCGAGGCCATAGATCTATAAAAGAATATCACTGCTTTTGTTTGTTGTTCCATGTTGCTTTGGCTTGCAGTGGCCAAATGGTGGTAATTCTCAGTGAAAGACTAGAGTTCTAAGGGAGAGGATGTGGAATTTATCTCAATCTCTCAGTGTGATCTTGAGTCTGGGAGAAAGCAGTCTGGGTATGGCCCATGAACACCCATCTATCTGTTTGGTGTATGAGAGACTGGATGCTTGCTATAGCTCAGTTCTGTTGTGGGCATGTCTCCGCTCCTCCACAAGCAGCTGCTGGGTGACCTTGGGCTAGTCACACTTCTCTGAAGTCTCTCAGCCCCACTCACCTCACAGAGTGTTTGTTGTAGGGGAGGAAGGGAAAGAAAATTGTTAGCCACTTTGAGACTCCTTAGGGTAGAGATAAAGTGGGATATCAAATCCAAACTCTTATATTGGATCAGGATCCTCCTATATACTTGCTGTGCATTTTAATAGACTGAGCAGAGTGGATGAGTATTGAACCTTTTTGTGTGTGTGTGTGAATCTAATAATGTTAAGCTAAGTACTTGCTGTTTTTTAGAATTGCTTCATAGATTGTAATTATTTATTATTGTTTTATTGATTATTTGTTAATTTCAATAATGTAGTTATTTTTATAATATATTATGGATTTCTAAATTGTAGTTTAATTGTGTAATTATTTAAGTGTTATTGTTGCTATTAACAATAATAATTTTTTAACTTGTAGTTTAGCTTTGACATTTAACTTGTAGTTTAGCTGTTACATTACATTGCTTTGCTGTTTATTGTTTGTAAGCTACTTTGAAATCCAGTTGAATGGAAAGTGGCATAGAAATCAAATGTCAGTCAGTCATCAGGTGAGGAAGCCTATAATAAACCATGAGAGGTTGGTTTGTGGAACATGCCCTACATACCCCAGTGCCTCAACCAACATCTTTGATCCTTCTCTCCCAAATCTGCCAGCTGTGACCAATTTATTTGGTAAATGCCTCATTCCAGAATATTATTAGGAACTTTTAAAAAAGAATATGTGGTTCTTTAGAGTGCAGTCTAAGGGTATTGTCCCTCACCTCTAACTGTCCCCACCTGCCCCAAAGAGGAGCACAAATTTCTGTCTCTTTTTTCCATTGAACCCCCTTCTCCCCAATATATCCCCCCCCCGGAAAGTTCTCTTTTGAGAACTTTTGATCCAGCACTTAATTGTACCACGGTGTGCACATAAAACAGTCATCTAATGTGAGAGAAGAAGCCGACCTATATTTGGACAGCAGTCAGTATCCAGAACAAGATAAGACTGTGTAAAAATTATCTATAATATGAAAAGTTACAGCAGACCATTAATTCTGTTCCACAGAGACACACTGTGCCTTAGGCGCAGGTGAAGGTGTCTGTCGTGAACTGCTGTATCTGCCTAGCTAGACTTTTGATGGCATTTTCCTCCTTCTGTGCATGTGCTTTGAAGAGAATAAACCTGAAATCCTTACTTTTGTGCTTACCTGTTTCTTAGCAAAACTCTTGCTACTGCTGTCAGTGAGAATTTTGCTGGAGAAGCCTGACTCCATTGCAGACTCCAACTTCACCCAGTAAAAACTGTTTGGTTCACATGATTCCTTCGACATTCCTTCCCTTTTCAGGAGTGTTTGACATCATGCACATCAGCAGTAAAGAAATGTAATGTATTGCCTTTTGAACTTTTGTTCAGGCTACACACAGTAATGTAAGAAGTATATCAGACGTCTTGCATATACAGCAGTCTGTTGTTTTTTTTAAATAAAATTTTATTAGATATTTTATAATTATAAAAAGAAAAACAATGAAAAAAACCAATACATGAATTCAACAAACAATACATCGACAATAAAAAAGAAAAAAAAACAATACAGCAATATAACATAAGAAAAAAGAGCAAAAACACACATCCAAATTTTTATATCCAAATCTTTCATTAGCTTATTTCCTCGACTTCCTCGCACCTCCCTTTTTTGTATTCTAGTTCAAATTATCTAGTTCAACAAATCCTTTCCCTCTTCTTCAATTTTTGTTCTATAATTTATCTTAACGCAATTTAACTTTCAGTTTTCCAATTTAACACATTAACACTTAATATTCATATAATTCTTAATAACCCTTCTGCTAAAACCATATAACTTCATTCCAATATACTTCTAACATTCATTAATTTTGCAATATTTCTGTAAATATACTTTAAATTTTTTCCAATCTTCTTCCATCAACTCTTCTCCCTGGTCTCGGATTCTGCCAGTCATTTCCGCCATTTCCATGTAGTCCATCAGTTTCATCTGCCATTCTTCCTGGGTGGGTAGTTCTTGTGTCTACTTTGCAATTACTTTGCAATAAGTATTCTTGCTGCTGTTGTAGCATACATAAAAAAGGTTCTATCTTTCTTTAACACCAATTAAATTAATTATACAGCAGTCTGGTAGGGCTCTGAACACAGGCCTGCTCTAATCTGAGTAGCAGGTGGGTGAAGATGCAAGAATCTCAAGGTTGGGCTATACTTAATTTAGATTGTGTGTCATTAATTCATAGGCCTGAATACAGCACACCTTTCTGCAGACAAAAAAAAGACGCACATGTCTGTATTCACACTGGCATCAGGGCATCAGGGAACCTTGGGCCAGGGGGCCAAATGCAACCCTCCAAGCCTTTTAATACCCCACAAACCATTCCCCCTCTCCAGAGGTCACACCCCTCACTGGCCCAGATTTGCATCTCAAGTGTTTCTGCCAAGCTGGAATATGTATTTGAACTCTGATAATGCCTCTTCCTTGTCATCATCCCTGACCTCCCCCCACAGCTTTTGCTTCTCTGGGCTGTTAGGAGTGTTTCAGTAAGGTATGGGAGTCCCCTGAACCACACTCCAGGAAATATTGGAAAGATGGAGTGTATCATTGCAGGAGGGATGGTGGCTCTTGTGAATTAGGCAACTGCTGGATCACCAAGGCTGGTTTCTTTGGTTTGGAAGCAAGTTCTTGAGACCAAGTGAGGAAAAAATAAATATTTGATTCAATCCCAAGACCCATTCTTTCCCTTTTTAGCAGCAAGCTTTGCTTGAAAAAAACCTGAGTTCACATCACTTGTTGTGAATCTTTTGTTGTTGTTTTTGTTGTTGGCTAGTTGACTTTCTCTAGAAATTTGAGAAGTTTCCCGTCACTCTCAGGTAGGAGCATCTATCACTGCCCAGATCACAAGGCCTGCTGACCACTCCGACTTTAGCCTTATCCAGCTTTAATTAGCTAACACACATTGATGGATTTCAGCAAGCTTCTTCCAGTCTCTGACTGGATATAAGCCAGCTACTGAAAATACATGTGCAGACCCCCAATTAAATGATGGCTTGGAAATCTGAAACAAAACAGATGCTCAGGGAATAATGAATAAGGCAAAATACATTTCCTAATGTTTAATGACCAGCTGAGTGCTAATGGCTTAAGGCAAAGGCAGTAGGACCCCAAACCCTAAATGGCCATTAAGTATTTAAGAAATATCCTCGCCAAAGACCATTACTGCCCTCAGATCTTTCTAGAGCAGAAATTTAAAATTAGTGTTCCATTTATATATATTGGCACTTCTCTTTTGCTTCAGCATTTCCTAGTTTGTTGTCTGACCTTCTGTATACATAATGGCCCTAATCTTGGATTCTGTACCTTATTCACATTTACACATATACAAATGACTAATTATAAAACTCAGAACACTATTCCTGAACCACAATGCTGTGCCATTTTGCAAAGAACACCTTACGTTATGGCCAGAATTCTGGGGTTCTGAACTTTGTATGCAAAAGCACACAAGAAGAGATGCAAGCATAATACATCAAATCTGAAAGCAGTGTATAAATTGGGGGGGGGGTGCCCTTTTGTCTGGAGCTGATGCATGTTGGATCTGCTTTTAAGTTTTTTTCTACAACCAAGCGGTATATAAATTTTATGCAATAAATAATAAATGAACTACTGGAGGCTGCAGATTCTCCATCCCTAGAATAAATGAACTACATTATTGTTTCTATGCACTGCAGAGATTTTCAAGTTGTTCTTGACTAAGGGACTCCTCTTTGAGGAGTAGCACTTACACCTTACTTCTAAACCGGTTTTTGTTTTGTTTTTTAATGTCAAGATGACCAGATCACTTTGCCCATTTCCCTAGAGTGCCCTACTTTCCCAGAGCAGGACACACATCCCACCATGGAGACAATGACTACTTGATACTTATAAAGTAGCACGGAAGTTAATTTCACTGGCCTTTCTCACCCTTATGAAGGCTAAGTGGGGAATTTAATCGCTATGTTATAGCACACTTATCTTGCAATCCTAGAATGTGCACTAGGGCCAAACCTCATGAAAAATAGCAGGGTTTCTTTCAGAGTACAACTGCACTTCACTTTGAGCTGGATTGCAGCAAATGGATAGGATTCAGTCCAGCAGGCAAAAGAGGTGGCTGTCGCTGTTGGGACTAGTAGGGGAGGAAAGGCAGAGATGTCTGTGAAAGGTGGAGAGAGAGCCAGCTGCCATATTGGCCCAAATATAAGCCACACTTTTCCCCCAATTCCAACCATGAAAAGTTAAAGTGCGACATACTCGTGACCATTTCTTTTTCCCCTCTAAAAAAATGTTTAGATGTAATCCCATTTTCATAGTCATATTGAAACACTACCCCTCAATTAGGCAAAACTTAGATTCACAAAATGTTTAGGGGTATGCGTACCCTTGAGTCTCCCCAGGAAAAAAAGCACTCTTTGTGACCTTACAAAAATGGGCTCTTACGGAAACAACTGCCCTAGGTCCGCAGCCCTGCTTTGCCTTCCATGGCTGGAATGGAGAGAGGGGCCCACCCAGGATGCCACCATGAGGGCTGTTGGGGGTGCGGGACA
This sequence comes from Podarcis tiliguerta, assembly GCF_965153285.1. Classification (NCBI taxonomy): domain Eukaryota; kingdom Metazoa; phylum Chordata; class Lepidosauria; order Squamata; family Lacertidae; genus Podarcis; species Podarcis tiliguerta. The sequence goes on from NC_139553.1 coordinate 34,054,099, forward strand.
ATGGCATCTGTCCCGACCACAGCTCTCAAGCCTCCCCTGAACCATCGGAAAGAAGGGGGGAGGCCACTGGCAAAGCAGCGCAGCTCCCCCCTCCCCAGGAAGCAGCCTGGGAGCGTGGGGGAATGGTACCCGTAGGATTTTCTTCTACATTTGCCATTTACAGGTGTGGTTGCTTGCAGAATTTTAAGGGAGTGGCTTATTTTCAGGTATTGTCTTTCTCTCTCTCCCCCCCCCCCTTGAATTTTATTAAGGTGCGGCTTATATTCAGATGTAGCTCATATTCAGGCCAATATGGTAATTTGAGTCTTGTCCCCATTCTGAGTTTGTAACACTGGCAATGTCTATTAGAAGGAAGCTGGTAGACATCGCTACTGCACCATGGACTAGGTGTAAGGAACACAGCAGGCTAGTGGGTTTAGATACATGTTTCCTGGATAGCAGCTCCATAACAAGTCTCCCTCCTTTAAGCCGAAGGGACTTTCAGAAGTAGTTGCAATACACCGTGAGCATCTACTGTTCAAGGGCAGGAAAGAGTCAAAAATCCCAAACATGCATGTTAAATGAGAACTCATCCATATCTGATCTATACATGAGTCCCAAGATCACTATCTGCAGATTCCACCTCCTATATCTGTAGTTGCCAGTGTGGGGCCAAGATGTTCAAATCCTGACCCCCCCACACACACACACACCAAAAAAACAAAGAACCATCCAAGATGTTTAAGCGTTTTGCCAAGGAAAATAACCAATTGCATTTGACTTTTGCATGAGTAAGCCATACTATGGCCCCATGTGGACCAGTGAGATGGTCAAAGTAGCGCTGGCATACCAGGTGAGTAGAGAGGGTTGCCATGCTCTTAAACCCCTCCATCGTTATGGGTCAGATCGGGGTGAATAATTTTTGATCCAGAATGCCACTCCCATAACACAGCCGTTGCATATTTTGAATTGGCTGGAGCTTTTATTAAACTACTATGTATTCTGGATATCTAGGGATCCCCATTTATTCATGTGATAAGTCCGCTTACCATATTTGGTAGGCGGAGTTGCGACTGGGCCCTGCATAACCCAGCTGAGGGATGGAGACTGGTGTTCTCCCCACCGCCACTTCCCTGCACTGTCGGCACTCTGCAGTGCCCTGCTCAAGGGGCAGGCCTTGCCGATCAATCAGTGCCGATGGGCAAGTATCTGTGGGGAATTTAAATTCTGGCACAGCGGGGATGCTGTCCTCTCGTGCCCTTTGCTGGATCTCTACAGATCTCCTCACCTCATTGTCGGATCTCCCCCATTTCGCTTCCTTTGGATAGTTCTATCCTTCTTTGGTTTGGTTTGGTTCATTGTTTATTACATTGGTGTTGTGTGTGCATCGCTCCTACTTTGCAGCCTCACCGCTCTTTCTGCTCCGTCCCTACAAACAAGCAGTGGGAGCCGGCTTGAGGCAGAGCAGCTGTGCAGCAGTGGAGGACTTTGCTTTCTTGCTGACTCAGGGAAGTAACCTTTCCTGTGTTTTGGGGAGTGGTTTTGTTTTCTTGTATAGTAAGGGAAATTGGTGCCTGTGTGTGTGGTGAAGGGGGAGGGGGAAACAGCTACTCGAGGGATTGAGTGGTGCGAACGGTGCATGGTGATTTCGTTCAGTCCTCTCCTTGGCCAGTACCAGGGTGTGTTTGAAGGTGTGGGTTGCATCACCAGGGATTCCCCAGTTTGCCTGATTTAACCAAAGATTTGAAGGGCTTCTCTAGGTGCGCTCTCACACCCCTTCTCCTGTTCAATTAACAGATCAGCTGTGCGGCAGCTCCTGGTCAGCTGTGCAGAGGCAGATGCCCATGCAGCTTTTTGAAAGGCCTCTGCCGCTCTCCAGAGCTTAACATTTCTTAAAAGGTGCCTTACTAATTTTGCTTAGTCTATAGTTGTGCGGGCACAAGTGGGGGGGCATGGAGGCTTTGACTCTCTATGCTGGCTTTACAAGCAGGTGCCAGCTTTGTCCCATTGCCCCACTGGTTTCTTAATGGCGTTTGTACAGGTGGTTGCCTGCTGAACGGCTATTAGGCGCCTGCCGCTCCTAATTAGACAGCCAGTTAGGATTTAATTTTAAATTAATGCTGGTGGGGTTGCAGGGCTAAGTGGTTTGTGTGACATGGAGCATACAGTGTGTGCATGCCGTTTCCTTTGGAGTGGCCTTCAGCCTGGCCTGGTGCAAATGCCGCAGGTTTGACAGTGATCTTTGTACCCAATGTTCTCTAAACCCTGAGTTTCTTCAATCCTTTCTCAGTAAGGTTTGTTGTTTTGTCCTGCTTCCCCCCACGCATTGGGAAAGGTTGGCCATTTTGGACGCCCACATGGTCTAGCCTCCGCCATTTTGCCAGACCACGTGGCAGGGGCCATCGGCCATTTTGGAAGCCTATTCAGGCCAGCATGCCCATTGTGACAAGAAGTGCGTTGTATGGCCCTCTTGATGCATTGATCATTCAGCTGGGCGAAAACAACTTGGTTCTAAGGAAGGGCATTGACGTAACCTGGAACATTAAAGAGGGCTTTGATAAGGTTGCTGCCCTGTGCCTGGACTTAACCATAATTTGGTCCCAGCTGCTGGAGTGGTGTTGTTGGTGTGATTGCCCTCACCCAGTTGCCATTAATAGAACTTAGAAAGAAAGCAAACTGCACAGTTGCTCAAAAGGTGCAACTCTTGAAAGGCTGTGTGATATGTTGCCCTGCCATCACCTTCAACCAGGAGGCCTTGTTCTGTAATGACAGGGTACACCTTTCTGATGTCAGCAACAATATATGGTCGGATGACATTACAGAGGGCATCCAAGATTGGTTGTAGGTGTGAGAATGTTGGCGGTCAGCCATTTGGGCTTGAGTGGCGGTTAGGCATTAGGTAAGCCTTTGTTTGGATGGAAGAGAGGTTGTAGCCTCTGCCTGCCCCTCCTCATTAAGGGTATCCTGTTAAAGGGATTCAGTGGTGTGGATTCTGTCTAATGCCTAGATGTGGGCTAGGGACATATCACTACCCCAATAGGGACCCCTTGGAGTGCCCCTATTTGATGTAAGTCTTAGGGCTCCCCCTGTTGGTGGTTTACCCTTAGATGGACTCCCAGCAGACAGGTGGGAGTCGAGATATAGTCTGGCTTCACCCAATGCCTAAGCCAAGCTGCTCACATCTGTAACCAATATAGATGTGGCCTATTTGAACCCATAAACCCAAATCCGCTTGTTCGTGTGCTTTATATATCCACTAGAGGGCTGCGGGTAACAAGGCCTTGGAGCTGAAACACAAAAGAGCTTTGGAGAAATTTCATGATTTTGCCAGCAGTTCTCCACTTGGGGATCAGCTATTTGAAATGTGAGCTGTCATCCCTATTTAAAAAATAGTGATAATATAATCATAATAATAAAAGCAACATGCTGGATTTAAAATTTCCTTGCAATATCCCAGAGGGAAGCAAGCCAAGGTCTTTCATAATTGCCATAATTGTTTTTGATGTTGACTAAACTAGGAGATAAAAATGGGCCACTAAAGTGTTGCATGCTGGTACAAAAATAGCTCTATCTACCCTCTGGGAATGCATCTTCATATACAATTTGGCCAATCAAGTAAAAAACACTTCCTCCTTATTTCCTATCTTGAAAGCCATCATTTTAGATTTAATTGGGCTTAAAGCAGCTGAATTTACACAAAGGGGCTGTGCAGTCTTCTCCCAAGGAATGATGGCTGTTGGAGGGAGGAGAGTGATTGCTCATTAAAGGTACACACCCATAGAAGAAACCTCAAAAGTGGCTCTTTTCAGATCACCCCATTTTGCATTTGATATCTTGGTGAGTGGTTATAAAACAAAATCCATGTCCTGAGTTACCCACTCATGTGAATATGGTGCTCCCATCATGGAATATGTGATTACTGACATGTTAATGTTTGAATTCCATTTAATCCAGATTGCAGGGACACCTTCTCTGACAAAGAGGTATGAGATCCCGAGGAGAATCCCAGTCGAACTGAAGACCTGGAAGAACCTGCAATGGTCCCAAGACAGCCTGAAGTGCTTCACCAGAAGGGCCTGGATCTTCTGACCACATTGTGAGTTCTGCCTTTATCCCCAATTAACCCTCCTAGCCTCAAAGCTAATGGCAGAAATGGACCTAGTAAGAAGATCAGACTTGGCATAGGAGCACCTTTTGGGCTGTTTGGAGGCTCTATCAACAGGGGGCCTCCTTGTGATAAGTGTCTACTTTGAAAGATGGAGAAGATACAAATGCAAACTCAGCAAATGAGCAGAAAAAGCAGAGACTAGTAATACTGTAATGTTATAAATCTCTCAGCCTGCTTTGGACAAAACTGGATGGGCATTTTGCTGAATATTCTTGGTGGGGTAAATTCTTTGGAAAATTTTCTTGGGAAATTCCTTTCTCATTTAGGGCAGAGATGGAAAACTGTGGTCCTCTAAATGCTCGTGGACTACAGCTCCTTTGTCATTCCTCATGATGGCTTGGGCTGGTGGGACTTTGGGTACTAGCCTAAGTCCTACTCAGAGTTGACCCATTGAAATTAATGAACCAAATTTAGTCATGTCAATTAATTTCAGTGAGTCTGCTTTGAGTAGGAATTAGTGTTGGATAAAACTCTTGGGGTTTAACTAAGGTTCAGAAAGCTGCAAGTTTTCCACCACTAATTTAAGGCTTCAAATGTCAGAACTCGCCCTTTTAATTGGGCTTGGAAGTAGAAAGTTAATAGAGTTCTTAACTCTAGCCTATTCCACATAACCATTCAGAATCCTGGCAGCTATATATTGTACCAAGTGAACCTTCTGAAGTCTGATACAGAACACTTTGCAGTAAACTAATCAGGAGTATCATGAAAGGCTTACAGGTCACATCAGCCAGAAAGCTAGACAGGTATGTGTGTCTCTTAAATAGGAATAGAATTGTAACAGGAAACTTCTGAAAACAGGGTGCTGGACTAGATGGGAATTTGACTTGATCCAGCAGTGGCCTTCTTATTTATTTTTTATTTAAATTTACATGCCGTTTTCCCATATTAATATGCTCAAAATGGTGTCCAATGCCACATCAAGGATTTGATGTTCAGCCCACATTGCTCTTGCATGAATACACATTGAAAGCTGAATCCTGCATATAGTGGAGTATAGGATAAAGAACACAGGATTTTTAACAGGTTGTGTGAAGCTCACAAATATTAGTGCACATGATAAATATATCAAAGACCAACCACCAGATTCATAGCACATATATGATATCTTTCCCAAGTCCATTTAATCATTTTCTGAGAGGGTGCTGCTTGGGGAGTGTTTCTCAGCCCTGTGAGCATTCAATGTGGGGTTCCGCAGGGTTCGATTCTATCCTCTATACTGGTCAACAGCTACATGAAACAGCTGAATGGTATAGGGTATAGGGCGGTATGTTTCAAATCCAGAGGTTTGGGGTACATTGTCAGCAATACTCTACCCAGCTCTACTTCCCCTTTACATCTGCAGGTGTGGCAGTGGACGTTCTGGACTCTTGTCTCAATAATGGAGACATTATTGATGCCTTCCATCAACTTTAACTGGTGGCCCAGTTGTGCCCTTATCTGGACAGAGATAGCCTAACTACTGTTGTCTATGCTCTGGTAACCTCAAGGTTAGAATACTGCAATGTGTTATATGTAGGGCTGCCTCTGAAGATGGTTCAGAAACTTGAGCAAGTGCTGAATTCAGCAACCAGATTGCTCACCGGAGCAATGTGGTTTGAGCCTATTACCAAGGCTGTCAACTTACAGATTTGAAAATAAGGAACCAGCAGCCTTGAAAATAAGGGACCAGCAGCCACAATAAGGGACCTGCAGCCTCACCTGTTCCAGGCACTCCAGTCTTCCTGTCCTCCTGCAGTCTGGTCAAACTCACGCTGGTAGCTCTGAGAACACTGTCCAACCAACTTTGTAACCAGAGGTTCAACTGAATAGAATCTGAATCACATGCACCACAAGGTCTATGCAGCCTCAACTTAAGATGGCTCCCCGGCCAGGCTTTGCACTGCAAGGTTTGCAAAAGCATGTGCAACAAAATGGCATCCAGCATTCAAAAACCCTCAGCTTGCATTAACTAGACACACACACACACAGCCTCCCCCCCCTCACCACGAGATCGCCAGTCACCCACCATTTTGGTCAACCAGCTCCTTTCTTTTTCCCCATAAGTCAATCGAAGGAGCCTCCAAAACAAATTCAAAAGCCCCCCTCCGACGAGGAATCTCCTTTCCTTTCCCCCCACCATGTGCCCCCGCTCCAGACAGACCTTTTCACTGGCAAGGGTGAGTGGGCGGTCGATGACGTATTCATCCGATTCCGATCCGAGCACTCAGCACAGGTATGTTCAACTTCTGAGCCCCTCTGAGCCAAAGGCAGAAAGCCCAGCCAGCAGCCAAACGAAGCTTCAAGGAAAACCACCGTCACCTCTCCGCTGGGAAGCGCTGAGCAAAGGCGAGTCCCCAGGCAACGCAGCCGATTTGATCGGCACAAGGCATGCAAGCTCCACCCCCCAGGCGTTCTTAGACATCTTATTGGGTGAGCAACACAGCCAAGCAACACAGTTGGAGCCTCCCTCCTTCCTGGCCGGCAGGGAGGGAGGGAGAGGAGCTGCTTCCTTTGAAATTTAAGGGACATGATTTTAGGGACATTTAAGGGACATCCATCAATAAGGGACAGCAGCGGGACATGGCGCTGGAATAAGGGACTATCCCTTCAAATAAGGGACGCTTGACAGCTATGCCTGTTACACCAATCCTGGTCCGACTGCACTGGCTACCAATTCAAAGTGCTGGTTTTGACCTATAAAGCTTTAAACGGCTAAGGATCGCAGTACCTCAAGGACTGACTCTTTCCATATGAACCTACTCAGACCCTGAGATCATCTTCTGCTGCTTTTCTTCCTTGAGAGGTCCGAAGGATGGCAACATGAGAACAGGCCTTTTCTGCAGTGGCTCCCCATTTGTGAAATGCTCTCCCCAGGGAGGTTCTCCTGGCACCTTCATTATACACCTTTAGGTGCCAGGCAAAAATGTTTCTCTTTAAGCAGGCCTTTGGCTGATTGACACCCAATGCCTTTTACAAAAGTGTTGGGGGGGGGACTATTGGGTTGTTTTTGTTTTTTCATTTTGTTTATGTGTTTTGTGTTTCTATATTGTGATTTTATGTTGTAAACCGCCCTGAGACCTGTGGGTATAGGGCAGTATGCAAATGATAGATAGATAGATGATAGATAGATGATAGATAGATAGATAGATATAGATAGATGATAGATAGATAGATGATAGATAGATAGATAGATAGATAGATAGATAGATGATAGATAGATGATAGATAGATAGATGATAGATAGATAGATGATAGATAGATAGATAGATAGACAGATAGATGATAGATAGTTTGTATATCGCAATTTCAAATATCAAAGCAGTTTACAACAATTATATACTGTATACACAAAATAAACCACATAAAACTTTAAAACAAGCCACCAGCTATTACAGAAAACATTTAACTTAATTATCAGCACAAGCCTGATGGCAAATAAATGTTTCCAGCAAACATGTAACAATTAATATAGAAGACTCCCCGAAGAGCAGTCCACAGGAATGGGCCAATGACACAAAATGCTTGGTTTTGTGTTGATGTTAAATGAGGCTTACCAACTTGGGGGACAACCAGTGGTGCTTCTACAGATGATCTCGGGGATCAAGCTGCTATATATAAATGTCCAGGTAGTCCCGAAGTTGTGCCTAAGTTGTTCAAGGCATTGTAAATTAATACAGGGGCCTTGAACCTGACTCGGTGGCAGCTTTATTGCTCATTCAACTTTTGGAGTGTGTAGCTCAGCATTAAAGAGGCAGCGTGGGCCAGGAGTCAGCAAGGAAAAATCAGAGAGGGATCTAGAGACAAGAATTGGCATTTTGCCTCCGGCTGTGAGTCGGGCAAGTGCTCTTCCTGGGAATGGCACAGCCAGCCCTGTCTTGCACAAAATGTCTTGGCTGCTTGCCGGCTTCACAGGCCCTGCACGTCCTTCCCCCCCCCCACCCCCTAATGCCAAATTCATGCAATTAGGTCAAAAGGAGGCTGTCATTTCAAGGAGCAGGCACCTCAAAGAATAGTATGAAAGCTATCCGTCCCCCCCCCCCCCATTAGAGAGCCAGGTGGGTAAATATTTTTATTTTTCTGAAGAGGCATCCTGCCAAGGCCCTGCTGTTGAGTTGTAATAGAGCAATGGAAGAGGAAAAAGAAAAGCAGATCAAGAGTGTGTTGGTTTTGAGTTGATTCTCTGTTGACATCTCTTCTTATAAATACCATGATTTAGCAGGGAATTCCTCTTCTGACCTTCAAGGGGACACATAGTAACTGAGTTAACTTTACGGGATGGAACTTCATGTTAACACCAATTTCTGTTTATGAATACCAGCCCTCACTCCTCTGTAGCAGGGGCATTGGGGAAATTTGCAAGGGGAACTGGTGGGCAGAGGAGTAGCCGTAGCACCAGAAAAAAAGTGGTAGAGTTACACAGAAGACATTGTCCCACATGTTAGGATTCTGAAAGGGGGGAAATCTTGTGTATTTCCCATTAACATTCCCATTTAAATAAATTTGCTTTGAAGGCTGATCTCTTGATTTTCATGAATTTGCAAATGGCATGTTTATTGCATCCCTCTGTTACTTTTCAGTTTCTGATTAAGTTCTGATTTGTATGTACTCAACATATAGATAGTTTGGAAAGTTTACCGCAGAGTACATTTCCCACCTGATGTAAAGGTTGTGCGTAATAATTTGTTGGATAATATGTTGTTAGAATCATAGAATCATAGAGTTGGAAGAGACCACAAGGGCCATCGAGTCCAACCCCCTGCCAAGCAGGAAACACCATCAGAGCACTCCTGACATATGGTTGTCAAGCCTCTGCTTAAAGACCTCCAAAGAAGGAGACTCCACCACACTCCTTGGCAGCAAATTCCACTGTCAAACAGCTCTTACTGTCAGGAAGTTCTTCCTAATGTTTAAGTGGAATCTTCTTTCTTGTAGTTTGGATCCATTGCTCCGTGTCCGCTTCTCTGGAGCAGCAGAAAACAACCTTTCTCCCTCCTCTATGTGACATCCTTTTATATATTTGAACATGGCTATCATATCACCCCTTAACCTCCTCTTCTCCATTTTTTTTTTGTTTTTTTTTTAAATAATATTTATTGAGATTTTCCAACAACATAACACCAAAACAAAACATATCCACAAAAAACAGAGGGGAAAAAAAAAGAACAGAAAAAGAAAAAAAGGAAAAAAGAAAAACAGAAAACAAAGAACCCTCTTCCCCATCCCCCAACACAAAAATCCCAAAAAACAAAACACAAAAATACCCCACACAACACAAAGTCTCACATTCCCTTTTTTCCTTTAACTTGTTTCCATGACTTCCTCCCACCTCCCTCTTTATATTCCTGATTTTAATCTAATCGGCAAATTCCCTCCAACTTTTGATACTTTTTCCCTTAGTTACCTTTACCTCTTTTAAAAACAAAAAACAAAAAACAATAATAATAGAAAAAGAGAATTTATCTTAAAACTTCTAATCTTAAATTCTATAATTATATACCCTTATATCTTAGTTTTTCATTTTCCTTATCTTACTCCTGGAACCAGTTAACTTCCTTCCGTCATCCCCTCAAAATACTTATTAAAACCATATTTTGTCAAATTTTACTTAATAATCTCCAATTTTTCCCCCCATCTCATCCCCCCGGTATCGGGTGCTGCCAATCCTTTTTACAAATTTTTAGAGTCTTTCCAATCCATAAATTCAGTCCATCAGCCAGGTTGCCTGGTGTCCGAGGCCTTTAAATCATCTTTCTGGCCTGTCTGGAGAGTCTTTTTCGAGCTTAAAATTATGTCCCAAACCACATTCCCCTCAACATCTCCTTTAACCTTTGTGAACAAGCTTGCCCGAACTCTGTAGTTCCTCTTGTAGACCAAAGAGTTGTCCAAAGTTTGCTCCACACTCTCTTTAAGGTTGCTAAAATTCACTTCTTCAAACTTTCTCAGAGTGCCAATTTCCAAGATATATCTTATCAAACCTGTGTCTCTTAGTCCATACATGGCACTCCTTTTCCAGATCTGTCCTTTAAACTCTTTACTCTCATAGTCCACTTTTTGTCCATCAACTTGAGGCTCTATTACTGTATTTTCCACCAGAGATTCCTCTTGTAAAGACGGAACCTGTTCTGTTTGATCCATATTCTTCTCAGTTGTCCTTCCTTGTTGGTTTAATTCCAGTCCTTGGGCCGAGTTTAATAATTTTTTCCCTTCTTGAGCCAGGCTGTGCACATTTTCCTTCAAATCAGAGATGCCAAATTCCAAAATAGACAGTTTCTTTTGAAATTGCTCAAACAGAGCTGCTATTCTTCCCTCCATGTTCCCAAGTCTGTTCTTTCAATGTTATCTTACTGTCAAGGTCAGATGCTTATTTAGTCTGTAAAGTTGCAGCCTGTGTGAAAGTTTCTATCCAAAAGTGTAACATTTGTAACAATCCAACATGAGTTTCTGTAACTTTCCACAGCCACCTGATTACAGTTTCCTTTAGTTATTTTTCATCCACCTTTCAAAAACAATTGTCATTTAACTCCTTTTTTCCTTTCCCAAACAGTAAGCAAAAGATTCAGTTCTCTCTTAATCCTTTTCTTCTTAATAATTCTTAGTAATTTATTTCTTGTTATAAAGATTCTTTTTCTTGTTTTGGCCGCCCGGTCCCGGGCTCGAGATGGTAAAAAATAAGTTCAAAGTACCCTGCTCTGCAGGACTATAAACTGTTAAAGCAATCTCCCCCTCTTCCCTGCTTCCGAGGGGGGGTTTAAAGGGCTTAGGTGACAGATTTATTTCCTTGTGAAGTACTTTTTAAAGGCTCCAGTTCTCACACTTTTGCCTTGATCTTTCTACAAAGTGGAAGGTGGGCTTCCTGTTTTAACCTTCCATCTGATGCCGAATTTCAGTAATTTATAATCCAATTTCCGTTTACTTACGAGAGTTTCTTTAGTCCAAATGTCCACAGGAAAAGTTAGCGCTTCCTGACAGCAGCTGTGCGGCTTCACTCCCCGAAAACAGCGATCGATCCAAAGTGCCGCGCCGCTCACCTCACGTCGCTCCGGAGCCCGTAACCGGGTCTCCCCGCGAGTAAGGGAGGCGCTACTGGCACCAGCCGGATCCCAAGTCCACGGTCTTCCTCCGACCGTGGTTTTTAACGGGTCTCCGCCTCGCCGTAGGCGGTCAGACCCTTCTTTTCAGAGAGCAGTCTCCTCCGAGACGAAGGAGGTCCGCCATTGCCAGGCGCGCCAACCCGGAAGTCTAACCTCCTCTTCTCCAGGCTAAACATGCCCAGCTCCCTTTGCCGTTCCTCATAAGGCATCGTTTCCAGGCCTTTGACCATTTTGGTTGCCCTCCTCTGGACACGTTCCAGTTTGTCAGTGTCCTTCTTGAACTGTGGTGCCCAGAACTGGACACAGTACTCCAGGTGAGGTCTGACCAGAGCAGAATACAGTGGCACTATTACAGTTGCTTTGTTTTGTTTAACAGAAGTAAGCTTTATGGTGCATGTTGGCACTAATGACTTGGGGAAATGTAGTCGTACAGTCCTGGAAACAAAATTTTGATTGCTAGGCAGGATGTGGAAAGACAGAACCTCCAAGGTAGCTTTCTCTGAAATGCTACCAGTTCCACACACAGTACCAGCTTGACAGGCACAGATGTCTCAATGTGTGAATGAGACAATGATGTTGGGAGGTGGGGTTTAGATTTGTCAGACACTGTGAACATTTTGGGAGAAGCCGGGCTAGCAGAAGAGGGATGTGCCCCACCTGAACTGGGATGAAATAAGACTGCTGGCACTTAAAATCAAAAAGGTGGTGGAGCAACTTTTAAAATGATTGTGGAGTGAAAGCCGACAGGAATTATGGCAGATCTGGGACTCAGCTAAAGGTAAAGGTAAAGGGACCCCTGACCATTAGGTCCAGTCGTGGCCAACTCTGGGGTTGCCACACTCATCTTGCTTTATTGGCCGAGGGAGCCGGCATACAGCTTCCGAGTCATGACTAATCCACTTCGGGCGAACCAGTGCCATTTACCTTCCCACCGGAGCAGTACCTATCTATCTACTTGCACTTTGACATGCTTTCGCACTGCTAGGTTGGCAGGAGCAGGGACCAAGCAACGGGAGCTCACCCCATCGCGGGGATTCAAACCGCTGACCTTCTGATCAACAAGTCCTAGGCTCTGTGGTTTAGACCACAGCGCCACTCACATCCCACGTGACCGGGACTCAGCTGCATAGCTGCAAATAAAATGTTTTAAAGGTGTTGTAAAGTGCAATATACAAACATGACACTAGATGGCAAAAGTGAGCTATGCAAAATTCAATGTATTTTTTAAAATAAAGCAGTTTCACAGTGTGTGTTTTCATATGTGTGTAGATTCCACCCTGGTTTGCAGCCAATTTCCATGCTGAGATGAAGCTGGGAAAAAAGATGACAAATTAAATGAAAGAGGAATAGAACTAGTCAGTGTGATTGCAGGGGCACAGGATAGCAATTCAGAGAGGCAAAAGCACCACAAATGCCAAAGAAACTCGAAGATAGCCACTGTATACAGTTTAAGTGTGTTTATATGGTAATGCAAGAAGCCAAGATGGGTGAACTGGAGTGCATGATTTCAGAGAATAGCATTGATATAGTGGGCATAATGTAAACCTGTATTTGAAATATGTCAAAAGGTTTGTGTCATAGTTTAGCCCTGACTAAATTTGGAACTTGAGATCTCACTGTAGGAGAAGGAAGAAAAGAAAGCAAGGGCCATTCCATAAGTACATATTCACACTGCCACTGATACTGGCGAGCCTTCAGATCTGGATTTCCCTGTCCCAGGGCTGGGAAATCCAGCAGGTGCTCTCCTTCCTGGTCAGCTCTAAGACTGTCCTCATCTTCCGCATTGCAGGGCTACAGGAACAGGGAAGATTATGAACCAGGTAGGAGCTTCTGGGCCACCAAAATGCCCATCCTGCTGCTCATGAGGACAAGGTGGAACTGCATGGATACCCTGCCTAGATCAGGGCCTAGCTGAGATCTAGGAAGGAACTAGGAAGGAACACCTATATGATCTAGGAAGGAACTCTTATATGAGCTCCCAATCTGAGCTGCTTCATAGCTGAAACAATATCTCTTTTTCTAATCACCAAGCTGCCTGAACTGGGTAAATGACCAGTTGGTAACATTGCATATTTCAAATGGAAATGAACTTTCTTACTGAGGGTTTGCATATCCCTAATAGAAGAAACTTTCTTAAGCCTGGAACTGCTGCTGAAAAACCATGCAAAATTGAAAGAAAATGGGGGCAGGGTTGTACAGTGGACGCTTGGATTGCGAACGTGTTCCGTGCGGGACGCAAATTCACAACCTGCAGTGTTTGCAACCCACAGCGCCACATCTGCGCACACACAGGTCATGATTCAGTGCTTCTGCGCATGCGCAAAGCACGATTTAGCACTTAAGCACATGTGCGAGCGCCAAAACCCAGAAGCAACCCGTCCCAGTACTTCCGGGTTCAGCGTGGTGCGCAACCCAAAAACGTGCAACCTGAAGCGTCTGTAACCTGAGGTATGACTGTACTTAAATAGCCTCTGAATAAACCTTAACATTAACCTCTTACATATGATCTCCTTCACAAAACCTGTAATGATGTCAGGGCAGTTGTGCAGCAGTGAAGCTTTGCAATACTACAATCAATCTAAGACAATCAAAAAGCCTTGCCAGTGGACAAGAATAGTCTTTGTTACTTTAATACCTGGTGAGTGGCATTTATCTAGGAAAAGGTGACACACACTCCATTATGTGAATATTTTACCCAGCTTTGCTCATTTGCTGTCACCAAATGACTTGCTGTTCAATTATTTGTGCCTTATTACTTCCACTACATTTTCTCTCCATGGCATGCTGTCCTGAATGAGACATACAAGGCTGCCAGTTTTGACATCTCAACTTTGCATTAATGGCAGAAGGATGGAGAGGCAGGATCATTTTGCAGACAACCGGCCACAGCAACAGCTAACAGTCTCTTTCCTTCCTCCCTGACAGCTTCATTGACTCGCCAAAACATCAAGAGTTTTGCCAAAGAAGCCAGAAGGAGCTTCTCTGCTAGAATTACTTGAGATGAATGGATGAACACAAAAGGGGTGTTCACACATTACATCCAACTAGTTTATAATCTGTGCACCTGTGTCCGTAAATAGTTCAGTTGTACACTCATAATGTTCAACAGGCGTACAGTCTGTGTACCAATGTACACAAGAGCTGAACTGTACAGATATGTATTCTTTAACACAAGCACACATAGAGATAGTTTGTGCCTGTGTTCAGTGTAATGTCTGAACAGTCCCATTGGCAAATTTCAATAGCAAAATATTTCATGAAAATAAATGTGGGTATTTGGTCTCAGCCATTTTCATGGTCTGGGACCGCTGTTTAATTTGTGGGAATGGGTGGCAAAGCTTCAAGTCAAAATATTTCACAGCTTGTCCTTCTTTATCACTATTGTTCACCCAAATATTGAGATTTGAAATGCTTGAAATAGAAAATATTTAGCAAAAAATGTGCCATTTTAAATCAAGCATTTAGTTGTCCAAGGTAACTTTGGGAATTTTGCTCCTGAACGTAAAGTGGAGGCTAAGGTCTCTGACAGAGACAAAGATTTGGGCATTCAACCCTGAATTCCTTCTGCTGCTTCAGATTGTGCCTTGCAAAGCCATTATTGACCATCCTTCTCAGACTGCTCCCTTGTATTCTATAAGGTGGTCATTCAAAGGGCATACAAATTCTGTGAGACCATTTGATGTTTCATAGTCTACAGAAGGATGTCCTGGTTGCCACAGCAACTGGTTTGCTTCTTCCAATCTTGCCAGGTCCTGATGCAGTACAGAACCTGCCAGTGAAATGACTTGATGAGTATCCCATGGGTCATTAGAAGGGGGCAGACATAGTAATTTCCAAAGGCATTGCACTGCATGGTCCCAATCTTATTGATGATTTCATGACTTGGGAGTTTTAAAATGGGGTGCTTGAAAATTACTGATAAATGCTGTCATACTTCCCATATGCTCCTTGGCCACCCTTTTCCTCACCTTCTTTCTTGACATCATTGCCTTGCTTGCATTCTTGCTGTCTCCTTAGTTCACTGCTTTTATACTAGGTGACTTCTATTTCCACATTAATGAACCCAGCCTCACTGCTTCCCATTACCATCTTCTTTCTCTCTCACACTGACTTTGGACTGTCTTGCCAGTTCAGTGCCTCCATCACTTCATTGACTCAGGAACTGCTGTTGTGAATACTTCCAATTAAATTCCCTTGCCTTTGGCAACCCTATTGCAATGTAAAGCCTTTATCTTACAAAACATTCTCAAACCACTGCACCATAATGCCTTAACCCAAATCAATGCACTAGGTTGTCATTCTATGTTCACTGTAAGACTGGATGCAACATTTAAGCTCAGCATGCTAAACAGTAGGGATCCTAGATAAAATTGGGACCCTCTGACAGCATTGAATTCCACTTCTACACACAGATTGGATGGCTGCTTCAAGATTATATCTGTAGTGGTGGTGTTTCATACCTTGCTACATTGTCAAATAAGTCTAGAGCAACTGTCAATTGTCATAGAATCAACATTCTTCATGATTTCCTCTTTGTGGGTCCAGAGCAAGGAAAGCTGTATTTATGGCTCACATAGGACCTGAGGTACATGAAAACTTTTTGGTGGCTGCTAAAAACATTCTTTAGGAAGTCCCATCCAGATGCTTAGAAAGCTGTGGTAATTTTAAGCTGTTCTAGTATTTTAACTTGTATGTTTTTAAGTATGGCTTAATTATTTCCTTGTTTGATTGTTTTACCTTTTTGTAAATGGCTTCAAGGCTTTTTACAATCAAAAAAGGTAAAGGACCCCTGAGGGATGCGGGTGGTGCTGTGGTCTGCACAGAAACGCCATTTACCTTCCTGCTGGAGCGGTACCTATTTATCTACTTGCACTTTGATGTGCTTTCAAACTGCTATGTTGGCGAGAACTGGGACCGAGCAATGGGAGTTCACCCTGTTGCAGGGATTCAAACCACCAACCTTCTGATCAGCAAGCTCTAGGCTCAGTGGTTTAGGCACAGCGGTGTGTAAATTCTATGAAGGGCCTGCTAGATCAGGCCAATGGCCTATCTAGTTTAGCATCCTCTCTCTCCCACATTGGTATCTACAGCCACAGCAGGCGCTGCAACCTGCCAACAGTTTGACCTCATTCCCAATGGCACACTCCTCCACTGTCTCCCAAAACAGACAAATGCCAATAACCAGATGCCTATAGGAAGCCTGCAAGCAGGGCCCCAGACCCTCCGAGTGTCCTTATTTTCCAGGGACAGTCCTGGATTTACAAAAGCCATCGCGGCTTCTGATTTGATCCTGGAATTGCCTTCTTTTCTTTAGGATGCCCCTATTTTCATCAGAGAAATATTGGAGGGTATGGGGTCCAAGCATGACACCAGGATTCCTGCTCTTTTCAGCAACTGGTATTCATAAGCGTTTTGTCTCTGACTGTGGAAGCAGCCATCGGGGCTAGTACCCATTGATAGCCTTTACCTCCATGAATTCATCTAATCCTTTTGAAAGCCATCCAAGTTGATGACTATCACTAGCTCCTGTGGGCGTGAATCACATAGTTTACCTATGTGCTGCATGGAGTGCTTTAGTTTATGTGGTACAGGTAAGGATCAAATACAGGGATTCCATTTCTTTACTTATCGGTAAGTGCTAGTCCTCACGATCCAGACTCATAACTAAAGCTTAGTGAGTCATTTACAATGAATAACTCAAAATCTTCTGAAACCTTTCTTATTGCCTAGGCAGACTTACCCACAAAAGATAATTTCTCCACAGTTTGAAATGTTTCTATTTTGCAAGAGATACTTGGTACCACGGAAGTGAACGGGCAGGTCTTAAGAGGACAAGTGGTGCTCAAGTGAAGCTGGCAAATTGCAGCAGAGACCTCCTCTCTCTCTCTCTCTCTCTCTCTCTCTCTCCCTCTCTCCCCTAGTGTCTGTCTGTCTCTGTGTATCTATCTTTCTATCTATCTATCATCTATCTATCTATCTATCTATCATCTATCTATCTATCATCTATCTATCTATCATCTATCTATCTATCATCTATCATCTATCATCTATCATCTATATCATCTATCATCTATCATCTATCTATCTATCTATCATCTATCTATCTATCTATATCTATCATCTATCTATCTATCTATCTATCTATCTATCTATCTATCTATATCTATCATCTATCTATCATCTATCTATCTATATATCATCTATCTATCTATCATCTATCTATCTATCTATCTATCTATCTATCTATCTATCATGTATCTATCTATCATCTCCACCTATTCAGATTCCCACACCAATAGCCACCTCTCATGTACAGCTAACTGCTATACAACTTACTGCAACAATATTTTCAAAATCTTGGTGGTGGAAATGGACAAATATATTTCTCAGTTTTCCAGTTGTAAATTCAGTTCACCATATTTGAACATCAGTTATATTTTTTTTAAAAAAAATAATCCTCGCAAAAACCTTCAACATTTAAATGCACATTTCTCCTAATATTAACATTTGAGCAAGCAATATCTCCCCTTTGTAATGCATTTTGGATGCAACTATGCCCAATCCATAGCTATTTTATTATTATTATTTCTCCATGGTAGTGAATGGGAGAGACTTAATTTTTCAGAATCAGATTCAGGTTTGGACAACCTCCAAAATGCTTCAGACTGAATTATGTTCAGGCTCTGAGTGTTCAGGCTTAAAGACAGAATGGCACGCCCTGCACACAAGAGGGAGGTATCAGTTGGTTCAGGGGAACCCCAAGTTTGCAAAAGTATGCACTTACCAAAAAAAAAAAAACCTAACTGGATGATGATAACTGAGCATGTTTAATGGCTACAGAATGCTGAATCAGGAGAACAATGGAAGTCCCACCTATATAGTTCATATTAATATACTTTATTCCCTGCCTTCTAAAAACATGTTGTTTAACTTGAATCTTCAAAGAGGGGCAAGATACAGATGAAGAAAAGGGAAGAAGATGAGCTTTGGACAGGGTGGAGGCATGCAGAGGATGATCAAAGTGCCATTTTTAAGAAGATATTCCCCCATACCAGTTCTCTAACAGATGTCCTCTATTGATCTTAACAAGAGCATGTAATGCTTTTAATGAAGTTCCTCAACAGAAATAAAGGTTATAGAACTGGAGGTCTTTAAAGAAGTGAAACTCAAGTGAGCACCCTTACTCAAGAGACTTTTGAAAGTTAATGAAATGTATGCAATGCACAGAGCTTCATTCTAATGTATACTATTTTTGAGTGCTTGGCAGAAGTCGAGAGAGAAATGTATGCATAAAATATTAAATGTGAGTTTCTACAGAAATTAGGAGAGGATAGAGTGTGTTATCCATGTGGGAAGAATTAAACAGTGTCTTGACACCTGAAATCTGACGCTAGCAAAAAAAAAAAAACACACCAAAAAAACTCCCACCGTTCTGTGTTGGAAGCCAACAGGGTAGATTATCTCTGCTCTTTGACAGTCTGGTTGACAGTAATGACTACACTAACATCCCCGAACATCCTTGATCTCACCACTTCGCCCCCTTTGATTTTTTGAGATGACTGTACCTTGGAAATTAAATATTGCTCTCATCACTGGGGCTGTCTGACGTGAGAGGGAACGAGTGGCATTCACTCCAAGAATCGAAGTCAAGTAATGCTGCTTTGCTCTTAGAAGGGAGATCTCGACGGAGGAGCAAATCAGGATCAAAATGAGGAAGTATTTCGACACATTGCAACCAGTCAACTCAATCAGAAAGAGAGGGAGGGAGGGAGGGAAAGAGATTTGTGCATTATTCATGAAGCAAAAACTCTGGGAATTTTTCCAGAGAACATGCCATCAACTGGAGATAGGGCTTATCAACTGTTTTAAATCAGCATGTTGTTGTTGTTGTTTTAATCTAATACAATAACAATTTATTTACTGGAGATATTTTATACATTATCAGCTTTTCTTATCCTAATTGATTCTTTTCATCAGAGACCTTCTCTGTTGGCAAAACTGACTTCCCTATTTTTTTTTTAAGGGGGGCATGGAGCTCCTCTTTTGAATATCTGCCGGATGGCTTCATTTTGTGTGAATATGGGTATGAATCAACCAGCATTTCAATTATCAGCTGATCCTTCTTGGAAGAGTCACACACATACTCCATTTGCACCTGGAAAGTATGACAGGGTGTTCATTTTCAAGCAGGAATATATCCTGGTTACAGTTTAATTGAGGCAGACACCTAGTCTTGAATTTTGCAGCCATGAAATCTAGTCCAGAGATCTGTGCCATTAATGATTTGCACTTCATGTAACTTCTGAGGTCTTTGTCTCTGAAATGTGCGGGAACTTCAGAAGAAGAACCAGTGAATGTGTGACAGTAGAAGTGGGGCTGTCTGAAACACAGAACCTGTACCTTTTTTTTCTCCATTGTGTATGGCTTTTTTGGGGAGAACTGTTGCCTGTCAACCTCTATGGCACTAGCTATGGCTGATTTTCAGGAAGTGATTAGTTGGTTGACCATTTGCTCCAGATAAGGACTGAGTGGAAATGTCATGCCACATGCTTCTGATTTTCACAGACAAATGGCAGCAACTAGATATATCTCAGGGATGGGGAACTTCTGCCTGAGGGGCCTCCATCTGGCCCTCATGATCCCCAGTCCATACACCTTCTCCTAAGGCTACATCTATCACCAGCCACATCTTGCTTTTTTGCCTGTCTGGAATGTGTCCTTGAACTTTGATCATGACTGTTGCTTGCCTCGTTGGAGAATACAGATGAATGCATAGGTGTGTGTAGCTTAAAGCAGAAAGATAAAATTTAGTTTGTCACTCTGCTCAGTTTGCTTCTTCCTCACCCATCACTGTCATGTGGCCCCAGAAGGCTGCTCAGAAGAGAAGGCATTCCTCTGAAGGGGAAAAAAAAGGATTCCCCAAGTGAATGAATCTTAGCTGTAGATATCACTGCTACCTTGTTTTCAAGAATAATAGGGAACTCAGCGACACCTTTCTAATGTGGTCATTTGGTGGCGAACAGCAGTAATTACTATTTTGTTCTGATGTACATGCCCTTCCCCCTCTTTTTTCTTTCTTTCTTTAATGGATTTCTGGTCCAACCTCTAGGGCAGTGTTTCTCAAATGAGTCTCCAGCTGTTGCTGGACTGCAACTCCCATCATCCCATCATCACTAGCTAGGAGGACCAGCTGGAGGCCTAACCTCCATTTTGGGGGCCTAATCTAGCCCCTGTGGCAGTTTATTTCTTGGGATAAAATCCTTAAAAATCTTAACAACTCCAATCCTAAAAAAAAGCTCAACAACTTTGGTTGGCTTAGGAAAAGGTTTGGACACCAATGGGTATATACTCAACCAAAGCAATTTCCAGTGTATCAATACATTGAAATGCCATTATTTATATGGCAATAACAAATTACATTATTCCACCCTGGTAAGGGTGGGGGGCAGTGCAAAGATACAGCACTACCACAGAAAATACTTTGTTCATGGTATGCACCAGTCTAACTGCTTTCACCAGTGGGCCCAGTGAGCAGGGTCTTAGGCTAAATATCAGTCAGGTGTATTGGGGAATGGGGTAGGAAGTGATGGGTGACTCTGTTAATTGTGCTTTGAAAAAATAAGAAAGAAAGAAAGAAAGAAGAAAGAGACTTTAGTTCTATACATCAGTTTGCAATTTTTAAGCCCTTGTGAAAATCCCACAGCAAATTTCTAATGTGCACATGTTTGTATGCAATTTTGCCCAATATACACAGTTTTGCAAAGCAATTTCTACTAATACAATTTTAATGTTATGAGCACTAATATATGCATTTCAATGCATTTTTTACATTGCTGCAATGTATAAAATATCCACCGCAACAAAACAACACAGAATTAAGGAAAATTGTGAATAGGTTAAGCTTTATGGAAGTGCATTTGATTTTTCACAGCTTTTACTTTAGTGTTGATTACTAGTTATTGCAACATGTTTAAAGTGGGACAATCGATTCCTTGTCAACATCCTCTATTGTTTGGCTTGATAAACACTGTCTAACATGTTTTGGGGAAAATCCATTTCGATGCTGTTTCCCCAATTAGACCTGTTAAATGTTCTTTGAATGAGTGAACTTGGTTTAGTTTTACAACCAGAGATACATTGTTAAGCTAATGTTTTAAGTAGTGAATGCTACAGTTTCATTTGGCATTAATTTTTAGTGTCTTTTTTATATCAAGCTGCTGACTTTAAGTAAATGAAATGGCAGTTGTTTTGTTGAGATTCAGTACAATTTGATTACCTTCTAACTACTCCATAATTTTTGGAAAGCCTGTTCGCTCACTCTGAACAACCAAAACAGCTGACTTGTTCAAACAATCTAAGGGCGGATGCCAACATCACTGTTTCAGAGAAACTGCAGAAAAATCTGGAGCTTTGCCATACTCCAACCTTTTATCAGAGTATGCATATTCAGGATATCATGTTCCATATTTGTTTAGATATAGAAGAAGAAGAAGAAGAAGAAGAGTTTGGATTTGATATCCCGCCTTTCACTCCCCTTCAGGAGTCTCAAAGCGGCTAACATTCTCCTTTCCCTTCCTCCCCCACAACAAACACTCTGTGAGGTGAGTGGGGCTGAGAGACTTCAGAGAAGCGTGACTGGCCCAAGGTCACCCAGCAGCTGCATGTGGAGGAGCGGAGACGCGAACCCGGTTCCCCAGATT
Source organism: Podarcis tiliguerta (assembly GCF_965153285.1). NCBI lineage: Eukaryota > Metazoa > Chordata > Lepidosauria > Squamata > Lacertidae > Podarcis > Podarcis tiliguerta. Next base: position 34,076,016 of record NC_139553.1, read on the forward strand.
ACGTGACTACCGCTCTTAACCACTACACCACACTGGCTCTCAACTTAGGACTGTGGTTAAGAACTTAATTCATTCCGGAGGTCCATTCTTAACCTGAAACCGTTCTTAACCTGAGGTACCACTTTAGCTAATGGGGCCTCCCACTGCCACCACGCAATTTCTGTTCTCATCCTGGGGTAAAGTTCTTAACCTGAGGTACTACTTCCGGGTTAGCAGAGTCTGTAACCTGAAGCATTAGTAACCCAAAGCATTTGTAACCCGAGGTACCACTGTACAGCCTGTGCAACAACATTACCTGCATGAACAGTGGGAAATAGAGTAACCACGCACAATGCTTCTCCTGTCAGCCTCACCTACAGTCCCCACAACAAATAGGAATAGGAACTAGAATGGCAACTGGTTGGCCTCCATCTGTCTCAGGAAACAATGCTGCCTAAGGTGAAATGAAAAGGTGCAATCCTGCCACTGTTCCCAGCCTGCCGCTGTCACCGCCCCACTACTAAAGCCTCATTTACTGAGATCTCATCAGAAGCTGCCACCAGGGATTCTGCCACTCGAGGTGGCTGCCTCAGCCTGCTTCATGGGTGGGCCGGCCTTGCCCATATTCCTGCAGCAACGTTCAACTTTTTTAAAAAAATTATATTTAAAATGTTGTAAAATCCATCAGCATTTCAGTAAAACATTCACTTTTGGTATACAGGCTTGACTAATAAATACTTTTTTTTTTCAGTGCCCCCTACTAAAACACTTAATGCACACTTGTCTAGTATGCATACTTTTGTGGACATTGGTTGGTTGGAGAGCTGCTTCACAATATTGTGAGTGGTTTAGCAAACAACTGCTCTCAACAAGGAATTCTGGGAATAGCAGCTTTGGGAGGGGAATAAGGTTACCCTAGTAACTCTCAGCAGCCTTAATGAACTACAGTTCCCAGGATTCTTTTGGGGGGAGCTGTGGCTGTTTAAAATTGTATCATGGTTCTTTAAATGCATGTTGTGAATGTGGCCAAAGTCTGGAAGTACATAGGCTTGCCCATCCAAAGACGGTTTGCCTGGAGAAGCCAAAGCCTGAGGTTTAATGCAGTCAGTACCTAGTGGGCAAACTTCACAACAAGTTTGGAATGTAGAGGTTTATTTAGTCCCAGTTCTTAATGATCCCAGTCTGTAGAAATCAGTGCATCTTGTTGAAATCTGTCCATGTGCATTGAGAGCAATTTTTTAGGGCAGAGTTTGCCCACTGAGTGAACCATTAGTGGCATGGATAGAGTGTAAGCCTTGAACTGGAAAGATTTGGCTTCCTTACTTAGCTATGAAGCTGACAATCAGACCAATCACTGCCTCTCAGACTTGTGACTTGTTGTGAAGCTAAAACTGGGAGGAAAAGAACTGGGTGCACTTGAGGTCCTTGGGGGAAAGACATAATGTAAATGTAATGATGGTGGTGGCAAGCACACTTAGACTCTGGGAGCTAAACATTGGCACAGATCAAATTAAGCTGTGGGTATGATCCATTTCTCCATGTTGGTGCTCCTGCAGAGTAATCTATTCTGGGTCCTCAGCTTCCTTCACTGAAATGAATGTGGCTATGCATGTGCACAAATCTCTAGATCAGGAAGACTGTCATTAAATAACAGGTTTTCTATATTCCTGTCAGATATTGGTGGTTCGAGCCAGATTTGCTGAGATCATGGAGACTAAATTCCAATTTACTAAAGCCAAATTAAATCACCCCATAGTCCTGTCCACTGCCAATAGCTCCGAAAAGTTATCACTACATCCTTCAAGAGCCATAAAAGTAAAACAGCCAGATGAATAGCCTGCCTAACATCTAGTAAGTAATATTTATAGTCATTAGAGAGACCATCATGCCATTTCTGCCATTTTGATAAAGCTGCAGGGATGGTCTTGCTTGAAATATTTGCAATAGCTAACTGTGATTTTGCTATGAACACTTATATGTAGTGTTTAACCTGGTATATGAAATTTTTGTGCACCTTAACTGATTGGAACTTACTTGTGAACAACAGGTGTGCTCCCTGCATGAAGTGCTTGTTGCACTGAGAAAGGCACAGATCTATGCCCAGCTGATTGGCAGCCAATGTGCCAAGGGCTACTGGCTAAACCTGTGTCAAAGCATTCAGCTTGCTGCTGACAGTGGCAATACTCACAAAATGTATGAAGGCATAAACAAAGTCTTTGGACCAACAGTCTGCATAACTGCCCCACTGAAAACCTTGTCTGAAAAGATAATCACAGACCAGATGAAGTGATGGGCACAGCACTATCAGGATCCGCACTTCAAAGAAAACATGGTTTTTGACACAGCAATTAACAGCTAAAACTGACTATTCACATTACTCAGTGAGAAAGGATGGCCACCTAAGTTCCACAAGATGATCATATCCTTCAATTAGATAGGGTTGCTGTACGTCTGGAATTTCCTGGACGTAGCCAGAATACTGCAGTCGGAGGCAGTGTGTGGAAATCACCCAGGAAAGCTCAACAACTTTGGCAAAAAAAAAAAAAAAAAAGGTCCAGCATTCACTTTTTGAAATATGGCAACCCTAAATTTGAACATGTACATCACCGTCCAGTACAATGGCTTATCCTCAGACACTTTCCCTATAACAGTGATGTAAAGCAGGATTGTGTTCTTGCCCCAGCTCTCTTTGGAATCTAGATTCAGGTGGGTACTGTAGCCATGTTGCTCTGACGCAGTAGAAATAAAATAAATAAATAAATTGTCCCGTAGCACCTTGGAGATCAACAAAGTTTGTTCTTGGTATGAGCTTTCGTGTGCATGCACACTTCTTCAGATACACTGAAACAGAAGTCACCAGACCTTATATTTAGTGAATTACAACTTATTACCAAACTTAAAACCATGGAGAGACCTGGTCTGAATAGAGACATTGGACTCCTATCTCATTGTTGTTGTTTAGTCGTTTAGTCAAATCAAAATGTTTATTCGGCTTTACGTCCATAATCGTGTCCAACTCTTTGTGACCCCATGGACCAGAGCACGCCAGGCACTCTTGTCTTCTACTACCTCCCACAGTTTGGTCAAACTCATGCTGGTAGCTTTGAGAACACTGTCCAACCATCTCGTCCTCTGTTGTCCCCTTCTCCTTGTGCCCTCCATCTTTCCCAACATCAGGGTCTTTTCCAGGGAGTCTTCTCTTCTCATGAGGTGGCCAAAGTATTGGAGCCTCAGCTTCACGATCTGTCCTTCCAGTGAGCACTCAGGGCTGATTTCCTTAAGAATGGATAGGTTTGATCTATATATATCTTTGGAATGTTCTTCTCCCTGGTGCTTTCTTTCTTTCTTTTTTGCAATTGTTTTTATTGATTTCCATGTTATATATTTATACATTCTGACAATATTAGTAACCTAAAACTCTCAGGATTACCACTAGAGGGAAGTGGCAATCTCCCTGGTCCTTTCACATGCCTTCAGTTCAAGTGAAGATGATGTGTACCTCCATTCAAGGAGTGATAGAGAATCTGTTCAACCTGACATGTCTCAACGCCAAGACAAAAGTGCAGTGGGTCTTTATTTGAGAGATTTTGTTTGCAGATGACACAGCCTTGACAGCACACTCTGAGGAAGCACACTCTACAGAGTCTCGTCAACAGTTTTGCCGAAGCCTGCTGGGAGCTCAGTCTTGCCACTAGCCTGATGAAGACCAACCTCCTTTGGAAGATCAAGGTAGCAACACTAAAGAGGAAGCTACAATACAAGGAAGGCCATGCTCCACTGCATACTTAGCATAACAATGATTCAAACCCTGACTAGTATTCCCCTCAGCTTTCATAGGCACATCCTCTTCCCATTCTATGTAGAAAATAATGTGGCTCTAAGTCCCACATACCTCATTCTAATGAGATTGCTTTTCTACCTCTTATCAGGTAGGGTCAGTAATTGAAGTGAACATTAAAATGTAATCAAGCATTTTTAAAATGTAGCTAATGGACCTTGTTATGCAGAACAAGGACAAACCAACCAACTGGAATAGCTGTCGATACTAACATCTCCCTTAACTCTGGGTGCTAAAAGAAAAATATCTAGCAGGGAAAATCACTTGACATACTATGTTAAGTCCTTTTACTAACATCAGCAAAACAACAAGAACACTGCTCTCTGTGGAGAGTCATTTAAACCAGATAAATAATCCCAACAAAAATACATTTATTGTTTCCTTGAGTGTCCAAATAAAATCGCTGTCCCTACAGCTCACCAGGAACGAGCATGTCTGGGGAGACAGTTTCTTACTTAGAAACCACTAGAGAAAAGACCTTCTATCCAGAAGTCACATGCTTGGCTTCAAAAGATGTGGATACCCAAATAAGGACCTGAAAAGAAGATTTTAATTGATGGGTTGTTTCTGCTTCTTCACACAGCACTTCACTGATTTATGAAATTTTCTGACATCAGATGTAGTTACTAACCTAGGCTGCAATCCAATGCCCACTTAAATGGGAATAAACCCCATTGATGCCAGTGGGGCTTACTTCTGGGTGGACATGCATAGGATTGTACTGCTAGTTGGTTTCTTTTAAGGGGATTAGACAAAATCATGGAGCAAAAGTCTATCAATAGCTACTTCTCATGTTGGGTTTATGTGCCTTCCAAGCTCGGTTGACTTTCTGCACCAGTTAATGGGGAGGAAAAAAAACAAGGTATTTATTGCCTTTATGTGGCTGTCCCCTATGTAAAAATGGATAGTGATAAACCCTTGGCCTGAATAGGCATGCCAAATAAGTGCCTTAGATACCTCAGTTCCCAGGCTGCTTTGGGGCTTTAAAAGCCCTGTTTGGGTAGCCATGATGCCCAGGCAGCTTTTGCATGAAGAGTGCAACTGTCTGTAGCAAGCTTTGCATATCTAGAGGCACAGGTGAAGGTTCCATCCTCACAAGGCAATTCCACTCTTTATGAAGCCTAGGGATCAGGGTGACTTGGCATATCCCCACTTCCTGCTCCCATGTTAATTAACACTGGAACACATGGGAACATCAGAAGATCCCTGCTAGATCAAATGCCCATCTAATCTAGCATCTTGTTCTCCCAGTGGTCAGTCAAATGCCTATAGGAAGCCCACAAGTAGGGCCTGAGTGCAACAACACTTTCACTTATTGTCCTTATCACAAACTGGTATTCAGAGGTACACTGGCACCAACCATGCAGATAGAACACAGCCATCATGGCTAGTATCTATTGATAGTCTTTTCCTACATGAATTTGTCTAGTCCTCTTTTAATGCCATCCAAGTTAGTGGTCATCACTATCTCTTGTGGGAGCATTGCTTAGCTATGTGTGGCAAGAAGAAGCACTTCATACAGCAAGAATGCCTGAAAAGGTTGAACGTCTGGTGCAAAAAGATCTTGTGCTGTAGGCGGGGTTAAAGCTGCAATGGATTGAAAGTTACTGTCTGCAATGTGTCTAAGGTTATGTATCTGTAGGAGGGTTGAGTGGAAGATAGTTTTGAGTGCCAAGGCACCTGTGGATTTATCAGGCAATGATGGATTAACTCTCAGTAGGTAACTAAACCTTTAGAGGCCTCTGGGTAAGCTGCCTTAGTTCTGTTGGCAAAAATGCAAATTGAACAAGAAAAACCCCCTCCTTTTTTACAATGTAATCAAATTGTAATTGATGGTGCTTTTAAAAGCAAAACGATGAGCAATTAACGACTTGGAAAATCTGACTATTTCAAACAATGATATATACACATCATTGTTCCACAAAGAGAAAAGAGCTCTGAATTCTAATGGGACAATTTCACATAGAGTCCATTTGCACAGTGTAAACTGGTTCCACAGTTTTTAAAGGGTGGGGTGGGGGGAAATCTTTATTTGGCCTTTGTGCATTATTTCCCACCTCCTTTCAGTGTTTGTCCAAAAGGTGTTGTGAAATTCAGACACTGGCTAACTTCTTTACACTGGTAACAAATATAGCAACTAATGTAGCTTGTAAATTTCAAGTGTTCAGGTAGGAGATTGTAATGTAGGGATGCACAACAAAACGCACATACACATTGTGTCAAGCTGTTCTTCTGAACAATGGCCTTTTTACAAATCAATCAAGATCCAAGTGGACTCCTCCATGGATATTTTTAGTCCCTTAGATTGGAGGCATGGTTTCATCTACCGACTCCTGAAACATTTTGCCATAGCAACTGATGGCTATTTTTTGCAACTGCTAATTGCCTTCTGCAGACCCTGTTTACTTCCTTCAGCCCATCCCCTTCTATTCTTTCATATGTATTTTCTTTTACTTCCCTTCAGAAGAGTGGCATGAAACTGAATGGCTGTAAGCGATTCAGTCATTCCGCTTATAGGCATTCAGTGGGTTTAAGCAGGGAGAATCCAAATTTCAGTAATTGCCTTGGTTCTACAGAATGTGAGATGCATATCAAGGGAGATGCGCTGGCTTCACAACTGCATTGCAATATCAGAAGCAAACTGTCAAACTTCATGCCATTTGTCCCTTGGTTTAGATTTTAAAAGTATACGTGTCAGGACAGGTGGCAATGGTGGTGGGGAACATGTTCAGTGAAATGGATGGGAATATTCTACCATTGCTAATCTCTATGGAGTTAAAACAGTACTTCAAGAAATATACCAAGAACACAGCCTCAACTATTACACACACAGAGGGAAAGTACAAAGAAAGAGACATATTCTGGTCTGTACCAGTGCAAAGTGAAGATGCTTAAGGCAACAATTGCTTTCATGAATGATCTATAGAATTAACGGCCAACCTCTAAGCCAGAAGTTCTCAAACTTTTTTCTCTGTGCCACACTTTCAGAATAAAAAATTCCTCATGCCACACTGAACTTTTTATTGATAAGAAATGAAACAAAGAAAGAAATAAGAAATAAGAATAAGAAATGTTTTATAATATGATCATGGGACATCCAGCTTATATAAAACAATGCAGCTACATAAGAACATGAATCGTTCCCAAAATATAATTATACACAAGCCTCTTACCTATGTACCTTAAGTATGTATACAAACTCAATGAGAGGTGTAAGCTTGCTTTTGCTGGATAATCTCATTTATATTGGGTCTAATTTGAGACAAACAAATTATATTGAAAAGATATCTATCCATATTCTGCAAATAAATAAATAAATTATACTCTACATTATATAAAGGTAAAGGGACCCCTGACCATTAGGTCCAGTCGCGGCCGACTCTGGGGTTGCGGTGCTCATCTCGCTTTATTGGCCGAGGGAGCCGGCATACAGCTTCCGGGTCATGTGGCCAGCATGACTACACTAAAATGTTTAATGAATCTTCCTTCCTAACTTGCCATCCCTTCCTGCTACACCAGTGTGGCACCACACTCTTTGAGAACCCCTTTTCTAAGCTCTATCTTTCCACCAACAGCTCCTTTCAAGGAATTCCTTCTGCTCTCTAGTGGTCATACTATATTTTAATCATATGCACGTTTGCCAACTGTTTCATTTCAATGATGAAGGAAATGTGTCTTCAAGCTATGAGTAAATTCCCATGTGGTTCAGTACATAACACTAAAGCCCTTTGAGAATTAAATGGAACAAAATGGAGCATAAAACTGAATTCAGGTCAGTGGGAGTGCTGTGCTGAAATTTGTCAAAACTTCTACCACAGACATTAGGCTGAGATTGATTCAGCAGAAAAGTTTGTATACATTTTGTAAAGAATGCACAGGGCTCCAGTCTGCTTGTGGCGGTTAGGAGTCTCCTCATATTTAAAGGTTTTGGTGGTGGGTGCTGTGGCTGGCAATCCTTATTCTCATATTCTGCAGATGCTCAATGAACACACCCTTTTGAAAAGAGATTCTGACAATGATAAACAGGACTTTGAGAATATCACTTGGGGCTTGTCCACACTTCCATTTGTCCTGAATTTGTATCAGATCAGTAGCACAGCTCCAAAAGCTTTGCATTTATAAAGGTAAAGGGACCCCGACCATTAGGTCCAGTCGTGACCGACTCTGGGGTTGCGGCGCTCATCTCGCTTTATTGGCCGAGGGAGCCAGCATACAGCTTCCAGGTCATGTGGCCAGCACGACTAAGCCGCTTCTGGCGAACCAGAGCAGCGCATGGAAACACCGTTTACCTTCCCACTGGAGTGGTACGTATTTATCTACTTGCACTTTGACGTGCTTTTGAACTGCTAGGTTGGCAGGAGCAGGGACCGGGCAATGGGAGCTCACCCCGTCGTGGGGATTTGAACCGCCGACCTTCTGATTGGCAAGTCCTAGGCTCTGTGGTTTAACCCACAGCGCCACCCGTGTCCCGTTTGCATTTATATCCCAACGCAAAAATGCAAAAAACTCCTTTTTTACTGCTATATTGGAACAAATGCAAAATCCCTTAAAACCCAAATAAAAACATGTTCCCCTTCCAATTTGACTCCTTTCTAGGCTCCTGAACAGAAAGACATGCAGTTTCCCTTGTGACACATTGTTTGGTCGTTCCTCTTTCACCTCCTTCATCTGCACCTTTTCTGTCTCTGCCCTTGCCATGAGCAAAGTTTGCCAGTTGCCCCCTGAACCCATCGTTGTGTACTTCTTGCTCTCTGCCCCATGCTTTTTTAAAAAAATAAAATAAAAAAAACATAAATGTGTCTCCCCTTTTGCACTCAGAAGAGCATTGCAACTATATATGTGTGAGAAAGAACACACAGAAAAATGAGGAGGGCTGAACAGAGGGCAGAGGTGTGCAGACACAGTTTGAGACTGCCTGGGAAATATCCAGGAGAAGAGGAGCTTTAGAAAGGGTGGAAGGCAGGGACCCTGAGTCCTGGGAACCCTCCATAGGGGAAAGATCTGCTGGGAAGTGTTGCTGAGTTGTATGTTGCTTATTTGACTAAAGAGTTAACTTCACTGACAGCGGAGCCCTGCATCTGACTCCAAACCTGACACGAAGGCTCATCTATGCTACTCTTTTGCCCCGCCCCTATACTTTCTAGGCACACATCCATGCTTTCACGTCCATCCATGTCTGATGCCCCCGCCCCCCAGCTTTTCCCAGGAAAACCCAATCTTTACTGTTGAATCAGAACAAATGGCAATTTGGGTTTTCTGCAGATTGCCATTTGTTCCAATTCTGTGCCAAACAGTTGGTTTCCACAGGGAAAGCTCCAGGGCAGAAAAACACAAAACCCTACACTCATACATGGGCCTGGAAAGCCGAAACCTGTGCCTAGAAACGTGGAGCAAAGGAAAGTATGGAGGAGACTCTAGATCATGGGTGGGGAAACTAAGGCCCAGGGGCTGCATCCGTCCCAATCGCCTTCTAAATCCGGCCTGTGGACCGTCTGGGAATCAGCGTGTTTTTACATGAGTAGAATGTGTCCTTTTATTTAAAATGCAACTGAGTTATTTGTGGGGCATAGGAATTCATTCATTATTTTTTTTTCAAAATATAGTCTGGCCCCCGACAAGGTCTGAGGAACAGTTGACCGGCCCCTGCTGAAAAAGTTTGCTGACCCCTGCTCTAGATTGTGAGTGGATTATTTGGGGGGGGGGGCAGATTGCTCAGCCTCAATCAGTTTTAGAATAACCTAATTCATTATGACATTAGGGGGTAAGGGGTAGAATTATTAACATATTTGGGAGAATCTATCTTTCCATCTTTCCCGTTCAGTGTGCTGCTTCTACTCGAACAATAGGTTTAACATGCGCAACAAATCTTCCATTCCTGTTACAGTCAGTTTGGTACTGAGAAACTAATTCAAATGGAAAGATAGCTGCATCTACACATGCACTGTATGCATTTATGCAGCCTTTACTACCAAAGTCAACTATGTTCAGTACAGTCTATTTCTTACATTACATTCCAGTGAGTAATTTTTAACTCCCTTTGCATGGGCACAAATTCTTAGCACTTGCTATTCGGACCATCTGTTAAGGCTGGCCTTAGGTGTAATTGGATGCCCCTTAATTTGCAAAGTTTTGCTATGTTTCAAAGGATTTTTGGGGGAGAAATGCTGTTTACTTTTCAGACCTTGTGTATGTTACCCAGATGAGCTTCAGTGATGTTGCTGATTAAAAATACTGGAAATATTTGAGGTGACATTTTTGTGTAGGATACAGATGAGCATCTCTCCCCACCACCCTATGACAGTTTCTGAATATTTATGTGTGCCGTATTCTAGGATTTGAAGGAGAAGAAAAAATAAACCACAGCATCATTGTGACAAATCTGAAAAGAAAAGTAAGCAGGATGAAAACATTTAGCTTTGGAATGACAAACTTGATAAATATGAAAATCAGACAAGGCAGTGAGAGTCAGGGAAGGAGGAAGGGGAAAATAGAGGAGAAATAAAGGGTGTTGCAAAGATTTATATATTACCTTCCAACTAAACAGAATTTCAGTGTTCCATTTACCCAAATGCCTGACATTCAAAATTAAGAGTGCTGGGGGGAACTTGGTCCTTATCAATTCCATAATGAAACTGACCTGATCCCAGACTGATGTGGGGATCAGAATATAGCAATTCATTTAATATTGAACTTCTCCAAATATAGCAAAGTATTTCTTGGCCGAAACAACACACATATCAAAATATGGTTAGAGAATGCATTTAATAATAATAAGCATTTACAAATGCTTAAGAGAAAAATAAGTTTTAAAAATTTATATTTTGAGGGTAACATGTTATTTATATTTTGTGCAGGATTTTTTTAAAAAAATGCAGATCAGTAAGAAATTGGATGAGATGGACTTACGGGTGAACACACCTGAAAGTGAAATGGACCAGAAGTAGACTGAGTCATCCATCACTATTCAAAACCAGGTTCTGAACTGATAATAAACACAAAGCGACTAAGGTTAACTATGTTATCAGAATCACAACCATTCCCTTACCATAGGCATGTTTCAAGACACCACTTGAAAAAACAATCCTTTTGTGGATTGTTAAATCATATGAATCAAGTTCACAGCTTGGTGAACACATGGCTTGGCCCATTTTCAGACTTATGTTCCTGGCTTCCATTGTGTCATGCACCCCCAAATTCTGACAGAGGAATTTGAAATGCTAATATCCAAGACAAACAGTAGGAGCTGGTATAGCACAGTGCATAAGTCACCTACATAGCACCCACAGCTGCCAGTTGTGAATCCTCCCCCACCAGCTCCTTTGCCTTTCTTCCCAGTCTTTCATAGGTGATGTCTGCACCAAGAAGTGCTTCAGTGGTCCCCGTTATGATTGATGTCACCTGCCCACCAGCTCCAAAGTCCTCTGAGGCATCCTGCTTTGCCTTGGGATTTGGGATTCATCTGAATCTGATGTACACTAATTATCAACAGCTGTTATGATACCACCATACTCAACAGAACCACCGTACTCAAAGGCCATGTACTGTATCTTTGAAGAGCGGATGCTGAGGGACAACAGGATATCTTCAGGAGAAGAAAAGGCTAAGGATTAGACCCTACACAGATCTTGAGTCCCTAGTTGGATGGTGCCTTGTATGCCTCCTGTACAATTCCTGCAGCCAAGGTGGTGCCAAACATATTGCTCTGTTTTGTTTTGGGCAGCCCAGGACCTCCATACACACTGCCCAGGCTTGTGCTCCAGGGAGGTCACTTCTATGCTATTAACACAGCAGTTTTACTTGACTCCCAAGAGGCACACTGTGTCTCAAGACAACCGGATGCTCTGCTCACTTTTGCCTCTATGCAAATGACTTGCAGCTCCCTGAAGGAAATGTTACTCTCAGGTTGAAAAGGTTATCCACATTCATGCCATGCTGCTTCCCTCCTCACCTGTTGTGGACTTTCTGAAAACACCTGGCTGGCACACTGTAAGAAAGAGGGTGTTGGACTTTTAGTCTCACCTACAGCTTTTCTTATAGTGAATGACTGCTATTGAGTGGTGGTGGCGGTGGCGGCAGCAGCAATACCAATGAATTTACTCAAAGCCTAGCTGGTTAGGATTTAGTTCTCCTACCACCTTATTTTCCCTCTCCAAGAGTACATTTGAGTTCTAGAAAGGGGACTGGTTTTCAGGCTTGCCCTCTGCTGAAGTGCCTGTTCATTCCCGACACTGGGAGGGAGGGAAAAGAAAAACATGTTTCTATGCTCCCTATTCATTTTGCTCCATGGGGATTCACAGCAGGCTCCTGTAGCAGCACAGATGTATTTTTTTTAGAGGAGAAAGAAATTACATACACTTAATTCTTCCACACATACAATTTAAAGCGTGCAACGATTATAAATTTGCTCATAAAAGCCAAAAGGGTGAACACTTTCTCCCCCCAAAGCTTTGAATAGTGTCTGCGAACAAATTTGGGCTTGGAGATTATTCAGAAGCCTTCAGCAAAGGTGTCAGAAGCCAGCCAGCTTTTGTGCAAGGCTTTCTAGTTATTTTACATTTATCTCTTCCTTTAAAGAAAGCGGAGTATGAATGGGTTGAAGCGGTGCTTGAGATTGCAGCATCACCATCTGTGCTCTCATCCTGCTTATCCAACCTTTAAAGTCTGTGATTCCTGGCAGAACTTTCTACCAAGGATAAAGCAGTCTGAAAAGGATTTCATTTGGGGGACTGTAGGGCTGACGTTTTCTGTCAAGGAGAGTGGGATGAGCGATAGGTGAATCTGTTAATTTAGTTTCTCTCAACTTCCCAGTTTCCCAGTGTTGTTCAGTTCTCCTCGTCACATTTCCACATCAATTTGCAATTTATTTATTTATTTTAAAAGTCTTCATAAAAATCCATCAACATTTTAGTGTGACATTCTCTAACATGCACATTTTTGTATGCAATTTTGCCTAACAGACACATTTTTCCAAAGCATTTTTCTCTAGTATAATGCATTTATCTATGGAATATTCACTGAAGAAGTGAATATTCCATAGATAAATGCATTACCTTTACCCCTTGCGAATACATTTTTGCACACATTATTTTACTAGAGAATTGTATTGCAAAATTTGGAGAAGTGGGACTTTTGAATGATTACTGTGTTCTGCTTCAAGTGTTATTTCAGAAAATGCAAATTAGGGAGATTCGCCTTTGAATGCAAACTGAATCAAATTTATCCTCCTTCCCAAAGAAGAGCTGCCAGAGCTCAAATTTGAAGGTGATGAGATATGGAACTCGCAAGCCTCTCCCTTATCATAAAATATCAAGGTGGTCACACTATTTAAACACAAAACATCATTTATTTGTTTAAAATACAGATAATCATTGAATCTGTGGCTCAAAGCAGTGGGATATATCAGCCTCATATAACTAATATGCTTAAGTCTAATTAATGCATGAAGGGGTTAATACTATAGAGTGAGCTGCCCTGCCAGGCTTAGCTAGATCACACACCCTCACCTTGGGAGGAAGTGTTATCAAAGCCTTTGTTATCTCCCTTTTCTATCATGTAACCAACTAGTAAGTATGTCTGAGCTTGTTGCTCCAAGTCCAGACCATGTGACTTTAGCAAGCCATCTATGTGTTTCTATACAAATAATTTAGAAATATTGACCAAATATGAACTAAGTTGTACTACCTGTCTTTTCTTGCTGCTGTATTAAAAAAACACATGACTCTGACCTTTGAAGAGTTTGTAAGTAAACAATTTTTAACTTAGCCAAACATGCATTCTTTTTCTATGCTAGTGGAAGTGGGAAACTTTGGAAACAACTTAGAATGGGATATTTTAGACTCTATATTTCCGCACTTAACATTATTGCATGTTTCATGATTATAAATCTCTGCTGGGGTTCTCTCACCAAAGAGTACTTGCCCCTAACCTGGATCTAGGCATCCAGGGAATTCTCATTTTATTCTTTAATCAAAATAAACTAAAATAAAAACAAAAGGAACCACTAAACTCAGTTATCATGTATCTTTGAATACCACCTGGTGGGGAGCAACCACAGAGATGGGGAACTTCAGGCCCAAGACAGAAATGAAGGACCACCAGGTCTTTCTGTGTGGCCCTTGAGCATCTTCCCAGGATTTCTGTCTTCCCCCAGGATCACCCCTAACTTCTAGTTAAGGTCAGTTGTGCCTCTGTAACATAGATGACAGCAGCACTCCTCTGCATGATTTCAAACACGGCTGAGGCTTAAGGTTTAAGTTATTCTGGCCCCCAAGTTGTTAAGGCCTTTAAACCCAAATCATGCATCTCACAATTTTCTAAAAAAATAAAATAAAAAAGTCCTTAAGGGGGGCCCTCTTGCTGAAATTCATCTACCAGTGCGGAACTGGGAAGGATCAATTCAAAAAAGGGATAGTCAATTTGTGTCCTGCAGAGTAGATCTGACCACCCCCTACAGCTACGTTGTGCGGTCCTGGTGATTCAACCAAAATGTTTTCATGTTAGGAACATAACCTCACATCGTCAGACCAGGGTTTGCTCCAAGCCTTACCTTTAGATGCTGAGGATCAAACACTGGGACCTTCTGCATGCAAAGCAGAGGCTCTGCAAACCACTGGAATCTAAAACTGCAATGTTCTTCATTCATATGTGGGAATAAACCCCACCAAACAGTGCAGCTCTTAATTGGAAGTCAACATGAATAGGATTACACTGTAGATTTTACCGGCACAACCCTAATTCATGCCAATGTTTCCCTACATGCGCTATCAGAATTCAAGGACTGGGGCAGAAATACTGCAATAAATGAGCTGCCTGATTATTTGCCAAAAACGTTAACAAAACCACCAACATTGTATTCTTTTAAAGCCTCAGCAGTGTGTGCAGGTTTAATCAAAGCACAGAAGAAAGAGGGGGGAAACATACCATGTTCAGCTTGACTCCAAGCACTTTCTTGTTGCTGTTGACTTTTTATTATTATTATGTACGTTGGATGGCTTTTCTCTCTCTCTTTGTAAACCTTTGTGAGAACAACTTGATTGGCTGCAGTGTATTTTACTCACATGAAAATGTCAAACCAAAGGATGCTGTAAAAGAAAAGCAGAAGAAATACTAAGAGAATTTTTAATATCATACTGGACGCCTTGCTTCTCTGATGGTCAGTGGAAGTGTGAGGGTGGGGTGGGATCTAGATTACTGAAAAAGAAGGGCACGAGGCACTGTAATCTTTGTAGTCTCCTGCACAAAGTATATATTCTACACCAGGGGCATATGCTTGCTTTTCATAGAATCATAGAATTGTAGACTTGTAAGGGACCCCTGGTGTATCCATGACAAATGACCATCCAACCTCTGTCTAAACCTCCAATGATGGAGAGGTGGGGGAATAAACTCCACCAAACAGGGTTGTGGGTTTAAGCCCCATGTTGAGCAAAATATTCCTGCATTGCAGGGGGTTTGACTTTGTGGTCCCTTACAACTCCACAATTCTATGATCTGGAGCATGGAAGGCAGATAGAGAGTATATGGGAGGTTCTAAACTCAGGTAATTGGGTCAGGGAGCTGGAATACTGGATAGGGAAAGTAATAACTGACTGTCAGAGATATGGCCGGCAGAGAGGAATCTGCAGCGGGGGGAGGGGGGAGAGGCAGAGGAACTTGATTTGTTCACACAACGAAAGTGAGATAAGCCCTTCTTGCTCTGGATTGCTGCCTGTTTTCGTAGCAGCACAGAGATGAAAGAGCAGGATGCAGGTGGTAGTAGGGGGTTGGATTCAACTCCAGAGGAGGAGAAATCGGCTGCACCTGAGTCTCCAAGAAGTAGGAGGCGGAGCAAGCAATTAGAACAAAGGAAGACTAGCAGGAAGCGGAGGCGGGCTTGGTGTATATCTGGCCTTGGAAGGGGCTGGAGGCCAGTCGAGTCAACTGAGTCTGACAGTGAGGAATGAGTTGTGGGAAGCTTGGATTGCTGTAAGCCTGTTGCATGTCGCGGTCCCCAGGTCCACCCCAAATAACTCACACATCACACAGAAATTTTTGTTTAAGATTTTTGGCATAATTTTGGCCACAACTTTATTAAAATACAAATTTGTGAGTGGTTGCGTAGGCATTGGTTGCGACTATCTGCCCCCACCATGGGGGACAGACTGACATTCTGCACGATGCGAAAGTCAGAATGGGAGAATACACTTGGGGGTTCCGCGGAGCAGGGAACCTGCCCTCACCCCAAATGCAACCAGGAGCTCATTGCTATGGCCCGAGCCCCCTTGACAGAGTGGACAAGCAATAGTTAGCTCCCAATTCCTTTAACGGAATCCCTTGCAGCAGCAGCATTAGAGGGGCAGGCACAGCCAATCCATGCCCCTCAACCAACCAAACCATAAACCAATGCCTAACCACGAACCTTACAAGTTGTGACTATTTGCTACGCAGAAGGCAAAAACCAAATGGCCCCAGCCAATCAGCCAGATGGACAAAATTCCTACCAGGCCCCCGCTCCAAAGCAGACGACCCCATGATAGGCATAGCAAGGTCAAAGCGAACAACCCTAATTCTAGGGAGGGAGGGACGGGCAATCCGATGCACGGTTGAAAAGAGGAAGCCCTAGCCTCGTGCAAGGAGTTTTAGTATTTCTGGCTGTCAATCAATAAATGGCAACATTAACTTCTTCCCAACAACAAGGGAAGCCCCAATCGCATCAGTGGCCAATGATCAATTAGCCAGCCCTCCAACTTTGGAGTGTCCTGGAGGCCCCCACCGCAACACGTGCTCTCCATGAAGGAGAACACGCTTTGTGGATAAATAAACCTCAACTACTTGAACTGCCAGTGTGTCGTGTCTTGTGTGTGAGAAGTGTTAAACCTGACATTGACCAAGAGGATCTGGGAGCACTGAAGGTGGACAAGTCCTGGAGAAGTGATGAGCCCAAAGTTGTCACAGCTGAATGGCAATTTGATCCTATGTCTTTTAAACTCTATTGCAGTAGCTGCATTTGAACTTTGTTTTTTTCTATTTTTCATTTCATGTGCAGTGAGAAAGATTTCATCACATTTGCTGAATGTTTGGGGAAAGGGTTGGGGGCAGAAGAGAGAGGAAATGAAAAATATTCCAAATCATGTAGCCAGAAATCTTTGATGAGGACTTGGAAGCTGGTCAAGACACCCACAGAAGGAATAAAGACTATTAGCAGGAGGGGTTGCACCAGCACTTTATATACAAGCTGGTCAAACGCCAGAAGGATATGACTGGAATAACTTAGGCTACCCCAATTAGTCCTACTAGGGAGTGAGATCAAAGGAATGAAGAGTTGTTAGGATAAATTGCCAGCCTGGCAGAATAAAGCCCTTGCAATGGGGTACAAAGGACATATTAGAGGAATCTTCCGAGCTGTTGTACCTTGTGCCAGGAGCAGTGTTGCTTCCCCTTCTGAAAACATCCCCTGAAGGTGCCTATTTGGCCTCTCCTATAAAGGATTAGCAAACGGTATTTGAAATGAAACAATTAATTAATCCTGCATGTTTGCACTGCAGTGCCAGCCGACTCATTTATCTCAACTAGTTTGGGACATGTGCCACTCAGTATTTCATTTTGCAGATACTGAATGTTTAGGGACAGTATCAGTGATTGACTCATATTAGGTAATAGGTTTCTTCTCATGCGTATGACCAACATTGTTCAGATATTGTCTGGGGTGATGGATATTTTGCCATTGTTCCCCTGCTTGCAAGCACCGGGGCAGGTTTATCTTCCCCTTTCCAGATCCCAACTGCTCCTTTTCACCAACTTAAAGCATCAGTCCTGCATGAAAATGTGTTGAACAGGAAGACGGGGCAATAGCTGGAATCATCCCTCAAGGTGCATTAACGTACTAGGTCATAAGCAGCAGCATCCCAGGCTGGAACTGAAATAAATTAAAGGAAGGGTAACAGGAGCAAATATAAATTTAAATACCTGTGATTAGCATTATTCTCTCTCTCTCTCTCTCTCTCTCTCTCACACACACACACACACACCAGCAACAGCAGCATTTCCAAATTTTGGATACTGATTGCTCTGCAACTATATGCCACAACTAAACATGGAATCCCTTCTTTTGGTGGTGCCTCCTCCCACTACTAATGTCCATCATAGTCCACCCACCCATTTGTGTGATATATATATATATATATATATATATATATATATATATATATATATATATATAATTTCCTGGTGCTCCAGGACTGAGTAGCTTCTGGCCAGCAACTTGCACTTGCTGCAGAATCTCACTTCAGAGCACTGCAGAGAGGAAAGACAGCTGTAGCCAAATAAACTCTACTCCGTTCCTGCCACTGCCACCTGCTCTTCCAGCTGCAGAAGAGCTTTCCACTAGGAGGAGGTGGGGCAGATGTAAGCATCAGAAGAAGACAAAATCTGTAAGCTGTGAGCCAGGCACGACTTTGATATGATTTGGCCTTACCATCATTTGGCCATGATGGTATTGATACTCATCTTTTGCTTGGTTGTGGAAGGGTATTTGTTATTATAGAGGAAGCACTGGGGAATGATATTGATGGAGAAGGACCGTAGCTCAGTGGTAGGACATTTGCTTCACATGCAGAAGGTCCTAGGTTCAATTTCTGGCATCTCCAGATAGGGTTGGGAATGTTTCCTGTGTGCAGCCCAGTTTTTTAATGGATTTGTTTTACTTTTGTCATTTTGAAACATGTTTGTTGTAAAAAGCTATGAAATGATGATGATGTCTGACAATCCAGGTTACAAGGTAGGTCCAAAGCGATAGCAGTTTTCTCTTAACCACCTGCCTTTGACTGCAAGCAGGCTGGGACAAAGCTGTTCAGGACCTGAAAGTATTCAAGACTGGTTAGCAAACAGAACTCAGGACTCTTTCAATGATGCAATTATACTATGTGTGCACACGCACACTTACAGATGAGCTTGCCTATCTTGCTCGTCAATGAAATTGATGGTACCCAAGGGAGAAAATGACCTCTAAGGTTCTGTATATAATTCTTTGTAAATTTTGTTGCATGGTGAGAATTCAAAGCAGCTCTTGCTCATCAAACAACCTGAAGTACAATTTAGTCTTACAAAGAGATGAACCTCTATTTTTTGCTCAGTCCCAGCCCCCAGCCCTTCCTCTTTTGCAGAAAAGGAAAGGTTGTAGCTAAACTCAAAGCCACAAGGGCATCATTTTAAGTTATGGTACTTTGGAAAGATATGTGTTAAACCTGTTTGCCTAACAACACAAGATCAGGTACCTATTGTATTCTTGTTCAAAACTATCATTTATCTTAGACTGGAGAAAGCTACCATGACCTTTTTTCTTTTCTTTTTCTTTTCTTTTTTAAAGAAAAAAAGTCTTTGAGAACAAATTGGATGTGGTGTAACAAGAAGTTCCCTTTTTATGTATTCTCCACTTTGGGATATGTCTTTGATAAGAAAGGCACTATGCTTATCTACCAACACTAGAAGCCGAGAGGGGAAGATTGTAGGAGCTGATTTCATTAAAAAGTAATGAGAGGCAGTGGTAGTAGATGGGATTCAAGGTTTTGTACTCTTGGGCATTTGATTCTCCCTCTACCCAAAGAAGAAGTATCTTCTTTGAACAACCACATTGTGAGAACCTGATGAAGGATTCTGCTTAAGTGAGGACTGCAGTTGCTTCTACCAGCAGTGCCATTTAACAGCCTGTGAATGGAATCCAGCTTGCAACATGATCCTATCCCTCCACATCAATGACATGTGATTCTGGGTGCTAATGCGTACCTGCAAAGGAGGAGCCCATTCTTGACATTTTACTGCTTGCCGTGGAAGATAAAATGATGCTCCTATTCCCCCTGCTCTTTTACGTCAAGGTGCATAAAACCCAAGATGAATCAAGTTGTTTTAGTGTCTCAGGCTGAAAATTCAACAAGCTCCTCTCTCCTTCCCTGAGAGTGACAATGGTATTATAAAAAATTAAATAACTATCAGTTGACTGCCCCTTCGTAATAAGAACCAGCTGCTTGAAGCAGCCATCTCATAGGAACATGAAAAAGCTGCCTTGTTTTTGAGTCAGATCAAAGTTCCATCTAGCTCAGAACTGAGAGAGTGGTTCTTTGCAATTTCACTCAGCGGACATTCCCAGCTCTTCCTGGAGATCAGAAAGTCTGGTGCCCATTGGGATTCATAGGGCAGAAGGCAGGGAGACCAACAGTAGGTGAAGTCAAATCCATCCTCCTCCTCATTAGAGGTAGGTAGCCGTGTTGAAGAAGTGTGCATTCACACGAAAGCTCATACCAATAACTAACTTAGTTGGTCTCTAAGGTGCTACTGGAAAGAATTTTTTTATTTTTTTATTTTATTTTTTGTTTCTCCTCCTTCTTGTGTGTGGACTTGCAATGGTATTGCTGTGCTTACTGTATTCATTATAGCTTTCACGAGTTAATGATCACTATTATTTGAACTTAAGGGGTTTTGAGAGCTCTGTTGACATGGAGGCAAGGCTAGTTCTGAGCAGAATGAGAACTTCCAAATCCAATCTTTGCCATGGGATGAGGGGAACCAAAATGAAGACATGTCTAAAACATGTCACCACTACCATAAATCCTTTCTCAGGTGTCACTGGCTGATAGTTGCCACTAAAAAAAAAAAATGCCATGTGATGATTTAGTATTGCTATAACAGCTTTAACAATGCTGCCCTCGTGGAAACGTCTGATAAAAAAGCAAAAGGGGGAGAGCAGCTAGTCCACTGGGGACCACTATTTCCCATCAGCAGTAATGTAGGAATGGATAACTTCAGGCTCAGGGGTCAAATGTGTCCCTCCAGGTCATTCTATCTGACCCTTGTGACTCTTATCAGGCTACACTCTTCCCCAGCCACACTTTCTTTCCACATTTTTGCCTCTGGCTCCACCCACCACTGGCTGTGTCCCCCAGGAAGAATACAGCGAAAGGTTCCCAACCTGAAGTCATGCTTCATTATCAATTAGCATGGGAATGCTACTTGGGCTTTGGGAAGGAAGAGGAAATGGTGGCAGCTGTGAGGTGGACCTCTGATGGTGAGCAGTGAGTTTTGCACTTATAAGATGAAGCCAGTACTAACCATCAGTGCTCAGCTACGTTTGTTTGTTTGTTTGTTTGTTTTGCCAACAGTGCCAGTCATATTTCAAAGGTTATTCCACAATTTTGGAGTTAACCCAGAGAAAGCCCATATTATTGTGTGCATTGGTAGAAAATGATGTATAAAAAGAATTTTGAAGTAACCAGGTTGCAATGAGTTTGGTCTGAATATTCTCTATGAGGGGTTCTTCCACTAACCCCATGACTCTGATTTGAAAAGGGAGACTGCTAAGAAGGTCAAATCAATTGGACAAAATTAGCATGGCCACCTTTTCTTTGGAAGCTGGTAATTTGCATAAATAAAGAGAGCCAAGACCAGATGGTCACCAGAGGAGCTAATGGTGGTAGATCCTTCTAAAAAGGGGCATGCATTTCTTCACCACCATTCCAGATGAAGATGATATCATCCAAGTATTTGTTTGTGAAAAGGAAAACAATAGATGGTCCATGCTGGAACTGACTCTAAAAGAGGCAGATGCCATATAAAGGAACAGAAGAGGGCAAATACACTTTTCCATTATAATAAATAATTGCCACCATGAGCGTGATCAATATCATAGTAATAGGCCATTTCTTCTTAAATGTGGAGCTGACTCTAGCTCCAGCACCATTCTCCCTACTTCTCACCAAATACCTGATTTTTTATCCCTTGAAAAATGGGTAACAGCAGCACACTTTCTCATTCCCATGGGAGCTTTGTTCAGAGCTGATGTGAGCTATATGACCTGTTTAAGCTGCCAGGAAGTATTAGTATTTCTTTAAAATGGAGATTGGGAGTGAAGGACAAAGGCAAAGAATTAGACCTTTTCACTTCCTCAGTGAAGAAAAAGAATGAAAGTAAAAAAGGCAATGTGGTATTTCCTGGAGTAGAAAAGCATTTCACTACTTACTTTATTTCTTTATAGGATCTGCCCTGTTTGACAACTTTCACCTTCAAGATCTCCTTTACTGTATGAAAGAAGAGGGAATAAAGCTTTCCAGTGATCTCTTTTTCAGAGATTGTGTGGTTCCAAACCCCACTGCTGACTGAATACAGGAACCTTTGCAGAATGATCTCTCCCTGCTTTTTCAGAAGCATCTTCTTAAGCAAGTAAATCCAGTTTTGATTAACTGCAGAACAGATCCCTGAGGAATGTGAGATGAGTTCATTTTTAAAAGTTGCAACAACCAGATAAGGATGTTCTCTATGTATCATGTTATCACAGTCACAAAACCTCCTTCTGGGAACCTCCAAATTGGGAAAGGCTGGCTTAGGCTAATAAATATATTGCATTATTGGCTTTAAGTTTTTCTTAAATTCAGTCTTTGGAATTTCAGTATGATGGGGTAGGCAGTCTGTAGCCATTGGCTCTGCTGGATTGGGTTTATGGAGTCCAAAACATCTACAGAATGTCAGGTTGGGAATGCATTCCAGCCAAACAGAAATACTCAAGAAAAGTGAGAAGCAGGTCCAGTAGGGAGTGGGTGGGGATTGTGTGTGTTCTTGGAAGAATCTTGACAGTTAGATAAAGAGGCTTGGGTGGTCGCAATCGGCCCTCTGTCCTGGGTTTCACCACTCCAGATCTTTGAAATATACATTTTAAAATGCATCAACACCCCAACACCATCTGCAAGTGTATAGAGATCTGCTATTGATTAATAAACTACAAACAGGTAGAAATAACTAACCAAGGCTGCAAATCCTATGCACAATTATTATGGATGCTGCAAATCCTAGCTTGTACTAATCTAGGGCATCAAACCCTACTGTGTGCTGCAGATGGGCCAAACACCCTTAAAAATAATTCTGTAAGAGCCATGCAATGTGATTTGACATATTATTAAGATTTAGAGCTTGTTTCAAGAAGCTTTCTTAGAATGTACACTGCATTTCAAAGTATTTGTGGGAGTGACGGGAAGTGGGGAAGGAGGAGGGTGCTTGGTGATGCTACCTTCTTCAGTGAGATAAGTGAATGCTACTTTAAGGAGCTTCATCACTACTTGATAACAGGAACAATGATTCAAGTACAAGCAGAAGAGCACTTAACTAAAGGGCATATTTATTCAGAGAAGGAGGGGGGAAGATGATTTTTAGAGAACAGAAAAGTTTGCATTAAAAAGAAAAACTCTTCTTGGGATTTATCTCACATACATAGGATATAACTATTGCAGTGATAATTAAACATAAATGAATTACTTAGAGCAAAACATTTCAGTTTCTTCCTTCATGTACCAGCATAATTGATATATATCACTAACTACCCGGCCCCATCCCAACCCCATCCAGATATGTTGCAGTGATGCTGGCATAGAAAGCGTGGCTCCATCCCACCTCATGGGCCTCTGCTGCTATGGGTGAATATTAAAACAAAGAATAGCCAAAGCTGGATATGCCCAAACTCAGAGAGTGGATGAAATAAGAAGAAATGTGGAACTGGTCACTTTCATTGGATATATATTGCTGGGGTCATAATAAATAATGTTTCTCTAAAACAGAATCTGATCTAATGTTTGAGGTTCCAACAACATGGGACACTGATGCCATACTATGCCTGTTCAGAATCCTCTAGACCAGAGGTTTTCAACCTTTTTGAGTCCAAGGTTCCCTTAACCAACTACATTCTTTCTGCAGCACCCCTGTCGGGCTCAGGAGCCCAGTTATATCACCCCTTGCCTGAAGAGCTGGCAGCCTCTCGCCCTTTTTCAAACACCCTCCCTTGTGGAGTGTTTCCTCAATCTCCTCTCTTCTCCCCATGTCTCTGAGCTGCCCCCCTCACCCTGAAAAGAGGTGCCTGTCAGAGCCAAGCCAGGGCTGCTGCAATAAACAGCTGTGTAAGCCTTGCAGAGGCAGAGACACACAAGGGCATCAGAGGAGGGAGGGAAAGAGAGAGGGACAGAGGCCAGTGTCACCCGCGACACCCCCGACCATCATTCAAGGCACCCCAGGGTGCCATGGCACACTGGTTGAAAACCACTGCTCTAGACACTGACATCATACCACCACTGACATCTAAAGAAGCCAGCTTTGAATCTGTTTGGACTAACTACCAAACAACCACAGAGTCCCCTTTCAGAGAGTGGAATGGCAGTGCAGCTACACACATTCTTGGATGATATGGGTTATCTAGAACCAATTATAATCTTGGTCCAGGCCTAGTCATGGGAGCAGATTAGCCTTGGTTTCCCTGATAGTTGGCTTTTTATTGATAATAGGGCATGGGGTGTTCAATCTTGCTCTTTCTTCTATATTTTTCTGTGATAGAGATATACAATGGACCAAGGTACCCCATTGGACCAACTCTGTAGGATTGGTATCAGGTAGGGCTGTTCTTTCTCAGGGGTAAAATTTCTGTCTTGGTGGATTTTTTGAATCTGCCAGAATGTCCTGGTTTTTTATTTGTTACCAAGGTGGCCTGCACATTCTTGGGAGGGTGACATAGAACCACTGTGCCCCAGAAGCAGAAGCGGTGTGTTTCAGTGTGGTCACTTTCTTTTCCTGCTGGAGAGCATGCTCAAGGCCGTCACTAGCCAAAGCTGCCCAAGGTAGTGAGGAGGGGAGGGGGGGCAGCAGTGTGTGCATGGTGTGTGTGTGTAACTGAGTGTGTAAATGTGAGGGAGTGTGTGCGAGAGGGCAACATGGTGGTGGCGGCAGTGGGGGGTGTCTCCCTGCACAAGCTGGTGGTGGGCCACCAAAACTGCCACCTGAACACCAATTTAAAGACCGCATTCAGCACATGATTGTACGCAGAATGTTCCAGGTTCCATCCTTCGCATCTTCAGGTTGGCTGGAAAGCGTTTGCCCATCACTGTTGGGCTTAATGGAATGCTCTGATTTGCTATAATGCTGCTTCCAAAGCCCAAACTTCAGTTTACTATGGATTTGTTTTCATTGTTTCGGAAATAAGCACTCTGCTGTTATACTAAAACCTATGTAATTGTAAGTGAAACCCATGCTTAAAGAGTTTGAATTTCTACCCCAGTACCGACACCTACACGGTGCTGTTAACACAGTGAGACTATACTGATATAATATCAGAGATCAGCCAAACATTTTCAACAGCTCAGCTTCTGTGGTTGTTGTGTTTTTTTTAATGCTAGGATGTCAGACTACTTCAGTACAATGTGAGCTCAAGAGACGTCTCAACTGTATTTCCAACACACACAAAAAATCTTCTTGAAACCTGAGTCATGCTGGTATGGCTAATGGCATGCACCACTCTCAGTGCAAGCACAGCTGAAACAGGAAAGTGAAAGATGTATATTGGATACTGAAGGTCACGCTTTCAACAACCCAGCCCTTCCTTCCATGAAGAAAGGCTGAGTCCTGTTGGACCATGTGAGGGACAGGCATTCATTTCATAAGAATATAAGAAGAGCCAAGCCAAAGGCACATCTAGTCCAGCATCCTGTTCTCACGGTGGACAACCAGATGTCTATGGGAAGCCCATGAAAGGTATCTGAGCGCAGTGGTACTCCACACACTTGAAATTCCCAGCAGCTGGTATTCAGAGGCATATTACCACCATTGGTAGCAGTTCAACATAGCCATCATGACTAGTATCCTCCTTCTCCTGAAGAGTCATTGCCAGTTAGTATTGACAGTACCAAACTGGGTCTTGGGTCAGTGACTTAATATAAGGCAGTTTCCAATGTTCCTGTCATGAGTTCTCATTTGGAATTTGGATGAAGGGGGCTGTGGTTTATTTAGAGCTCCCACATAGCTCTAGTAGGCTGGCAGACACAATCCCAATCCCCAAAATGCCTAATTTCAGGGAATTAAAGCCACCACAAATCTATGGAGACTAGTGATGGGGACCATTGTTTATTAATGGCAGTCATCATATTTTTCTGCAAAATGCCCTTGGGAAGAGGGAGAAGAATAGCTACCACCTAAGCACAGTAAGTTTCCCTTGTGCCCCACACCTTTGGAAATAGTCAATACACCCCCTGAAAGTGACCCAACCCTTTCTGCTGATTGTTAAGAATAAGAAAGTGCCTCTCCTATTGCATGTATAGAAACTGATCAGTTTCCACTGGAACTTTATTCAACAATGGAATTGGGTTCCTGCCCTTTACTGCACCTGAAAGTAGCAGGTTGGTTTAGGAGGTGTAAGGTCACATGGTGCTCTGAGCTCTGCACACTCTACACCCTCAGCATCTGCTGCCCAAAATAGCTGCCTCCATCTGTCTAATAGCAGGGCCGGTTCTATGCAGCATATTGTTCTTCAACTTTCATTTTTTAATCCCATGTTATGGGCAGAGTTTGGAGAACATTAACGACACCTGCACACCTCTCAGTGGGAACCATGCTGAGCTTGTGCTTCTCCATAACATCTGTTGGAACTTCATAAAAACTCCTGTGATATTCTGGTAATAAATGACAAAGCTTATTAATGAACTACTTCAGGTCTCTTTGCCATGAAATCTGCAGAGACATTCTGTGGCCAATATCATAGCTACCATTTCTGTCAACACCAGTGAAGTCAACACAAATCTTCACATCCCAGAAGGGGTGTTTTTGCTGTTGTTGTTCAGCTGTCTGCTTTAATGACAGACAAAAGTGTTCCCCCCACCCCGGGGTGAAATGCTGAAATAGATTTGTAAATGTCGGGCGGGGGAGGTGCATTAGTTCCAAACTGGAACAAGAAAACTGCATTTTAATCTCTACTTTAGCCCAAATCCTGGCAGGCAAACATCTCACATCAGTGATGCAAGGGATGTTAGCTGCCTATCAAGTTAAGTGCCACTATGCCATTATTTGAGCTGGCAAAAGATTTTAGCTGGAAAAAGCCATGGGAGAAAGTGTGGAAACAAGTGTTCTTTCCAGAGAAAATCTTTCAGAGAGGTTGCATATCAGTGATGATATATGATGAAAAAAGAGAGGATTCATTTTGTACCAAAGCTGGGCAATGCCAGGCCTGGCAAAGAAGTGTGATCAACCACCAGGTCTCTCTAGGACCTCCCTCTCTCTAAACTTTCACCCCTCACCAACCCTCTCCCACTCCACACCTTTCTTAAGTGCTTTTACCTGACTGGAATGGCTCCTTGAACTAGAATATTCTCTCTTGCTTATCTGGATGGTGGTGTGTGTATGCATGTGTGTGACCACTGTTTTTTATGAATCAATTAATTCAATTTATTCTCACTATATAGTTTGGGTTCTGTTTACTATTTTACTTAGGCTAGGCTTTGCATTGGTTTTTACTTGGCCTGTAAAGCTGCCTCGGAAGTTTGGATCATAAAGTGGCCAGTCAATATTTTTCAGTTAATTAAATAAAAATGCCATGTCCCACACATAAAAAAGAAAAGTGGCACTGCCTTTAGGTTACCTACCGTCTTTCCTCCAGAAATTTCAGGATGACATATGTGCAGTTTTCCTGCCATTATCCTCACAACAATATCGTGATGGAGGTTAGGCTAAGCCAAAGTGACTGGCCCAAGGTCACTTGCTAAGTTTTGTGGCTGTGTAGGAATCTTCCCAGCTGAGGTCCAACATTCTCCCCATCACACCATAGTTGCTGTCTAATACTACACTGTCACTTAGATTCTGCATTTCCCCGCTCCTTTTCATTCTTTCTTTGTTTCCTTCTGTTTTTAACATCAGAGGGGTTCTGTTTTCTTTCCTTCCAACTCATCTAACAGACCTCTGAAACAGGTATAAATTAATCATTGTTCTTGGCTTTTCTTCTTTGTAAACAAAGGTTTTAATTATACAGGTCCGTGGGCATTCTGTTTACTTCATAATTACGGCTGAATGGCATTTGTCCCAAATGAAGCTCTTTCCCTTCTGAAGGATTTAACAATGTGTGTTCTCCCCAACACATATATTTGTTTGGACTCTACACAATGGACCGAATCCCACTTGTGCTTAATAGAGTATGGTTTGCCAGTTTCTCTGGCATATGAGCCAAAACTCCACTCTCCATTAATAACTAAAGTGTTGGTCCCTGTAGCAAGGCAAATTCTTTCTCTTTTTTTGGCATGTACCAGCCTGGAAATACCCAGACCACTTGTTTATCATAAATTACCATGCTGAAAATAGATAACTATCCTTCTGTGTGTATGAGAGAAAGGACTCAGGGAGGAGATTGTCTGAACAATGGCAATGGTGGAGGCAAGTCCCCACCCCCCACCTTGTCCTTAGAAACATATGTCATTTGGTTAAATCATAGGGCTAAGTTAACAGGCTCACTTTCCCTTGTAGTTGCAGTTAGATGTCTGTCAAAATCATCACATTTGATAGCCAAGGTAATTCCATGAATGTTCTGTGTGTGTGGTTCATGTGAACATGTGAATGTGAAGACTTGCTTATCTTACATGCTATAGCAGCAAACACAAATTTGTCAGGTAAGGTAGGATTGGCATTGAATGGGAATCTGCTGAGACCAGTACTCTATAGGAAGGCCCACTGCCCTAGATAGGGAACTTCTCTCCCCCCCTGATGTTACTGGACTGCAACTCCCATGATCCATGGCCATTGACCATGCTGGCTGGGGCTGATGAGAGTTGGAGCCTAACAACATCTGGAGAGCAACAGATTCTCATCCTTACTCTTTCCCTGCAGAAGGTAAAGAACAGCTAACCTCCTGGTTGCTGCCTGGTTGCCTTCCCTCTCCAAATCTTTTGCCGACGCTTCACGCTGAACACAGTTACAAACTGTTTCTACACTGGTACAGGTGTATGTGTCAAAGAGTGTATAGTTCTTGATATGCACAGCTCAACTACTTGTGCACACTAGTACGGAGGTCACACACTTGTTGAATGTAATGTGTGAGTGCCCCTTGACTGAGCAAGCATTGGGAGAAGGAATGAGAAGGAAGAGTATCCTTCATACATCTAGTCTCTCTTACCGGGAGATAGGGCTGATTGGTAAAAGCTAACAGTTTAAAAGTAATTAAACTATAATGGAATTGAAATAATGTTAAAAATGCACACATAGCTTAAAACAGTAAGAACAGCACAGCACTATTTAAAAGCTCTTTCCTTAAAAGCAGTCAGTTCCCAAATGTCTGTCAGAATAAAATAAAAAAACTCATCACATGTTTAGTAGGTGCATATTTAAGAGAATTTCAGACATATCTGAAGAACAAAAAACTTGTAGACATACACCTACATATTGTTGTTTTCATATCACATAAATATATAGATGGTGTTGTTGTTGTTTAGTCGTTTAGTCGTGTCCGACTCTTCGTGACCCCATGGACCAGAGCACGCCAGGCACTCCTGTCTTCCACTGCCTCCCGCAGTTTAGTCAAACTCATGCTGGTAGCTTCGAGAAATATAAATGGTAACTCCCATAAATAGCTCAATTTTTGGAGTTAAGCACCCCTCCCTTCTTACCCATCTCCATCAGGGCCGACTCTTCACTCTTCCAGGGCAAGCTTGTAACACGAGTGCTGTTTACCTGTTTTATTGCTAGCTTTCTTGTCATGCCACTGTGCTGCTCTTCGTTCTCCACCTCCCAGTGCCACATTGAAAGCTCATTTCTGCACAAGCCTTTCCCCTATGCTCTCTTTTGGCATTGCTAGTCCAGCACACAGTCCTGTTGTGCATTATCCCCCACCCCCCTACCCCGCCTTATACCTTTTCAGGAGATGCTTTTGTGTTTCTCTTGCTCTTTTACGAAACAGCGGCTGCTCTAGTCTTAAGGTGCATTTTGTGTCTCCCACCTCTGGCCCTGACTTGTGTGTCCTTTGATTGAAAGGCAGCTCTGCATGAAGCAGTCAACAAAACAGTCTCAAGCTGAGCATTTGTGTGGTGTGAGCAGGTAGGCCAAATCCATCACGTCTATTGTCATGACAGCCGGAATAAGAAGAGAAGAGAAAATGCTTCCTGTTTGTGTTTTGAATTCGCTGCACTGTGATTTCTGAGATAGAGGCTGATCCAACTGACTGTGCTGTGAGCAGAAAATAGAAAGCTTCTTTTACTCCAAGAACAAAGTAAAGTGGGTCAGTGAATTGTTATTGAGCTTCCCCACAATCTAGAGTCTGCTTGTTTTTACAACTCTGGTCCCTGAGTTGATTTTTTGGCAGGGATAGGATGGGTGGGTGCTTCAGGAAACACTTTTTCCTTTTTTGGCAATAATTTAGGAGCCTACAAGATGGGCGAAAGTGTTCTCCTAGTGAGAGTGAGGGCAATAAGCATTGTCCTTATTCTGATTCAGCTTAATGATGTTCCTCCAACGCCAAATCTCATTGGCTACAAAATGCTACAACCTCAGCACCCGGGCTATATGATGCCTGTTTGGTTGAATTACATGTGATTTGTTCAATATGTGGTCAACAATATCTGTTATTTTATTTTTTCCCCTCCATAGCAGCTGCCCAGATAAATGGTGGAAATGAGCAGAAGAAAAGAAAAAGGCTCAGTGTTTTGAGGGATCTTCTGGAAAACAGCATGACTCCATAGTGCCATTATTTCCTATGAGGTCCCTTAAAAAAAAGTGATCTAGAAAAATATTTGTTTGTCTAAATATACCTTTTACTTATGTCTCATGTCTTTATTTTTGGGGTGCGAGAACCAGAGTTCACTGTTGTTTGAAACTAGCACATTACTTATCATAATAGCAAATACCACCAAATAACACCAAGTGTTCTTTTACACACATACATCCTTTGAATTTTATATCCAGCATCTCTTGTCATTGCTCATAGCATATTTCTACTCCTTGTAAAGTGGAGGTTAATGCAATACTTGAGGGTTGTTGGTTCTTTCCCTTTTTTATTCTAAAAATACTGGTGGTTGGCTTTTCAGAAAAGCTGTCTTCTTAAATTTTCTGGCTGATGACTTGAATTGTAATGCTCACGTCAGTTTGTATTAATCCTAGAGGAAAATGGGACAATTCATCTCCAAGAAAGGGAGCAATTAGATAGCCCTGTTTCTTCAACATGGTTTCCTGTACCCCACTGCCAATTCTTTTAGAAAAAGCAATGCACTGTGCATGTGTGTGCATACATAGCCTAAGAAAAGGTTAGAAGCAAAATTGCAGAGACCTGTCTCAAGCACACACAGTCCTACTGGTGAAGCAGAGGGTGGTTTTGGCTGGAGGGTTTCTTCTACTGGTGAATACAGAAAACTAGATGTTTCCATTTCTGGTCCTGGCCCTAACATTTCCCACTGTAGGTATGAATGTGACCTATAGATTAAGTTGATTTGGTGCCATGAAAGGTAAATTTTCTTCAGCTTATAAAGAGAAGAAACAACCATTAAGGAACTTGCCTGTTCTTAGTGCATAATGCTGTGAGACAAGCAGACTGGTCTATGGGTGTTTTTAACAGACTTAGGTTTATGAATACCAGTCTTCCTACAAATAGGTGTGTAACTTCAAGTTTGGAAATGTTGTAAGGTGCCAGATATGCAGCCGTCTGGCTTTTCTTCTCATCATCTGTTCAAGGGCCAAAGATAGCCCAGATACATTATAGTTGATGTCAATCTAACACTATTAATTTAACCAACACTTCTGCTTCACCCTGATGGGAGGGGGGATCCCTCCTTCCCTGAGAGACAACATTCAGATGTGCACAGTATTCTACTTGTTGTAAAGCAGGTACACTCAGTTTTAATTGACATTGAATAGAGATATATTTGTAGCAAATCATCCAAATGTAGGCGGGTATTGCACTGCATAAATTGTGCTGTGTTTAATTGTTCAACTTGTCAACCTGAGAACATTGTGTCATATAGTGTCTCATTAGAAAGAAAGCAAGGAAGAAAAGTTAGTGGGAGTTGTGTAACCATCATAGGGTGAAAGAGAGGGGAATTATGTAAAGGAGATGACCAATGAACTTGTATCTGTCCATCAATCTAAATGCAACCAGATGTAGAGCAGGAACAGGGACCATGTGGCCCTCCAGATGCTGACAGATTATAACACCCACCATACCTGACCATTAACCAAGCTGGCTGGGACTGACAGGAGCTGTAGTCCAACAGCATTTGGAGGACAGGGGTGGGCAATTGGGTTATTTTCAGTGGCTCATGCCCACCCCCTAGTCTTCAGTCCAGTTCTCTATACCTCTGCATTAGTGTTTTCTTTGTTATTATGTTATATATATATATTATACTGTAAACCAGCATGTGATTCTCAAGTGAAGGGTGGAACAGAAATTTAATAAGAAAAAGAAAGAAAAAAGGCCTCATGAAAATTCATTAGCATTTCATTGTACCTTTCCCCCCAAATGAGCCCATTATTGTATACAATTTTGCCTAAAATACACATTTTTGGAAGCAAATTCCCACAATATAATTCATTTTCACTATTTAAAGAAGTGTGGACTTTCAAGGATAGCTGCATTTCAATTTGAGGAAGTGCAAATTAGGAGAGTTTCACATCAAAATACAAACTGGACTTAATTTCTCCTCTACACCTGCTGGAAGGCCACTGGTGTCCCTCCCTGCTTTAAACGAACTGCTTCAGTCTCACCACAGCTGCAAACTGCTAATGTGTATGAACATTCAGGCTTAAGGGGTAGCATAGCTGTCAACTTACAGATTTGAAAATAAGGGACCAGCAGCCAAAATAAGGGACCTGCAGCCTCACCTGTTTCAGGCACTCCAGTCTTCCTGTCCTCCTGCAGTCTGGTCAAACTCATGCTGGTAGCTTCGCGAACACTGTCCAACCAACTTTGTAACCAGAGGTTCAACTGAATAGATTCTGAATCACATGCACGACAAGGCCTATGCAGCCTCAGCTTAAGATGGCTCCCCGGCCTGGCTTTCCACTGCAAAGTTTGCAGCAGCACGTGCAACAAAATGGCGTCCAGCATTCGAAAACCCCCTCAGCTTGCATTAACTAGCCACACACAAGGCATGCAAGCTCCACTCCCCAGTCATTCTTAGACTTCTTATTGGGTGAGCAACACACCCAAGCAACACAGTTGGAGCCTCCCTCCTCCCTGGCCGGCAGGGAGGGAGGGAGAGGAGCTGCTTCCTTTGAAATTTAAGGGACATCATTTAAGGGACATCCATCAATAAGGGACAGCAGTGGGACATGGCGCTGGAATAAGGGACTGTCCCTTCAAATAAGGGACACTTGACAGCTATGAGGGGTAGTCATTCCTGCTCTAAAGCATTAGGATTAAAACATTGCTGTTTAGATCCATAGTAGCCAACATGATGCCCTCTAGATGCAGCTTTGACTATTATTGCCATCCAGTGGAGGCTGGTCCATTCTGGCAAATGGCGCAGTGCCCCACCAATTCAGTCTGTCCCTAGGAGTTGCATTGTCTGCAAGCTTTCTCCTCCTTAGTCTAAGTTTTGCCCTAGTAGAAGAACTCAGCAGGGAGGAGGATGGGGAGAAAACTAGAACAGTTAACTCCGCTTGCCACTGTCCACCTTCTATAAGGCCTTTTGTCCTACCTGTCACAGTGGGCACCAGCCACTACTTTCCCCATCATCCCTGACTGTTGGCCATGCTGGTAAGGTATGGTGGGAATTGCAGTCCAATGGCATATGGAGGACAACATGTTGGCTTCCCCTGATTTAGATCTTTGGTTCATGTTAGTTCCTAAAACCTGTCCTGTTTTTTTCCACCCTAGATTGAAACATACTCTGTATGTGAGTGTGCTTAATTCCCTTCAAACAAATCTGTAGGAGAGCATATCATGAATCTCAGTCCGTGGTCGACCTGTTACTTCACCACTAATGTGAATGTCTCCCAGCATTTCTTTTTATTGTAAATTATAACTGCCAGGAAAGGCTAAGTCCCTGTGATAATTATTCAGTCGGATAAGAGAAATCAAACCTCACCACACTTGTGAATGAATGTCAGAAGACTTCAGTTCATTTACTCATTGGAATCCATTATCTGTTCTCTTTCATATGAATCCTCTTAATAGGACTTGATTCTTGATCTGGATGCAGGACATTTCATTATCCTTGACTCCATTGAGCTGATGCTCTAAAATTATACTCGGCACACATCCTGTGTAGCTAGATGGCTCCAAAATTAAGTGGCTATCCAAGCAAATGGTGATGAAATATCTCTCTGAAAAATAAAGAGGTCATCAGTGACAAGCAGTGAGAGATAGAAGAAGCCGATGCAGTCTGATAGCTAAAGGGCTGCATTTGTGAAAAGGAAAGAAAGCACTGATCATATCGTTCCCTCTAATGCTGAATCTGGGCAGGATGTGCTGATGGCTTTGTAGCCAAAATACCACACTATCCATGAACAAAAGAAAGGCATCTTTGAGTTGGGGGTGAGTCCTATGCTATGCAGAAGTACTAAAACAAATCAAAACCCAAACCAAAAAAGAAAGGAGGAGGTGGGTTGTACATGAATGCACTGTTGTGGGTTAGAGGGGGCAAGGGAAGGTGCTCAGAGTGAATGTGAAAATGTGAGTGAAATTAGCATAAACTGCATCCCCAGTGGTTTAGAAGAAAACAATTAGTGCCAGGTTTGGGATGAAGAGAATGCAAAAGGAGGTAGAGAAAGGAGCACTCAGAAGGACAACTAGAAGCTGGAAAAAGAAAACAAATGCTATTCAAGGTTGCATTAACAGATGTATGCAGTTTGAGCTGCTACACTAGCTTTTTGGCAGCAAGATGATATTGCTTACTGGGAGGGAGGGAGGGAGGGAGGGAGGGAGGGAATGGTGGGGAGAAGTTTCCTGCCAGTGTGTTTGTACCATACTGACCACACAGCTGAATCCCCTATCCCTCCTGGTTAGGAACAGCAACCCAACTGCCAGGAAGATAACATTAGATATCCACCACATCCAATGAGAGGCTCCAGAGTGGAATCTACCAATGAATCCTGAGAATTATAGATTGGTACAAAAGTAGATCATCCTTTCTTATTGAATATTTATTTCATAGAGGTTTCTCCTTAAGAAACAGGGGTGAATGTCAAAACTAGAGTGCAGACATACCCTTTTCAGAGATGGAGATTCCCCCCACCCCCCACTTCCTATAACATATATTGTGGCCCCATTTTTGACAGATGCAGAGCACAGCTAAAAGACTATTTTTTGCCAACTATAAATGCCATCAAGGGACATAACTCTGTATTTTTTGGCCTTGTACTGAGCTTAGTGTAAGACCAGTAGAGATCTCTGCGCATTCATTCATTCTCTTTAGCTTCCCACCTCCCATTTCCACCACTAACTGAGATTGCTGATCAAAACGAGACAGGTTTGCATGTATCATTGGTAGGTTTAGTAGAGAATATGGAGAAATCCCCAGTCTAAAAAGAAAAAGGAAGAAAACGTAACCTCCCTGTTCCCTTGTGCTATAAATTGAAGTCAAAGGTAAGGATTAATTTTCCATTTAGCTTTAATGGGTTGTGCTTATTTGTTTGTTTGCTTGGAGGACCGCTGAGCTTACTTTCCTAGTTCTATTACTTCGTGTGGCTATGGGTGCTTATCATTAATTACAGGAAATAATTGGGACCAGCAATTTGGAATTAAAAGTGATGTGGAGGAGAAAGCATTTGTATTTTTCAAAGAGACAGTCCTCATCACCAAGGGATGTGCTCTGCTAAAATAATGGCAGCAGAGTTCAGCTGCAAGCTTTGAAAGCTCTACGGCCTGCAGCAATTCTGCATAGATTGAAACATTGTCTGTTTCTTTCTCCAATGTCTGGATTGTCATTTCAGAAACGTACAGTAAAACAATCAGCGCCACAGACAGCAAAGCCATTCACAAATGGTTTGCTGCATCTCTCCAGTCAGGTTCCTCACTATCAGTGGCTAGCATCTGAAACAGAACTGAACTCTGTCTAGGCATCTAAGTCCTCCTGTGATAAGGGGAGGGGAAGGGTGCACTTTCTGCAACCACCTGCTCTGTGGCATTCTGCTCAGTGCCAGACTCCATTTGTTAGAGGGCAAAGGTCTGCAATGGGAAGCCTGCTCTGGAAGTGTAGGCTCTCTGTGTAATTTAGAACCCCAAGCACAACAGGAGAAAGTTGGGGGCTAAAGGGCAACAAATTTTCATCCTCCAGCACCAGTCCAGAGCATTGTGGGAAGGAAATGGAAGCCACCAATATGTGTTTGTGTGTGTGGTTTGCATGCAGAAGATCCCAGATTCAATCCCCGACATCAGTTGTGTTTGGGAGAGATTCCTGTGTGAAGAGAGCCACTGCTGATCAGTGCATGCAATACTGAACTAGGTAGACCAATGATCTGACTCTGTATAAGGTAGCATCTTGTACAGATGCTCACTTAGTTAAGGTCCATAGATTATTGGTAGAGCATCTGCATGCAGAAGGTCCCAGATTCGTTCCCCAGCATCTCCAGGTAGGGCTGGAAGAAGCCATGGAGAGCTGCTGCAAACCAGTGTTGACAAGTATCAGCTAGACAGACCTATGATCTGACCTAGTGTAAGACTGTATCCTATGTTCCATTAAAAAGAAATCTGCATAGTGCCCTCCTTTATCAGAGGGATTACAAAGAAAATTTCGCAATTTTTTCTCAGGAAATTGTCTTCTGAGAAATTTTGGCTTAGTTCTACATCTGACCAAGCAAACCAAGCTTTCACTTGGTTTGTTTTCCCAACCTTCATTAAGCTTGGGGTATGTTGAGGTTCAGAATGCAAATGATTTCAGAGGAGAATGACACATGAAAGAGATATTGAGGGTTAAACCAAAACAACACTTTTGAAGCCAAACCACAATAGAACACTATGCAGTGTTCCATAGGCAAATGCAAAGCATTAATCATTCATAATAACCTTTCCTTGTGACTCAAATATTAGTAAGGTAAAGGTAAAGAGACCCCTGACCATTAGGTCCAGTCGTGAACGACTCTGGGATTGTGGCGCTCATCTCGCTTTATTGGCCGAGGGAGCCGGCGTACAGCTTCTGGGCCATGTGGCCAGCATGACTAAGCCACTTCTGGCGAACCAGAGCAGCGCATGGAAACACTGTTTACCTTCCCGCCAGAGCGGTACCTATTTATCTACTTGCACTTTGACATGCTTTCGAACTGCTAGGTTGGCAGGAGCAGGGACTGAGCAACGGGAGCTCACTCCATCGTGGGGGTTCGAACCACTGACCTCCTGATCGGCAAGTCCTAGGCTCTGTGGTTTAGACCACAGTGCCACCCAATAGTATGCCACCCAATACTACGCCAAGTCCATTGCCAGCTTTGACCAAACAGATGTGTGAGGGAGACAAGCCTATGTGCTGTTACTGTCTTAAGATAAACACAGTTGTCTGCTCTTAACAGATCCCCTTGAATGTCAAGATCTTCCAAAACATATTGAGACATCATTTTTACTTACAGGTTATTACACCGCCAAGGGCCTATGACTGGTATATGTCAGCTTCCATGTGTCCATATTGGCCAGCCTCCGAGAGCTAATGTTGTTTCCCATGCCAATAAATCTGCTGCTATGTTGAGAGAAAATACCGCCACCCAACATAATCACCAGTAACTGTGAAGATTTCATCATGCTGCAAAAATGGTTCCTCAAACACCTCCATAGCATAGTCCAAAGGCTTTTAACGCATCCCTTTGCTCAACTGTAACTTTTCTTTTTAGCTATGTTGAACACATATTTCATCAACTACTCCTTTGTGAATGGACAAGTGGGAACAAATACAGCCCCAAGTCCAAATAAATCTAACCAATCCCAGCAACACTGAATCACTGTCTATTTGTCTCAGCTTTAGCAGCTTAATGACATGCGTGCACACTCATGCCACAAATCCTGGCTGCCCTATAGGACTTTTTTCAGCTTTTCCTGTTTAATTCTGAACAAGTTTAATACTGACTCTTCCCCTTTGAGGGCTAACAAAGAGGGAGCAAATAAGGAGAAGGTTTCCAATATTATCTAAAATATTGTCAGTCTTAATCGGCTGTGTAAATGACACCTCCTGCATTCCCAGAAGAGCTAGAGCTGTCTGATTCACTTTCGCATTAAATAGTTTAATCATAACTACTCAGCTAAGATAGGGCAGGGGTACAAACAAATAAAGTGATCACTCCATGACAGGAAATTGGCCAGCACAAATCATAGCACTTATATACCAGAAGCATTCACATCTACTCATCAAATAGCTCAGTTGGTTAGAGTGTGGGGCTTATAACACCGAGGTTGCAGGTTTGAGCCCCATAAGGGGCAGGCACATGGTCGTGTATTGCAAGGTTTTGGAGCAGATGATCCTCACAGTCCCTTCCAACTCTGATCTATGATTCTGTGATTCTACTGGAGCCTATTAGATTATCAAACTGAAAGCCATTTCACACCACTACAAACCATTTCATACTACAATTTACTGTTAGAGTGTGGGTGGTGAGATTTTGGAATGGTGGATTCACCTGGTAAATGCCTTAAGTCTTTTGTTGAAACTAAGACTGTTCATCTGGTCCAGGCATAGCCTGGATCCTGAACCAAATTTGGGTCATTCTGGGGTTTGTCCAGAGTGTGTTTAGTTAGCAGTGAATGGTCCCATGTCAGGTCCACCTGAAGCAATTTGGAGCTGAGAGAGAGAGAGAGAGAGAGAGAGAGAGAGAGAGAGAGAGAGAATAAATATATGGTCAAGCAGAGAAGAAAAGAGGGAGAAGTAAGCAAAATACAACATTAAAACAATTTATATTTTTTGTAATTGTAAGTTTTTCAATTACAAAAAACAACATAAAATGACAGTAGCATCTAATAAAAAGTAACAAAAATTCAAAAAAAGAAGTAAGCAATGAAAAACAGTCTTTTTGAGATCCCATAAATAGAACCATACTATTGCTGACTGTTAAACAATCACCATTTCTACTTTGAAAACATGTGGATTGATGTTTGCTCCAATTCAGTAGACAGTGTTTTTCCCCCAGGGAAAGTGGTGGGATGAAAGAAAAACCCCAGACCTGCACCTAGAAACCATGGGAGAAATGGGAGTGTGGATGAGCCCTTAGTCTAAAGATGTGGAGGGGGTTGACCACATCCTGCCATTTTATTTAGAGTAACCCTGCCTACCAAGGCCAGAGTTGCAGAATGTGTAAACCTCAAGATGTTGCTAGACTACAAGTCCCATTTGGCAATGCTCCAAGCTACGCGCACCTTGAAGGAAAAGAACCAACTTATCTCATGGCTACCATGTTGGCCTGAAATTATCAGCCAACCGACACAGAACAAATGGTATTAGCTTTATCAAGGCCTAGCTGGGAGGGCGGTGGACAGGGTGGAACTTCCAAGTTAGCAAGGTTAAAACTTTCTTCCTTTAGCAGAGTGGGGAAGGGGTCTTACAACCAAATGGTGGCAGCGATAGAACCTCTCATAGGGCTTTGAGATGCCATTAAAATCCAAGAAAAAAGAAGTATGGGGTGATGAGAGCAAAGCAGAGGAATTTATGGTTGTCAAGTTGTTCCAGGACTCAGCTTAGTGGCCACGGAACAAAGGCAGGGGACCAATTGACTTCACACTGCAATGGGAATCCTGCAACTTCACCTGACCAGACTGGGTTGGAGCCTCTTACTGCAGGCATCCAATAGGCGCATTATCTTCTTCCCTGCATTGGTTTGTTTCTGTCCTGGAAGCTACAATCCCTGGGAACCAGTGGACATTAACTGGCTGAAGTATTTTTATCGCAGCTCCCCCATGTGAGTTAAATGAGATCTCCCTGCACAGGCTGCACTGTGCCTAAGGATTGAGCAAAAGCCTAACACTACCCCTTTAGGGTGTGTCTCTGTGTAGTTCAGTTCCAAATAAGTTTTACAACAGTGCTCTGTCTGTGGCACCACTTTTCTCTTAAGGTGTATTGAGAGGTTCCAAAATACACCTCCTGACTACACATCCAATCTTTGCATGTTTATTGTTTGCTTATCCAAATACAGACATTGTTTCCACTTTAATCTGTATTTCATGAGTACAGCAGAATTAAGAAAAGGAGTACATTTGCTTTCTCACTGAGCAGAAGAAAAAGCAGCTTATCACCAAGAGCATTTATGCTAACAATACCTCTTGCTTGCCATGTGCTCATTACCCTGAACATTTAAGATAACAATGCCTCTCACTTGCCATGTGCTCCAAGTTAATGACATCTAGTCTTACCAAATCATTGTAAATGAGAGAGAGAGAGAGAGAGAGAGAGAGAGAGAGAGTTCTCTGCAGTCCTTGGCACAACTGCAGAGGTTCTTTAAGATTCTTGGTCATCCTTTTCATTTGTAATACCTAAGAAACAGCTTCCCCTTGTTTTATGAGGCCATCTATCCAGTGACCTGTATCTGCCCCCTCCGCACGGTTGATTTCAGTTCTGCCCTTGAAGCGTGGCTCTGGCAGAGCTGCCAACACACACTCAACATCCTTCTCTGCTTTTCATATGCTGTTCTTATAAGAACTCCATAGACAGGAATGGAATTAAATTTCTCATCCATGTGCATTGCCAGAATCTCTTCCTTTGCTTGCCATTATGGGTTCTAGCCAATGCTATTCCTACTCAGAACAGACACATGAGCCTTCTGTATATATGAAATTATATATTACTATATAATAGTTATATTATAATTATTATGTGTTACAAAAGCCAAATATATAGGTGTAAAATTATAAAACATATAAAGGAATTACAGCTGTGGCAAAATCCCTCAGTGAAATTGGGGGTAATGTAACATACTGAGTCTGGGTGACTTAACCCTAGTGACTCTAGAATTATACATAGAATTCATAGAATTATACATAGAATACATATAATTCATAGAATACATAGAATTATATATAGAATACATAGAATTCCTGTTAATTCAGGAATTCTATGTATGTGGTAGCATTTAATTATATTCAGCAGAAAGGAATCTTCTATCATTGTGTGGTTCCTGTGACCACCTACTCCTTTAATTGGGAATAAATTCAAGGTGCAGCAAGATGGAAACCAAACTAGAATTTTATCAACCAGCACTCTGTGAGTGCTTAATGGTTTCCGCTAGTAAAGAAACAATACTTAGTTTCAGTCAAAACATCTATTACACATATACTTATGATGGAACTTATAACTTTCCTCTATATGATGGTTTCTAGCAAATCAAATTCCTCCTAGGATGGCTCTTTTACCCTATCTGTAAAATACCTCTAGCCACTTTCTGTGATATCTTCCTTTCCCTGAAATTTGCATGTGCAAATTTGCCCTTGCCCAGGACTACTTTTCCAGCCAAGCTCTATATGGCTGTTAATCTGTCAGATTCCACTATTATACTCTGCACTTCATCCTGATTGGTCGTTTCTCTACCCAACCATGATTGGCCAGGAGGATGACCAAAGTCTGTCCATCACAACAACCATGAACCAAGAAAACTGTAAAAGCAATAAAGAACCATTCAATATATTAAAAAAAACATAAACAAATGTAAAACAAATATTTATATGTATAAACAGAAGTGTAAAAGCTGCATTAGAGTTTGATTTAGCTCACCTATATCCCACTGGAAATTACAGCAAGTAAGTAATCTATATTTTGCAGTATTTTTATTTTGTAAGTTGCCTTGAGACTATTTTTAGTAACAGGCAGCTAAGAAATTAAATAAATGGATAAATTTTGTTTTAGTTGCTGATTGGTTTTTGACACTTTGTTGCACTCCACTGTATAGTTTGTTAATATTGTTTGCTTTTATCACTTTAATGGCTTTTGGATGAAACATGATAAAGAATTGTTGCTGTTGCTATTTTATTTTTGTTTATTATTATTTCATCACCACCAACAAAATGCATATAAGTTAATGCCTCTTTAATCTCTTATCCCTCTTCCCATCATATGTTCCAAGACAATGAAGTTTATGGTTCCATTAAAAAAAAAAAAAAGCCACCTGATTTATTTAATAGATTGATGTGAATTTCATTCGATGGGGAGAGAAAAGTATGAGCCACTAGACCTAGGGTTTTGACAGCACATTTTTAATTCTCTTCTTTAGCATTGAAATGCTCTTTGCCTTTGCAAAATGTCATTGAAAAGCAATCCACCCGGGACATTTGCAGAACACAGGACTGTGCATAGAGTTGAACATTAGTTCCGATGTGATAAATAAGGAAAGATTTCTTTGCCCACCAATACCCACCATCCCACCAGCACCCACATTTCCACCCAAGATTTATAGCTAGGTTCAAAAGATTTCTCCAACAGGGAAATAGGATAGGCCACTCCTGCAGAGGCATTTTCAAAACGGCATTTTGATTCACAAGCTGTCATAAATCACAAAAAAACTAGGGGAAATGTAATATCAAGTTCTGTTTTATTAAAAGTCTCTCAGCATTCACAGCTTCATCATTTTTAGTGAACCATCCAGTGGTGTGTGTGTGAGTAAAAAAATATGGTTCGGTAAGTGGCCGGCTGTTAAGCAAGGAAATGCTTTGGCAACAAAAGCCATGAGGATCCCACAAAATGACAAAAGAAAAGTGGAGATACGGGGGGGGGGGGGATGTGTACAGAAAACACACAGATTTGTCATCTCTCTCACCTGGAGCCTAGATACTGCAATGGGGAGATGGAGTGCATGAAGAGAAGGGTTTACTTTGAAACCACTGCCAGTTTCCTTATTGTAAGGTTGGCTTTTGTGTGTATCCATATCTATCTAGCTATTCTAGTCGCTTTTACTCTGCAAAGAGAAAGGTAGATGCATAAGCCGAGCTGAGCTAATTTCTCATTCAGTTAGCATTTAGTCTGGATATTCACTTCCCCTTTAAAGTTCAAGTACTAGGGCACTTGGAAAGTACTCCTATGGTGGCCAGTGTGCTACACATGCTACTCCCCCCCACCCCAGACACTGCATAACATTCACATCTTTGTTGTGAGCATTATGCCCCCCAGTGAAACCCAGTAAAATTTTCTGATATCTTTATGTGTGTATATGTGTGTACAGTAACTCATATATTTCGGTGTGTTTTCATATATATATATATATATATATATATATGCAGGTTTTGGTGTCCTCGGGTGTCTTCCCGTGTAAAAGTTGGGGTGTCTAGGCGACGTTTCGACGAGGTCTCACTCGTCATCTTCAGGCTGGTGCTTTCGGCTTCTTGTTACTGGAACAGAGCAGGATCTCAGTGTTTGAGTTCCTATAAATACTGTTGAGGAGGTGTGGTGTATAGCCTCCAATGTTCTGGGCAGAGAGGAGGTTCCCAGGCTAGTGTGCCTTTTCTTCTTTTGTTCCTTAATTACTTGAGGGATATCTTGGGTGA
The DNA here is from genome assembly GCF_965153285.1 of Podarcis tiliguerta. NCBI lineage: Eukaryota > Metazoa > Chordata > Lepidosauria > Squamata > Lacertidae > Podarcis > Podarcis tiliguerta. Next base: position 34,119,005 of record NC_139553.1, read on the forward strand.
TTTCTTGAGTGATTTCCTGAATCCCACTTAGGTGGGTCATTAGGTGTGGATTAGTTGTTAAAGCCTTCGTGTCTTGAACTCTTGAACTTTGTGAAGAGTTTTTCTGAGAAGATGGCTGTACTGCACTTGGTTGTGCTCTGGCTTGGCTTCGTGTATAGGGGCGAGCTGTGGTTTTGTGGCCTGTGCTGCACCCCCCTGCAATCCCTACACAGATCTGGCTGGCACAGGCCACAAAACCACAGCTCGCCCCTATACACGAAGCCAAGCCAGAGCACAACCAAGTGCAGTACAGCCATCTTCTCAGAAAAACTCTTCACAAAGTTCAAGAGTTCAAGACACGAAGGCTTTAACAACTAATCCACACCTAATGACCCACCTAAGTGGGATTCAGGAAATCACTCAAGAAATCACCCAAGATATCCCTCAAGTAATTAAGGAACAAAAGAAGAAAAGGCACACTAGCCTGGGAACCTCCTCTCTGCCCAGAACATTGGAGGCTATACACCACACCTCCTCAACAGTATTTATAGGAACTCAAACACTGAGATCCTGCTCTGTTCCAGTAACAAGAAGCCGAAAGCACCAGCCTGAAGATGACGAGTGAGACCTCGTCGAAACGTCGCCTAGACACCCCAACTTTTACACGGGAAGACACCCGAGGACACCAAAACCTGCATTCCTGTACCCGTGAAAATCTACGAAAGCATATATATATATATATATATATATATGACAGCGACTATACCCTAGCCTAATCTAATTGCAGCAGTTAAGAAAGTCCTGAATAACTTCATTTTTATTGTGCTAGCTCATAAACGTCAACCATGTATACAGTGTTCAAAGGCAATTTTATGCCAGGATAATAATTTCACCAATTCCCCCCGCTCAAAAACACCCCCACCCTAAACTGCTCTGACAGGTTTTCAACTGTTGGACTGGACAGGTGCTGTCTTAATGCTTTTAAGAGCGCTATATGCATTTCTAATAAACAGTATGATTTGAGATCCCTTGCACAGTTCTAAGTAATAACATGGTCGATATTGTCTCCTTGAAGTCAGCGTAAGTAGCAAGAGAAGTGGTCAACAACCTATTTTTAAGCAGCGAAATAAAATGGGGTAGAGGCCACCGGGAAATTGTAATCAAGTTACAGCAGAACACCACACAACCAACACTATAAAAGCATGTCATGGGGAATCAGAACAAAAGTGCCTCTATTTCAGCATTCTTACTCCAGCTACAGTGAGCCAGATGCCTCTGAGAAAGCATAGGATCTGATGGAAATAGGCAATCTGTAATTGTTTGTCCCCAGCACCTGGTAATTAGAGGTCTCCTGACTCATTATATAAATCTAAATTTATTTATTTATTTTGGCTGTCATTACTAGCATCCACTGAAAGTCTTTTCTCCCATTGCTGCTTTTTTAAAAAATAGTCATTATACATTTACTGTAGCTTGCATGTCTTCTGGTCCGATGTTCTGGTGTGAGCCAGCTAAGTTGTACCAGGCAGCCAGGCTGAAAAAGGAGTGTCTTCCAGTCCAGCACTGTGGCACGAGCCTGCTGACTTGCACCAGAGCAAGTGTCATTTCGTCTGACATAGTGGCGCAAGCTAGCTGACTCGTACCACAGAGCCAGGCCTAAAAAAAATGAACATTCCAGGATCTAATCAGAAGCCAGGATTGGCTTCTGTACTTTTCTGCTTAAATTGAGACAGTTAAGCGGTATGCACCTGATGAAGCTGAGCTTGAAGGAATCATTATATTGTAGCCAATAGAATGGCTTGTGGAGTGTTCTTAGTTGGAAGTTGAGCATGATGCCCATGACAGCTTCCTCACTTTGGAAATGTGCCCATAGACCCAAAAGGCTGGAGAGCTTGTTCCATAACATGGGGAACACTGCAAAGTAGCACACAGCTACCAAATATTTTGGCTTATCTGGTTATCCAAGAAACAATGGAAGCTAGCTGTGAATGATTTGTGGCCAGTGGCCTTCATTTAACAAACTGTCTAAGGATGCCACTCAACCAACATGAATAAGGAGACATAAACAGCCAACCTCTTCCTTTGCAGCCATTCTCCTCTGTTTACATTTTTATATGCATGGTCAGCATAAGACAAGCAGGCTTAGAGGCCCAATTCCTCTAGTTAGTGGAGGTGTTGCTGCCCCTATGCAAAAGCATGCCTCTCTTTTGGCAGCCTACCAATAAATAAAGAGGAAAACATCCATTATTAATACACTGTCTCATTCCAAATTAAATGTAAATGTGCAAAAATGTGCAGAGGCCCCTCTCAATTTGGAATCTGTATTCATTCTGTTTTGCCCTGAAAATATGATGAGCACAACATTTCTCTCTCAGTAATTGTGCGTTAGAGTGTGTGTGAATGATCTGATGGCCTTTCAAATGCAAACCTGATAGCTCAGTTGGTTGGAGTGTAGCATTGATAATGTCAAGGTTGCAGGTTCAATCCTCTTATGGGACAGCTGCATGTTCCTCCCCCCCCCCCCTTACTGTTCTCCACCCTGTTGGGAAAATTTGTTAGGACTGGTGTTGTTTGGCTTAATTGTTCATTAGTCTGGATGGGAAATGTAGGTGAAGAATGATTGAGTAATCAAATGAGGCAGTATTGGGTTAAGGGCACTCTTGGTCACCGTAGACTTTGCAGGGGTCATTGGGGATGCTTTTATTCTTGGCATGCGCACTGGGCTTAAGGGTGCTTGTTGACTTCCAATCCTTTTCTCTAGCACATACACATGCCCATCAGTAGGAAGGGACATGAACCCTCCAATTTAGGGAGATTCCCTACTGAAGAATATTTTGATTTGGTTACTCAGGTTGATTTCTGCAGAAAATCAACTTTCTCAAAGTTCTTATTATGTATATTACAACATATGCAACCTTCCTCCACAATTTGTGTCCTGGGTCTTCTTTAAGGGTGTGGTGGCAATGACTTTCTGGTGAAAGAAAGTCTTTTATCTCAACAATATTTCCACTTAATCTTCCCCAACTTGGTGCCCTCTAGATGTTATGGACTAAAACTCCCATCAGCCTCAGCCAGCATGGCTAATTTGACAAATTCACATTAAAATGCTGCTGAATTTTCATGAGGACATTAAAAGAAACAAACCTAGAAATGGATGGACTGGATTTAAGATGGGGGAAATGAGAAGCGGAGAGAAAATGAAATTGACAGATTCTCTAATCACGAATAGGGCTAAAACACCCCCCTCTCCAATTTCACTTATATAACACAGAAACTACAATTCTCTATTTTCTTTTTCTTTTTGAGCACTGGTAGTTTTCCTCATGCCAAATCCTCGGTGTTCAGGTTCAGTGTAGATTGGAAGACCTGTTAAACAAAGAGTTGATCTGCCTACACCTTTCCTTCCATGTTTTATTTTAGGATGGACCTTAGGCAGGCTACCAACTAATGCTAAAAATCCACAGCACGTATAGGAAACATAAAGTTCACAACTGTGAAGAACAGGGGGGGAAAGATGGGGCATACCAAGGGTCAGCCTAATCTTCAGCATGAAGCAAAGAGCGGGTTAAAACATCATCTTGTTCTTTAGCCGGGCCTTGAACTTTTAACAGTGAAAGGATCAATCTTCTTCCAGACAATCCATTCTTCAGAGACATTTAAAGCCTCGGACATTTTTACTTCTGTTGTTTCTACAGAGATCTTTGTTGTGTAACCCTTTTCCAGGTACCACAAAGCTTCCTTTATGTGTAAATTCTGTTTTGTATATGATGGATCAGTGAGAGCAAAAGAGGCATTATTTCGATTTTCCTGCTTCCTCTCGTTCCAAAGCCATTCCCAGGGTTGCTAGGTAGGAGATGATGAAGCAGACTGGGAAAGGCAAACTTGTTTTGCACGTGTAGTGAGATGGGGTGGGAATGTAGCAATTCCTAGATTTAATATAACTGGGGATGTGCCAAATGAACACAAATCTGAACTTGGCCATGTAGTTCCCTGGGTGACTTTGGGCAAATCATTGCCTCTCGGCCTAACCTACCTCACAGAGTCGTTGTGGGGATTAGAAGGAGGCACATGTCACCCTCAATTCCCAGTAGAAAAAAGGTGGGATATAAATACAAAAAGAAGAAGCGAGTAAGTAGAATCTGTCCCCTGCCAAACTCACTCACCATTTGGGGTGGGGGGATAATTGGGAAGGCTGGGAAATGGTGTGGAATCAACAGCTCTTAAATTATTCATGACTAACCTGTCCCTTGGGACACGGGAGGTGCTGTGGTCTAAACCACAGACCCTAGGGCTTGCTGATCAGAAGGTTGCGGTTCGAATCCCCATGATGAAGTGAGCTCCCGTTGTTTGGTCCTTGTTCCTGCCAACCTAGCAGTTTGAAAGCTCGTCAAAGTGCAAGTAAATAAATAGATACCACTCTGGCGGGAAGGTAAACAGCGTTTCCGTACGCTGCTCTGGTTTTGCCAGAAACGGCTTAGTCATGCCGGCCACATGACCTGGAAGCTGTACGCCAGCTCCCTCGGCCAGTAAAGCGAGATGAGCGCCGCAACCCAGAGTCGTCCGTGACTGGACCTAACAGTCAGAGTCTCTTTTTAACCTGTCTCTTTGATTTCATTGGGGCTAAAGCATGACTAACTTGGTCTGGATCCAGCCCATGGAAGGTAAGACTATCAATGGTGCCAGTACATCCTTCACAGTGGCCATAGGTTCCCTGATTGTTTGAATCTCTAATTGCCTGGATTAAGCACCCTCTTAAAGCAAAAGTGCACCCAATCAGTTGCATGCTCAAAATAGTGAAAAATTGGCAAGTTTTGAATGTCTTTATGTGTCTTTTTCAGATAACAGTTACATCATGATGGTTTCTGTTGTATTTGTTATGTTTTGTTATTTCTGGTTGCAACAGGTTGTTGTACCTACAAGGTGTTTTTTTTAAAAAAAATAATAATAATGTAGTGCTATTCAAACTAAGTGCATTCTTAACACATGATACCAGGAGCCGGGGGTTGTCCGCATTCCCAAAATAGTAGCAGAAGCTTACGCCTCTGAATCAGATCACTTTCTCTTGGGACAGATAAACACAGCTGAGATGTGCGAGACTCTTAATTTTAGTACCTGCGACACCATATGCTAAATGTGAGATTTAATATCTAAAGTGGTTGTCATTAAGAATTCAACTTAAAGTAACTATTATCAGAAATAGCATCTGGCAGATGTAAGTTTTCTCCCTCACCTAGGACAAGAACTAACCACAATGCTGTTAATAATGAACTCCAAGGATACACACACAGATATGAAAAAATAAATTACTATAAAAGGCTACAGGCTTCTAGCTAGAAATTTCATGGTGAGCAAGCCTAAGGGGTCAAGGAATCATTACAGCAGAGCCTTATTGGTAACTGAAAATGTTTGAAGTTATTTCATTTCATTAAATATCAACAATATACCATTTTAAAATAAGACCCACTGCTTGTCAGTCATGCCAGTGAGTAATATGATAGAATACTGTCTGTGTGCTTTATATCTCCACAGGTTAAAGGCTGAAGAATGAGAGGTACCATTCAGAAAGGGACCAAGAATATCCTTCTGAAGAGAGGCAGGGCCTTCACAAGTCACCCTGAAACTACAGGGCTGAAATGGTGACACTGAAAATGGTAGCCACAAAGCTGGAGTTAAGGAACCTTTGGTCTTCCCAACATTGTTGGACTACAACTCCCATCAACCCTAACTATTGGCCATACTGGCTGGGGTTGACAGGCACTGGAGTACAGCACCATCTGGTCTTAGCTGAAGATTTATACAGACAAAGAATGAGGCTTGTCGGCAGAGCTTAGACGTCATTTCCACTTAGTTCATCCTAGAAAGTGACTGTCGGTCTAGTTTAAATTCATCTACTTGAGTAGCACTGTGGTGAAATCCAGGGGAAAGTCTGTAACTCAGTTGTAGGGCATATATTTTGCATACAAGAGGTCATAGGTTTCATCTCCAGCTAAATGGATCTAGTAAATGATGGGAAAGACCTCTGCTTCAGACTTTGGATCATCATTGTTGCTCAATACTGGGGCAGAAGGACAAAAACAGTCTGACTTGGTATAAGGCTGCCTCCAAGATTCCTATCCCACACTATATAATAAAATGTATAAAGACCAATATTGTATGGGGTGTGTGGACATGGGTAATATCCTTGCCGGTTTATGTTGTTCAGTTAAGTTAAGTGTACTGGAATGGAAAGAAACAGCTCATTGGATGGGGCAGAGCCACTATTGTAGCTTCCCACTTGCTTATGAGGAGGGAGAGGAGGGGACAAGGGAATTTTGAGGCTGTTGCAGTGCAAATGTACTGGCAGGAGCACTGGATTGGCTCCACCAGAGTGTTTGCCTCACACTGACCACATTGTCACCTCAGCCCCTATCCCTCTCCTCCCTACAATGCAACAGTGAACTAGCTGCCAGGAAACTAGAGTACAGACTCTACCTCCATGCAGCAAACCACTTCTGGATGTGAGTAGCTTCTATGTGATCTGTTTCCCCACATGATTCTAGCTAGCCCATATAGGAGAAAGAAAACTCTAATCCTAAATTCTGCAGTGATTAACAATAACCAACACATAAATCTTAGTTATTACGCCCTCCTTTTGAGATAGGTAGTTCAAGGGACTAAGCTGTTCTTCAAGCTGAGGACAAGAGGTTTTAAGATGCGGAGAGCATATGAATTACCTCATGGAAATTAATCAGCATTTTATTGCAAATTTCTCCTAAAGTACATTTTTTTGTATGCAGCTTTGCCTAAAATGATGCACTTGTGAATGTTATGTTCACAATTATATGCATTTTGGTACACATTGCTGAGCTGGATAACTGTACTGCAAAATTTGGAGAAATGAGAATTTCGAATGATTGCTGTGTTTCACTTTGCATAGTGTAAGGTAGGTTTGCCTTTAAATGTGGACTGAATCTAATTCCTTCTCAGCCATAGCTGCAAATAGGGATGGAGGAGAAATTTGATTTAGCATGCATTTGAAGCTGAATCCACTCCAGCCATTGTAGCTGGATATTGGGAACTGTAGTCCAACAACATATGGAGGAAAACAGAATCCCCAACCCTGCCTTTAACCCAAGGCTTATGAGTCATATGTGGCCATCCAGGGTTCTCTAGGACACAACTTGTCTATGGGCCACACTCTCACTCAGTGCAATTTTTCTAGAAAAGGAGGTGCTGCAACTCACCATGAACGCCTCCCTTGTTCTCTCATAATGGCAATGGCGCCCACCTGAGAGATGCTGGAACTGAGTTCTGGCTGGAAAACCCCCCTGTTCTCAGCCATTCTGCTCTATGATCTCCAGAGTGCTAATGTCTGGCTTCAGTGTGTCTTTGAGTTGTGATCATGTCTTGCTGGCTTGAGTGAAAAGATGTGATTGTAGAATCCTCTGGCTTTTGTGTTGCTGGAATGCAACCTATAGTATGAAAGAGTTTGTTGCCTCTTAACCACTGGCATATGGTCTCCTGAAGGGCTTCTGCAACAGAACATCACCCTTGGGCCGCCAAAGGTTCCCATCCTTCCTTCTTAGGACTGTTTGTTTGTGTGTGTTTACAATGGCAGACTAGCATGCCTACTACTTCTCTGGAGGCGTCTTGTGAAGTCTCCCAAAACAACAACAACAACAATAAAACTCAACACCTTTGTGGATGGTTCATACTTACATATTCATGCTGTGATGTCTGGAACATCAAGTGAAGGCTTCAGTGTGTGAATGGATCATCACTGCTTAGCAGCACATATGGGATTTTCAGTTGGCCTCAGATTCCATGTTTTTTGGTGGAATCTGTTGACATACTTTGGGACTGACATATTTCAGGACACAGGCATGTCTTTATGAGGCAGCCCATATTCTAATCAATACAAACATTGCACAAAAACTCAAAGGCAATTTGGGGGATGTTCCAGGTTATAAAGTTCCCAGCCATCTCAAGTTGTGATGGCAGTTTTCTTGTTTTTGGTAGTGAGTCCTGCCTCATCTCTAGACTTTGATATTCTTTCTAAGAAAAGAACTTCCCCTTGGTAATCCAGCATTCTATTAAAATTGGATGCAGCAGTCACACTACTTGAGCTTATTCACTGTATAATCCATCATTATTTGCCAGAACTCTGAGTGATTTGTGCTTTTTATTTTTTAAAGGAAGCTTTTAAATATTTCCCTTTCTGCACACAGCAAGGTATACTACTCGGTCAGGAACCGTAAGTGGAAGGGACAACTGTGAATTGGTGTAGAGTGCACAGCCTAAGTGTTCTAATAGCAGTATAATACAATTTATGCTTATACTGCTTAGTTGGTTTGGGTATATTCAGCATATCATTATTCTATCAGAACTGAAAACTCCTAACTGGCTTGCATATTTTTTTTTTTAGCAGATGCACCCATAAAGGTAAAGGTACCCCTGCCCGTATGGGCCAGTCTTGACAGACTCTAGGGTTGTGCGCCCATCTCACTCAAAGAGGCCGGGGGCCAGCGCTGTCCGAAGACACTTCCGGGTCGCGTGGCCAGCGTGACATCGCTGCTCTGGCGAGCCAGAGCCGCACACGGAAACGCCGTTTACCTTCCCGCTAGTAAGCGGTCCCTATTTATCTACTTGCACCCGAGAGTGCTTTCAAACTGCTAGGTTGGCAGGCGCTGGGACCAAACAGCGGGAGCGCACCCCACCGCGGGGATTCGAACCACCGACCTTTCGATCGGCAAGCCCTAGGCGCTGAGGCTTTAACCCACAGCGCCACTGGACCAAAATACTGCATCTAACATTTTTAAGGAGTTTGCAACTCAGGGGTGGCAAACCAACAACAATGCCCCACTCCCTTCCTTTTTAATTTCTTCACTATATCCAGAGTAATGTATCCTGCCCTCACACCTATTTAGCTGCATGGCAGTGCCATGTAACCAATGGGATTTTGCTAAGTGATGATCTCTAGTGTCACAAGGTTGCAAGGTGACAGGGCTGGCCCTATCAATAGGCAGAGTGACAATGGCCTCAGCTGGCAATTGCTGAGAGGCAGCAGTGAATGCTCTTTCAGCTGTTCCTTCTAAGCTCCCCACCCTTAGCTATACCCTTCTAGTGGAAAACAAGCTTGTGTTTGCCCCATGGTTTGCTCTGTACCCCCCATAACTTGCTGCTGCCCTCAAGTGTGGTGAAGAACACTACCCAATTACTAGTATTGAAGTAAGATCCAATTGGCAGTCTGGTCCATTTCTGTCCATCAAATGCAGGGACAGGAATGATTTTGTTATTCGCTGCTTCAGGCAGCAAAATGTCTTGGGCTGGCCCTAGGTGGAAACCATCTCCAGAACATGTTCAGTCTTGCATTACAATTCCAAAGGTCACAATGTGGGGGTTGTAAAGGCACTGAAGACTAAGTGCCTTGGGTTATGCTGGGCCTGTGCAAAGTCACGGCCAGGTGGAATAAATCCCAGCACTCCTTGGATGTGAACCAAATGATTCTTCTGCTCATCCCTAATTCAGACTTAAATAGTTGCCATTCATTCTCACAACAGCAAAATGTTAAAAATGACAAGGTTTATAAGGGTTATTAAGTTTTGTAATAGGCTGTTCTTTTGAAGCTTGTTATATGCTTGTTCTATTCCCATCCATTAGCTGTGTTCGCCACTCCCCATCCTCCTTCCAGCAAGTGATGGATCCACAAGGGCCACAATGAAATGTGTGTAAATAAAGCACTCCTTGGGTGGGTGTGGAGGAATGGGAATAAGAGACTTTGCATGTGTTCAAGAAAGAACCCAGGAAGGAGCTTTGATCTATGCAGGATGACTGACAGGTAAATGAAGCCCTTGGAATGAGGAAGAACAAGTTTTGTCTTTTTGTCATAAAATAATTTTCTTACAAAATCTGTTTCAATATAGCTTCACCCTCTCTCGTTTGACTCACTTAAAGCTGCAGCCTTCACCAACCAAGGTGTTAGATTTTTCATAGAGGGCTTTTTGTTCAGCATCACTAAAAGGATGGCTATTTTTAATGAGCTGGCTGACAGCCTGGATTTAAAAGTGGTTTGTCTTTAAAAGGTGTGATGCAGAAAAACCAATGACATATGGATGGTGGTAAAAAAAAAGTTATTTGAAATTACATAGTGAGTTAACTGGTTTTCAGCCAGTGGTTCAGGACCTAAGAGTTGTCTCAAGGCTATAATGTGAAGGCACATGATGTAGTCACCACACTGAAGATGAGTGGGTCTAGTTCTAATCGGGGCCTGATTGAGAGAATAACTTGGGAACTTACCCACGTCTCTTTCAGTACCATGTCAGAAGAGTACCAGTTGCTGCCAATCACTAGTGGGGAGAGTGCTGATGTTCTCATGTCCTGCTTTGGGACTTTCTGTTGAGAACAGGATGCAGGACTTTGGCTAAGCCTTTGGCCTCTGTTAGCAGAGCTATCTATCTATCTATCTATCTATCTATCTATATCTATCTATCTATCTATCTATCTATCTATTTATCTATCTATCTCAGAAAATGTATACACCACTTGATGGTAACAAACAAACAAATAAATCCTCAAAGCAGTTTACAAAAGATAAAACAGTAAAATCAAGGGAAATTCAAAACCCTACTTTAAAACATGAAAAAAAGTTAAGGTACTGAAGCAGAATAAAATTACCTCTACTTTCTAAGCATCTGGGTAGGCTTGTCTAAAGAGGAATGTTTTAGCAGGTGCTGAAAAGAGTATGGTAAAGTTTCCTGCTTGGTTTCAGTAGGCATGGAGTTTGAAAGTGCAGGTGCTGCCACACTAAACAATCAACTTATTGCAAATGCGGATCGGGTATTATGTGGCGCCTAGGGTGATACCAATTCTGTTGATGGAAGCAGTCAAGTGGGCACAGGCAGAGTAAGGTGATTTTGTAGGTAAATTAATTGCACTTTGTTAAGTGCTTTATTTACTAATAGTAACACCTTGAATGTGGCCCAGTAGCAAATAGCTAACCAGTGCAGATCTTTGAGCACAGGTGTTATATGCTGGTAAGGCCTTGCTCCTGTCAGCAATCTTCACCAACTGCAGCTTCCAGATCAAGCACGAATGAACCCCCAGGTAGATCATATTGCAGTAATCCAGTCTAGTAGTAACCAATATATGAACTACTGAAGCAAGGCTTTCCTGGTCCAGGAATGACCATATTTATCAAACCAGCTGCACTTGGCTAGAGGCACTTCTAGTCACAGAGGCTACTTGAGCTGGATTCAGTGACAGAGCTGGATTCAGAAGCACCCCCAAACTGGAAGCCTGCTCCTTCCAGGAGAGTCCATCCAGGGTAAGCAACTGACCAGTATCTTGGACATGAGAACTATTCGCCTTCACTTCCTCTGTCTTGCTAGGATTCAAGCTGAGCTTGTTTTACGTGATGCATTTCACCACGGAGCCTAGGCCTGCCCTGATTCAGATGTTATACACAAACAGAGCTGAGTATTATCAGCATGTTGATGGCACCATACCCCGACACCCCCAATGGCTTTATGTAGATACTAAATAGTGCTGGAGATAACATAGCCACTAGGGGGCTGAAAGGCACTCTCCCAACCCTACTCTCTGGACTCAGTCCTGAAGATAGGATTGAAACCATTGCAATTGGTTCCAAATGAGGAATTTCCATTCCCTGGAGCCGGTCAGGGAATACAATGGTCAGTGGTATCAAATGCTGACGAGGGGGGGGGATACAATGGTCAGTGGTATCAAATGCGGATGAAAGATCAAGAAGCAGGAGCAAGGTCACACTCCCTCTGTTCTACTCTCTGCAATGGTCATCCACCAAGGTGACCAAGGCTGACACTTTCATGACCAGGTCTGAACCGAGATTGAAATACATCTAAATAATCTGTGTCTTCCAAGAATGCTTGCAGCTGTCCCACCACGGCCCTCTCCACCACCTTCCCCAAGAAGAGGGTATTGGCAACTGACTTAAAGCTGTTCCAATCCAAAGGGTCCACAGCTGGTTTCCACAAATGCCTCTTTCAATGCAGCAGGAACCACCCCCTCATGTAGCAATGTGTTAACCACACTCCGAACCCAGCGAGTCATAATCCCTCTGCTATATTTGATAAAACAAAAGGGACAGAGTTTGAGGGGGCATGTGGTCAGATGCCAGGACCTTGTCCATGCCAGCCGATTAAAGGTAAAGGTAAAGGGACCCCTGACCATTAGGTCCAGTCGTGACTGACTCTGGGGTTGTGGCGCTCATCTCGCTTTATTGGCCGAGGGAGCCGGCGTACAGCTTCCAGGTCATGTGGCCAGCATAACTAAGCTGCTTCTGGCGAACCAGAGCAGCGCACGGAAATGACATTTACCTTCCCGCCGAAACGGTACCTATTTATCTACTTGCACTTTGACGTGCTTTTGAACTGCTACGTTGGCAGGAGCAGGGACCGAGCAACTGGAGCTCAACCCATCATGGGGATTTGAACCGCCGACCTTCTGATTGGCAAGTCCTAGGCTCTGTGGTTTAACCCACAGCGCCATCCGCGTCCCGCCAGCTGATTACGTTAGGTGAAACCAAACACATAAAACATCATCAATAGTGGCACTGAATACTTCAACTTGAGTTCAAGATTACTCCAAAGTCAAGTGACTTTATTTTCAAAGTGCATATCAAGTTGGTCACAGTGGGTCTTTGATGCCTCCAGATATCCTTCCCCCACACTGGCAGTCAGTAACCTCTGGACTGTTTGAGACAACTCCACCACTGCCTGCTAGAGGAAGCAGAAGGAAGAGGAGAGAACTCAGCCTCATAGCTGGGCTTGCAAAGCTTCCCTGCTGTTTGGGGAGGTATGACTCAGCCTAGAACCAGGACTTGTGCAGCCTTCAGGGACTTGTAGTGTTGGGGGAAAGTGTATGGAGGGAGGGGGTCAACCAAATGCCAGGTCTATCATGACCTGTGGGGCCTTGAGGCCGATCTCCCCAGAGGGAGAGAAATGCAAAATGGGTGAGGTGGCCATGTATGTCTTCCCAGCCATGCTCCATAACTTAAATCTCTGTGTCTGAGCACCCTTTCTTTGGTTCCAGTGCTTTCCCCACAAAAACTTGCTCTCTAAAGCTCAGTTGGAGCAAACGTCAATCCACAGAAAACCCAAACTGATGCTCTGATTCAGCTTTAAAGAGTGGGTTTTCACAAGTAAGCTCAGCGGGGGAAAACAAAGTTCAGACATGGAGCTTTTAAGCATGGACCCATGCCTGGAAAGTGTGGGTCAAAAGGTTAATGTAGATATCCTTGAGCAGGCACACAAATCAACTGGTCGTAGTTTTCCTCACTACAGTGAGATATATAATACATACATTAAATTACCACATGCACATATTATGTACATCTTATCATGAGAATCTTTACTTATACGCAGAAAGAAGGAGTTTTATCTCCATATGGCAGGTAGGAAACTGAGGCTGAGAAAATGGCTGTTTGCCCAAGGACAACTTGTGACCTGAGATTTTGGCTGTGGACTTCTTGGTTTGCAGTTCACATTTTTTAGTGACTATATTATGCTAGAGGCCAGGCTGGGCTGTGGGGAGGCTATCATGAAGGAAGGAAGAATTAGGTTTTTTGTGTTCATCCCTGAGGACAAAAATGTTAAAAATGGAAATGTTAAAAGCAAAGTGAGAAAAAAAATATATTCTCACTTCAAAGTGAAATAAAATTGTTTTGAAAGGAGTCTTGGAATGCAATCTCAATGCAAAGAGAGCCTATTTAGAGAAAATGGGATCCATAAATGTCAACGACACCTGTAGGCTGCCTGTGAATGCCCCTGTTTTTTTGACAACTGCATTGATAAGCCACAAGCACATTAAAACAAACATGCTCACTTTATCAGGTTAGGGGGGGGAGCAGGGGAAGTTGCTGAGTTGGAAGAAGAACCTTTTGAAAATCATTTGTTTCCCTGCAAAGTGGCAGAAAAAAAGATTTTGGAAGAATGGAAAGCAAGAAATAATGGCTGCATACTCCCCCCATCACAATAGTTTTGGATTTTTAATTTCTCTCTTTGGGCATGGAGAGCAGCAATCAGAAGTCCTTCATTAAGTCCTAAAGTGTCTCAGTGCTATCCCATAACTCCTCTGAAGGGGAAAGTTCCATTATGAAACTGGTGAAGCTATTAACTCCCACTGATGTTAAGGGGAAAGACAACAGTCTGCACCCAATTTGTGCAGGGTTTTTTGTTTTGTTTTTGTTTTTGTTTTACCTTTAAAGCCTTAAACCAGTGCAGCAAACCCCCTTTGTATGCCCTATATAACCACCACGGGTTACCTTTCAGTTTTTGCGTGAGGTTAAGCTTAGATGCTTGAAGACTCAGTCAGAAGGTGAACAAATAAGAAAGATTTATTATACAGAACAGTGTAGATAAAACAAATGATGTGTTGGGAGATAATGTTCTTTCAGGAAATAGTTAACTTATTAATAATTATACTAAAGCTAGTGGATGTTACAGGCTTCTAAATAAGGTTGTAAATGCACAGCTTCTTTTAAACTTCAGTTGCTTATTTTATTACTCTTCAGTTAGATGTTACAGGTTTCTAGACTAGGTGGTAAATGCTCAGCTTATTTCCAGGTACTTCAGTTCCTTAACTTAATTGCATAGGTGTTACAGCTTAATACTTAGGTTCTTAAACAAGCTTAATGCACAGCTTCCTTCACAGTTCAATACTTTGGTTCCTAGCCAAGAAGATACTTTCTCTCAGTTTCTCAACCTCTTAACAATCACATTCCTGAGGTACTGCTAGCAGTATAACAAACCCAGGGGGTCACCACACCCCTCCGAACTGGTTTGGGAGCCTTTCTAGAATATTTATCATCTCCTGACTGAAATGAGACCTCAGTAGACTGTAACCTCACAGCTACTACTTCTGCTCAAATTCAGCCCCACCCCCAGTTAACTCCTGTCTGAAGGCTCTCCCAAGACACTACACACTGTCTTTCTACCTACGTTCAGAGACTTCTTTCTCTAGCTGTAGATATTTTCCTCAGAGTGGATGTTACACACAGAGACCAGAATCAACTCAATAACTCTCCATCCCCAAACTGTCTCTTAAAATATCTCACTCCAGCTCTTCCCCTTTAACTATCTCCTTAACTATCTGAACACTATTTCAGAAACTGATCCTTTTATTCTCCCTCCCAAAGTGCTGTCACCACCTCCCTCCCCCCTCTGCCTAGCTGTCTTGGTAGTCAATCAGAGAGAGGCTCCAGCACTTTGGTGGACCTCTGAGGCACTGCATCACCAGACTCTGGTCTAACTCAGCTGTCTATTGCAGCCAGCCTTTGCCAACCTAGTGCAGGATAGCTGTGCCTCAAACTGTTTGGGATCTTGATATATGAAAGACCACCTCTACTTCTGTGAACTTGCCCATGCATGCCGGCTGTTAGAAGAGGCCTGCCTTTATGACCCTAAGACTGGTGGGCACAAGAAGCAGGGTCTTCCTATTTGTGGCATCAGGGTCAGTTCCCCACTCCCCATGGGTAACTTGAAAATTGCTAAGGGTCTTGGGCAGATCAGCTCATGATTTTTCTTCCTGGTGCAGCAGTTGCAATATACTATGTTAGATGCTGAATGGTTTTTAATTGCATTTTTACAGATATAGGATGGACCACCAGAAGCAAGTTTGAGGACCACTGGTGGTCCTTGGTTGACAGTTTGGGAGCCCCTAACTTAGGTTATGGAGTTCCCTGCTATGGGAGATCTGACAGGCCCCCTCTCTGTCTTCAGGCATCAGTTGAAAGTGGGGAACTAAGAGTTGTTGAGGTATTTGATGAAGTTACTGTTGTTTTATGAATGCTTTGCTTAAAAATGCACACAGTGATGGAACTAAAAGGCTAAGTTGAAATGTATCATTGGATGAACACTGGATCCAAACAAGCAACTTTGAAGGTCCTTGTGCAAGCAAAATGTCTGAAGGATATCAGTGAAAGCCTTAAGAAGGTCAATGCAACTAGGAAAATTTATCAGGGGGCTTAATCAAAACTTTTGGCTTCAGCCGCAGCCAAAGGGAGAAAGGTCATTCTGGTAGGAGATGATGGGATGGCCCCAGACTGTTTAACTGGAAGGGACTGCTTAACTGGAAGGGAGATCCTTTTCACACCTTCATAATGCAAAAGCTCGGTAAAATTAAAAATAATAATATTGTTTGCTATACAGCATCAGGCTCCCCCCCCCCCCATTTTCAAAATGTGTGTGTGTGTGTGTGTGTGTGTGTGTGTGTGTAATATATCAACAGCCAAATGCCACAGGAAAAACCACTTTTGCAGCTGGAATTATGATGGGGCACCTAAGAGCAATAGACATAAATGGTATTTTAAATGCTGCAGTTTCAGAGGTACTTTTCTGCTGAAACTAAGAGAAGGGGGAGGAAAAAATAGGTTTGTTTAGTGGTAAGCAAAGCTAACATGACAGCAATATGAGGCTATCACCACCAGACCAGTTGGTCTTCCAGGAATATCTGGTAAGAGTTTTTAATAATAGATGCTGTTTCTCTACTGGGGTTTCTCCCAATAAGTCATAATAAGACAAAATTGTGGCATAAACCCCAAAAGGGGAAAAATACTACATCTATTATTAAATTCTTTTTTCCCCGTTAGTAATTTTGCCCATGACCTTGTAAAAAAAATTTTTTTTCATGATTTTTATGGTGGAAAGCAATCATAGCAAGGATAAGGGTTACAATGTTGAGGTTCCAGTGGGCTCCTGCTGATTCTTTCTCCATTACTTTGATAGCCAGGTTATTATGTCCACAGGAAGAGACCATTATCAGCCATCTTTGCCCAGTAACCCTTTACATTACTGATCCTATACATCAGCAGGCAGAGAGCTGGAGCTGGGTTGAAGGGAAATGACTATGCCCTGCAATCCAAGTTCCCTGTCTTACTGCAGTACAGGGTGAATAATTCATTCAGACTGAGGGTCGCATTTCCTTCTGGGCCACCTTACATAGGGCACATTCCAGTGGTGACCAGGGCCAGAGGCATAGGTGGGCGGTCCAAATAATATTACACTTAGCTTTGCATAGTAGAGCACTTTCTGCACACCTGCACCCCTCTCTATCCTTCAACCACACAAGCAAGAAGAATCATCAGACACATTCCAATCCAACAAACAAAGAGGATGTGAATCAAGGGACTCAGCTACATTAGTAAAGAAAAAGCATTTTAATGCATTATAACACTGTGACACCAGTTGGCGCTGTGGAGTTCTGTCTTTCGCCAATGTGATTTCCCACTTTGCAGTTTGCAACGCATTTTCCTGAAATGCTTTTTTGATGTGTCATGATCTAGCCAAGGTCAGGCAGGAATATGGTCTGTGGGTGAAAATGCAGATGGGAAGCGTGTGTTTCTTGCAGAGAATCCCAAGGGTCAGACAGAGGGGGCATGTAGAGTCACATTTGACTCCTGAGCCTTAGGTCTCGTAGAACTATAGAGTTACCGTAGATAGGATCCCAAGGGATCCTAGTTCACACCCGTGCAATGCACAGGTGGGTTTCTTATATGCAAATTCTTTGTATGCTTCTTATCAGTGATTTCCCCCTCCCCCCTAGAAAAGTAGGTGCCGGTACTCACCATAAAGTTGATACAGTAAGTGCTACAGTTTTTAACAACAAAAAGAGGGGCCAATACTGTGTATCCTTGAGTACCCCCTGGGGGGGGAAAGCATTGATTCTTATTCAGAAGCCATACCTCTGATGTGCAGTGGGAATGAGTTTCAAGCAAGTATTCGAGGAAAGGAGAATTATGATTAGGTGGTAGAGCTTCTTTGTTGAATGCAGAAGTGCCCAGGTCCTCTGGCACTTCAGGTGCAAGCAACAGATAGCAGGTGGCAGGGAAAACCTCTTCCTGAGATGCTAAAGGTCAGCAACCAATCAAAGTAGGCATTACTGGGCTAGACTGACAAATAATCTCACCTTGGCCAAGGCTGCATCAAATTCCAGGACATAGGATTGTAGTTTTGTTGACCGGATGTGAGGAACGTTTATGACACTTTGGGCTTTTTAGCTTAGGAGAAAAAAATGTGACCAAGAGAGGGACATGATATGCATGGTGTGAAGAAAGTGGTCAGAAAGAACTTTTAGAACAGGGACGTCAAACTCCCAAGAGACTGCGATCTACTCACAGAATAAAAAACTGGCAGTGATCTACCCTTTTTTCGGGGGGTGGGTTCAGGTCAAAAATGTTGAGCTTACTTTAGGGGGGAAAGGAAAAAGTCACTCACCAAGAGATCGATCAGGAAACAAACAACCTCACAGCGAAAACTCCGTCTTCCGTTCTAGTGATCATGTGCGAATGGAGGACGGGGCAAGGGAGCGGGTCCGGGTCCTCTTTTTCCCATGCAAAGGAAAAAGAGCCCGTGATCAACCCAAACCTCCCAGGGATCGACCAGTTGATCGCTGTCCACCTGTTGGACACCCCTGTTTTAGAATATTAGAACCTGGAGCAATCCAATGAAGCTAAATGTTGGGAGATTCAGTATAAAAGGAAAAACAGCTTCACCCAGCACATGCTCAGACTCTGGAACTCACTACCACAAGATGCCATGATGGCCATCAACCTGGATGTCTTTAAAAGGGGATGAGACAAATTCATGGAGGATAAGGCTACCAGAGGCAACTAGCTCTGATGGCTATGTTCTACTTCTACTGTAGGAGGAAGTATTGTCTCTGTATACCAGCTGCCAGGAATTGCAAGTGAAGAGAAAGCTTTTGCGCTTAGGCCCTTGCTTACAGGCTTCTTATTGGCATCTGGTTGACTACTGTGACAACAGGATGTTGGACAAAACGAGCAGGCCCTTATTACGCTTCTGAAACTTTAATTGAAAGGAATAAATATTTGCTCCAGACTTTGCTCTATTTCTGATGCTCAATCTGTTCGTATTGCGATGTCAGATTGGTTTGGGGAGAGCTTTTCTATCATTCTCAAGAAACAGGCAATGAATATTAATTGCAGCACTGTGTTTATATGATTCTCCTTTACATCTCAAAAGGGAAGATGGGACTCATAGTCCCTGAAACCTTGACATGACTTGATAAGACCCCATTTCTGTTAACACAGTGTAGAGTTGTCAGAAGGTGGGGGATCATATATTTTTTGCATAGCAAATACAGGATGGGTACCCTTGAGCTAAGCAGCAGGCTTGCCAATTTATCACCTTGAAATGTCAGAGGGCAAGTGTTGTCAGAATATTCAGAAGAGATCACATTTGAAATTATGATCCCAGCATTTGATATTTTAGATGAAATTAAACCTGCCATCCCCCTAAAAGTGACTATAGCCCGTTCTTACAGTATTACAGCTGACACTGTTATATAGCACCAATAGTAAAATTGGTTTGATGTCTTGTTTTGTTTTTACAACAAATGGTCCAGAAATTTCATGAAATAAATAAGATAGCTGCAGTTATGAAGTTAAAAGTGACAATGTTTGTACTAAGAAGGTCTCTAGTAGACACATGAGGCTTGTAATTGACCACATTTGTAGCGGGAAATAGAATGGCAGAAGAGAAAGCAGGGTTACGTCTCCACTTCCCCTTGAATGAGCCTTATGCACATACTTCTTAATGCACATAAACTCCCTTTCATAATGATGCTGAATTTTTGGCTGCTAGGACATGGCTAATAGATCTGCCAAATGTTGTAGCTCAGGGAAAGCAAGCTTGGTGCCTCTCCCATCACCTTTGAGCATTGTACCTACTGGTTGTGGCTGATTGGGGGACGGTCAAGTCCAATATCTGGAAGGCACCATGTTGGCTACTGGTGTAGCTCCTGCAGACATTCCCACTTGCCCCTCAATATATTTACCACTATGTTGTAGAATAATTCATTTTAATTGGAACTTCTTTTTTTAACTTCTCCTTCCATTTCTTGCATCCCCCATTTTTAAAAAGAGATTGGGGTTTTATGTTGAAATTTCATTCCAAGCTTGGCTTGATTTATGAATAAGGAAAACATTGGCACTATAAATATCACCTTTTTATCCCCAACAACTTATCTTTAGGCTGCCTACCTTTCCTACAGCTGCAAGAAGGTTTATTGCCACTGAAGATGAGACTGGATTGTTTCTGCCTTCCTTGTATAGATTTCACAGTGCTGTGCATGCAGACTTTGGAGTTTATTTGAAGTGTTTGTTACTTAGTCCTTGAATCTGAGCCTCCTGAAAATATGTTCACTTTATAGGGAAGGGTGGATTTACCTGATTATCAGTGTAAAAGGAAAAAAAGGAAAGCTTTTCCAGTGATACTAAAATGATACATTTGGTCCCAAGCATAGCCACTGACCCAAAATATAGTCACTATCAGCACCTAGAAGCTTCTGAAAAAAAGTCAGTAAATCAAATTCACAGGAGATTGCTGTGGAGTCAACAGAGTATTGCTGGAACCAATACTCTGTATTTTATTATTTTATGTTTTAATGATTTTGTTGTACATAAGGATATTTTTAAATAGTTGGTGGTTTAGGATTACACTTTATAAAATAAATTTTAGGATTACAATATATAAAATAAAGTTAAATAAAGTAGAGGTCCAGTAATGTGCTCTTTTTGGGAAAAAGAATTTTGGCAACACATTAAGAACTGCGTGTCATCAGAGACTGAGAATGACATCAATTCTAGGAGATTATCTGGACTGTGTGCCCTTTCAAAGCCCTTTCAGGAACAGAAGAGTATTTCAGGTGTCCAACTTCTTCTCTTGTGATCGGCAGACAACAAGGCATCTCTGGATTGGCCAGGCCTGGTATACATACTTGGAGCCTAGCCTTTTGACTCTGCTTGGTCAGCGTTGTAGGACTTGGAGTTCTTGAGATGTCCTATGTATATCCCCTGCTGATACCCACAAAACCAGCAGTGGGGAAACTGTAGCTTATCAGACTTCCCCATTTGGTCCCCAAGGCCATTTTGGCAAACCCACATCTTCCATCCTAACTGAGGCCATATGTGACCTTAGATGAGTAGAAGAGGAAAAAGAAGAGTTTAGATTTGATATCCTGCTTGATCACTACCCTAAGGAGTCTTAAGGCGGCTAACATTCTCCTTTCCCTTCCTCACTCTGTGAGGTGAGTGAGGCTGAGAGACTTCAGAGAAGTGTGACTAGCCCAAGGTCACCAAGCAGCTGCATGTGGAGGAGCAGAGACGCAAACCTGGTTCCCCAGATTATGAAACTACCGCTCTTAACCACTACACCACACTGGCTCTCAGTAGAATAGAGACACAGTTAGGTCAAAAGGTGGTTTTCTAACACCTGCAAAGCCCTGCACAAAGTCCCATGCATGGTGTTTCACAAGTCCCAACAATCAGTTGGTCATCGGGGCTTGCAAAGTGCTGTTCTGTTGCCTAATTTCAAACTAGATGTTCAAAGACAGGTAGGTGGCCCCTTTCCCACTTGGTTGAGGGCAGGAGAGGAAAGGATCCAGCCTCTTAGCCAGATCCTGTTCCACATCCCTGTACTATACAATAGTTACTCAGAAAAACACTATTGCTCAGATCCTTGTAAGGCAGAGATGAGAATCCCAGACTTGCAGGCTGAACGAGGTCTTCCAAGCCTCTCTATCTTGCCCTCAATACTCACCTGCCTGAGGCCACACCTCTCACCAATTCTGTTCTGCACCATCCTCAAATCCATTTGCCTTCTATTCAAGGAGAATGGCTGTAACCCAGTGGCAGGACATTTGATTTGCATGCAAAAGGAGCTAGGTTGAATCCCTGCTATCTCCAAAATGGACCAGGGATGAGCAAATTTGACAATTTGGGTTTCTCTCATTTCTCCTTTTTTTCAGGCTTAAGTTCAGTTTTCCACATCAATTTGTATTTCTAAACATCCTCATCAGCATTTTTATGTGAATTTCTCTTTACAAATTTTTTTACCTGCAGTTTTGCCTAATATATACATATTTGCAAAGCAATTTCCCGTAAAATAATGCATTTTTGTCTTTCATGTTTCCTTATCAATGCATTTTAATTCATGCTTTCCTCTAGTTCATGTATTTTTGTAAACATGACTTGGCTGGAGAACTGCATTGCAGTATTTTTTTTAAAAAAATGCAAATTTTGAAGAATAGCTGTTTTTGCTTTGTGCATTCTTTTTGAAAGGGAAAATTAGGTACATTCATAATTAAATGTGAACTGAAATAGATTTCATCCCCCATTCCTAGGTAGGACTGGGGAACACCCCTACCTATAAGCTTGGACCTGCAGTCTCATCCTGTTCGAAGGAGCTTCCAGACAGGTTCTAGGCAGCATAGGTGAGTCACAGAGCACTCACTCTGAGTGCAGAATGTCCCAAGTTCAATCCCTAGTATTTCCAGGTACCGCTGGGAGATAACCTACTCTGAAATCCTGCAGGGCCACTGCCACTCATCATAGACAATCATGAACTAAATGGACAAATGTTGTCGTTGTTTAGTCGTGTCCGACTCTTCGTGACCCCATGGACAAATAGCCTAACTCAATATAAGGCAGCTTCCTATGTTCCTATATCTTCCTGTCCATCCTATGTCCAAAAACAAAAATACACCTGAATCCCCCCCCATCAAACCCCCCCCCCCCATTATGGGCCTCTGTTTTCTAGGATCTGTGCATTGCTTTGTGCAGGTCATCTGTATGGATGTCAGATCCTCTCCTCCTCCAAGCTACCTCCAGCTGTCTTTCTCTTCTGCTTTGCATTTCTTCCAAGGTTTTTGATGTTGAAATGCATTCATATTTCTTATCAGGACTCAGTCCCTGAGCATATGAAACTTTCTCAAAGAGAAAAGCATGTAGCCAGTTATCCAACACTTATATTTTATTAAGGGTTTCAAAAGGAAGCTTTCTGTCTTTCGCCTGCCATCGCCGGCACAAAATATGTTTCAAAAGGCTGATTTCTCTTCTGCAGAACGATTCATAAACTTTATTCTAAGATGCCAGTGCCGCTCTTTGGGGGGTTGCAGATGGGCTGTAATCAAATGGAATGAGTGATTTCTTACCTGTAGTTCCCACACAGGAGGCTTCAGTGGAGTTTGGAGGATAGTCGTTCCGTATCTTGGCAGCAAAGAAAATGCTTTCTTCTTCACAAGAAATGTTCTTACTTTGGAAGGGAGGCTGATAAACTGATGGTGATAAGACCTGCCACAGAGAGAAGATAAATGTAATATGAAATGCGGGGGGCGGGGGGGGCTCACAGTGCAATCCTATGTATTGTGCAGTACTACTCAGCAGTAAGTCGTGTTGACTTCAGTAGGAAATACTACTAGGGAAGCCGGTGTAAGACTGCGGCCAAAGGGTACAATCCTGTACCCTCTCTGGGTGTATGTCTGGGAGTATAACTCAGCCGGACTTTCTTTTGAGTGGAACAGGAGGGAAGAACTTTTTCTAGCTTGCAGGCTGCATTGTCCCATGTTTAATTTTCCAAGGAGCTGTTGGTGCTGATGGCAGGTTCAGCCAGGGGCAAAAGTCGGCATGGTCAGAAGAAATTTGTGCGTGGAGCAATACATGTAAAACCAGCATTTATACAAAAGGCTACATTCCAGTCTGAGGGCCCCTTTCCCCCATGTTTAACAGGGGGCTGTATGTGCTTGAGGAGGGCGCAGCCAGATGCAAAGGTAGGTATGACCTTGCAGACAACCAGTCCAGTATCCACACCACCAACCAGATGAGGAATGTCCGCTGGGAGGAAAGCAGAAATTAGAAACACAATGGTGCACTTGCATCAGCACAACCGTGATCAGTTTGGTTGCACCAAGTGTGGAGCTTCTGGGGTACCACAGCAGGCACCACAACTATGAAGTCTAATGGACAGTGAGAGGCAGGGAGCACTGGATTTTGGCATCACACAGGTCACTGCTGAAATTTGAGATGGCAAGGTCTACTACTGTTACAGTGCTCTGCACAAAATCTGGGGGGGGAAATGGGAGTGCTGGAGGGCAGGAATCAGTTTCACAATAGAAACTACACCAAGTAATTGAGAGTTTTGGAAGAATCCCTAGCCTGTATGCATTGGAGGAAGCAAATCTCGCTGTATGTAGTTTACAAGAGAGTATACAGATTGATTAGTCCCTGCTGACCCAGAAAGCGACCAGAGGGTCTCCCATCAAAAGTATATTTACATCTGTCCCCAAATAGATTCATCCCAGAGAGTAAATTCTGCCCTCCACTAAGTGAATTACTCCATAATCCTCATGTGGTTTATTTAATAGTGTTCCACAGCCCTGTATTTACCAGCAAATCTTATTAAGCAATCTCACTTTCAACTGTTAGGGACCTGCCTGTTAATCCAAAAATCTTTTTATACACAGGAGCTAACAGCATCACAGAGAAGAATTCATTTTGATTGACAGGTTGGCAATAGGAAATAATACCTGAAAATTGCCAGTGAGAAAATGATGGAGACCCAATCAAGCTTTTCCATCTTCCTTTACAAACCTCAGTCCCTTATTTATTTCTAGGGCTTCTGTGAACTAACCAGGAAGAAGAAGAAGAAGAAGAAGAAGAAGAAGAAGAAGAAGAAGAAGAAGAGAGCTTCTACCTAAAGAGAAACCACTTAATAGTCACTAATGCACAGACAAATATACTAAATGCGATCTGGGAAATCTATCTAAGACATGGGTGACTGCACTGGGAAATTGGGGTTGAAGCATAGAGCAAAGACACAATCCACCAGGAAGCATTCTGTTGAAAATAATAAACATAATTGGAGTGTGTGTGCATATAATCTAACTCAGGGATGGTTGACTGGAGATCAGAAAGCCAGATCCAACCAGGATGGAATTTCCCATGGCCCCCTGACAGACAGCTCTACCAAACTTCAATCATATTTTGGTAAAAGGCTTGTCACTTTTTCACATATAAGGAAAACACTGATGCTTCCAGTTTGCAGGAGCTGCATTTTATTACTACTACGACTACTACTAATTTAATTGCCTTCCACACACATGTCTCAAGGCAATGCACCAAATGCAAACGCAGCTTAAAAACAATGATACATGAAATAACAGCAGATAAACTTAAAAACAATAAAAAACAGACACCTGTGGCAGAGACCTATTTGTCCAGCTAGGAAATCTTGTCGGAACAAAAATACCTTCAATTGTTTCCAGAAAGTGCAGGTTGTGGGTGCCTGTCGTATCTCAGCATGAATGCTGTTTCACAGAACAGGGGTCAAAAGACTAAGTTCAATTCGGTTCTGGTACTGAAAACCAATTCCTAGGCTTGCAGTGTGCTCAGATGCACCCTGTTCTTTAATTCTAATGGTATGTCTTTGACACCTGGCTCTGGCTGGTAGATCCTGGGTTTTAGAGAATTATAGGGAAAAAATGTAAACAGGAACGGAAATTGCCAATGTTCACTTATTCATCCCATGTCTGCAAAGAAAATCAATTCATCAGCTGTTATTGATATTTGTTGGTGCTGCTTTCAGCACACAATTTATAAATAATTGATTCTATATTCACCATTTGCATTGTGTTTCTCTTGCATTGAAATGAATTGGGTGGGATAATATAATGGCTATGTAATTTCACCACAGCAGGCAGCAAGGTGAATAATGAAGCTTTTGGTGAAAGATGAACTGTAGCAGGATGGAAACAATACTGCTTGCAATTAATACTTGGGGAATGAAAAACAGTGCCCTCTTACAACCCCGGAAGTGACACGCTTGAAGTCTTCCCACCTCTTCTCCTGTTCTACAGGACTGATAATCAGCTAGATTTGGATTTGAAACCTCCATTGAAAGAGAGTGACAAATTCAGTGCAGGTTGGAGAAAAGGAGAAAGATAAGGGACAACAATGAAGACCCTAAGTGGCAACAAAAAACATAATCAAAGCAACTCCTTGTGGCTTATCATCTGGAAGGCCTCTGAGACACAGAGTCAGTCCTTGCTCCTTGTGTTCTTATTGGTCCAAAGCTCACAAGCTAAGGTCTGAGGCTGCTGGCATGGCCTCCTTGGCAAATGTATGAGGGTTAGTGTGTTGGACTATGAACTGGGAGACTTGGGTTCAAATCCCCACTCAGCCATGAAGTAACCTGATGAATGGTGCTGGCCGTAGCAGCTGGTGGAGTATTAAGTCCCAACAGAAAGCTCCTGGACCTCAAACCTGGAATCTGTATCTTTCTTGACTGTGGTTGGGATTGTATGAACACTGTTGTGACTTTGTGGGTTTCGGGGGGGGGGGGTTAGTCAGGGTTAAAACCTAATGGAGTATTCAATTTTTGAAGTAGCCAGACCAGCTTCTTGGTAAATGGACCTAAACATAGTCACTGGTCTGACAAAAGAAGCTCCTCTGTTTCAGAGGGCAAATTGCCCCACACCCTCATCTGGCAGGTAGTGAGAAGGACAATAGCAGAGTGGTGAGTGTGAGAGCTGGGCTGGAAGGTGTCAGAAGCTTGAATGAGAGTCATGCTTGACTATGTTTCTATGGTGGACTCTCCTTCATTGGAGGTTTTTAGGCAGATGTGATTGATGGCCATCTGTCATGTGCATCTGTGGGGGCCTTTGATTTGAGGATGCTAATAAATGCAACAAAACCTTTCCATGTGCTCCTGGAGGTCAAACAAGAGACCGTCTTCTCCTTTTGCAGCAAATTTCACTTCATCCCAGCACACCCTTAAATAGTCTGGGTTTGTTTGTGTGTTGTGTACAGCAGTAGACATTTTGTTCACCTCGCCCATTTCTGAAATGCCAGCCAGGGTTGCAGCATAAAGGGAATCCACAGTTAAAAGCTTGGTGGTTGAGTAGGAGACTTGAGGAGGTTTACAAAATGTTCCACCCATTAAAAAGGGGGGGGGGGAGGTTTGTTTCTCTCTGTGTGCTTCACTCTCAGTCAAGCTATTTTTAAAGTATAAGTCCAAACCATAGCCATGAGCATATATCCCTTGATTTCACGCATACTCCCACATCGTCTATCATCATCTAATTTAGCTATCATTCATTTATTTACCACCTCTGCTGCTGCCTTCTCTCTGCTGACATTAGCTTTATGAAAATGGCTTCCAAACTATGGTACTTTATGGTGCAGAAACACGATTTGCAAGATCACCTGGCTGGCTCAATCTGCTGCCACATGTTACAAGGAATAACCTCAAATGGTCTTAAAGTCACAGTGCCATTATGAGATGCTGGCACGCAGCATGTGAAGTAACACCATCTGCTGGGGTGCAGGGTTCTAGTAAATCATTCAAAACTTTGTGTAATATTAATAAAATTCCTTCTGTCTTGCAACTAAAAAGTAGCAGAGAGATGAACGCAATTTGACTGAAATAGGCCAGTGATTCCCAAACAGTGTGCTGGAGCAGACTTAAGAGGGATGGAAATGTGCTTTCAAAGATGAAGGTACCATGTTGGATGCCTGAAGTCAACACTATCTACCTATTGGAGCAGGGTTTAGTCTTCCACTTTTTGGCAGCATATTATCCCAAGGTATGAGGATTCATCAGGTGTCAATGCATTACAATCAAAGTTGCTGGGAGCTGTTGCTGCTGGACTCAGGAACTCTCAGTGGTGACAATCCTGGTTTACAGGACAGGCAATAAAGCAGGAGTGGGATAACTGTTTCAGGGCCACATTCCCATATGGGCATTCTTCTAGGAGTTGCATGCCAGTGGTGGGCATGGCCAGAGGCAGATTTATGCATGACCAGAGCATTGAATGAGCCTTTGTACACTAGGATACATTCCAGCAATGCACAAACCAGGTTTCTGCCCCTCCACATCTCTCCATCCTCCATCCACACAGTCAAGAGGCCCTGTCACAGCTCAAGACATAGCTCCTTCTTCAAGCATCAAATGCACCTGCAAACTGAAGTGCGTAAAATGACTACTGTGGAAATAGACTTTTCAGTAGTGGCCTCCCACGTGCAGCATGATCTCACCAGAGAATGCTCTCCTGACACCTCCCTATTTTGGTGTCAAGCAAAGTTTTTTTAAAAAAATAATATTTCCCAAGGCCTTTAAGCACCATTCTAACCCATGTGTATTATTATTTTAATCTCTGATTTTCATGGTGCTTTAGTATAGTTTTCTGGCTCTCTGTTCTGAGTAAGACGTAAAACTATGGCTGAAACTATATTGTGGTCTGCTCTAACATAGCTGCCTTTGTTTTATTAGTACTGCCTTTGTTGTACTGTTGTTAGAGTATTATTGAACTGGGATACACACACACACACACACACACAAATAAATAAATAAATAAATATCAGTCAGCTGCAATGAGGATGCCTTTCCATTGTGATGGAACTAGAAGCTGAGTGAGAAAATGTGTATCAGGAATGAAGTACATGTGGTTCCCAGCCATTGCTGGATTACAGCTTCCATCATCCCTAGCCATTGGGCCTACTGGCTGGGGCTGATGGGAAGTGGAGTGCCATAGGTTTTCCACTCCTGAAGTACATAGTCATCAGGTTGGGTGTCTTCATCAATATGGGGGGATCTAGTACTCTGATTGATTGAAGGGGATACAGGTGGCGCTGTGGTCTAAACCACAGAGCCCAGGGCTTGCCGATCAGAAGGTCAGCAGTTCGAATCCCCGCGACAGGGTGAGCTCCCATTGCTCGGTCCCAGCTCCTGCCCACCTAGCAGTTCGAACGCACATCAAAGTGCAAGTAGATAAATAGGTACTGCTCCTGCGGGAAGGTAAACGGCATTTCTGTGCGCAACTCTGGTTCGCCAGAAGTGGCTTAGTCATGCTGGCCACATGACCCAGAAGCTGTCTGTGGACAAGTGCCGGCTCCCTTGGCCTATAGAGTGAGATGAGCGCCGCAACCCCAGAGTTGTGCGCAACTGGACCTAACGGTCAGGGTTACCTTTACCTTTACCTAGTACTCTGATAAGCTTAGTGGGTCATCATGTTCTCTAAGAAAGGGCTAGACACTGTTTGATGGACATAGTCTTTGCAATGCAATGATAGGTCAAAGAGTTTGCAAGAGAGAGTAAGAGTCATATATACTCTTTGCAGGTTGAAACTAGGGAGAGACAGTGTTGTGAATTGGTTTGGTTCAGCTACCATATGCAGCAATGTAAATACTTTCTAGATTTATCAATCATAGAGAGAGCATAGGGAATTGTATTGCTTCCATGTGCTTTAAGGTTTCCTAATCCTATGCATCTAAGCAAGCAAATTGGGCCCCAGAAGTGCATTCCTCTCTTCCAAATGGCTCGAATGCTTCACCAGCTGTCAAGATGGGAGACACCTAACAGTAGTAAGATGTTGCTTGCAGCTGGGTATGTATAATGTAGACCTGCTGGAAATGTCTCATTTGTCTTGACTGCTTTCGTATTTCAATTGCTTACATAATTGGGGAGGACATGCATAACAGTATGTCTGTATACAAGACTTGCAGAGAATATATTTTTAAAGATACAACTACATTCTAGGGTGGGAAATGCAACTCTGTTCTATGAAAAATAATATGCAAGAGCTTGAGAGCCATAATTTCTTAACAGTTTCTGAATATCTCTCCCTCCTTCCATCTCTTCCCTCTCTCCTTTCCCTGCCTCCTGTATATCTTTTTGTGCCACACCCTTCCATTTTCACCTCCTTGCTAATAAGCATGAAATTAAGTTGACTGTCATAGAGTGCAGAGGACTGAAGCCTAAATCCTCATACATTTTAAAATCATAGACAGCTATAATGTGGAACAGCCAAAAACCAATGTGTATTATGGAGGATTTGAGAAACAGATCCTTTCTCAATATGGAGAGTAAGGACATAGGAATCTGAGTTAGACCACTACACTGACTGGTACTGGCTCTCCAGAATTTCAGGCAGGGTTCTATCCCAGTCCTACCTGCAGATTTTGGGGACTGAA
This sequence comes from Podarcis tiliguerta, assembly GCF_965153285.1. Lineage (NCBI taxonomy): Eukaryota > Metazoa > Chordata > Lepidosauria > Squamata > Lacertidae > Podarcis > Podarcis tiliguerta. The sequence continues at coordinate 34,148,763 of NC_139553.1, forward strand.
CCTTCTGCATGCAATGTAAATACTCTACCACTGAGCTATGGCTACAAGCACAAAAGGTGTCTCACTAATTTTAATCAGTGAGATGCTGGAATGTATGCCCTTGACACTTGTGAGATATAATGGGGCAGGAAGGCACGCACAGTCCCCAGCAGCACCGTCACTGCTGGGAAAGAATGACAAAACACAGTTCCAGTTTCCAAATGATTATATGCTATAGTAATACACTTGTACATGATTTCAGCAAATGGGTTCACAGAGTGAGCTGTGTAGTGTGGATGAATTTATACGGAGTGCATTTCTCTGGAGGTTACAGTGAGCAGAGACAACCAACAAAAGCCTACCAACCTCCAGCTATCTTTCAGAACATAATCTGAAAGGCACAACATCTATGTTTAACAACTGTGTATGAGGCGCAACAGTTGATTTAGTTCTCTGACTGGCCTAATGAACAATCTTTCCAGCTTAGCACTGAAAGGGCATCTGGAAATCATCCCCCTGGGCAAAAAGAAACTAACTCTGCCAGCTCTGGACCTCTTCTGGGGTCACCCAGGAGCACCCAAGCGAGCTGCACGCTTGCATTGCATTTCATTTGATTGTCACCAATTAGTGAAACAATAACAATCCTTACAATCTGTTAGATGTTGAAGCTGCTCCCTAACACAATTAAAAGGCTTGCAACAAATGTGAGCCACAATGAGAAATGTAGCCCATTAAGTCCCATTTAATCAGCTCACAATTTCCACTGTTGCCTGGCATGTCCCCCTAGGACCAGACTGAAATAATGGCAGTAGTTACCTCATTCTGCTATTTCTTGATTGATTGACAAGCTGCAGCACAGTCAGCCACACTCCTCCACCATTTTCCCAGTGGGGGGCATAGCACAGTAGTGATATGGAGCTGTAATGATGCTGCTGCTGCTGCAGTCACTATTATATAAATATGACAAGAACTTTCTTTGCTATGTGGAGCAGCATTTTTCTTCCATGTTTCATCTACTGTTTATATGCAGTAGGTCTAAGGGACTTGATTTTTAACGATCAAAATCCGTAAAAACAAACAAACCTAGGTCTCAGAAAGCATTGTCTCTGAGCATGGTATTTACAAATGGGGGTTAAATTTGGTTCACTTTGCTCATGTGAATTAAATCCTAACTAACTAACTAACTAACTAACTAACTAACTAAATCCTAACTAACTAAAACAATATACAAGCTCAAGAAGCTAACATTTGAAATCTGCATCTTTGCAAATGTTGTGATGTTGCAGCAGCAGCAATGCACAGATAATTGAAAATAGCACACCTATGAGCATTATATTTGAGGAAATTGTGAGTTTGCAACTTATGGAAAATTGCAAACAAAGCTGTGTATGGATGGATTAATGCCCATTAAAATGCTGCTGAATTTGTACAAGGACTTCCTTTAAAATAAATAATAAATCACAAGCTGAAGCAGAAATGAAATTTAACATGGACCGGGACTGCGAGAAACTAAGACTGACTGATGTCCACTCCCAACAGTACTATTGCTTGTAAACTGGTACTGCTTGCATTCACATGCTCCATTTTGAAATGCACACTTCAAACATCTGAGGTGCACTTTGTATAATAGGCAAAGTGGCTCTAGACTTTATGGAACCAGTGGGCTTGTCTTTGAGTGGGTCCCATCCTGGCTTTGCAAATGCTCCCCTAAAAGAGAAGCATCTATGAAAAAATTGGACTAAGGGGATTGGAACTTTCCCTGAGCGTTGCTGCTAAAATGTAATAAAAGCAGCAATGGAGGTTACCGTATTTTTCGCTCTATAAGACGCACTTTTTCCCTCCTAAAAAGTAAGGGGAAATGTGTGTGCGTCTTATGGAGCGAATGCAGGCTGCATGGCTATCTCAGAAGCCAGAACAGTGAGAGGGATCGCTACGCAGCGCTCTCTCTTGCTGTTCTAGCTTCTGGCTTAGCCACGTGAAGCCTCTGCAGGGCACGGGGAGCCTTCATCCCGCTGCCCTGAGGAGGCTTCGTGCGGCTATCCCAGAAGCCAAAATAGCAAGAGGGATCGCTGCACAGCGCTCCCTCTTCCTGTTCTAGCTTCTGGCTTAGCCCCTCTGTCCCTTCCCCCACCTCCTGGAAAAGCCCACAAGAGCTGCGCGGAGCGTGCATGCAGCTCTTGGGGGCTTTTCCCCGAGGAGGGAGAAGGGCAGCCCATCAGTGACAGGCTGCCCTTCTCCCTCCTCGGGGAAAAGCCTGCAAGCGCCGCACACACACTCCACGTGGCTCGTGAAAGGGAGCGCTGAGCAGAGCCTGGGATGCATTCCCCCTCTAAAGACTAGGTGCGTCTTATGGTCAGGTGCGTCGTCTTATGGAGCGAAAAATACAGTACTTCCTTAGGGCAAATGGGGCACTGCCCCATCAACCTTAGTCTCCTCAGTCAGTCTGCATCTACCTGCCTTATTACTTACCACCAGTTCAGGTTCCAGCAGTGGCTGCCAGCTTCTTCCTCCTCTTTAGTCTCAGATGTGCCCATGTAAAACTCAACAGGACGGAGGATGGAAGCAAGATTAGAGTTAGTTGACTTTGCTGTCCTTAGCTCTGCCTCTCCCTCTGCCTCCATCTACAGTTGGCCTTGTTGCCTTCCACCATACCAGTCCAAATGGACACTATCCCCCCCAAAAAAGGGGTGTGACAATTTAGGCCCTTTCAGAAACTCAATTCCAGGTAAAAAACCTGGGGGTCAGCAACCAGAAACGAATGCACAGTAAATCAGCATTGGATAAGAGAGAAACAACTGAATTAGGAATTCAGGTATTGATTAAGTGGCCAGGAATGTGGTTGTAAATAGTTGAATTAACATCGAACTGATGTGGTATGCTGTTTGTAATGTCTAGCTGTTGCACTATGCTTTATAAGTAAATTATAGCTGATGTGGTGGGCGCTGCTACTTAAACTGTTTTATATGCTCTCTGCTTTCTCCCATTACAAATCTCTGTATTTTGAAAATTGCCTATTATTGCTGTATTCGATTGTGCTGCTTTGGATCTTCAGCAACCTTTCCCATGATGGAGTTGAGTGTTTTCTTGGTGCAGCACTAACAAGTACTTCAATAGCAATTTGCTTTCCCAAATTAACCTGCTTTGACCAGTCACTTCAACAGCAAAAATACGTCCTTTCCCCTCCACCCCACTTTACCCATGTAGGCAGGGGTATTAGGGGCAAACTACATGTTACATTAGGGACGTGGGTGGTACTGTGGGTTAAACCACAGAGCCTAGGACTTGCCGATCAGAAGGTCGGCGGTTTGAATCCCTGTGATGGGGTGAGCTCCCATTGTTTGGTCCCTGCTCCTGCCAACCTAGCAGTTCGAAAGCACGTCAAAGTGCAAGTAGATAAATAGGGACCGCTCCGGCGGGAAGGTAAACGGCGTTTCCGTGCGCTGCTCTGGTTCGCCAGAAGCGGCTTAGTCATGCTGGCCACATGACCCGGAAGCTGTACACCGGCTCCCTCGGCCAATAAAGTGAGATGAGCACCACAACCTCAGAGTCGGCCACGACTGGACCTAATGGTCAGGGGTCCCTTTACCTTTTTGCATGTTACATTATTTCCACCTTGCTATAAAGTGTGCTTAAACTTCTCCCACCCCCTAGAAACTTCTTCTTTCCGCTCATTTGCCATGTTCGTTTGTGACATCACAGGAAGTTTATAGCCAACAGCAACAACCAGTGACACATCTGCATAGACCTTCCAGGCCTCAGAATTGTGAGGGCACCTCAGCAGTCGTGTCTTTCTTTGCTTTATTTATTTCTTTTAAAAAAACAGGAATGTCTGAAGCTGATGAGATTTTCTCAAAGACCAACTGCAAAAGTCATGAAGAGAACCTCATGACTTAAGCAAGCCAGCTGTTGGTTCCCACCCCCCGCTCCCAAGAAATAAATGCCTTTCTAAATTATTTATTTTGAAATAAAAGTATTTTAAAGAAATGACTGCAGAGGTGCCCCCACAATTGTGAGGCCTGGGGGTTGGGTCTGTGCAGATGTTGCCTCAGCTGTTGCTGTTGGCTACAGACTGCCTATGATGTTACAAACAAACATCTACCAACTGCCTGTGATGTCACAAGCAGACATGGCGAATGAGGGGAAAGAGGCATTTCCTAGGCGACGGGAGCAGCCCCAGGAAGTTGGGGGTAGGTAGGGCAGCTTGGGACACAGAAGTGAGTTGCCAACTTTTCACGCTCTCAGGGCTCCTGTGCTTATCTCACCTACACAGCTGCCAAAACAATAAAATGAAATCACAACTGATTTAGTCACCCCACCACCACAACTTATAAGAGTTTGTCTTTTGTTCTGCTGTCCTTTGGGCCACATCAATGAGGCCAAGAGGGCGATCTTGTCATCTGGGCAGCCCAGGAAAGCCACACACACCGCCCAGGCTTGCACCCTGGGGAGGCCACTTCAGTACTGCTAACACAGCAGTTTGACTTCATCCCCAAGAGGTGCCTTCCATTATCTCTCAAGGCAGATGCCAACAACGTGGGATGTGTGAAATTTGTGCCAGGAGCAAACCAGCCACAGCACACATACTTAGCTGACGGACTGGGTGTTGCTTAATTGGTTATTTATTTACATCCCTGGGAGGAGGATAGAATGCCTTTTCTCCTTCCCATCCCCTGCAAAATGATGAGGTTGTGTGATCATATACTGTAGATCAGAGAACTGGATTTGGCCAGGAAGCCAGATCCTTACCTTCTGTACCCATCCATTGAAGACCACATTATTTTAATAAACAAATTGCTTCCAGTCAGTACAGACACAGTTATTGTTCACATGGATGTCTGGAAGGTAATCTTTGACCCTCACCCAGCATCATAAGGACCAGGCTCTTGTTCTCTTTTTTTATAGAATAAATTCTTCATTCACAAGTAACTGAATGGATCAGGCTGGCTGAACTTAAGCCTTCTCAGTTAAAGGCACCAGGAATTATATTTTCTCCCTCAGGGAGCAAATAATTCTTCTCTATACAGGAAAATCTATAAGACGTTCACTGTGATGTGGCAGTAAATACAACCATCCAAAGAAGGCAGATGCAAAAAAAAAAAAAAAGGGTGTAGATGGATAAGAAATCCCTTACCAAACTGAAGCAAAGTTGCCATAAATGTTGTCTGCCCAGAGGAAAGCAATGGGAAACAAAAGCCACCAGCTTATGAGATCACAGCTCATAAAGAATGCATATAAAGAGGTCAGTAACCAAACAATGGTGCTCTTCTAGTTCATTTACAACACCCTTAGACTGTTAATCAGACCAAAATGTCAGCTCCTCCACTGCTTTATTCATGAGTATCAAATTTAAGAGCCTCTTTGAAGGGAGAAGGGATCAAATTAGTTGCCACTGTTTCTAGAACTCTGTTATATAGATGTTTTAAAAAGGAGCCTGGCAAGATGAGCTCTGCTGGATGCAACCAAACATCCATCTAACCCAGCACACAGTTTCCAACAATTGCAACCCAACAGAGAAGCCCGCAAGCAGAAAATGAAGGCAACAGCCCTCGCCCATTGTTCGTCCCTCAGCAAAAAGCACTCAGAGATACACTGCCTCTGACCTAGTGGTTTAGTTGTACTACCATAGGGAAGGAGGCCATCTCAAAGATGTGGAATAACTAGTCTCATATAAGCAATATGCTTAAGTCTAATCAATGCATGAAATGGTTAATGCCATAGAGTAAAATGATCTGCCAGGCTTAGCTAAGTCACTCCTGCTCACGTTGGGGAAAAGTTACTTCTACTGTCTACCATGTGAACTTCAGCATGTAAGGAAGTCTCAGCTGGTTGCTCCAAGCTCAAACCACACGTTTTTTCTTTTTTTACACAGCCATCCTTGTGTTCTTATACCAAATAATTTAGGAATGTTCATGGCTTTGAAGCTAACCTAAATTTTGTTGCCTGCGTTTTCTGAATGCTGTATGGGACAGCACATAAATCTGATATCTGAAGATTTTGTAAGTAAACAATTTTTAGCTTTTTAAAAAAATGAACTACCATGGCCACGGATAGACCTATTTTCCATTAATTTACCATATCACCTTTTTAAGTAATGAAAGCCAGTGGTCACCATGACATCTTTGTGTAGCAAATTCCATACATTTATTATGTATTACGTGATGAAGTGTTTTCTTTTGCCTGTCCTGAATCTACTGTCAACCCATTGCGACAGATGACCCCCAAGTTCTAATAACTCTTATTCCCTTCTCACAAAATACTCACAACTGGTAACCTATGGCATTTCTTTTCTGCAGTCCACCTTGGACAGATGATCTGACCCCAGGTCCAAGCATTAGATCAATAATGCAACTTGTCTTTAATTAAGCACCAAGAACCTCTTTAAGTTTCATCAAACACAAGCCAATAACCACCAAGGACAATGAAAACATCTTGACCTAAGCAGTGCCTCCTCCTTACACATGTCTCCTCCAACTAGTAAGACTCCTTTCAACACCTTAATGCATCTGAGTGTTCACCATTTTCTCTTCCTTTGTGGGATTCCCATTGGAACTTGGTTGGCCAGTGTGAGAATAGGATGCTGAATTACGTGGCCCTCTGGTCTGCTCCAGCAAGGCTTACTTATGTTCTTAGGGGCCACACGTCAATGATGGGTGGGCACCCCTGTATCCCTCTGCGTGTTTCTACCACCCCTTCTCTCTTTTTCAGACACCCTCTTCTGTCTCTGTCTCTCTCTTTCAGCATATTGATTTTTACTGAATCTTCTTAAGGGGCTTTCTAGTTCTGTGGTAGCTAATATGGTGCCCTCCAGATGTTGCTAGACTACAGCTCTCATAATCCCTGAGCATGGACTGTGCTGTCTGGGGCTGATGGGAGTTGGAGTCAAGCGACATATGGAGGGAACTATGGACTGCCCCTGTTCTAATTACTCTGGCATCAAGTGAACCTGCCTATCTCCACCAACAAACGTCATCCCCCTTAAAATATATTGTGAGGGTTTTTTTGAAGGGTAGGGTAGGCTGCACATCTGAGTTCCTTCTAATTCTGGAATCCAGCTTCCCAGTGAGGTAATGGCCTAACTATGGGTAGTTAAGCTAACAAAGGAAGTGGCTCCACACCAGAAGGCAAATAAGGCAAAGGTAAAGGGACCGCTGACCATTAGGTCCAGTTGTGAATGACTCTGGGGTTGCGGTGCTCATCTCACTTTACTGGCCGAGGGAGCCAGTGTACAGCTTCCGGGTCTTGTGGCCAGCATGACGAAGCCGCTTCTGGCGAACCAGAGCAGCGCACGTAAACGCCGTTTACCTTCCCGCCGGAGCGGTACCTATTTATCTACTTGCACTTTGATGTGCTTTTGAACTGCTAGGTTGGCAGGAAGGCAAATGGATGCCCCCTATCTCCCAACTGCCTGGTAGTTAGAAAGACAAAAGCCAGAGTTGAGGTGTGTGAGGTAGAAGTCAGAAGCTGGAGGCAGCAGGCTGAAGCCTGTAGGGAGAGACATGCCTGATGTCTCCTGGAATCCAAAGCTTTGGCTATGGGAGAAGCAAGGCCCTCTTGGGGGAGTTAATATTGTGAGCCCCTAGAATTGTATAGTTGGAAGACACCCTAAGAGTCATCTAGTTCAATGCTGGAATTTCAAATGACACATCCATAAGAGATGGCCATTCAGCCTCTGCTTAAAAACACTGTCTCCACTGTCTCTCATTCCAAGGAAACCGAATTGTGGGTTACTCCTAGAACCTTGCATCACTCAGAAACTGGGGTGGCATGCAAAAATATATTACTTTTATTCACTGTGAAAACTTGTGAGATAGAGAATAAAGCAATCGTTTAAAAAATGCAAATAATTTATTGCACATGCTGGGGGGGGGATCTCTTGGTATTTAATGACAGTTTTATTATTTCAAATGTTGCATTACCATTCTCCTCTTCTAAGAATGTAAGAAATACAGAGGAGAGAGAGAAACTGGCCTAAAATATGTCACCTAGTCTGTGTGCAATTTGACAAAGGTTGTTTCTGTGCACATGTACTTGGGGAGGAGGGTGGTTTTGAGAAATAATGACGAACCGAGCACAGCTTAGCAAATGCAGCCAAGGGATATCATGCTAAATGACTGTCTTGGTTCCCTAGTCACTCAAAGGAATTCAGTATGGTTTAGACAGGCATTGCATCAAAGAATCTGTGTTCAAAGATTGTTGCCAATCATTTCGCAGGAATGTATCTGTGAGAACAAAATGAGGAATGCTTCATGAAAGTGCCATCATTCCACAAAAGTTTCTCTAAAACTTAACTTTTTAATCTGCTATAGATTAAGTGCCACCTGCCACTATCAAGTTATTTTTCTTGCTCAAATTCACACCTTGATTTATGATTGGGATGATGAAATGGCAGGTGTCCCAGGGAGTTAAAAAGCTTCAAGATTTCTGACTATATCTGCAGTTCTGTATACAAAGATTTTATTTGTAATGGACCTATCTGAATAAATCCCTTCCCAATCTTGTTTTATACAATTAAAAAATCCTTGTTCCATGTTATGCCAGCAAAGGGCAAACTGAGATGTTGTGGCCATGTTTGCATCAGGCAGTTGTAGCTGAATGGGAAGGAGGCTGAAAGCAAAACTAGATTAGGGACTAGAGATGGTTGAAGCTTTCGCTATTTCTCCATTTCTCATTTTTCCAATACTAAGTTTAATTTCCATAACAGTTCACAAAGTTTTATCTTAAGTCTTCATAAAAATCAGTATTTCGTCAATATTTTAGTACCAATTTCTCTCAATATCATATTTTTGTATGCAATTTTGCACTTCTTTGTAAAACAGTTTCCTTTAGAAGAAGAAGAGAAGAGTTTGGATTTGATATCCCACTTTATCACTACCCGAAGGAGCCTCAAAGAGGCTAACATTCTCCTTTCTCTTCTTCCCCCACAACAAACACTCTGTGAGGTGAGTGGGGCTGAGAGACTTCAGAGAAGTGTGACTAGCCCAAGGTCACCCAGCAGCTGCAAGTGGAGGAGCGGAGACGCGAACCCGGTTCACCAGATTACGAGTCCACCGCTCTTAACCACTACACCACACTGGCTCCAATGTTGGTTTCACTAATTTATGCACACTTTACCCTAGTTTATTTATTTTTGTGCATGTTGCTTGGCTGAAAAACTACATTGTACAATTCAGGCAAGTGGAAATTTTGAAGAAAATATCTGTTTGGTTTGTGCATTGTTTGAAAAGTGTGAATTAGGTAGATTTGCCTTTAAATGTGAAATGAATCGAATTTCTCCTCCATCCCTAAAGCCCAAACGTACAGCATTAGAACTTCTGATACATATTTATTTAAAAACAGCTGCAGAGGGAATTGTATTAGGAAGGTAGGCTTTAACCCTTTTCCCAGTATCGATTCTCCACTTGCTATCAATCTTCTTCCCAAAGCTGCAGTTCCTCCAATGGAGAGAGTATGGATAGAGTACATGCTTTGCAGCAAAAAACAGATACCTGTTCCAATTCCTGGAATTTCTAGGGAGGGCTGGGAAAGATCTCTGCTTGAATTGCTGAAGAGTTACTGCTCATCAGCACAAATGGTCCTAAGCTAGATGTCCTAATGGCCCGAAATGTTATAAGGTATCTTCCTGTGTTCTTAACATCTTTTGGGGGGGGGGGCACCTTACAGGGACAAAACTTTGATTAAGGTGTAGGAAGCTAACAGCCCAGGCCACACCCTTGACTAAGAAAGATGGCAGGTGGATGGGGACTAGCAAAGATATTTGCATGTTGGTGTGGGATGAGGCCTATTGACTGAAAGCAGCATGGGGAGAACTGGCCATTTTAAGGTTTGAGGTTTAAGGTTTAGGGCATAGCTTTCCAAACTTTTCATGTTGGTGACACACCTTTTAGACATGCATCATTTTGCAATGCAGTAATTCTGTTTTACTAGCAAACCAGAGGTTAAACGAACCCCTTTCCAGCCCCAGGAGGAGTGTGGGGAGCCTTTGCGTGACACACCTACACACTGCAGCTGACACACTAATGTGTAATGACACAGAGTTTGGAAAGCTCTGGTTTAGGGTTTAGGGTTTGGGAAATTTCCTTTTTCCTTTTAAAAAGCCTCCATGTCTGTTTTGGCCATAAATACAACAAGAGAGAAAAGCTCTAAGGGAGGATGGGGAATTAAAGTGCAAAAATAGACATCTCCCCTTTTCACCCACCCACCATGCTCATACACAAAGACATTTCAAAAGCTAACCATTTAACAAAAAACTAAAATAGTTTGGTATTGTTAGTTTAATGCGTTAGTGTATTGTATTGTTAGTTTAATGTGTTAGTGTATTTGTATTGTATTGTTTCCTTTTTTGTCTTTTTGGGGGGTTTTGGTTTTGGTTTTTCTTGTTTTGTAGTGTTTAAATTGTTCAAAAAGCACTAAATATTACAAAAAAACCACAAAAAACTAAAAACTAAAACCATGCAGCTGACCTGCCCCAAACAGAGAACAAGCTATTGCAAAAATGGGGGAAATAACACTTTTAAATAAATCAGCATTGTGAAGTACGCAAATAGCTGACATTTACTATGCTTTGTTTTTCCATGTCCTTGAGAAGGAATTAGCAGGTAATTGATGGGTCTTTGATATCACTCCGGAGCTGTTTGTTTTGTCTTTTTACCTGATCAATTTTGAAGAACATTTAGTTATACTGAGTGAAATAGCTGATTACAATAACCATTATGGACTTTATTGCATCAAGCTTCACAACCTGCAGAGCGAGTCAGTTAATGCGGCTTTAGTATTCAAATATGTGGGGAGAGGTGATTGGCTGCACACAGACAACACTTTGTTCCATTTTCCTGATGTCTCTCTACCTGATAATTTCCGCACTTTGTGTGATTTTTCACACAATGTAAATGGCACCTTAAGAAAAGTAGAGGAATCCCATCAGAACTTTAGTACTTGTTTCTTTTGTTACTTCCAGGAAAATATCTGTTTTCAATCTTGTTAACCCAGGAAATCATGGGTTTGCATTATAAATTGATGTGGTGAAATTTGCAGTGATATTCCAGCATACAGGTCTTTCCTACCATTGAAAATTTAGCACGGCATTATGTAAATAAATAATAATAATAATAATAATAAACCACAGTTGCATAATGCAACAGGTAATGCAGTGTAAAAGGAATGTTAGAAATTGGGACTGGAGTGCTAGGTTTATAACCAGTAAAACTAATGCAATAAACCCCGTGTCTGAATGGAGCCCACAGCATGCAACATAAATCTATGCCAGTATCAGTCAAATGGGTTGAGAAGATTTTGCATATTCTCCTGATATGTCTAATGGTGTCATCAAAGGTGATCATCACATGTCACACATGTTTGATGAGACACAGTCGCATGCATGACTGTAGCATCAGAAAGAAGTTGAGCATGGAGCCTGGCCGCATGGCATGGTGTTATGCTCAGCTGCTGGCTTTCAACCTCATTGCAGCTGACCCTGCAGACAAAGTGAGCTTGGTGGAGGGACCAGACAGCACCAAGGCATGATAGGATTTGTAGTCCCCACTCAACCTGCACTGGAGGCTGGACTGGGAGACACTGTAGAGGCAGTGACCCATTGGGAGACAGTGCAAGGAAGGGCAGGGCAGTTGTTCTTTCACCACCATAAGGAGTAAGCTGACTGGGGGGGGTGGGCTCTGCCCTGTCCCAAGAGACATTGGCAGGGGGGCTGAAGACACCTCTAGAATTGGTGCACCTGCTTTACAACAACACCACGGAAACGCGTTTCAGCACAAAGACCACGTTCCCTTCCGGGATTACATGCCTGTGGTGGGCAGGGCTAGGGTGGCACAATTAATGCAAATCTTACCTTTATACAGTAGACTGCTTCCTACACCCACTGTCACTCCTCTCTCTATTACCCACCTAGGAAAGCAAAAGGCATTGTCAGAAATCAAGGGCATGTTTCAGGCAGGCAGAAGCACTTAAGGAGCATGCAAGGCAGGGCCAGTATGAGGTGTGGCTAGTGAGGGCATGTGGCCTCGAGAGAATCCTGAGGACCAGAGGATACAGAGGCTTGGAGGTGCACATTTGGCCACCTTGCCTGAAGTTCCCTACCGCTTGATTTACAGTTTCCTCATTTCCTTTCCTTTTCAGTGGTGGCCCCTCAAACTGTGGAATCCCTCCCCTCCTGAGCTGATGTTGTGTCCCCTGCCTCCCTTTCTAAGAGGAGCCTATTTCTTCTACTGGATTTCTTCCATTTGTTTTCATCTCGTCATTTTGGAGCTTTAATGCTACCACAGCTCCTTTACTGCTTGCCTTGCTGGCAATATTTCTGCAATTATTTGACAGCTTAAAATTAATCGTGATAACCCCATTGCACTCAAAAAGCAATATACAAGTATGGCAACAAGATGACTAAACCTAGGGCAGGGTATATGCAATCTAATGGTCAGAGCTGGTGAACTACAAAAGTTCCAAGTCACTTAGAGGTAAAGGGACCCTTGACAGTTAAGACCAGTCAAGGATGACTCTGGGGTTATGGTGCTCATCTCGCTTTACAGGCCAAATGAGCTGGCGTTTGTCTGCAGACAGCTTTTCGGGTCATGTGGCCAGAACGACTAAGCTGCTTCTGGTGCAATGGAACACCGACACCAGAGCAGCGCATGGAAACACTGTTGACCTTCCTGCCGGAGCAGTACCTATTTATCTACTTGCACTTTTTGGCATGCTTTCAAGCTGGTACCGAGCAATGTGAACTCACCCTGTTGCGGGAATTCGAACCACCGACCTTTTGATCGGCAAGCCCAAGGTTCAGTGGTTTAGACCACAGCGCCACCCATGTCCCTCCAAGTCACTTAAAAAAGGTAATGGGACCCCTGACCTTTAGGTCCAGTCGTGGACAACTCTGGGGTTGCAGTGCTCATCTCACTTTATTGGCCGAGGGAGCCAGGATACAGTACAGCTTCCGGGTCACGTGGCCAGCATGACCAAGCCTCTTGGTGAACCACGCAGCGCACGAAAATGCCGTTTACCTTCCCACAGGAGCGGCACCTATTTATCTACTTGCACTTGGCTTGCTTTTGAACTGCTAGGTTGGCAGGAGCAGGGACCGAGCAACGGGAGCTCACCCTGTCGCGGGGATTCGAACCAAATGTTCACTTACCGAATGCTTAATTCTCTGAATGGCAAATAGCACCCAGAATATCTACAACATAGTTAAGGCTCACTGGAGAAGCAAAGGCAACAGCACTGGTGGGGGGTTTTTTTGGGGGGGGTTGGAGCAGAGGTGAAGGTCCAACTAATCAGAGTTTAGAGCAGAGTCATGGACAGGGATATTGGCAGTCATCAAACCCAATAGTTTCCCAGAAGTTGCTGGATTATCCCTGGCCAAGTGGATAATGCACCACTTCTCTGGTTCACACAATTTATTTCCTATCTCTTCCAGTAGGAAAGATACACATTTTCTGAATTACAACCCTGTGACAGTTGAGAAACATTTATGAAAGAAAAGAAAGGTTTCCTGTTATAGAGCCAGTATCTCATAATTGTGCTATATCTGTGCAAAGATAGATAGATGGATAGACTCAAAAAAATATATCCTTTTATCCTGCTCTTAGCTTGAAATAAAGTACCCACCACCTCTTTGGAGTGGGAAAGTTGCCAATCTCCCCCACCCCACCACCATCATCGTAGGAAAGGTTTAGGTCCCAGAATAATTGCATGGTGACCTTTCAGCAAACTGTTCACTCATCAAGGCCATCTCGGCATGTTGCTATATGTCTTGAGACAGGTAGTCACCCCTAAAAGGTTGACGCACTGACACTATTGCTGTGACAGATATTAAATTTGTCAATTATTAAAGAACTGTCATATGTCAATAAAACAAAGATATTTAGTGCAGAGCCTTTTGCCAAGCAAAGCAGGGGGGGTGGGCAGAAGGCAGACAGAAAAGTTGATGGTTATGTGCATTTAAGCCTCCCCACCACTTTCAGAACTATCACTCGCAGCACCATTGCAATAAGACAGAAGTGAAGAAATCACATACCTAAAGGTCAAATGTAGCTGCCCAGGCCTCTCTGTATGGCCCACAGAATTCTTCCCAGACTGCATGATTCTTCGCTAGACTTGCTCCCAACATACTCTTCAAATGCTTTCACCTGGCTGGGATGTGTTCTTCAACTGCGACAATACACCGTGTGTTTGCCTGGATGGAGCATGAAGAGATGTGTATGTTGAAAGCCACCCTGGGTAAATAATAAAAGTAATGGGGAGAGGATGGTTTGTGCCTGGGCAGGAAGATTAAAGAAGTTCAAAGTCTTTTTTTATCTCTAACGGATGGCTGGGGTTTTTATTTCCTTTATTGCTATAAAATGCTTTCATCTATTTTAGCTATCTATCATCTATCTATCTATCTACCGTATTTTTTGCTCTATAAGACGCACCAGACCACAAGACACACCTAGTTTTTGGAGGAGGAAAACAAGAAAAAAAATATTCTGAATCTCAGAAGTCAGAACAGCAAGAGGGATCGCTGCGCAGTGAAAGCAGTGATCCCTCTTGCTGTTCTGGCTTCTGGGATAGTTGTGCAGCCTGCATTCGCTCCGTAAGACGCACACACATTTCCCCTTACTTTTTAGGAGGGAAAAAGTGAGTCTTATAGAACAAAAAATACAGTATCTTATATCTGGATGTCTGATACCAGTGGTGGAGCTAGCTGTTCCTGCACCCAGAGTGGTGGGGAGGCATGATCTGCCCATGGGTGGGGCGATTGGCACAGCGGCGCAATCCTGGGGGGGGGGGGTGTTTGATAGCAGTGAGGTGGTGCGATCCTCCCAGCAGGGGTCCGATCACGACAGGCATCTCTGATCTCTCCTATTGCTGTATAGGAAACACCAATGCATTTGAGGGATAGGCATGTCCCGCCGCCTCTCTCACATTTGCTCAGCAGTCCAATTTATATATGCTACATTGGGGGCGTGGCATGTGAAGCTCATGTCACCAGAAAATACAGATGAAGTGGATGCACTAGTGATAGGAGAGAAATTTGGTTCAGTTTGCACTGTAAAAGCACAGGTCCCTAATTCGCACATTCCAAAACACCCTCCAAAATTCTAAACTTTGCTAAGCAGTTCTGCAACCAATAGATGAGTTCAAAAATGATATTTTATTAGGGAAACGTGCTTGCAAAATTTTGTCCATCCTGAGATATTCTCACTGAAATGCTGGTTAATTTTTATGGGATTTTTTTTTTTTAATCCCAAACCCATTTAGAATTGTGAAGATTCTAAAGGCTTGGAAACAGTGAGAAACAGAGAGAAATCAAAATTGACAGATCCATCCATCCATACTAATAATGTCTTCAAATTTCCAGTTGGATGATTTTATCTCCTTCTTTGTATACAGTCATTTTAGGTGGCACTTCAAAGCTGTTTGGAAGTTGGCAAAAATGAAACGTGCAATGGTTTACTGAGTGTACTTCTGAAACTGCAGAGGGATTTTCGACCGAGAGCAAAGCTAGCCACTCTGCAATTAGGATGGTTTAGATAAAGTGACTCACAGAAATAGCTCAAGCATTCTTCCCAAAGAAGGACGAATGAATTCTCCTGTGAACAAATTTTTTTCATTGTCCACAAAGATGAATACATGCTGAAGTCTTTGTTTTATTAGAGAAAGTGGGGACTGTTAATAAAACATCAAACATTGCTTGGAGGAGTTTATGATACAAAAAAAAATCTCATTTCATGGAGAGGATTTAAGTTTCTGATTATTCTCTGACGGTGGCGAATTCAAAACTTTGTTTAGATCTTGACAACCACCTAGATCAAAGAGACTGGCTTAAAAGAATGGCACAATTTTCAGTAAAAAAAAAAATACAGCAGTAACAACAAGGATGGTATTTATTAGTGTTAGCTATCCCAGATGCTGGCCTGCATTCTGAACTTCATTGTGTAAAGAGACAAAAGGGTTCAGGTAGCTTCCTTCAAAATAATTAATAACAATCACAGAAGCTTTCAGAGCTCATTAACAGCTTCAGGACAGAGGAATTTTTATGCAGTTGCGTCTCTGTAGTGCTATGAGAGAATGCTGCCTTATATGAAGTCAGAGAGTCAATCTAGCAAGCTCAGTATTGTCTACTCTGCCAGTGGCACTAGGGTCTCTGGTTGAGGTCCTTCCCCTCATTTGCCAGTAGATTGTTTTACATGAAGATGTCAGGGAATCTAAACCTGCGAATTCAAAGCACTTGTCCCCTTGGGATGATAAAGTTTCCCCACTCCTCATAGTATACAGCCTAGTATACAAGCTGTACAGGTCAATTCTACAATGTGCTCACATGTCACAGATCAGAAAATCATGGAGTGATAAAATATTCTCTTCACTAAATGGGTGTGGGGATGCTACACATGATCTCCCATCATTGTATGGCATAGCAAATTAGGTAAAGGTAAAGGACCTCTGGACAGTTAAGTCCAGTCAAAGGCGACTATGGGGTTGCGTTGCTCATCTCGCTTTCAGGCTGAGGGAGCCGGCGTTTGTCCACAGACAGCTTTCCGAGTCATGTGGCCAGCATGACTAAACTGCTTATGGTGCAACGGAACACCGTGACAGAAACCAGAGTGCATGGAAACGCATTTACCATCCTACCGCAGCGATACCTATTTATCTACTTGCACTAGTGTGCATTCGAACTGCTAGGCTGGCAGGAGCTGGGACAGAGCAAGGCGAGCTCACCCCATCGTGGGGATTCAAACCGCTGACCTTCTGATCAGCAAGCTCAAGAGGCTCAGTGGTTTAGACCACAGTGCTACCCGTGTCCCTTATAGCAAATTACTACTTGGTAATTGGCCATCTGTATTAGTTAAGAGTGCATGAGAAATGCATATTAGCTCTGCTGTGGTTTCCATATATTAATTGTTGCCCATTTGTATAACAGTCCTTTACATGAAAGCCAGAGAAAAAGATCCCACCAGGAAACTTGGCTCCAGCCTGCTTTTCTTCTGCCCATTACATGAGGGAAGGGGATGTGCTGCTTTGCTCCCATCCTGCTGAAGACCCAAGAGGAAGAGAAGGTGGGGGAAAGAGACTCTTAGACTTTTCCAATTCTAACTTCCCCTAGAACTTAAGTTCAATTCTTCTCCATACCAGATTGCATTTGACATATGCATAATGTGGCTTCAAAGGTCTATATGTCGTCCAGGACCAGCCCAAGACATTTTGGCACCTGAGGTATACCCCAGAATGGTGTCCCCATTTTGAAGGAGTGAGAGAAGATCTACACCAGAAACAAGGGGGGAAGAAATATAAACATAGGGATCTGCTGCCCCTGTTGATCCTGCCTCATGATGCAGTCACCTCAGCTTGCCTCATGGGTAGGGTTGCCACATTTCAAAAAGTAAAAACCAGGACACCCCAAAGTTGCCTTTCAGAATTTGTCAATTCTGCTTTCGAAATCCCAGTAATGTCTGGGGAAATCTCACCCTACTCATGGGTGGGCTGGCCCTGATGTCATTCCAGCCCACCTCACTGTTTAAGAAAGGGAGAAGGAACTGTAAATAGTGATAGTACTTGATAGTATATGATCTGATGAACCCTGTGCTCATTGCTTTTTGTTTCTGACATTAAAAAGTCAAGTTTGCTGGTGGGGTTCTTACTTTTATTTTTTAAAGGAAGCTGTGAATTAATCATATCAAACTTCCCAGGGGTGAGATGGCAACCTCAGGCTGCAGGTGCCAGAGAGCAGGAAGTAGCAGCACGATGCTGGAGGACAGAGCTGTCTGTGCTGTGTGGTCTGCCATGTTTCCTCTACATGTTAGCCTAGTGCCCTCAATGGTGGTGGTGAATACTGTCCCATTTACCAGCGCTGAAGTTTTAGTTATGAGTCCAGCTGGTTTCTGTACACACTATAAGGAGGTTCTTGCCCCTTGCCCGAGGCAGAAAAATGTAAATTTTACAGGGAGCATCACATTCCACTGATGCCAGAAGCAGCTCATTGAGTGGCACAGAGACATTACACTACCTTCTTGGCACTGTTGCTTACCAAGAGGATGAGGTGGCAGGAAGATTGGTGTGGTGTCAACATACCAGCAGGAGGGCTGAACAGGGTCCACCTGTGTGTTTGCACCACACCAACCTCCCCTAGCTCCTCACCCCTATCCCTCCAGGTAAACAACAGTGACTTAACCCCCTAGGAAGCGAGCACAGTAGCTCCATCCAACCCAAAAGTTATTTCTGATTGATGAAAGTCAAGTAGGCCTGGGCACAGAAATCCAGTGCTTATGCTCCTTGTCTGTTCTGATAGTATTCTTATCTTATGTACAACAGTCATACATCATTTCCTTCTGGTTGCAAATATCTGAATGATAGCCTATGTTCAGCATATGAAATTTTGCTTTCTCCATGCTTCCATCCCTTTCAGCTGGTTAAAAAATAGCTCCCAAGCTAATATATTTAGTGCTAACATCTGTACATCTGATGAAAGGCAACCCAAAGTCAAGATGAGTAAGTACAAAGGTTGCCTCACTAGCAAAATGGGGCCATCAAATAATTCTCTGCCATCAGTTCCATTAAACATGTTTACTGTCAGGTTTTGTACAGAGGTTTAGCTGATCCTGCATGTGCACACGCACATAGACATGCGCATCAAGAAGTGTAACAGGGACAAGAAGAACCCATAAATCTTACAGATATAAATGCCTGGGCTTTAGCTATCCTATGAACTGAATCAAATGTTATGGTCTGTGAATACACTTTGAAAAAGAGCTACATAAGTTAATTTGCCACAAAATAAAACGAGAGAGGGTGAGAGGGAGAGAATTTCTTCAAGATGGAAAATTGCTTTTGTTGGCAGTTCTCACCAATAGTTTGCAGATTAAAACACACATGGGCAAGTACCTATTGCCTATTTAAAAATATCTGATCAACAATATTGCATGCACGGAGCTGTTCTCTCAGTGCAGATTCCATATTTAGATTTGTGGTGTTTTTATTTTCAGGAAGCCTTTACAGGAACCTTGAGGAAGATATTTGAAAGGGGTAACAGTATGGGCAGTGGAGGCTGGTCAGTCCAGCACACACTGTTCAGGGCATGTCACTGCATACTAGCTTCCTCCTGCTGAGTCTCAGAGTTGCCCTTGTAGAACTCAGGAAGGAGTAATAATAATTTTTATTTATACCACGCCCTCCCCAGCCAAGGCCGGGCTCAGGGCGGCTAACAAGCAATAATAAAAACAAGTTGAATGAATACAACTTATAAACAAGATTAAAATACAACATTAAAATATTGAAACATTAAAATACTAAAATGCAGCCTCATAACAGGAGGAGATAGGAAAAAGAAAAAAGAAAGAGGGGGAGGGAATCAAATTGGCTCCAAGCCAAATGCCAGGCGGAACAACTCTGTCTTACAGGCCCTACGGAAAGAAATCAGATCCTGCAGGGCCCTGGTCTCATGAGGCAGAGCGTTCCGCCAGAGTTGAAAAGGCCCTGGTTCTGGTTGAAGCTAATCTAACTTCTTTAGGGCCTGGGACCACTAGGGTGTATTAGTTGGCTCTGCCTCTCATTGACTCCAGTTCCATCTACCACTGGGGTCCCTGCCTTCCCAGCACCAGCCACCACAGAGTAAGAGACTCATGGCTATTCTCTTTCCCGCTACCAAACGTTCCTCTCGTGAGCAGGCCTGGGCTTATATTTTCATCAGCTTGACTCCCATTATTCTGCACCTCTATTACGGCCTAATAATCATGTTTGGAATCTTGCATGCGCTAATTGTACTGCTAAAGTCTGACACCTGGATTTTATTCCTTGCGTCAGAGAAGAGTAAAACTAATCAGACAGTTTCTGATAATTAAGGCAGGGACAAGACTTTATCTCGGCTTCCCATCCATCACTTTCCAGGTGCTCATCCTTTCAAATCTGCTCCGTCTCTTGGCGGTAATTTCTCAAAGCTTGTCTCGATTAGAACAAAATATGTGTGCATCTTAGTTTTAAATTAGCTAACAAGGTGTAATCTGAATGCTGATGGCACAGTGCCCAGTTGGCACTATGGGAATTGTGAAAAATGGAAAACAACCCAGGGGATATCCCTGGGGTAGCCAATGTGTTGCCCTCCAGATTATGTTGAACTAAAACTCCCATCACCACCATCCATTTTTTTTTTTTTAAAAAGTTATCACTATTTTAGTGTGAATTTCTCCTTGCATACACATTTTGGGCCTGCATTTTTTTGTGTAATAGACATGTTTCTGCAACACAGTTTTCCCTAATATGACACATTTTAGTATGTTATTTTTATTCACATTTTATCCTAACATATGCAATCATTATGATTAATAATACAACTTGTTAGTTACTTTTTACCATTGCATCCCAAACCAACTAACAATAATCCATAAATAACACACAGCATAAAACAAAGCATAGAAAAAATCTAAAATGCATACATATTTTTTTAAAGGCAGGATCACAGCATCCTACCCACTAATGAAGGCCATAGATAATTAAAAGCCAAGGACCTGGTGACGAAGAATTTTTTTTTTTTTTTTGCTGACTCTTAAATATATCTGGGTCACGGGTGGCGCTGTGGGTAAAACCTCAACGCCTAGGACTTGCCGATCGCATGGTCGGCGGTTCGAATCCCCGCGGCGGGATGAGCTCCCGTCGTTCGGTCCCAGCTCCTGCCCACTTAGCAGTTCGAAAGCACCCCTAAGTGCAAGTAGATAAATAGGTACCGCTTTATAGCGGGAAGGTAAACGGCGTTTCCGTGTGCTGCGCTGGTGCCGGCTCGCCAGAGCAGCTTCATCACGCTGGCCACGTGACCCAGAAGTGTCTTTGGACAGTGCTGGCTCCCGGCCTCTTAAGTGAGATGAGCGCACAACCCTAGAGTCGGACATGACTGGCCCGTACGGGCAGGGGTACCTTTACTAAATATATCTAGTGCTGGCATCAGGTGAGCTTCCCTGGGGAGAGCATTCCACAAGTGGAGAGCCACGACAGAAAAGACCCATTCTTGTGTGCCTCCATCTAGACCTCTCATGTAGGATCCACACCATGAAGGCACTTAGGTGATGATCACAGGGTCCAGGTCATTTCACATGGGTAATGGCAGTCCTGAGCCACACAAGGCTTTAAATGTCAAAGCCTACACATATTACTTAGTTGGAGGAATTGAAAAATTCAGAAAAGTTGAATTTCAAAGGATGGCTATTATTTCACATATTGTTTTGGAAAATATGAATTAGTTCTTCTTTAAATGTGAACTGAATTGAATTTCTTACCCATCCTTCATGGCCACCAAATTATGATCTGAATTTGGAAAGGTTTGCACAAGTGTAATATCTAAGTGAAATACATCTTTAACATTCTGATAATTAGATTTCCAATATCTCTCAAGGCAGAAGGTCTAGTGAAAGTGTGTGTTTATTTTCTAGTTATTCTTCTGATTCAATTTATTCTGGTAGAAAGAAATTGCAGTTGATGCTAATCTGTACCTACATGTAAGTATACTTTGCATTTCTTCGAGTAACAAATAGAATTGGGACTATTTCGAAACTTGCAGAGAGAATTCTATTTTTAACTTCAAGGCTTTTGCCATGGTAAATACATATAAATGGACCTATTAATGAACACCAAGCTGATGTGTGTGTGGCTTAAGGGTATCATGAGTTCACTGTACATTTATGTATACAGCTTCATCCTTTCAGTCAAGAAAAGAAGGACCCAAAGATGTCAAAACATATATTATTTCTGCAATTTAACACAAGTTTAATAAAATTATTATTATTATTATTATTATTATTATTATTATTATTATTATACCCCGCCCATCTGGCAGGGTTTCCCCAGCACTCTGGGCGGCTTCCAACATAACATACAATACAATAAAACATCAAACACTAAAAATTTCCCTAAATAGCATTGACTTCAGATGTCTTCTAAAAGTCAGATAGTTGTTTATTTCCTTGACATCTGATGGGAGGGTGCTCCACATGGCGGGCGCCACTACCGAGAAGGCCCTCAGAATGCAAGCATAAGAATACTAATGTGAGAATGCACTTATATTTCAGACTAGTGTACACAGTTTCCCCAGCAGCTTCAGGCTGCCCTTTTTACCACCGAGTGATAACTCCAAATCTATCTAAAGTGGATGGAAGTCAATACATTGATAAGGACGCTTAGTGTACTTTCCAACACTTCAAAAATGGAACAAATACATTAATTTAGTAAAACTAGAACCACTAGAATTGTACGTGATAGACCATTTAAGATTCTGAGTGCCAGTCACAAAATAGCGGGGTGGGGAGTCATAACACAAAATGGCTGTCACATCTGCTAGAGACAGGGACACAAAAGGCGCATGCCCTCCATCAGCCACCTGCTAATAGGAGGAAAAGGCACCTACATAGCTGCTGCTACACTTGCTCAGAAAGAGAAACTATTTGCAATTCTCCACTCAGAAGGGAGGATGGGTCCTGGCACATTTAAGGGGGCATTTTCAGTGTAGAGAAGGCCCAGCAGGGAGACGGTCTTGGTTGTTTGCAAGGAGATATTCACTAAAGACTTCTATGGGATTTTTTGGAGGTACTTGTGAGCATTCTGGCACTGACGGGTGTCACATTAGTTACCCTTGCAAAATTCTGAAGGTAATTTTATGTTGATTTTTAATCAGAAAAAGAAATGTTTGAGAGCACATATGGGAAATGAATTACATCCATGAACATGGCTTGGAGAAACTTGCAGCACTGCAATCTATCATGGGGCAATCTTTCTGGCACCTCATCAGTAGCTGCTCCCAGACTCTCAAACTCCCTCCCTGGAGAAACTAGACTTGCTCCTTCCTTCTTGTCTTTCTGCTGGCAGGTGAAGATCTCCTTGTTCCGACAGTCTTTTGGGCACTGAATGTTTTTAAGAAAAGGGCTGGTGTCATGCTGTTTTTATTGTAATTGTTCATATGTTTTAAACAGTGTGTGCGAGAGAGAATTCTAATTCTATTAAAGTTTAATGATGTTTAGTTATTGTTTTTCCGATATTATTTCGATGTGTTTGGAGATTCATGTTTTTATCAGTAAGTCACATTGAGTCCCATCAGGGGAAAAGGTAGGGTGTAAATAAAATATATATTGGTGATAATATTATCTATATTTAGATCTGCATATAAATCTGGGAGGTGTAGATCAGGCCAGCTAGCATCCAGAAACTGAATCCCTAAAACACCCCTAGCACCTGTATACATCCTGGCTCACAAAATCTTTGGAAATATGGAGCATGAGCTATATTTGGTGAATTGTGGTCTCATAACATAATTATGACATGATACATCACACAGTCACCATGGCAACAATAACAACAAAAACCTCACCCACATCCATACACCTCAGCTCTTTGATTACGAGATTCAAAGAAAGAATTGGCTTGGCATAAACTTTGCAACTCACCTTTCACAACCTTTGAACCACTTTCGTAATTGGACAGATAAATAGTGAGACTGGAAATTGGAGCTGTTGGCTCATATGTCTTGTCTTCAAACAATTATCACTTGTTCTAAATTGCACAAAGGCAGAGCATGTGTTTTGTACCATTCTCTCACACCTGTTCTCAATTCCAAATGGTAAAACATGGATCCTTTGTAATTAATTGTTGAGGGTTTTAAGCGCTCCCCCTCACCTTTCTCTGCTATTAGACTTCAGGGTCTAATAACCACAATCCAGCATATATCTTTCCAAATGACTTCAGCTGTAGATTATTACTACCTTCAAGGAGTGATTTGTCTCTTCCTCACTTTGCAGCTAATTTCCTTCCATGCTAAAGGCTCCTGTGTTCTGACCCATAACCTCTAAATTGTCAGATTCATTGATGTGCAATGTGTCCAATTCATTATCTATATGTCTAAACAGATGGAGATGGTATAGTTTTCCATGCATACTTACAGACCCTGCAAGTGTCCCTATTTTCCAGGGACATCCCTGATTTAGAGAAGCTGCCCCGGTTTCTGATTTGATCCCGGAATGTCCCACTTTTCCTTAGGATGTCCCTATTTTCATTGGAGAAAAGTTGGGAGGGTATGGAATTACCCAACCCCCAAGCTGTCTGAAGGCAATCCTCTATACGGAAGGTTTTTGTTTAATGTTTCATTATGTTTTTTTTATATGTTGTAAGCTGTCCAGAGTACCTGGGGCAGCCCAGTGAATTGTGTGGGGTATAAATAGTAAAATTATTATTATGGAATGGGACATCCCTATTTTCATCAGAGAAATGCTGGAAGGTATGTACTTATATTCCCAAAAGCCTTTGGGCTATTCCACCTAGTTCAGAAAATGATTCCAGCTTCCATTTTCTCCTCCCTCCTAGGATCATGTGGACAGGCTTGCTTGAACCTCATGTAAAGGGGACTTCACATGTTGCTGAACTACAACTTCCATCACTCCTAGCTCTTGGCCATGTTTGCTGGGGATGGTGGGAGTATTAATTCAGCAGCACCTGAAGATCTAAAGCTTCTACACACTTTATGTAGTGCTCTGTTGGCACATATTACATTGCTCCTTACCTCTAACTGTACTAGTTTCTTTAGGTTGTCTGATCCTGCATTTTCTAGTGAATCTGCTACTGCATTTTCTAGTGCAGCTACAGTAGGAGAGAGGAATGTGTGGCTCCCCAGATGGGAAAGTTCCCATCAGCCCCAGCTAACATGGCCAATGTTCGGGGTGGTTGTAGTTTGGCACCTTCTGAGGTCCACAAGTTCCCCACCCTTGGCATACAGACTTCTCAACCTGAAGGATCTTTTCAATTCATCTCAACAAACCTGCTCCTTAAATGACATCATGAGGCAGGAATGGGGAACTTGTGGTTTTCCAGATGTCCCAGCCAGCATGGCTGATGATTGAAGATGATGGGCAGTGTGGTTCCTTCCATGAAGGCATCTTCTGGTTTCAGGGGCTTTGTGGGTGCATCACAATATATGTGATGAAAGCCTTTGTGGGTGCCTGTGAACTGGAGTGTGTGGCTCTTCTCGATCCACTCCTACAGAAATCACTTACATACAGTTAAGACTAAATATTTGGTGCTCCAATAAGCTCTTTCTTACACCCAACTCTGTTCATAATTAGCCTTTTTTCCCCAGAACCCTTGGG
Source organism: Podarcis tiliguerta (assembly GCF_965153285.1). Taxonomy (NCBI): domain Eukaryota; kingdom Metazoa; phylum Chordata; class Lepidosauria; order Squamata; family Lacertidae; genus Podarcis; species Podarcis tiliguerta. The sequence continues at coordinate 34,173,836 of NC_139553.1, forward strand.
GAAACTCATGGCATTTCTCTAAGAAAGCTCAAATATGTTCCACCCTGGGGGAACTCATCCCTTTCTGACAGTCTCATCTTCCAAAGCAAATTTTACCCTTCTAAAGGAACAGGAAAGAACCTGAAGCAGAGAGGATTGGCTGGTGACAGCAGAGACCTTGTAAGATTTGTTGGGATGCATAGAAACTGCATTTTCTAAGACTCCATGGCCCAATTAAATGAATTCAGACATTGCAAATTAAAATTCTTCCTTAATCGAAACACTGGTCCTTCTGGCTCAGTATTGCCAACACTGAACTTGTACAGGCTCTCCTGGGTTTCAGACAGGAATCTTTTTCCTATCTATCTGTAAATTCACGTACTTGGAATAGAAGAAAGTATTTGTGAACAAAAGCCAAAGGGTGGAGGGTACTGATATTTTATTTATGGTTCTTGGTGGATTCCTGAATGCTCAGGAGGACTTTCCAGTGGATAGGAACAGGTAATTCGAACAAGGCTCTTGCCTCATTGTGTAATGGTGAGTTGAATTAAGGGCTGTTGAATTAATAAAATCATAGAATTGTAGAGTTGGAAGGGACTTCAAGGTTAATCTAGTCCAACCCACTGCAATACAGGAATCTCTGTTGATCACTCCTGAGTGTGGTCTCTGATGCTGCAAGGCTTGCAATGCTCCCTGAAATTCTAATGAACTGTGGCCAATGAAGTAAGGCTAGGTGGTCACTAGAGCTCAAGTGGCATAGGTTAGTGTTCCAAGGTGACTAAGCCTTGGTTAAAGCTCATAATTGCATCTATCATGTGACAATAAATGCAGCAAAGAAGTCCTTTTTTTTTTCTGCATCTGCTGCATCCTCAAGTAATAGCACCCAGCATAGGTTTTGCTGGTTGTTTGAAACTTGCTTCTTAACTGCTGGTCAAGGCAAGCCTCTGGGGGCAATGGAGGACTGCTGTGATCATCTGGCCCACCATGTTGAGGATAAAATTTACTGACTCTGTGACGATTCAGAGGCTACCATTACTGTTGAAATTTCAGTGGAGGTGTCCAATGCTGCCTCAACCTGGGATGCAGCTACTTATTTTTGCCTCCACCCAATGGGGCTTAGGGAAAGAACCTGAAGACAGCCTCCTGCAAAAGAGTGAGGGCTAAACCTCCTTTCTCTGTGTGGCATCCCCTAAAGGCCTAGGTATTCAGGCCTGTTCAATTTTCCTCCACAACCCTTATCTCCTCCAGTTCTCCTCCCCTCCAAAGTCTTGTAACCAGCTTTCCCTCTCCTACCATAATGTTTTATTATGTTTTTATATATGTTGGTGGTCCCCCCCAAGTGGCTGGGGCAACCCAGTCATATGGATGGGGTATAAATAGTAAAATAATGATTATGGAATAGGTCATCCCTATTTTCATTGGAGAAATGTTGGCGGGTGTGTAGGTCATGAAAGTTACCCATGAAACGATGCAGCCTTCAGTCTGGAAGATAAAGTTTCCATATAAAATTTCATGTATTTCACATTTCAATGATGTCCGTCCCTCCACCCCACCCCGCTTTAAGTGTTTTAAAATATTATTACCTGCCCTGAGCCTTCAGATTGATATCAGGTTAAGAATTGTAATTCCATAAGTAATGAAATTATGTGCTGTGGCTTAGTAGATATTCCAAACAGATATTAATTTCCTTTCAAGAAAAGGAAGGGATTTACTGTACTGGAAAACCCTCTGGTCCCACTTGCACCTCTGCTAAATCCTCAGGAGGGAAACGATTCGTTGCATTCGTGTCTATACTAATAGTGTGCAAAGGTCTCATAGTCCTGGCAATAATGCACTCAATTAAATTTAGATTACTTATTTCTCCAGCAAAGTGACTCAAGGAAGATGCCAAAATGGGAAGGGCGGCTTGTCTGTGCTTCTGTTGTAAGAAACTGAAAATGACACAATGTCAATTAGCTTTCAAGCTGCACGGCACATCAAATAATTAGATAAGGAATTAGACGAGGCCAAATTGAATCTCTTTCAATCACTGATAAAGGACTCTTGGGTTTCTTTTGAGGGGGGGCTTTAAAAATTGATTGCAACAAGACAGGCGCTCATGTGAAGAAGCAAAAACTTTTTTGAATCAGTTGTTTCAAAGTTCTGTAATTCTCTTCACTGGGTTAAGAATCTGACTCTAAAAGAGATCTGCTTCACACCAGATAATCCCAAGAGGTTTTCTTTCCATACTCGCCAGAGAGCAAATAGATACAGGACAGAAGGCAGAGACTACCCACTGGTTCTTTGCTTTGCTTTATAATATATTTTTATTTGAAAAGTAAAGAAGCAGGTCATGATATAAGAGTCAAAGGAAGATTGATGTGGCTTCCACCAGTATTCATGCATCAAAGGAATATGCTTCTCAGTGAATCAAACATGGGCCTGCCTCCTGTGTGTTTCCAAGAAGTTGGCCAAAAGAGTCAAATATCTACCCAGGGTACTTCAACCAACTTTTATGCAAGCCACCATCTCTAGTCTAGTGTCATAAATATGTTTTCAACTAGACCTCCCATCATCACTGGTCATTTGCCAAGCTGTTCACTGGGGCTGATGGAAACTGGAGCCCAAAACACATGTAGGGCATCAGGCTGGAGAAGCTTGATGCAAACAAATGGGTCTATGTACCAGTTCATATGTTTTGCAGATGGTGACATGCTTAAAGTGACAGAGGTGTGGCACCCTTCCTCTGTACTAGACCAGGGGTCGGCAAACTAAGGCCCGGGGGCTGGATGCGGCTCCCCAGGCTCTTAAATCCGGCCGACGGACCTTGCCGCCCGCTCAGTCAGTCCCCGCGTGCTGCAGACGCCTCACCGCGTGGGGAATGACTTCCGCGATGCTGGCATGGCTTCTGGGTGGGCAGCAATTCTGGCACGGCTTCGGATTTGCTGCAGGAACTGCCTGCAGCCAATCCGAAGCCTCGCCACCCGCAGCTGAGGTAAACCTGGTGCGGCCATGGACGGAGAGGCGAGCGGGTGGGCAGCGGGTCTGGGCCACGCCATGGGCATCATGACGAACGCATCGCGGGGCTTCAACTGAAGCTTGGCGTGTCTGCTGGCCCTAAGCCTGGCACCTGGCTCGGCGCTGCTGCTGGTGGCGCGCTCAGTGGCTGCACTGGAGGGCGAAATGTGTGCTGCCTTCCTGGTGCTCCATGTGCGTGGCCTGCCTGCCGACCTGGCCTTGGACGACGGGCCGCAGCCCATGGTGCATGCCACCTGGGAGCTCCACAGGGATGTGCCAATGGAGCGGCTGCTCCTCGTCAACAACGCCGGTGAGCAGGTGGCGCCAAGATGCGCTCCTGAGCGTGTGCAGAGTGCGTTCCTCCTCCAGGTCCGGAGGCAGCTGCGGGACCAGCTTGCAAGGTATTTATATTTTTCAAAATATAGTCCAGTCTCCCACAAGGTCTGAGGGACAGTGGACCAGCCCTCTGATGAAAAAGTTTGCTGACCCTGGTACTAGACACTTAAATAATGTATGACAGAACACAAGCACATAAGAAAAGCTTGCTGGGTCATGCCAATGGCCCATCTAGCCCAGCATCTGGTTCTCACAGTGGACAATCAGATGCCAATGGGAACACCATAAGAATTTAAGCATAAGCGCACTCTCCCCTCCCATGCTTTCCAGCACCTTGCCTCCAACCATGAAGACAGAGCATAGCCATAATGGTTAGTATAGGCTGATAGCCTTATCTTCCATGAAATGGTCCAGTCCTCTAGACCTGCACTAGAAGTGACTTTTATGTCACGTGGAAACTCTCATATAATGCGGAAATCAACAGTTAGGGAAACTTCAAGAAAATGGAATAAACTTCCATGTGGATGCAGAACATTCAAAAAAGGCATAGTCCACCCAGCCATATCACTCCACTCTCATGACATTTGGGGGATAAAGAAGTTCTCAGCTTGACTTATGATTTAAGGACCTACATTTTGTCAAGTCGGTCACTGGTTCATTTTTCCCAGGCTCTCTTTGTGAGCCTTCCTTCTTCAAATACATAGCTTGGTTTACATGCCCCCAAATGGTGCATGCATAGATTTCTCTTTCTGATTCATATAGATGGGGCAGTTCTTGAGAGAATATCCATCACTCCCCTATGCGCAGCAAGTTGCTGAATGCTGACAAACATAGTTTCCCGTGTATGGGGATGACAGCTCTGTCTGCCCTTTGTTTGACTAGGTTGGCTGATAAGCAGTTCCTATAGGCTCCTCCAAATGAAAACAACAGCTTCCTAAATGAGAAGCTGAATGCTGACTGGGTTTTGCTTTCTCTCACAGTCATGTTTCAGCATCTATTAACTGTCAGAAGGTGAACTGAATCACGGCTCTTCAATTCCCTGGCACAAGCAGAACATGGTTTTCTAGTAGCTCATATGAAACAATAAGAAGGTAATTGCCAAACATTCATATTTTAATGTATTCTTCCTGGGCTGTATATCTCAAGCATGTACCATTGGATTTCATAGCTAGTCCCAGGTTTTGTTTGCTTGTTTTGCCTGTAGCAAGCTTCCAAGATAACAACTGCAACATTGCAACATGAGTGACTGTTAGATCTATTGGAAAGGCATTAGAGAAATGAAATGGCAGCAATTCATTTCCCTTTTAAAAGAATGGGCAAGGAGGATCTCAAACCCCAGCTAAGCTAGCCTCCGAGGCTAGACCGGTTTAATAAAAAATTTAAAAAAGACACACCAACTCTATAAGAGACATGCTGAGACTTCTGAAATGCATTGTCAGCAATTAAGTGCATATGGGAAACAGAGCCATTCTTCATCCAAACACAGTGCTCAGAATTATGTGGGTGACCCTCCAAACGTTGCTGAACCCATCAACTCCAGCCAGCATGGCTAATACTCAGGGATATTGGAAGATGTAGTCTGCATGTTCCCATAGCCTTGCAGTATTGGGGGTCAAACTGAACTGGAAGTTTGTTTCCAGTTTTAGTTCTACTCAAATTAATGGACATGGCCAACTTAGGTTCATTTATTTCAATACTCTTAGTAGAACTTTTTTGGATGCAACCCCAAAAATCCTTCCCTTTGTCCCTAACAGGCTATACGCCAGTGGCCTACAGTAGCCTGGAGCCCAAGTCACCAACCTCTGTTCCTGATTATGAGACTGTGGCTTCATTGCTTCCAGGATCAGAACCTTCCCTGATGTACCAGAAAGGATGGGGCTGCACAACCTACAATAAGAACCCTTAGTGGTTGCCTAGATGGGACAGTGCTTCACCCTTCTCCCTAGTGACTATGTATACAGCTACCCGGTAATGGCATTAATACTAGTGCTAACAGTTCCCTTGCTTCTCTTGCTAATCTGTGATTTCAGGCTGCCAGCTCTTTGGTGGAGAAAACAGAACAATATCAACTGATTTTTATTTTATTTTTTCAAGGAGCATGGATTATCATAATTTAAAATGTGCCAGATGGAATTTTGGCATTGTTTTCTTAAAGCCTTGCAAATAGGCAAATAATAATTCATTTCATTTACTGAGGTCAAATATCTGGCAGCCACACTGATTCTGGTTCATTATTCATTTAATAAATGTCCCATCCTTTCTTAAAATAAGGATTCCTCTCTTCCCTTGTCTCTTGCAGTGGCCAGCAGCATGGCTTCCCTATAATCCCATCCCTTTCTGCCTCCACAATTGTGGTACTGTAAGTTCACAGCCACCCCAGTGGCCAGCTAACTTTTGGCTCCTCTAACACGGCCCCCAAATCTTGCCAAATGTCCAACCAGCTGGTGTCCAAGTACAGAGTTGATAGCAATGTAATGGGACTCCCATTGGATAGATGGCCCATCTGTCTGAAGGATACAGTGGTCCTGCCAAGGCTAATGGCAACTGCTCTTTCTTGGCACTTAAACTCTTGAAGGAAGATGTATAAAAGAAAAAGGAAACAATTGGAACTTAGGTTCATCCTAAACTTCTGACATAGTTCCTTTTATTTCCTACTGAACAAAAAAGATTCAACCAGTCTTTCAAGGTGGTTCTGTGAAACACTGGAATGGTTAGTTCTTTGCTTGATTATTTAATTTGTTTGTTTCATTTATATCCCAACTTTTTCTCCAAGGATCTCAAGGCAGTGTGCATGGTTCTCACCTCCTTATTTTATTCTCACATTAATTCTGTGAGATAGTTTAGGCTAAGAGATAGTGATTGGGCCACGGTCGCCCAGTGAGCTTCATGACTGAGTGAGCATTAGAACACAGGTCTCCTGGATCCTAGCCTGACACTCTCTAATCACTGCATCATGCTGGCTTTAATGAAGTGGGAAAGCAAAAAATTTACAATAGAAACTACCAATATTTAATGCCATCACATATGCAATGAAAACTTAGGTTCCCTCTAAACCACGGGTGTCAAACACAAGGCCCGCGGGCCGAATCCGGCCCGCCAAACCTCGTCATGTGGCCCGTGTAGCCGCCACCGGCCACCAGCCTTCACCTTTTATTCTCGGGGCTTTTTTTGTTTTTTTTTACACAAGAAAGCCGCCTCTTCAGTGCATGCGCGGCAGCCTACAAGCCAGAGAACGTCTGCCCTCCAGCGGCGCCGGCTGTTCTACACAGGAAACCTCCACTTGTTTTTATATTGAGCGCATGCAAACAAGTAGCAAGATGTCCACCTAGCATCTGTAGAAAATGATGTGATTTTCCGGGGCCCCCCCCAAGTTTATTTCAGATTGCTGTTTGAAGTGGGTGGGTGGCTTTCAGAACTGTTTGATTTATAGAGTCTGTGGCAACATTATTGACTCTTACAATGCAACTAATGGCTCAAAGCTCCTCTACAGAGCTGACTGTATTTTTAGGCAGAGATAGCTGATTGCCTCAATAGACACATGCAAAGAAGAGGGGCCAATGGTGGCAGCTCTACAGCCCTTGCCCTTTCTCTTATGCCCTCTGGCTGTGCCCTTCCACTGGGGGAGAGAGTTACCTATGCCAGGCATGTCCAAAGTCTAATCCAGCCCCTGTGGTAGTTTAGGAGTCAAATCCTAAAAAAAGCTCATGCATGTTCACTTCATCAGATCTGGCCCTCTTTGAAAAAAGTTTGGGCACCCCTGCTCTAGACCATTTGTGTTTTCATGTGTGTGTTTTAGGGAATATTCTGCAGCATGTTATTATATCAGCACATTAGTGGCGGATTTATACTGGACCGCCCACATGTCATTAGTTGCTCTTCAATGCTTCCCCAATGTTATCACATTATTTTCTTTAGGGGCACTGTTGCAGTGTTGCACTATACGAGTACAAAAGATGAACAACCCTCCCCCCCCCCCAGCTTTTTGGGCATAAAATGTTGCAGGATTTCAGCAGCAAGCTGTGGGACATGCATAAGTTGCAAATGGAGGAGTATGTTCACCCCAAACCTTTTTCCAAGTGCAAAGATTGTTGAAAGCAGGATTATGATAACTGTCACAATACCATCATGAACACAAATCGTCATGAATGCACAATGAAAAGAATGCCTGGAGGGGCCCTAGAAGGCTAAATGGATCTTATCTGTTCAGAGAAACAAAGATAAAAAAAAGACAGAGGGGGGAAGAAAATAAGATAGATTAAAAAGGGAAGAAGAAAGAAGATGTGGAGATGTATTATTTTTATTTATTAGACACTTTTTTCAATACAATGAAATTTAAATCAACTTATAAGAATGAACATTAAAAACAAGGATAAACAACCATGTGTGTGTGTGTGTGTGTGTGTGTGTGTGTATACACACACACACACACACATGGCTGATGCAACTCAACCACACCCTACTAAAAGATAAGCAGAATGCTGTTTCCTGGTGCTAAAAACAGATAGTAATTAAATAGGAGGTGATCATCAATAAGAAAAATATTCATAACTTGCTATCACAATCAGATGAATGGAAGGAAGACATGTGGCTGTGTTTTATCTTGAAATTTTGAATACTGATGTTTCATAAATAAGTTTCATCTTTCAATGAATTGATTGGCTGCATGACCTTCCTTCATTTATAATAAGTAAATTTAGAAAAGAGCATAAGAGCTCTTCTCCCAGATCTTCTCATATCATTGCATTTAATCATAAGGATTAGAAAACTGGGAAGGTTTATATTCTGCGATTCCTGCTTGAAAGAGTGGGTTGACAAGAAAATCACTCTGGGTTTCTTGAAGAGGCCCTAAACTTTTCTAAGTAGTAAAGTTTGCAAGGAACCCAAACATTTAGCAAAAAGCATGATTATGCCAAATGCATATGCTCTCGGTGAGCAAAACCTGCCTCTTTCTTAATGAATAGGAGAAGTTAGAAACCAGGTGGATTGGCATACAACAGCAGCTCAATGGCAAAAAAAATGATCACAGCAGTGAAGTGTGGGGACTGCTATGATGGCAGGATTCCAAGCTGAAAATCTGGGTGTGTCCTGAAGACTCTGTTAAATAATGAGCGGTTTTGGGGGGGTGGGGGGAGTTACAAACTGAAACATGAATGTGTCAGTCAATCATTGCCAACCAGCTGGTAAGTGCAGGGCCTACATAATAGTGTTTTCCTGTACTGAATGTTATAGATGGATGCCAAGTGTTTGATCGGTTGTATCTGATGCACTGTTGTAATAGATTATTCAGAGCATCTGAAGTCAAATGCACATGTCCATTTGATGACTTAATGCTTGCAAACCACCACTCCCAGCTGAGTTTTGTGTGCAGCAACCCTATACATCAAGGGTAAGCAACCTGATGCTATCCAGGTGTTGTGAACTTCATCTCCCATCATCCCTTACCATTGACCATCCTGTCTGGGGGGCTGATGGGAGGTGGAGTCCAACATCTGGAGGGCACCATGTTGCCTCCCCCCACTATACCTGTTTACTTACAAGTAAGCCTTCCCCGAAAGAAAAAGATACCAACACACCACTTCCATTTTGCAGCAAATGGGCCACAAAATTGTGTCTCTGTGCACTCAGCACTCCTTTAACCCAAGGATATTGTAGCCTAGGAATGGTAGGACACAGCCTACATATTGTAGCATCTGATTGCAGTAGTGTAACTTGCAAGTAGGGCTATAAGAATGTATTGTTTCTATTCAGCCCCATCTGATCACATGCCAGACTGTTTCTGTTCCACAAAAGTTTGACTTCCACCAGATACGATTTAACAAGGAAGAGAATAAGGAAAGAAAAAGGAGGAGAATTCCATCCACCTCCCTGCCCCAAAGAGAATAGCTGCAAAGGTGTATTCAAGAGAGATAAGTGTTTTACTGAATCAGGATATATTTAAATAAAAGTTTCAATCCATAGCCTTCCTTGAGTGGCAGGTGGTCTATCCATGTTCCTTTGTAGCAATGTATGAACAAAAACTATGTTATTTGTCTCGCTGTCTGCTATGGAGGAATTACTTAACTTAGGTAATTTATGTAATTAATTACATAAATTACATAAATTGCATGTTGTCATTAAGTTATTCTACCCCATTCATTTCAGTGTAAAGGAAATTCAGTGCAAGTGGGGGATGTAATCACTTGCACGTATTGTTTGAGGACTGAAACCAACAAAAAGGAATCCCGATCATATTCACTGGATTGATTTCCATTCTGTGCATGGGATGAATAAGAGAATACTGGCAATTCCTGCTCCCGTTTTTGTTTCTTTGTCAGAATTCTCCGACATCCCTAGTTTCATGTGCTTAGAGAGCTAAGAATGTATCAATTACAGTCAACACACAGAGAAAAAAGAGATACAGAGAGATGAGAATGGGAGGCTTAGAAATGTTGCCACTCTTGCTGATTAATAGTAAATTTTAACCACAAAGGAGAACATGATCTGGGTCCATAGAGTTCATTAGTAAAAGCTTCCATGACAACCTCAGAGAAGAGGGCAGACAATCCTTTAAAAGAAATCACAACAAAGTCACAAAAGAGAATACTGTTCCTTAAGATATAGAATAACTCTGAGCAAGAACTGGTGCCTGGAAGGAGAGAGGGGAGAAATGAAACGCATCCTCATGAAGTAATCTCCTGTTCCAGAAACTCTGGTAACTAAGGCTGCTTGGTCAAAATTCCACTGCTTGCTTGCTTGTTGGGTTGACATCTTCCCCTCACTCTGGCCATCCTTTCTTACACTAAGGTTGCATCCACACAGACGTTTGTTCAATTTTCCTGAAATCTCATTTTTAACTTCCACGTTATATTTGAGCTTTCACACAACATAAAAGCCACTTTCAGAAAACTAGTGGGGTGTGGTTCATAATTAGTTCTATGTTGATTCCAGAATAACATCCATTTGCAATCCCTTTAATCCAGAAAAACTTGGATGCACGCACAAATTTCTACTCTTCTATTTTCATGAGAGAAAGGAAGCATGTATGTGTAGAATGGGGGGAGGCTGCGATATTGCCCAGTGATATTCATTGTTGTACAAAATGTGTGAATTAAATTTAGTGCGACGTGCCAGTATGTTGGCCAAAAAGCCACCGTTCCGTAAAGCAACAGGTACTGCAGCATGAAATGAACATTAGAAAATGAGCAGAAGTGTTAGCATTATAATCAGGAAAACTAATGCATTATTCCCCATGTCTGATTGCACCCTAAAAAGTTTTGCCATTTAATGCTCTGTGTCTGTGTGTGTTTCACAGGCCTGTAATGCTCAAATGCCATCTTGCTAATCACCCGCAGAATTGTTCATGAGGGATCACTACAGCGTCAAAGGGAACAGTTATCCTTTAGCTATACTGGCTTCAAAGCTTAAACTCTGCCAGATTGCACTTCCATCATAATGGACATGTTCAAGTAAATGGTGTGCAGTTATTATTTGATATTATACTGCTTTGTGCTACTGGCCATAATTGTGATTCTGCCTTTTAAAAGCTTTTGTTAAAAGGCATGGAGTCTTTTAATACAGCTTTTTGATACAGCTAGTAAGTACCAGTATTTCAAGGACAGCCAGCATGATGCCTTTCGCATGCTTTGGGCTACAGCTCCCATCAGTCCTGATCACTGCCCATGCTGATTAGAGCTGATGGGAGTTGTAGTCTAAAACATTTGGAGGGCACTTTCTGCTTCTACAGTAAAAGTTCCCTTTAGTGGACTTGGATAGTTCAATATTTGTTGCTGATGGCATCTGTCTGGAGAGACAATGGAGTGTGTTTCCAGGGATGAAGTCTAACTGCTGGAGAATCACAGCGCTTGCTGTGGCTGCAGAGGCTGGTAACTCATAACTGCTACCTCCTGAATTGCTTTTGCTGTGTTAGCAGCAATGAAGTAACCTCTCCAGGGCACAAGCCTTGGAAGTGTGTGTGGAGGTTCTGGGCTGCCCAGATGAAAAGACACCCCCCCCCCCGCATCACAGATGTGAGAAAAAGGAAAGCAGAGCAATCCATTTGGCACCAGCTTGACTAGTACAAGATGACATCCGTCTTAGGGACTGCAGTCCAGATTTGTGCAGCCTTTCTTCTCCCAAAGATATCCCACAAGGTTTAGGATCAGAATTTTCCTTCTCTTAGACGGGCTATCTTCCCAGGCTGATGAGCCCAATCTGCCCTGCCTTCCTGACCATTGGACACAATTTTGGTCTCATCTGCTGAATCTGCCAAAGCCTGTGCAGGGCAAGTGCCTAACCCACCAAGGTTTGGAGACCCATCCGTTACCCTCACCTGGTTTAGCCAGCCAGTCAAAGCTGTTCCCAGGGTGTGATTGTTGTCACATGCTGGCAGCTTCTAGGAGCCACAGGTGGGAGCTGAGCGCTGGGTGGTGACCAATGGTGGACAAACTACCCCAGAAGAAGCAGGATGTTTCCCCCAACAGAGGTACTACCCCTCCACTAACACCCCACATACCCCTAGCTTAAAATAGGGGTATGGAATCTGTGATTCTTCTGATGTTGTTGGACAACAACTCCTCTCATCAGCTTCAGTGAGTGTAGCCAATGATCAGGGATAATGAGAGCCATAGCTCATCATCAGCTGGAAGATCACAATTTTCCCAACCCTCATTTTTTAAAAATACCTATGCCCTATTGTTCAGAAAGATGATATGAAAAGGTGCCACTAATGTAACATCTGTGTAAGAATTATCTAGGTATATGCCACTGAAGATGCACGTCACTGTTTACATCTGTCTCATGTATAACTGATGATGAGCCATTAATTCAGATTAGTGAATTGCCAATACATGCCTACTCAGAAGTAAACCCTATAGAAATTAATTAGAAGGGTGTCCTAACTTGCATTCCAAGCCAGCGTAAAGGAAAGTATGGATAAGCCCCAAGTTTAGTTGGCTTTATTTTATACTGCTTAAGGAGACAAATTGCTTAATAATAATAATAATAATAATAATAATAATAATAATAATAATTTATACCCCACACATCTGGCTGAGTTTCCCCAGCCACTCTGGGCGGCTTCCAATCGAGTGTTAAAAACAAAACAGCATTAAATATTTAAAAACTCCCTAAACAGGACTGCCTTCAGATGTCTTTTAAAGAGAAGATAGCTGCTTATTTCCTTCACATCTGATGGGAGGGCGTTCCACAGGGTGGGCGCCTCTACCAAGAAGGCCCTCTGTCTGGTTCCCTGTAACCTCACTTCTCGCAATGAGGGAACTGCCAGAAGGCCCTTGTAGTTGGATCTCAGTGTCTGGGCTGAACGATGGGGTGGAGACGCTCCTTCAGGTATATAGGACTGAAGCCGTTTAGGGCTTTAAAGGTCAGCACCAACACTTTGAATTGTGCTTGGAAACGTACTGGGAGCCAATGCAGATCTCTCAGGACCGGTGTTGTGTGGTCCCGGCGGGCACTCCCAGTCACCAGTCTAGCTGCCACATTCTGGATTAATTGCAGTTTCCAGGTCACCTTCAAAGGTAGCCCCATGTGGAGCGCATTGCAGTAGTCCAAGCAGGAGATAACTAGAGCATGCACCACTCTGGCAAGACAGTCCGCGGGCAGGTAGGGTCTCAGCCTGCGAACCAGGTGGAGCTGGTAGACAACCGCCCTGGACACAGAATTAACCTGCGCCTCCATGGACAGCTGTGAGTCCAAAATAACTCCGAGGCTGCACACCTGGTCCTTCAGGGGCACAGTTACCCCATTCAGGACCAGGGAGTCCCCCACACCTGTCCGCCTCCTGTCCCCCAAAAACAGTATGTCTTTCTTGTCAGGATTCAACCTCAATCTGTTAGCCACCGTCTTTCTTTTAAAAAAACACACACACACACAAACCCAGTAAGTAGACAGAACTATTTTTCTAGAAAAAGAGGTACCAGAACTCACCCTGAATGCCTCCCTTGTTCTCTCATAATGGCAATGGTGCCCACCTGAGAGGTGTCAGAACTGAGTTCCGGTGAGTTCCGGCTTTAAAAAAAGCCCTGGAAGTAACTATATCAATGACCAGCTCTGCTGGCTCTGGATGGTGTTTAGCTTACATAAAAAAAGATAGGCAGGAAGTTCATCTACCCAGAAATGAACAACATTGTCTGGAGTGGTGAAACCAAGTAAGTGAAAGAGAGAGTTAGCGTAACTCAGTAGGCATGTCAGAGCACATTTCCCTCTCTGAGTTATTGTGCAGTCAGAAACTGAAAGGATGTGAGGATTTTGGCTGTGTACACTGTTGCTATAAATAGACAAATGCATTCAAAGAACAACCAAGCAAAGAGCTTACAGAAAGGTGCTGTGTCATGCATCTTATACCTGTTAGGTACTTATATACGATTATGATATACATATATGACAGTATTACGGATGGTGGAAGAGATTCAGTTCAATTTGCATTTAAAGGTGAACCTTCTTAATTCATACTCTCAGAAACAATACAAGAACCTAAACGCAACTTTCCTTCCTAATTTACACATCTCTGACATTTGCAGTTCATTTGTCCAGCCAAGTAATGTGTAAAAAGTGCATATACAGGCGTAAACAGCTCTGTTCCTATCAAACCTCTGGTGCTTACTGAGCACTTTTTGTAAATTCCAGCAGGCTTTTTAACTGAATTAATATTTTATTTTTTTAACTCATTTTGAGTCTTACTGTATCAGGTCATTTGTATACCACCTAGAGTTTACTGTGCTTGAGCAGTATACAGATTGTTGAAATACAGCAAAATAAAACAAACAAATGCACATAATAGCAAAAGTAACATCACAAAGGCAGCATATTAGGGAAATTTGCTTTGGAATAATTTGTGTGTTGTGAATATTAGGTGAAACGTGCATTAAAGTATGGATGCATTTTCATCAGGATTTTAAAAAATAATAATTGCAAAGCAATATGGAAATGTGGAGAACTAAATTTAAGATTGGTAAAATGAGAAATGGAAAGAAACTGAAATCAACTGATTGTCCATTCCTAGCTATAGCACCTGTGGATGCACCAAGCATTTTAATTTCACATCTTCATGACTTGTAACCTTTCGACCGTCCGCCCAGCAAAAGACGGATATGCAGGATTTTCAAATTTAGACCGTTACGGATGATCTGAACATACAACACTTATTCTGGAACAACTGCACTGGCTACCTGTTAGTTTCTGGGCTCAGTTTGAAGTTCTGGTTTTGATCTACGTTATGTATTGGGTTTAACACATTTTAGGTTACAAGGCACGTTCTAACCAATCGTATAAGAGTTGGTAGACAAACATTCTAATGGCAAGTAAGCGGATGCTCTTCCAACTGTCAACTGTCAACAGTCAGTCAGTTCATGCTCGGTTTATTATTGTGTTGTCCAGTCAGTTTGGTTCTTGTGTTCCTATGAGTGAGCTGTTGTCACTCACAAATGTTGAATAAACTTAGTTGAGGAACTTATACTGCCTTGGGCTTCTGACTTTTTCCGAACTTAACATTGGCGACAAAGGTGGGATAGATGAGCTCCCGCCGGCTGCCAAAGGCCCAAGACTGCACCACAACACCACTGCCTGCAGCCTCGCAGTAAGCGCGACCTCACTGCCATGCTGGACTCAGCAAATAGTCCCGGAAACGAGACCATGCCTGCTGCGTCTTTGCAACCACCCACAATCGCACAAGCAACTGCTCCAGGTCCGAGGATGGCTACCAGTCATAGTCGGCCGCCACTGGACTTCGATATGAGCCATCCTGCAGAATGGCGGCAGTGGCTCTGCTGAATAATGAGATATGTCCAACTACAAGGCTTCACTAGGGAGGCAGACAAGGTGGATGTGCTACTGACTGTGCTGGGAAGTTCTGCCATCACTCTACTGGAAGGTCTGATGGCACCCAGGGACATAAAGGCATGAACCTTCGATGAGCTGACACAGGCTTTATTAAGAACCACCACCACTACGACTCTGCACACAGAGAGCAACAAGCGCAAGAGTCAGCAAGTGAATACATCAGAGCACGCCAGGCGATTGTGATGTATTGCCAATTCGCTGACATCGAGGAACGACATCTTGAAAGGTTAATCAGTGGCGTGAGAGGCAGCCATCTCGCCGCAAGCTGCTGGCAAAAGATGACATCACAATGATGGAAGCAATGAATATGGCCATGGCCTTTGAGAAGGATAACGCCCACGAGGCAGCCCACAGCCCACATACCAAAAAGAGAATTCACCGCATCCAGTGAGATTGGTCGTCTTCTGTAGATTCCCACAATGAGGATGTCCACTGAGCTTCGGACCGATCCTACCAACACCAGCAGTCCCAAGCTATGAGCACATCGTCAAACCAGCGGTCATCTGACTCACCTTGAGGGACCTGTGCCAGCTGCGGAGAAAACCACGAGCGTCAGACATGCAGGTTTCAGGACACCACATGTCGCCACTGTGGGAAGACTGGGCACACTGGTCGAGTCTGCCACTCCAAGACCTCCAGAGCATGACCCAAGCAACATGTCAACGAGGTCTACATAGAAGAGGAGTTACAGTCCACCACTCCAGCCAGGGTACTTCAACTTCCGTCCCCAGGGTCCAATAAGCTCAGGGTACAAGATAGAGGGACCCCGTGCACTATGGAGTTGGATAGCGGCTCATCCTACTCCATAATATCTGCTAAGACTCTGAAAGAGCTGTGCCCTAACAGCGGTCCTCAACTCTGCCCGGCCCCCGTAGTGCTGCGGGACTTCCAGAGAAAAAGAATCCAGCTAAAGGGGACGGGCACCTTCAAGGTCCAGTTTAAGAAGTACACCAAGAATTTGAACCTCATTATAACCAAAGGCCATTCACTAGCCTTCTAGGCCTAGCAGGGTTCAGGTCGTTAGGCTTAGGTATTTCAGGGCTTAATCAGATTTCCACAAGGGCAGATTTCGCATTGATCCGACCAGGCTCTTGAGCAATGACCATCCACTGTGGTGTGGGGGGCTCCAAGAGGGTTCTCCCTAGGGGACACTGTATACGTCTGAAACTATGGGTCTGGACAGGGTTGGGTCCCTGGTATCCCTGCCCGCTGTACAAGTCCAGTTTCCTACGAGGTAGGGTTGGAGTGGGGACTGGTTTGGAAGAGACATCTCAACCAGATCAGAGCAAGGGCACCTCCGAACATGGAACTTCAAGTGGAACCAGAGGACAGAGAAATGGGTACTTAGAGAGATTCTGTGCCCGGGCCAGGGTGGGAACCAGACATGTTGCCAGTGACTGAGTTACCCCATCAGGGCAACTTCAGGCCGGAATCCTCAGTGGCTCCATCGGCAGTGCAACCTTCAGAGCCGGCCTCGCTGACCGCCCCACTCAGACCGCAGGTACTGGAGGAACCTCCTGGGTCACCCACTCGGGCACAGGAACCGCAACGGTCCCAGTGGAAGCAGAAAAAGCTGGTACACCTTGATGACTATGTTTGTTCCTTTTGTTAGGAAGTTGAGGGGAGGAGTGTTATGTATTGGGTTTAACACATTTTAGGTCACAATGTGCGTTCTAACCAATCGTATAAGCGTTGGTAGACGAGCGTTGTAATGGCAAGTAAGCGCATGCACTTTCAACTGTCAACGGTCAGTTCATGTATGGTTTATTATTGTGTTGTCCAGGCAGTTTGGTTCCTGTGTTCCTATGAATGAGCTGTTATCACTGGCAAATGTTGAATAAACTTAGTTGAGGAACTTATATTGCCTTGGGCTTCTGACTTTTTCCGAACATTTAACAATCTATAAACCCCAAGACTTCAAAACCTCAAGGAGTGCTTCTCCTCACATGAATTGGCGCAGACCATGCAATCATTCTCCATGTGTCCCCTCCATAGGAGGTTTGGAGGGTGGCAACATGAGAACAGGCCTTTTTAGTAGCCACTCCTGGAATGCTCTCCCCAGGGAGGCTCACCTTAGCCAGAGCTAAGAGTGTGTGTGAACTGGGCAGAAGCCTGAGAGTGAGAGCCGTCCTTGATTTCTGCTTGAATCCAAGCAGTTGGAGAAGCAAGACCTTCTGTGTTGTTAATGCTATGAGCCCCTCCATCATAGGCTCAGGTTGTATATAGGCTCCTGGAGCTCCTGGAATCTCACACTGCTCAGAGATTGGAATATATATGTTATTTTTTGTTGTAGTGTGGGGACAATTTTGGGGAGAAGGGAAGGGCAATGCCAACTACCAACACCACCATGCGCAAGCTCCCCTTCAAACAAGCCCTCCACTGTCAAATTGGGTTGAAATAAGTGTCACACAGCGGTGAATTAATCAACGCAGAGTCTTCTTCATAAACAGAATGAAACTTTACTGAAGAAAATAAACTTGCTCAGAAACAGCATAGTCAAAGAGCATACACAGAGTGCTCATAATAGCTAGCTGACTCTTCACAGAGGCACAGATATGAGTTACTGATTAACTGGAGTCCTGCAGCCGCTCTGTCTGCAACAACACAACATACACACACTCTCTACACAGAGATGGCTGGTTACATCTATAGGGAACCCAGGATGAGTCACGAGTCACAGTGACACAGCATTTTACTGCTAACAGTTAGGCTTGAAAGATTTGTGTAGGCCTCGTAGGCCGCACTGCCTAGGCCTTGCCTGCTTCTGCTCTCAAGAACCTTTGGCTCATGACAATAAGCCTTCCATTACTCACAATAAATAAAGTACTTCTTTCACTATTAATTAAAATGGAGGAGTGTTGCTTCCAAGGTGGGTGGGTTGTATTTGGGGAGGAAGGATTGCCCTTTTACTCCCCAGCCTAGGACCCCACACACTTTAAAATGTCCTCCCACACTGCAGCTAGGTTTGAAATTAAGCGTTCCATTGTAGCTGCTTAGGGAGCAATCCAAGCCCAAGATACGCCAGAATGAGTAGAGCTTGGAATAGGCAGATCTGCAGCTGAATCTGGGCTCATCAGGGAATACACTGGCTGAAGACCTTCATTCCAGTTCAGCCAGACATGGACTGGCATTAAGTCCTTCATCCTGTCTCAGCCAGGGCTCAGGTGGCTGAGCCAAAGCCACCTAAGTAAAGGCCAGAATAAGTCTCAAGCAGCATTCAGGAAAAGTGGCAGGGACAGGATGGGGCAAGGAGGAGACTTACCCCTATTCCAAATTCTGTTCAGTTCAGTTGTGTGACTTGGCAACACAACAGAAGTGATGCTGCCAGAAAGTGTAGTGTCTTGTTTTCCCTCTGCCAAGCATGGGTTGCCTCAGCCGGCTGTAGCCCTGTTGCTGAATGGAGTTTGGAATAGTGTAAATTACAAGAGCATAATTTACCCTGGCTTTGTAGAGTTTGGATTGCTTATTAAAGTGCAACACCTTTTTTCAACTGTGTGTGCATGCGTGGGAGAGTCCAGTTGCTGTGCGTGTGTGCATGTGAGTGTGTTGTTGCAGTTCATGGACAAAAATGATAACCCTTACCCTAAGAAGGACCATCAGCAGTGAGCCCTGCAATGAAAGATTTCTATCATACTTTCCGTACGTGTATTCTGGCATCAAATATAAAAGTGGGGGGCGGGGGATGTGATCATCAACCTTTTCATTGTAAAAAGAGTGGGAGAAAGTGTGCCTAAAGATATTTACCAACCATCAAACACATTATTTACTGAGAGAAACATAAAAGAGGAGAGTAAAAATCTATATGGATTTATTTTTTATACGTGATCATCAGCAGATTATAGAAGATTTGAAAATATGGACTTTTAACAGTAATTATTTAAGATCTCCTCCTGGTTGTCTTCTTTTTTACAAAAAAAAACCTGGTAAAAAGTCAAATGTTAATTAAAAGCTGAATCAATAAAAGGAGAATTTAAAAGTAAGTTAGGTTCACTCAGTACAGCTGTCCTCACAATGAATTGCTTGAAGATACACTCAGCCGTCTCACATTAGAATCATCAAGGACAGTTTAAAACAGATTTACACAGTAGGAGGTATTAACATTTCGGTAAAACCTTAATGGGGAACTTTCACACCAAGTGAAAATTGAAAAGGGAAACATTTAAACAAAATGCAGATTAATTAACCAGCAATTTTCGGCATTCATCTGGCTATTAATGGATATAACTGTGCTGTACATCCCATCCTTAAAAGCTTCCTGACCTATTCGCTGTCCATTATGCTGTGATGTGCTAAGAAAAAAAAGTGCATTTGCTATAATGCACATATGGCCTGTTATTGTAGAGATCACTGTCCTCCCACAACACAGTTGCCTTCCTGGCTTCTGTTCCCTGCCTGGAAATGGCGTGTGTTTCAGCTTGTTAAGACATTTCCTTTAATGTTGATATTATACCGTCTTTTTGCCACTTATGTCTGCTAAGTATACAGACAGGCCTGAGGTAGATGTGAATAGTTTGTGACAGGGGTTCCCAAGCAGTGGTTCCCAAGCAGTGTAGACCACTCTGTGATTTTTTTTTTCCCAGGTGGTCTGTGGCATGTCTGTGAAAAATGATGACAGATGCAGCCACAGCACCTTCTTTCTTAGAACAGCCCACTTGGCAGGTGAGCAGGACAGATTGACAGGAAGATGAGGCACTTGAAAGGAGTGATGAGCAGGGAAGTTAATAGGGGGCTAGAATTAAGAAGTTGAATCTTGATTCAATTAAAAAGCATACTGCATCTAGCACAGTACGTTGCAACAGGCAGAAAAATAATTAAGCGGTGCACCAAGACCCTCAAGAATTTTAAATTGGTCCATGGAGAAAAAGTTTTGGTTCATGCAGTATAGCATTTAACACATTTTAAGCTCCATCCATGGAGTACCAGTGAAATTAACACATGGTATCCACAACTGTGAGACTGTTAATATAGATTGGTGAGGAACTTGCAGCCCTCTAAATAACGTTGGGTTCCAACTCCCATCAGCCCCAGTAAGCATTGGCAATGGTCACCCCCAATGGGAGATGTAGCCCCAAAGTATCTGGAGGGCCACAGATTCCCCAGCACTATACTGTATTGAGGCTTACAATCATATGCAGTTTCCTGGGAAGAAATCCCATGAAGAACTACTTCTATGCACATATGCATAGGATTGTGTTCCTCATTGCCCAAGTTCATCCAGAGATGAAATTCCATGGGAATTTGAATGCAAATATCCCCTTCATTAACCGTGTTTGAGAACATCCATATGCTGTCCTGCACCAAGTAATCCAAATTAAACAAACAAATTACAGGGAAACACTTTTCCTGTTTTTGTGGTACTATTTGGCATGAACTTCACATATAGACTGAAATCTGCCCCTACCCCTACCATTTAGTTAAATATGATGTCATTTGCAGATATGCCGATCGGTTTGTACAACACATCTAAGTCTGAAATGTGTGCTACAAGATTAGGCCAATGCTACCTTCCAAAGACTTCATTTGTTCTCTGCTGGAGTCTTCATCTAAAGCTCCATTTGACTGATAACTAGATGCCTTTCAAATCCCTCCTTGCATCTTCACAGGCCTGTGATGTTTTGGCACTGTGCTTTTCATAGTTAACCATAATGACCATACTGTTGCTTCCCATGTTGTCTAAAGCTTGGTGTTTTCTTTTATATTTATTTTCGGGAGGGGAAGAGAGACACTTTACAAACTGAATTTTTACTCCTATGCAAAACCTTTAGAAACATCTCATTATGCCACACACTCTTGGTCGGGCTCTCTATTTGCTCCCATTTGCATTTAATATATATATTTTTAACAGTATTTTAATTTCTCACTATCTTCAAAAAAGCAGAAGAGATAACACTCATGTGCTGGAGCGTCTGTCTCTTTCAGCAATGTCTGCCTTCATTTAACAATTAAAGTGTGAATGAGCCGAGCCCATGAACAATTGAGCAAACTTGCTGTTGTGCTTGAGATATTTAAAAACTTTTATAGATGGCAGTAAAGGTCTTGGCAATGAAAAAGGATGCAAACCTGATTAGCTCCCTGAAAATGAGAGGAAAAGCGAACATATCAACACACAAAGATCTTGCCTATAGCTACTCATCTACATTGTTAATTACAAACCCTACTGTGGAATCCAAGAGACTATATCAAGGAGATCAATGGGTTTAACAGGCTGCTAAATATTCAGCAAAGAGCTTCTACCTTAAGCTCAAATTAGCAGAGAGACATCAGCACTCTTTTTCTTTTTCCTCCAATATTGCGGATTCCATTGTGTGGATAACTCTATGTGAAATGGATCAGATATGGAAATACCAAATATGACAGCTTGTTCATTCTGATTTGGGGGATGAAAATAGTAGGGGGCATAAAATATTTTCAAGGGGGGGGAACTAAATTATGAAAATCTTTACCTTTTTTGCTGCATGTTCACTGTCATTGTTTCTCTAACCAACAGATGCTTTAGCACCACATTTTAAAAAGGGAAAGAACAAAAAGCCCATAAGAGACTTCCCCTTCCTGAGAATAGTTATATGGGCAGTCCCAGTCAATCAGGGACCATATAATGTGCAAGATGACATGATGACAGCCCATAAGAGTGAGCAATGTGGATTAGGACAGATTAAGCAGCCTTCAAGAAGCATTGTCTCTATTGTCTGCGGGTACATTATTTGCTTCCTTCTCTTAGTGAAATGTCTTTTTAAAAAACCTAAAGGAATTTGATGCTTCAAAAAATGTTAACAAATCTCTCACCATACCTGGCTTTCACTCAGCCCTGAAGATAAAATAAGGGACTTTTGCACACCACCTCAATCTGCGAGAAATGTGAGATTCCAGGGTTCCAGGCACTCATGTAGGGTTTGAGTTTCCTTTTGGAAATAAGGCAGAGTGGAGACTGTGGTTTTCTTTATGATATATGGGTTATTTACTAATATATATAAATTCTATATGGCTTATTTACACACACACATATATATCTCCTGAGGGGACGCAAGTGGCGCTGTGGTCTAAACCACTGAGCCTTTTGGGCTTGCCAATCAGAAGGTCGGTGGTTCGAATCCCTGCGACAGGGCCCCAGCTCCTGCCAACCTAGCAGTTC
This sequence comes from Podarcis tiliguerta, assembly GCF_965153285.1. Lineage (NCBI taxonomy): Eukaryota > Metazoa > Chordata > Lepidosauria > Squamata > Lacertidae > Podarcis > Podarcis tiliguerta. The sequence continues at coordinate 34,196,109 of NC_139553.1, forward strand.
GAAAGCACACCAAAAAAGTGCAAGCAGATAAATAGGTACCACTCCGGCAGGAAGGTAAACGTGTTTCCATGCGCTGCTCTGGCTTCGGTGTTCAGTTGCGCCAGAAGCGGCTTAGTCATGCTGGCCACATGACCCGGAAAAACTGTCTGGGGACAAATGCCTGCTCCCTCGGCCTGTAAAGCGAGATGAGCGCCGCAACCCCAGAGTCGTCTGCAACTGGACTTAACTCTCAGGGGTCCTTTACCTTTACCTTTGCCTTTTTATATATATCCTGAGCCTATGATGGAGGGGTTCACAACATTAGCACCCCAAAAGGGTATTGTCTCTTCCATAACTGCAGCCATTGATTCAAACAGAAATCAGCCATCATGCTCTGACCCTCTCTCCAGCTTGTTGCATTTACCAACTTGCAGCCTTTTTTCCTCTGGGTCACATCGCAGCCAACTCTAAAACTCTGCTCCAAACTGTGGCTTTATCTTCTAACTAACTCAGAGCTAAAGGAAGAACCCCACCTCTATTTGGCATCCAAAACACAGTCCACTGTCTTTTGCTTTTTTAAGGGCCCATCACTTTTCCCTTTGTTCTCACTCTTAATGGCTCATTTCCTAGGTGATTACCTCATGAGGAGATCACCCTGGCTTATATTTTAACCCTTGCTGGATCAAGGGTTAAGGAAACTTGATTAGTTTCTAATACTTTCTGGGTCCTGAACCTTTGGGGAGTCTGGCACCCCAAACTCATAGCAGAACATTTATGCTTCATTCTGTTTGCCATTTCTTGCCTCTGAAGACGGAAACAGTCCTGACCTATAAAGATCTGATCCTATGAAATGACTTAGATACATGATTCATCTAATCCTGATGCTGTTTTGCTGTTTTTTAGCTACAGAAAACAATTTAAATATAAAATGTTATTATTAAAACCTCTGTCAAATTTAATAATTACTTGATTTTTTTTTTAAATGCACACAACATGTGTATATTGGGCAAATACATGCATAAAATGTGTATATTAGTGGCAACAGTGTACTAAACCTCACTGTTATGGAGAGAATTAACTGCAGAAATGTGTGCATTGAGCCAAATTGCATACAAAAATGTCTGTTTTAGGAGAAATGTGTGCTAAACTGCAGACATATCTTCATGAGGCCTTTAAAAAAATATTCTCAAAGTGAGATAGTAAAAAAAGAGAAACTGAGAGAAAACTGAAAGTGACAGGTTTGTCCATTCCTATTTGGAATAAGCAAACTGGGGCAGATTCCCAACACTGCCTTGTATTCTACAGCACAAATCCAATGCTTGTCTCCATGATTTATCATTTTATGCATTTAACCAGTGCAGAATTTCAAATACATAAACCACCTGATCCATTTTCTCCCTGTGTGATGTGTGACCTTGCTTTCAGTAGTATTAAGCCTACTTTTCATCTTTTCATTGCCTGGTAAAATGGTAACAATAAAACAAAAAAACATTTTTATGCAGTTAAGCACAAGGTCATAGGCACACAACAAAATGGGTATGAATGCATGGTGTGCTAACGGTGGCTTCAGGATGAGTCATCTTACACACTTGTGGTTGGCAGGGAAGGGAGCTTTTATTGCAGATCTTTGCTTCAGTATAGGCTTTGGCAGAAAGCAGCTAGCAGCTTTGGTTAGGGTCCCACAACGGTAAGAGACACAAAAATTGCAAGACCCCTAGGGAGAATTACAACTCCCCTGATCCTTCAGGGTTTTGTACCTCGGCACTTATTTATACAGAGCACCCGGGCAACACAGGAGAGGAGAACCAGAAAACCTCCCCCTGTTCCAACCTTCCTGAGCTGGAGATGCTACTCTTGTTTTGCCTGCTACTTAATGGGAGGGGAGGAGAGGAGGGTGTTTCAGGTACTCAAAAACTGGCTCAGAGAGCTATTTTGTGCATCCTATTTTATCTGAGACCCTGGGCCCACCCACCAACAAATTGCAGCAGCTGGCCTTGACACCAGATGGGAGGATAAATTTCCAGGCAGGCATGCCTGCTTTGTGCAACCCCACATGTCAGGTGAACAGCAGCAACCGGAACAATTGCATAGCAGGTAAAACTTTTGCTACCATCTCACTGCTTTGCAACTGCTCCCTGCAGAAGGGAGAGGAGAGGTACTGGACTATGTAGCATCATTACAATGGTGAGCATTGTTTCATGTGTACTTTCCACAAACAATTGTTACCTACCTTAGAGTATGTGCAATATCCCAATAAATAAACATACTCTTTCTTACAGGAGTTTGATCCCTGTCCTAGTTACATTTCCTAGTCTTCAGATCGATTGATCTGTCTGTCTACCTAATCATTCATATGCAGCTTTTTTTGCAAGAAAACATCATCAAAGAGGCATACAAAACAGTTATTTAAAAACATACAATACAAAATAAGCAGAACAGCCAAATAACTCACATAGAAAACTCAGGTGATGAATCTCATGGAGGGATAGATGCCATGTGGGAGCAGAGTATGGCCAGAATCCTGAACAGTAGAATGGTTGTTTTGGTGTAAAAATACATTGCAATATGCTATTATGTGATTAATATGCTATTAAGCTATTTTGCAATTTTATGACATGAACTGCCATGAGATCTACGGATGAAGAGCGGTATACAAATTTATTCTAATAACAACAATAATAATCGTACTTGTTGAAATGAAAAGATAGGCAGCATCAATATAACACTCTGATATTGTGGGTCAATCAATATTACAGACTTGCTAAAGAGAACAGTCTTCACAATATTTCTAAAAGTCAAAAGGGAATGAGCTAGATGAACCTACCAAAGGACGGAGTTCCATAACTTAGCACCCAGCACAAGTAAGGCCTTGCCCACAAATTTAACCGTAGACACTGGTGAGACATGGAGCAGAGCTTTTCACAATCATCTTAGTGGGTGGACAGAATCATGCAGGAGCAAGCAGTCATTTCAAGGCCCCTTTTGAATACATCCTTGCATTAAAACAGGCATAGGCAAACTCGGCCCTCCAGATGATTTTGGCCTACAACTCCCATCATCCCTAGCTAACACGACCAATGGTCAGGGATGATGGGAATTGTAGTCCCAAAAACATCTGGAGAGCCGAGTTTGCCTATGCCTGCATTAAAACAAATACATCCTTGCATTAAAACAAAGCAACTTTTCTGCAAGCAGAAAGCTAGCAAGGTGTGAGCTATGCTGGGATATTTCTACTTGATGTTTGCAAGGAATTTTATGCAAAAGAGCATTCAAAATCGGCATCTCCCATCTGCAACTTGTACTGAAACAGTTCACCCTACCACCTCATTCTGCTGCATCCATTCTGCTGGACCAAATCATTATAGAGCAGCTGAAGAAGGTAAGGCTCACAAAGATCCCAGTCTGAAACCCTGGAGAGTAGCTGACAGTCTGTGCAAACAGCATTGAGCTAGATGAACCAATGGAGTGACTCAGTAAAAGGCTTTGTATAACCTCATTGGACGTCGGTTTCTTTAAATTAGTGGTGCAGTTTTCTGATTTTTTGGCTTCGAACTTCAGGTGTCTCCCTCTTTAGATGGTGAAGTGGATTACTTCACTTAATTGAAGGAACTGGGTATGTTTAGCCTGGAAAAGAGGTGGCTGAGAAGAGATATGATAGCCATCTTCAAATATCTAAGGGGCTGCCACATGGAAGATGGAGCAAGCTTGTTTTCTCCTTCTCTGGAGGATAGGACTCAAACCAATGGCTTCAAGTTACAAGAAAGGAGATTCCAGCTAAACATCAGGAAGAACTTTCTGACAGTAAGTGCTATTTGACAGTGGAACAGACCCCCTCGGGAGCTTGTGGGTTCTACTCTCCTTCATTAGAGGTTTTTAAGCAGAGTTTGGCCATCTGTCATGCTTTAGTTGAGATTTCTGCATTGCACGGGGTTGAACTAAATGACCCTTGGAATTCCTGACAGCACCACAGTGAAAAATACACCTTTTCTGGCCATCAGGCTTCTCACCTCAGATAGAAGGGCCCCAAATATAAAATATAAGGGTCAATTTGAGTGCATAACTTTTGATTATTTAAATTCTACTAGCCAAATAAAGCAGAGTCATCAAAAAAGTCTATTGCCGACATTCTGTAAGAGAATGTATTTATATCACAGTGGAGCAAACAGAAGGTAGGAGTCAGGGAAGGGAGATTTAAATTGTATGTGTGAAAGGGTTAAACATCCTTAAAACATTGCTGCTGTTGCTGCTGCCATGTATTTGCAGGCAAAAAAGAGAAGCCACAAGCTGTTTGTTGTTCAAGTATATTTTTTCCCCTCTCCCCTTCTCTCCAGCGAGGCTGCTGTTTTCAGCTTCCGTTCTTTATTTACTCTAAAAAGGCATATTCAATTTTCTCTCCCACTCAAAAGAAAATACACAGCATTGTAATTACTCGAAACGTAATAGAGTAATTAGATAGGGAAGGTGTTTGGAATTTATATAGAGATGCACTTGACTACGTGGGCTACGTTCAAGGTTGCTTCTGCATTGGACAACCTCCAGCCACTGCAGTAGCATCTGGTATGAAACAGGTTTTCTCTAGCTTTTGGATTAAAAAATATATAATAATAGAGAGCAATCATCCAAGGTGCTTTAAAAAAAGAAAAAAAAGAAAAAACATTTCCCTTCTGGACATGAAGTGATATTAGGCATGATATAAACGACAGTTTGCAGTAGGAAGGAAATATCATTTGCAACCCAGAATCAATTGCCTTCCATCTAAATTCTTTTGCATTTTTTCACATTAAGTTAAAAGGTTGGAAGTGATTGAAGCAGGATACATTTTGCGTAATTTGCAGCGAGATATCTTGGCTTTGTTTCCCAGCCAGACAAGTTGAAGTGAATGAAAAGAGGTCTTTAGACAGTCCAATCCAGATTTAATGTGGACATCTTCAGCCAAAAGCATTTTTGTCCGCAAGAAATGAAAGTGTTTATTCTAGGCAGATTCTGTTTGGCTGTTCCTTCCTCCACGCTCTCAATGCCCACCCCACTCCTGCCCAACACACACACATTTCTGCCTGAGGCAGCAAGCCATAGTGTGCCAATAAATCTTGCCGGCATGGAGGAAAATATGCAAAGCTTTGCAGGCTAAGTGGACCCTGTCTCTTTCAGCATATTAACATAAGAGAAGGTTTTTTCTATTGTATTTTTTTTTTTTTAGTACAACAAGATAGGAGCATATGAGATGGCTGTACTACACTACAGCATGGAAAAAGTGTATGTATGAATGCTATGGTATTTATTTACGCACAATTTGATTTTTATTTATTTATCTGTAAATTTATTTATACTCTTCACTGTAAGGTCCCAGGGTGTAGGGTGTGCCACAACAACATAATATACAATTGTAAAAAAAAACAAAAAAAAACACCCTAATAAAACAATTACAATTAGGGGGAGAAACACATAAAATCATTACAGGAGTTTGCAAGAACTCTGAGACCCCCCCCCCCAACAATAAGATGACTGCTAGGACTTCAAAGCACCATGCAGAGTTCTTGTGCCATTTTACCTGATGTCATTGTGACATCAGGTAATTGGCAGGTAGGTGGGATTTGTCCAAGGGGACGGAGGGAGAAGAGATAAGGATCTAGTCCTCTGGCAGCATCCATCTCCCCACCCCTGGTGTAGAGGGCTGTGCCAAAAGAACCTAACTCATTTCCCTCCAACTATTTTCCATCCTGGCTATGCTCCATCTCTGCTGAAGAGACCCCAGCACTTCCTAGTCTTTGGGAAGGAGGCAGGAAGGCTCCTTTTGGCAGGGGAATTGGTCATGCTGCCTTAAATCCACCTCTGTGGTATATACTCTTGGTCGGCAGTTTTGCAGGTTTTTATGTGTGTGTTTTTTGTATGTATTCAATAAAATCTTGTCAGGGGGATAATGTGAAACAAAGCTTCAAGAGAAAATTATCAAAGTGACATTCATGGGCGGGATGAAGGGTTTTGTTGCACTAAGCTTACTTTTGAAGTGGCTGGCAGATGTTTGTGAGTGTCTTGTTTTTCATTCTACAAATCATCTCTCCAGTGGTCTGCAGACTTTCTGGGTGCCTGTGCTTTCTGAAGCCCCCATGCCATCCTTGACTGAGCTTTCCTGTAAAATACAGAAGGTAAGAAAGTAATGTGTGCCAGATCACTATCTTTATCATCCTTTCTTTTTTTCTGGGGCTACTCAAGGGTAATCAGTACCAGCACCCCACTTTGTTTGTTATTTTTAACCAAAGCTTAAAAGTCTGGCACTTACTGTAACAACTTCATGGTGAGTACCAACACATTTTATCGGTGGTGGGAGAGCACTGATCATCATCATCATTTTTTAAAGATAAAAGGAAAGACTTCCCTTAAAAACAAAATCACCAGCACATCAATCCCAGGTTCTCAGTAGCTACCCTTCCCAGCCCACACTTCAAGTATGTTCCAGAGGAAGATGTCCCAAGGAAGATGCCCTTCCATGGGGCTTCTTGATAACAAGAAGTTGGAGAGGCTGCAGAATCCGGAAGAAATGTTTAATGAGACAACACACACACACACCATTCATGGCCCCTTCTAAGCAATAAAGTACCGTATTTTTCGCCCTATAGGACGCACTTTTTCCTCTCCAAAAATGAAGGGGAAATGTGTGTGCGTCCTATGGGGCGAATGCAGGCTTTCGCGGAAGCCTGGAGAGTGAGAGGCGTTGGTGCGCACCGACACCTCTTGCTCTCCAGGCTCCAGGAAGCTATCCGCAAGCCTTGCGCACCTGGGGGGAGTTCCCCTGGGCGCGCAAGGCTTGCGGGCGGCAGCCTGCAGCGCGGAGCACGCCCTGTGCTTCGCGCAAGTGTCAGCAAGCCTTGCGCACCGGGGGAGAACTCCCCCCCGGCGCGCAAGGCTTGCGGGCGGCTGCCTGCAGCGCGGAACACGGGGCGCCCTTCGGAGGACGCCCCGTGCTTCGCGCAAGTGTCAGCAAGCCTTGCGCACCGGGGGAGAAATCCCCCCCGGCGCGCAAGGCTTGCGGGCGGCAGCCTGCAGCGCGGAACACAGGGCGCCCTTCGGAGGACGCCCTGTGCTTCGCGCAAGTGTCAGCAAGCCTTGCGCACCGGGGGAGAACTCCCCCCCCCCGGCGCGCAAGGCTTGCGGGCGGCAGCCTGCAGCGCGGAACACGGGGCGCCCTTCGGAGGACGCCCCGTGCTTCGCGCAAGTGTCAGCAAGCCTTGCGCACCGGGGAGAACTCCCCCCGGCGCGCAAGGCTTGCGGGCGGCAGCCTGCGGCGCGGAACACGGGGCGCCCTTCGGAGGACGCCCTGTGCTTCGCGCAAGTTTTGGCAAGCCTACCGCACCGGGGGAGAACTCCCCCCTGCGCGCAAGGCTTGCAGGCGGCAGCCTGCAGCGAGGATCACGGGGCGCCCTTCGGAGGACGCCCTGTGCTTCGCGCAAGTGTCAGCAAGCCTTGCGCACCGGGGGAGAACTCCCCCCGGCGCGCAAGGCTTGCGGGCGGCAGCCTGCCACCCGGCGCATGAGGCGCCCTGAAGCAGAGCGCCCTCGCGCCAGGCAGACATCGGCCAGCCCCACAAGCTCGGGGGACAGCGGGGAGGCGCAGCGCCGCCATCCCACTGTTCCCCGACCTGGTTTTGGGGGGGGAAATAAAGGGAAAAATTTTTTTCCTTTATTTCCCCCCCAAAAAAGTAGGTGCGTCCTATGGGACGGAGCGTCCTATGGGACGAAAAATACGGTAAGTGGAATCCTGCACCTATCAAAAGTACAAAGAAATATCTGAAGCACCCTGAAAAAGAGACCGTAAGACAACTTTTAGAGAACCTGTGCACAGAGTACTTATATGCACATTGAGTTGTTTCTAACGTTGCTCAGAACAGACCCATTGAAATTATTGAACATGACTAATTTAGGTCAACTGGGGCTACTCTAAGTAAACCTTGTTGGATACGAACTGTAGGTTATATTCAGACCTTCAGGTGCATGGGTGGGGAACTGGAGCAGAAAGAGTGATCACAATATCAGTTTTCCCCTCCACAAGTTCTCTATCTGTATGAAAGAGTTCTCTGATTGCTATTCTGGATGATATATGTGTGATACCATTTGTGTACAGTGGTACCTCGGGTTAAGAACTTAATTCATTCTGGAGGTACGTTCTTAACCCAAAACTGTTCTTAACCTGAGGTACCACTTTAGCTAATGGGGACTCCCACTGCCGCTGCGCGATTTCTGTTCTCATACTGAAGCAAAGTTCTTAACCCAAGGTACTATTTCTGGGTTAGCGGAGTTTGTAACTTGAAGCGTCTGTAACCTGAAGCCTCTGTAACCCGAGGTACCACTCTACTTATTTTCTTCTGACAACAATGCAGCTTGGGGAGAGGGGTCTGGAACAGTTTCATGGGGGAAATGGGAGGGCTAGCCCTTTCCCTAATGATGTTTCTCCCCTCATAAAACCTTTGAAGATGCCATGTGACCTGAGTGCTCTTGAGATTCCCAGCAACAGGTGTTCAGCAACTGATATCAGGTGTATACTACCAACAACAGCAGAAGCAGATTGCAGCTGTCATAGTTGGCAGCCATTTATAGCATTATTTTCCATGAATTTGTCTAATCCTCTTTTAAAGCTGGTGACCATCAGTATATCTTGTGAGAGTGAACTCCATAGTTTAGCTAGGTGTTGTGTGAAGAAGTACTTTTGCTTGTCCTGAATCTTCCAACATTCAGCTAGACTGGATGGTCTTGAGGTCTTGTATTATGAGATTGGGGGGGGGTCCCTGACCACTTTCTCTGCACTATGCATAATCCTTTGCACCTTTATAATGTCCCCATTTACCGTTACATTTCCTTATGTGACAAAAACAATCAAAATTGAACGAAGGAGTCTGTGCATATTCCCAATGCAAGACTACATTAGCCAGACTAGTTAGGGCAACAATGACACTATAACAGGTCTGGTCTATGTTGCAAAATAGCTAGCTCTGCTTCATAAATTGGCACACCCTCCCTGCTACACACAAAAAGAAACCACAACCCAGTTGCAACATGCAAGAGCCCCTCAGCAAGTAAAGCAATGTTGCAAAGTTTTAATGAAAACATCTAAAGTAAACCATGTCTTCCTCGGAAAGTTCAGAACCATCGACTTCTAGACAGACTCAAAAGCATGCCATGTTCATATTGCTCTACCTACACATTTCTAAGACCAGACGAGTCATCTGAGTCTGCCTTACAACAAGTCAGACCTTTGGCATTAACAAAACTACCATAATGAATCAGACCATTGGGCCATCTAACATGGCATTGCCCCTGTTGACTGGTAGTGGATCTCCAAGAATACAGGCAGAAGTCTTTCCAGCCTTTCTGTCAATGACCTATTTAAACTGGAAATGCCAATGATTAAACATTTTGCATGCAAGTATGTGTTCCCATCCTTGCCTCCTTCAGCTGGCCTGCCTTCCTATTCCTAAACTACATCACGCAGGGGAAAATTCATCTTAGATGAGCACAAGACTAACATCAAAAAATGATGTTCTGCTTCTTTTAACTCCTTTGCTGGATATTCCACAAAGCTGGGGAAATTCCAGGATTTGCTGGTGCATGTATACGTGCTATTAAATCAAAAACCTTTTCACAAATTTTGACTGATGTGGGTTCACAGATGTACAAATCCCCAAATTCTAAGTTCAAATGAAGTATGGAAATCAAAGAAATGTACAGTTAAAAGCTTTCAGGTTTTACCTGGTGGATACAACGTCACAGTTTTGATCAATATATAATTAGGCTGGCCTCGGGATAACTGATCAGTGCACAAGCTATCCTCAGAATATATATTGATGTTTCACATTGCCCAGTGAACTCAAGAAATGGATCATGATCTGTATAATGCAACAACACAGGTATCTACTTTAAGATCCTGAATGAGTTATCAAACAATGTGCTATCTGAGGCTGCAAGCCTCATCAAGGATTTGCCAGGGCTTTCTATCAAGCCCTTGGGATTCTCCCCAAGCTACATCTCTTCTCTAGACTACCAGACTCCTTTCTAGACCTTTAGCAGCCCTACTCTGTGTCCCTGAGCCTCTCGCTCAGTAGTGCAGTGGTATATTCAGAAGTGCAAGGTTCCTTCGTGATAGTCACAGCTGCTGCCACCCAACCATGCCCCTTCTAAAATTAAGCAATAATCTTATAATTATACAATAATAATTAGGGATGCATTGCAACAATAAATTCACATCTCCATGTGTTGCCTTTCAGGATGGCATGCCATTTCCTGTGATACTTGGGAAATTATTCGGAATGCTCCAGTATCTTCCTTCACTATGATTTAACTTTCATTTTCCACGAAGGTCTATTGTACGTTAAATAACCTGCCACACTATTTTCTTGGAACTTCAGATGTTCCATTGCCACTTTGCTGGAGCATCTCTGGGCCACAGCAGATCAACTAGGAAATAATACTAGCCTAGATATGGTTGCCCCTTTAATTGAAACAATTATCAAGCAATTAGGAATTCTCAACTATACAGCAAATATGAAAAACAAGTATGCATAGCTAAAGAAGACATCTGGATGGGCTTGCTGGTTATTATTATTTCTATACGCTTTTTAGCAGATTCTAAAACAGTATAGTGAGGGTGACAGCCTCATGTTAATAAATGGAAACTTCCAAAGCATAAATCCTGCCACACCGAAAGATCAACTCTTCACTGATGCACAATGAACATTAAATAGCACTTGTAAAAGTGCCACAGGTCTAAACGATTGAGTAGGCATGCACGGGGCCAGTCAATCCTTCAACAAAGCTGGTCCCAGGCTGTTAACAAGATCCATGGAGGCAGATCTATTAATTGCTAAGTCCTTTTAAAACACCACTGAGCAGAGAAATCCTAGCCCCTAGATCAGCTGGCTGGAGGTGGTTAGAATAAATTGGAGGTGCCTCCCTACCAACAAATATTTCTTTGGGTAGCTCTACAGCCAGGGGTCTCCTGCTGCTACATTTTTGCACTATGTTTATTGATAGGCCCAGGAACAGACCATTCCAAGAGCATGACAGGGGTGGGTGGAAGCAACCTGTGAACTACTCGAAGACTCTTCGTCAAAAGAGGTCTCAGGATCAGTTTCCCCTCTATGCCAGTCTGGAGCTGAGGTAAACAATCCCATTGGAAGCAATAGGATTGCCGGACCAGATGGCAACCGCCCCAGCCCCCAGGGACCACCAGAAAGGAATAATGACTCATGACGACGTGTTATGGATTTAAAATTTGGCCACAAACTTTATTAAACTTTCAAATGTAGGAAGACCTTGGCTGGGGCTCCTCAAGGTAAATGGGATATGGGGGTGCCCTGCAAGACACATGTGTATGCAGGCAGCCCACCTCATATCCCCGCACGCAGGGTAGTTCACTGACAACCTTTCAGTGTATGGCCAGTGACACCCATTTACAACCCCTTTAAGAGGGGACCCTGGAATCGTCGCTGCAGGGGGGGAGTGAGTCACCACTTCAAACCCCCTCCACCAGTTTAGGGAAGACTAAAGAATTCCGCCCAAGGCCCTAAACTGCCCAAGTTGTGATGAATTGCGACGGGGAAGACAAAACCTGTCAATGCAGGAAAATTTCTTCCCGGTTCTTCAACAGCAACCAGTCCAAAGACTGTAGCAGCGCCCACTAAACAGAAAGAAAAAAGGTTAACCTGCAAACAAGAAACATTAAACAAAGGGAGGGTTGGGTGGGTGAAGCTCCTGAGCGGACTGCCTGGCTTCTACCAGCTCCACCCCTTATTTATGTGGCTGGCTTCACCTCCCAGCAGTGTAATTTGACTTAGCTGAGGCTGGACGTGAACCTACAAAGAATAACCCTGAGAGGCAGGCCAGCCCACACAACCGGTAAGTTCCCTGGGGTCCGAAGTGCAGCACGCGATCCCGCAAAGGGCACCCATGGTATAAAGTGTGAGTGCTCATTTAAAAAAAAAAATACCCACAAAAGGGGAAAAGTAAGTTTGCCTCCACCTGTCTTCTCTTCACTTCACGTCATGGCTGGTATGAGTCAGCAGGAATTTGTAAGGGGTGGCTGACCTGTCACTTCAATACTCCCCACTCACCTGATTTAGAACTGTGCCATACGTTCATGGCCAGATCATAGGAAACTTTGTGATGGGCAGATATGTCACTTTTGGTTTGTCTTAGTGTCTCGTTTTTTCCAGTCTTAAAGTAATTTTTGTATTTAAATTTTGTATTTTAAAAGAAGAAGAAGAAGAAGAAGAAGAAGAAGCATGCAGTATTAGTGTGAATTTCTCTTAATTCATTGTAAATGAAGGGGACATTGCATGCAAAAATGTGTACAGTAGTAAAAATTTGCAATAAAATTGCTGGTGAATTTTCATGAGGAATAATAATAATAATAATAATAATAATGACAAATTGCTGTAAAATGCAAATGACTTGAATTTAAGATTGGAGAAAGGAGTCACTGAGAGTCCCCAAACTGACAGATCCTTCCAACCTATCACATGCTAATAATGGAAATCAGGGTCTCCTCAAGCCCCCTTGGAAGGACCATTTCCAGTCCCACTGCTGATGCACTGTGGCACCAATTAGGAAATCCACACACCTTAAAACTGAACGTCTCTAGTACTGTTGATGTACTGTCAGAGGCTCCAGCTGGGGATGGAAGTGGCCTGTAATTCTTTCCTTTTCAAATATTTATCACGTTGCTCTGCACAATCTATTTCAGTCTCTCGCATCAGTTTCATGCACTTTCTGTTGTTTGTATCTGTTTTACTATTTCCAGTTCTTAATAGTTCAGATGTTTCCATTAGCAGCTTCATATTTAAGCCATTTTCAGGGTTGTTCCCCATATTTTTATATTTTAGTAATGAGATTTTAATGAGGAGTTGGAGCCACAACAGTTGTCCCCATAAGGCTCTCTCCTTTATCTTTCTGGGCAGCAATCACATTCTATGCATGGCTCTGCCTGCCTCAAATACTTCTTACAGTGTTGCCCTAGTTCACCCTGCATTATATTCACACTGTGCTCCAAGTGAAAACCAAACTAATGAAGGAAACAAACTGGTAAATGCAAGAGGCAGAGGATCAATTTCAAGCGTCATTCCAAACTATGATTTGGAACTGGATCCAGGAATAAAGAGACAGAGAGAAGTGAGTTGAACAGGCCACATTAATTAGCATCTGCAGGGGGAAAGGAACAGTATGGGAAACTAAATTCAATTTCCTGCCTTCGGTGAGTCCGCACTGTTTGTCGCAAGGAATATGACATGGTACAGCCCCAATGACTGGACCTCACCTTCCAGTGATGTCATTCCTAGCCCTGACCTGACACCAGATGTGGAGCCTCAGATGGCAACACACAGAGCAAGGACTTTGAGGAGCACGCAGGACTCCTGAATCTAATGTTGAGGGTGTCCTTGAGTGACCCTCTGATACCTGATGAAGAATCCCTGGAACTGTTAGAACAGAAGGAGCACTGAAAGTAGCCAAGCCTTTGTGGCAGCCAGTATGTGACTAGGGTTAGCTCCATGGCAGCCATTTTGTGGTGATGCCCACAAGCTTCTGTTTTTGGTTTTGTATTTCCAAATGTATACAAGAAAATTGCAAAGCCCCCTTATAGGCTAATATCCCTGAATCTAGATTTTTTTTAGGCTTTGTTGCCCCAGGGAAAGAGCTGAAAACAAAAAAGGCAAGTTATCAGTGGGACAGAGAAGTCCTGTTCTTGACCAGAAATGGTCCAAACCAATTGCTTCCCAATGTTTTAAGAGTCAGAGGAACACTGAAGTGAGTGTGAAAACAGAAAAAAGTGTGCTCTCACTTCTTCCCTACCAGTCAATAGCCAGCAGGGCATTGGGTAAGGTGATTTAACTGTCTTCAGTTGGGGGGGATGAATTCGTGGCTCAATGGTAAAGGATCTGTTCTGCATGCAGACTGCCCCAGGCTCAATCCCTGGCATCTCCAGGAAGAACTGGAATAATACCCTTCCTGAAAGCCAAGATAGTTACTGCCAGTCAGTACAGACAATTATGGGCTAGACAGACCAAGAGCCTTGACTCAGTATAAGACAGCTTTATGTGTGTCCTCCAGGCCAGCCTGCACAGTTCAATGTTAATTTCATATTTTTATTTCTGTACAGTATTCCTACCATGATAAAGCACCCAAAACTGCAACAGGAGCATAATTGCACAGCCAGACTAATTTCCCCTATTTAACGTGGTCTACGCTCTCTGGGATAGGACATGCTCTCATTACAACTTTCATGCTGGTCTGTTAACAAGGGCTTAAAAGGTGGGGGTGAAGGAAAGGAGAATGTGCTTCAGTCATTTCACAACTTACTTGTTCTCTTTAGTAAGGTGGTGAAGCAATGTATGCCATATCTACTGCCACTTGTAGCTTTGCTGAAAGAATCTAATCAATAGGACAAGGAAGAAGAATCCCCTTTCTAGCCCAAGTTCATCTGGCGTGCTATTCAGAATCAATAACACAAAGTCCCAATGTGGGATGAAATTTTGTTGACAACAGCAGGAGTAGGGAGCCTGTGGACTTGCAGGTGCTTCTGAACTCCAACTCCCATCATCCCTGGCCATTGGCTATACCTTATGGGGCTGGTAGAAGTTGTAGTTCCACAATGTCGGAGGGGGCAATGGTTCCCCACACCTTAACTACTGCAATACCCTAGTTTGGTGGGACATGGTGGGAGTATGCTGGCTGACCAATGGTATCACCCAGCCCTCCTGTTGGGTTGGAGTTGTCCATCATTTAGGCCCACCATAGCATGGGCTACTCCTGTGGGCCCTCACATCAACCTGAGTGTGTGGTGGCCCAGCTGCCTAAGCTGGAGTCACTGTCATAGTGCAACATGCTCAAGATCTCTTAAGAAGACCCAGCCCCTCCTGCATTGGCTGTGGGATCCTGCCCAATGCTTTTGCACCTAACAAAAGTTGTGACAGAAAATTAAGAAAATGCATATAAGCACCTTGATCTAAGGAACTCCCATATTGCCCATTTTATTCTTGTCTCCAAAGTATTTCATATTTCCTTTTATATGCCCTAGTGCTGTAGCCCCATATGCATGCTACCAGTCCCGTAGAACACTATGGCAATGTAGCCCCTATCTCTTGCAGTTCTTCTGATCTTTCGTAAAGCTATCCAACTGGGTTCCGTCTTTGCTGTTGCTATTTCACACCAGCTTAACTGGATTCCTGTCCTAGGATGCTTTGATATGACCTGCACCTCCCACTCATGATGGCATTTTTCCAGCAAAGAAGAAGTGGACCACCTGGCATATTGGATACCATTACAACAAAGCGTGAAATATGCCTGTAGCCTACTCAGTTTTTAGAAATGAACTCCACCACTTCTGTTTTTCTCAGCACATATTTGTTTACAGCATATTAATAGATTAATTGCAAATAGAAGTGTGGCCTAATTACTATTGATGATCAGTTCATTTAGGTTGTTTTAAATTTTGTTGTTTGCCAGAATGGTAGCTTTATATATAGCTCAGCACTCAGTATAGAGACAAACACAGAGTGGAAATATTCCCCCTGTATACGCAGTGAGTGTACTACTTGGCTGCTGATTTCTTTCGACTCCTGTGCCTTTCTTCTGTGCAAGAACTGACTTCAGCCTTGAGCTGCCAGGTGGTGTTGGACTACCACTCCCATCAGCCCTGACCATTGACTAAGCTAGCAAGGGATGGCGGGAGTTGTTGTCCAATGGCATCTAGGGACCCAAGTTTGGAGAACACTAGTGTAATGGATAGTGAATGGACTTAGATCTGAGAGAGCTGGGTTCCAATCCGTCTCAGATATAATGCATATCCATAGTGTAACATACATTACAAGGTTGCTGGGACGATGACATTAGATGGATGCATAATGGAGGCACTGTCTTGAACAGAAGCGCTCCAGTGAGCCCTGCATCATCATCATCATCATCATCATCATCATTATTATTAAACACTTTCAGGCTGCAATCCTATATATTTTCAACCTGGGA
Organism: Podarcis tiliguerta; assembly: GCF_965153285.1. Classification (NCBI taxonomy): domain Eukaryota; kingdom Metazoa; phylum Chordata; class Lepidosauria; order Squamata; family Lacertidae; genus Podarcis; species Podarcis tiliguerta. The sequence goes on from NC_139553.1 coordinate 34,212,092, forward strand.
TTAAATTCCTTTGGATATACTGGAACTTACTTCAGACTAAACATGCCTAGGACTGTGTTGGCAATGGTTCACCCAGAGGAGGAAAATCCAAACTTTGCAAATTCCAGCATAGTTCGCCAACTCTTCAAAAAGGAATTAGCTGCCCTTGTTAGGTGGAAGTGGGTGGGGGGTAGAAGAGCAATAAAATAGAATGCCTTTTTGCAAGATGGAAGTCAGTCATGACAATAAATCCAATTCACTCTCATAAGATCTTGGGATGGCAACCTACTTGGATGACTTCAAAAGAGTACATTCGTGGTGGATGGGGCTATCATTGGCTGCTGGGCATGATGGCTATGTTCTTCCTCCACCACTGCTAGAGGCAGTATTGTCTGTGAATGCCAATTGCAGGGAATCACAAGTGGTGAGAGCACTGTTGAACTAAGGTCCTGCTTGCTGGCTTCTCATAGCATTGGGTTGGCCACTGTGGGAACAGTGGTGGATCTTTGGTATGATCCAATGGGGTTCATCTTCAGAGGCAGTGCCTTCCAGATCTGTACCTTCAATCTCCTTCATTAAGAAAGGTTGGCATCTCCAGCCAAATAGACTAGATGGGGCTCAGTTTGATGCGGCATGGCTGATATTATGCTCTTTTAAACCAGTTTATCACAGGGAGTAGCTGAGTCGTATACAAGCTGCATTTCACCTGGAACATAAATGTGGACCTTTCATTGTTATGTAAGGTTTTCCATGTGCTTGCCTCCACCCTAATCTGTCCAAGCACACTCCCCAGAAGGAAAATGTAGCATAATAATTGCTTTCCTTGTTGGTACCAATTGCTTTCCTTGTTGGTTGGTGCTGACAGAACACAATGAAGCTGCACCCTTCTGGTGAATCCCTCCCTTTAGCTAGGATTAAGGAGAAGGGCAGACCTCAGAAGCTGGGAGCAGGTGGTGCAAACCTTGTAATGCAATGGAAGCCAGCCCAGTAATTCTTTTGTCACACTCTATAGAAATGGTCCTCCTCCTCTCCTTTTTTTTTTTTTTTTTTTGGATGAAAAACACAGTGAAAAATTATAGAAACTGTTTGCTCTAAGTGGGAAAAAATGACTATTTCCATAATCCTTTCACAAATGGCTTTTGTGGGGGGGGGGGGAGGAATTATATATTTCATCACATTCGGTAGCTTTCATCAGGAATTGTTAAATGTGTGAATGCTGCAATGAAAACACAACATGGGAATTCACATTGCCCTCTAATTCTGGAAAGATATGAAATTTCCACACTGAGCCCCTCAGCAGTTTACCAGCACATTTTTTTAAAAGATAACAATAACACTACATTATTTTCCTTGCGTGTGCTGTTAAAAACCATTAGCAAACCTTAATTTTGCCAGCAGATTGGGCTCCAGCTTTGTTTTCCTCCTCCTAAACTTTCATTTCTGATGGTTACAAATTGAACCCAATATAGGCATCTGAGCGTGTGCTGGTCTAGCAGGAAATTTTATTCTAGAGAAGGAAACTTTCCTGCCTGTTGAAGAAAATTTATTTAAGAAAATCTCCAAATGCTAATAAGATAGAATCATAGAATCATAGAATCATAGAGTTGGAAGAGACCACAAGGGCCATCGAGTCCAACCCCCTGCCAAGCAGGAAACACCATCAGAGCACTCCTGACATATGGTTGTCAAGCCTCTGCTTAAAGACCTCCAAAGAAGGAGACTCCACCACACTCCTTGGCAGCAAATTCCACTGTCGAACAGCTCTTACTGTCAGGAAGTTCTTCCTAATGTTTAGGTGGAATCTTCTTTCTTGCAGTTTGGATCCATTGCTCCGTGTCCGCTTCTCTGGAGCAGCAGAAAACAACCTTTCTCCCTCCTCTATGTGACATCCTTTTATATATTTGAACATGGCTATCATATCACCCCTTAACCTCCTCTTCTCCAGGCTAAACATGCCCAGCTCCCTTAGCCGTTCTTCATAAGGCATCGTTTCCAGGCCTTTGACCATTTTGGTTGCCCTCCTCTGGACACGTTCCAGTTTGTCAGTGTCCTTCTTGAACTGTGGTGCCCAGAACTGGACACAGTACTCCAGGTGAGGTCTGACCAGAGCAGAATACAGTGGCACTATAACTTCCCTTGATCTAGATGCTATACTCCTATTGATGCAGCCCAGAGTTGCATTGGCTTTTTTAGCTGCCGCGTCACACTGTTGGCTCATGTCAAGTTTGTGGTCAACCAAGACTCCTAGATCCTTTTCACATGTACTGCTCTCAAGCCAGGTGTCACCCATCTTGTATTTGTGCCTCTCATTTTTTTTGCCCAAGTGCAATACTTTACATTTCTCCCTGTTAAAATTCATCTTGTTTGTTTTGGCCCAGTTCTCTAATCTGTCAAGGTCGTTTTGAAGTGTGATCCAGTCCTCTGGGGTGTTAGCCACCCCTCCCAGTTTGGTGTCATCTGCAAATTTGATCAGGATGCCCTTGAGTCCATCATCCAAGTCGTTGATAAAGATGTTGAATAAGACCGGGCCCAAGACAGAACCCTGTGGCACCCCACGTGTCACAGATAGATAGTATTGTAAGAGAGACTAGAGTTGCTAACTCTTGATTTGAAGGTTACATCTTGGATTAGGAGGTACAGTCTAGAACTGCTGTTTTTTCCAGGTTCCAACAGCCATTACCTGACTGCACAAGCGTTTACTTGCCCAGGGATGGGGAACCTATGGCTCTTCAGGTATTACTGGACTCTGGTTCCCATCATCCCTTGACTATTGGCCATGCTGGCTGAGGCAGATGAGAGCTGCAGTCCAATAACATCTGGAAGGCCACAGGCTCCCTATCCATGTAAGATGTCAGCTGGTTAGCTTACCAGGGGAGAGAGAAGGTTAACCTTTTGGACGTTTGGATTTGGAAAGGATTCTAGAAGAATCTGGTATGGAGGATATGGTTGCTGCTCTTCCTTAGCTAATAGACTTGACTTCAGGAGGCAACTCAAACATGGGATGCGTCCTTTTATATTTTAGTCCATTTAATGTGACCAAATTTTTTTTCCTGGCCTTGTCACTGTGCCTTTCACATGCAGAAGTTTTAACAAGGACACATTTTCCATCATGTTTTCTCTGTGCCGGGAGTAGGGCGTGAGGTGAACTCCACTGAGAAAGAAAACAGTGTGGTGTAGATTCACAATCCTACTTAAATGCACCTTCTCTGGTTTGTGGTTCCTCCTGCTAGGCCACTGCATCAATCATCTTCCTGTGTACCTGGGCTGATCTCTGCAATTACAGAGGAATGCCGTGCATCTGAGCAGAATGCTATATTTTTGTGGGAAGCCCTCAAGCAGATATGGAAAATCAATGGTGATGAAATCCCGCCAGTAAATTTTGTCTTGTGTTCCTCCAAGTGTCACGATTCCTTTGCTTGACTGACTGACTAATATGAGCTAAGTGTGTCATCTGTTTACTGAGATGTTTTTCTTCTGTAAATGCTCAAATTACTCACTTATCTTTGTTTACACTATTCAATCAACAGATGCTCAGATGAGAAGTCACCAGGTTAGCTACTGAGAATACTCACTCTGTCACAAGAATGGTTCCTTCTGCTGCTGTTTGTCAAGTGCTCATCACAAGCACAGTGAAAGAGTGAATCAATGGCATCCAAACGCCACCCTTTAATGTCCACATGCTGAGCTGCAAGGGAATCCCAATGTCTTGTGCCTAGGGGCTTCATGCAATCAATAATTCAATGCAATTGTATGATATGGAGCCCTTGTGCATAAGCTTCAACTTGCTCAGTGCACAATGTTGAAAGATGGAACTTCCATGGCAGTGCAACATTGGGCTGGGGCATAAAGCATGGCCATGCTCTAGCTGTGAGTGCCTTACAAGTAAGTAATGCATGAACAGGGCAAGAGTCTCATAGTTAAGTCTTGTCAGAATTCTGTCACACACCTAACACAGGCCTCTTCATCCTAGGGGTGTACATTAGATTTGAATGAATCCAGAATTAAGAACTTAAATAGGCCACTTTAGACACAACCAGAGCTTATCTGAGCCAAAGTGAGAACTGAGCCAAAGTGAAGTGGGATGTCAACTGAGGGGGCTGTTTTCCAAAGTGCTGAAACAGGCATCTGTGCACAGCCTTGGGGTTGGTGCGTACCTCTAGTTCTTACCTTATAAAAGTGGAGTGGTCGCTACTCTTTGTGGTTCCACACCATTCCAATTTTATGATAATGGAAAAAAATGCAGAAACCATGAAGGAAGGGCAGAATCAAGTCAGGGTGCCTTCTAGTTCTTCCCATTCTGGTTTTCTGCAATCCTACATTACCAGAACAGCATGGGCTAGAGGCTTGGGGGAGCAATTCCTGTTTTGTTGTGTTGTGTTTGGGGTTTTTTTTAAAAAAAAAACCAAATGCTTCAGTCTGTGCAGTTCAAGTTCTGACATCTACAACAAATTCTGACATAGATTTTAAAATAAAGTTCATTAAATAAAATGCTTCAGTTCATTTTTTGGGGGGAAAAGTATAAGAACTATCTTAGTTGTACAATCGTTAATGCAGGTCCAGAGGTGAGCAACTGACGGCCATGTAGATGTTGCTAGACTATAGTTCTCATCATGCCTGACCACTGTCCATGCAGGCTGGGGCTGCTGGGAGTTGGAGTCCAGCAACATGTGGAGTGTCATAAGTTCCCCACCCTTGATTTAAAAGATGCTTTCCCCCCTATAAACATTTACAAAAGAGATTATACATAAAGAACATAAGGAGCTGTTTAGTTGGATGGTTGTAGCTGCCAGACTTGTTATATTCTAAATATAGGAAATTATTCAATATTTTGAATGTAAAGGACTGGATAATGGGAGAAGTGGGGTATTGTGGCAATGCCTAAGTTAACATCCTTTAAAAACAAATGAAAATAATTTCAAAATGGAATAACTAGGAAGGCTCTTAGCTCAATGGTAGAGTATCTGCTTTGGATGCAGAAGGCCCCAGGTTCAATCTTCTAGCATCTCCAGATACAGCTGGGAGACTCTTGCCTAAAACCTTGGACAGCAACTACCAGTCAATGTAGACAATACTGAGCTAGATGATCTAATGGTCTGACTCGGTATGTATGTATGTATTTATTTAAATTTATATTTATATATGTATTTATTTAAATTTGTATACCAGTTGATTGTAGAAAAAAACTCAAAGCAATTTACAAAAGGCAGCTTCCTGTGTTCCATGTTCCTAATTCTGTGTTTCATTTGTCGCCATTTATTATTGCATGTTGTAGACACAATTTAATACTGACCAGTCAACATTTTTGCTTTCCGATGAATTGATAACTAAGGAGCAGTATGTCTTAAATATTTGATTATATTGCATATGTTTGTTTGATTTCTTGTAGGCACCGTCTGTTTGTTGGCTTTTGGTCTTGGTTTTTTTTTTTTTTTTTTTTGCTGTTATGTGCTGTAAACAAATAAAAAATGAATGCACATGAACTTGGTGTGACATTTCAAATGAATTTGGCAGTTCCCACACCACTCAGAGTGACCTTGGACCCAGTCCTTCTGTGCAACCTGTTCCAATGAGGCTAGATATGATTTTGGAGTTGAGAGAACAGCTGTAATATAGGTCAATGAGACTTGTATCATAAAACCAAGAGTTTTAGACATAAACTAATATTGATTTAGGAGCTAAAATGCATCAGGCATTTCGAGTCACAGCAAAGCAGTCAGGGAGCTTTCAGTCTACCTACAAGACTAGAATAAAATATTGTTCCACATCTATTTGATAGGACACAGCACGTGCTTGATATATAGAACTTGTGTGAGTAGAGTTTTAACTGGAAATTATCCAGACAGGCTTTCTGCAGTTGGAATAGTCAACAAAGTGACCAAGTGGTGACTTGGGCAAATTCACTTGCTCTAAAAATTGGAAAAGCTGGGATGCAAAAGGGCAGCATTTTCTCAAGGACATACTTCCAGGAGAAGGGGAGAATGGGCCCAGATAGAGAGGCCTGAATGGAGTCATTTGGCTTGATCATTTGGAGATCAAGCACTGCCATTACTTGGTGAAGAATGCACCGTGAAATAATGATTCATTCATTCCACTTGTTTTTATTCCAGTGATCCTTATTAAGCCATAGAGAAGTGAGGGAAGCAAAGGATGGAACCAGAGAGTCAAGATTTGTTGATAACATGAAAATTTATGAAGAAGTGCATCACAAGAACTTTGAGAAGGTGCAAGTGGGGGCATGATGCTAGGACAGTTAGCATACCATCCAAATGTCCCTATTTTCCATGGTAAGTCCCAGAATTACAAGAGCCATCTTGGCTTCTTACTTGATCCCAGAATGTCCCTATTCCCTCCACCAGCACAGCCACCGAGCTCAGGGAGGAGGATGAGCTGGTGCTCGTCCTGAGCAGTGGCAGCAGTGGCGGCTGCAAGCGAACACCCCGTTGCCTCTCCAAGGCCTCTGTTGTTGGCCTCCTCCTTTGGGCAGCTCATAGCTGCTGCAGGAGAGTGGGCAAGGACGAGGAAAGACTGCTGCCTCCGAGGCACATCCTTGTGTGACACACCAGCTCTGAAGTGCGAGCAGAGGACAAGGCCTCCCTGGGCGGAAAGAAAGGGGTATTTTAAATGCTTTGTACATCCGCATCTATTCTTTATCTTTGATGAGCTAGTATTGGATGTGCAGCCAGAACATGCACATTGGTATGTATGTGAGTGTGTGTGCCTTCTGAGGAAATACAGCCCATATTCAACACAGAGAGCTGCTGACTGTGTAGCTCAGCAGCTTTCTTGGGAGTGAAGAGAAATGTGGCCAGTTCTTAGGTGTAAGCCATGGCAATAAGGGACAGTATGAGCACCAGAGATGGCTGGTGTCCATTGGAACAGGTTGGGAAGAAAAAGGGGATACCAACAGTAGGTGGAGCCAGAACTATTGACAGGGAGAATCAACTAATTCTAATTTTTTCCTTCCTTATTCACCGCCACCTCCTCCTCCTTCCTGCACAGGGCAACACTAAGACTAAGAAGTAAGCTGAAAGTCAAGGCCACCCTCTAGACTGGTTGTAAGTAAGAAGGCAGGCACATGATAGCTGATGATGACTAAGGAGTAGACTATAATTGGTGGGGCAGTACCCCATTCACTTTAATGGTTCAGCCTCCACTAGTCAGTACCCAGCATCTGAGTACTGTTTGGACCTTCCCACTCTTGCACACCTGTTTGGACCTCCCCATTCTGGCAAACCCCACTGTTGACATCTGTTTTGCGCCCTGTTTATTATTATGTTTCCTGGACCAATGCTCTAAGCAGCAGTCTAGCTGTCATTTTAATTTCCCACAGTACCCTGGCATAGTATCGCTATGGAGTATTGTGGGAAAATGGCAGCCCAAGTGTAGCTAGCAGTCACCATCACAGCCAGGCAAGCCTTAGCGGTTCCACCAGTATACACGCTGCCCAGGGACCTGTCAAAGATGGAGTCTAGGCACTATTTTGCTTTTACCTATTTCAAATGATGGTGTATAATGCAAAAGTGGTAAAGGGTAGTCATTAATGGAACTCAGATGGTAGGTTCCAGCTTTTGTTTATTTCATGCATGTTTTTACATCTCATCAAGACCTCCACAAGGTGAAAAATGGTGGAATGTCTGAATCAAAGGCAATGGGGAATTGGACTTCGACCCAGGATTATGCCAGGAAAAGCAAGCACAGGAAGACAAGATGATGTAAATGCTGTCTTCATATTGATTGTTGTAGCACTGGATTACTTTTCAGATAACAGAATCTCAGAGCTCATCCTTTGGAATGTGCTTTGTTCAGCATATATACAAACAAATTAGCATTTCCCGATGATGTTTGCATGTGGAAAGATGTTGAGTGTTAATGTTATGATAAGGGAGATAAATAGGGATTAAGAACTTGATCTAGTGTTGTAGAAGTCAAAGGCAAATTGAGAGAAGAGTTGGGCATCAACTTTTCAACCAGCCATTGTAGCTATACCCCATTCAGAAGCCTCCTGCAGACTTTACCTGGTAGTAAAGCTTATCTACCTGCCATGGCCATCTTTGCCTGCTGATTTCTGGTAGTCTTGGGATGTGAAAGAAACTCAATTCAATTTCCGTTTTAATGAGAAACAATCTGATTTCCTGTCCCTGAACCAGTACACAAACTGAAATATAATTGTCTTCAAAATTTTCACTGTTCCAAATTTTGCAATGCAGTTGCAGGCCCAGTTACAACACCTCCCCCTCCCCTCCCCAGTGTGATGGCAATAGCTGGGGTGTGAAGGAACAAACTGGACAAGACAATGATCTGGGGTGAAAATTGGCCACAACTTTCCGCTGGATGGCGGAAATCCTCATGCCAAGGATTGTGGCCTCCCCAAAATGCTAATCTACTGAGGTGACCATTCTAAGGCTACCGCTGGAAGCTCTATGGCCCATCTCCCCCGCACTTGGTGTCTGGACAGAGACTTCCATTTAGACCCCTTTAAGGGGGTACTCTGAGTTCCCACCCACTTCAGGTTTGGGCTAATCTAATCTATGGCCCAAACTAAGGACCCAGAGTGTCCTCAATCCAACCTGGGATGATCCATGACCGAACTGATTCAGATCTGCCCCCTGGAATAATTCTAGTTTTATAGTGTCATACAGACAAGGTGGTGGGAGAAAGAGATATATGGAAGCTGCCCGTGCATCTCATTCTCCCCCCTCTTCTTGCCACCCAAGCACCCCTCTTTGGAGCACCCCTGAACTTTGCCAGCTTGACCCAATCCAATCCAAGTTGATCCAAGACTGCCTCAGTCTGATCTTGCCAAATCTGAAGTCAACCTGAACTGGCATAGTACACTGTGGGACCCAGGATTCAACCAGACCCAGTGAACAATCCCAGCTTTAGAGCAAGTGTGGGGTACAGCTGACTGTATGTCTGACACTGTTCATTTTTCTTAAAGTAAAATTATGTGGATTTTTAAAAATTAAAATTTTATTTTATTTTTTAAAGGTAAAAGGAAGGACATCTCTGAAAAACAAAACAAAACAAACAACTGCACCAATCTGAGGTGTTCAGTAGCCAGCCTTTCTGGTGCTGCAGTTAAACCCAGGAGAAGACATCACAAGGTAACTGCTCCGATAGCATTTTGTTTTGTTTTGTTTCAAATTAGGAAGTGGGGGCAGCAAGGGATGTTGCAGAACAGTGCGAGAAATGTTTGAGGGAAAGGAAATGCAAGCGTGTGCACACACATGCACACACACTTAACCACCTCCCCATGATAAATAAAACTCAACCTAACACCTAAAGCATCCCGTGAATTAGACAGACAAACAAAAGCCTCATTCACAGTGGAAGAAAACTTTCAAGAAGTTGGAGGAAATATTTCAATGCATCACTAATTTCTAGAGATCAAGCCATGGTTAAAGAAACTAGAGCAGTATGGTTTAGTTTTTTCCTGTTCAGTTGACAGGAAAACTCTTTTGAGTTCTATTCAGAACCTGCCCAAATTTAAGTGACCAGAACTGAGCCAGAAATTGTTCTCTCATTTGGATTTTAGTCTGAGGGGGAGATGAATTCTGGGGCTTTTAAAGCTTGCCTCTCCTTGGAGGAAGGCTTCAACAATCCTCTGAATTTATTTTCCAATAAATAAATGGCTCAGGAAATAGGTTTGCTAGCATCTCTGGTGGTTTATCAGTGTGCACATACACACTGGTGGGATGGAAAGCTTTAAACGAGCCAAAGGAACTGAAAGCTGTGGCAAGCTCCATATGCTCCTATCCTGGAAGTAATTTGAGAAATTCTCCTAGGCATAATGGAATTCAGGAGGAATGGGGTGTATGGCAAAGTATATACACACAACAATAAATGTGTGTTTTGAAGCCTGTTCTTTCATAAACTACTCACCGTCTATTTATATTAATAGGTGGCAGAGTAGTTTTATATATATTGCGTATCTCAGGTGTAGAGAAGAAGGTTAGGGGGAAACGCCTGCCTAGAGAGCGGCTGATATTCAGTGTAGACAATACTGTAGAGCTGGATGTGTCAATAGTCTGATTATTCAGTATAAGGCAGCTTCCTATGATCAGGAAAAGGGCTGTAACTTGGTGGCAGAGTACACGCTTTGCATGCAGTAGGTCCAATGTTCTTGGCATCTTCAGGTAGGACTTAGAAGGTATGCCCCCGAATGAAAGTCTTGAAAGCCTCTGCCAATCAGAGTGGATAATACCAAACAAGATGAAACATTTTGTTATAGATTTGTGGGAGGACCCCCCTAACCCCTAGACATTAATAAATGGCAGAATTTTGATTATTTGGGATGTGAAGGGAGAAGTATCAGCTGCTGAGGAATTCCTGGGCTAGCCTATGCAAAAGGAGCAGGCCAAGCTAGGGTCATTAAGAAACAATGAGGGCCATTAGCAATGCAAGAGGACTGTCCTTCCTCCTTGCCCTGAGATAGGAACAGAAACAGGGGTTTGGAAGGTTGCCAGGTAATCAGGGGGTGAGGTGACAGGAAAAGAGAGTTTTAGCAAGGAGTTCTGGGGTGAAAAAGGAGGAAGAGGAAGGACTGGGATCTATCTTGGGCGGGTTAGCTGGCTGGGAGAGATGCCTTTGGCTCCATGGCTGCACTGCTGTGTGGTACATGCCCCTCTTGAAATGACCTGGACCCTCTCTATGAAGACTGAAGGTGCAAATAGGCGGATGAACTAGATTTCTTAAAGCTACAACAGTCTCCACCATGTCTCTATTCTCCTAAAGGAACACAGACCCTGGGTGAGTGCTTGGAACCCCTTGGGCTCTTGCCACTGCTCAGCAGAGAAAGGGGAAGGCATCCAAATTTTGTAACAATATCATAGAACTCTGCTTTAGAGTAGGAGCTCTCGTGCATCAGGGAGGTTCTTGAAGTGCTGGGTAAAATCTAGCATAAGTTAACATCCCATTAGCACAAGGAGTTCTGCTTGTGTGACAGACCCTTCCTCCTCTCCTCTGCAGAAGATTTGTGGAGGGCACAAGATGTGCACGGGGGGGGGGGGGGAGGCAAGGAGTCCCGTGGTGGGGGGCAGAAATCCTTGCACTGACTAAACATGGAAATTTGCAAAGAGTCTTGTGCAGCACTTTGAAGCCCCAAGAACCACCTGATAGCCATGGCTTCAAAGTGCCACAGTGGTTCTGCTGGTGAACTGAAGTTAGGGTTTGTGAAGAGCTATGTGGGGTGCCATGCACAAGGCTTTGCCAATGGCACCAATCAGCTCATTGGCGGCATAGACCTATGGATCCTGCAAAACTTTGCAAGCCCTAGTATATAATGTTAGATGTGGCTTGGCCAAAATGGCCTTGGGGACCACATAGGGAGGCCTAATTAGGCGCAGGACTGGGGTTCCCCACTAATAAGCTAATGAATATCAAATAAGTGAAATCTCTCCAACCAGACTTCAGTTGATATAACCCTTGTCTTTTGAGTGGTGACATTTTAATATTTCCAGCTGTTGAACTTATTGCTAAATATGTTTACCGTCTCTGTATAATAAAAAAAGCTTTTATTACTTTTACTGTGGGCAGAAGAAAAGAAAGCTTTAAATCTTGAGTCCTGAAGCGCTTGTCTCCATCTTAAAAAGCAGTCAAGCTTTAGTGGGTGGGAGAATTGGGGGGGGGGGAGAGAGAAATGTCTTCTAGGGAGTTAGTTTATGAGACTGCTCTTCTTGCAGTGGTGGCTCATATATTTTAAATAAGTGCAACCATTTCTACATAAATGAAATGATAATCTAACAGAAAGTACTGTTTTTGTAAAGTAAGCAGATGATTTTATGGCCTGAAAGATGGAAATTTGTAAATGAGGGGACCGGCTGATGTGTATCGCCTGATCATGAAATGAACAAGTTGATTTCTTGCTATATTCCTGGAATATATTAAGTGGCACAACATTATTGCTGATTCACACAAACTCCGTTTGGGCTTTCAGGCCCCCACAACTATAAGTACATGAGCCAGGTGAGTGAATCCAGACCTGTTCACCCTGTGTATGCCTCATGTCATCACCTTCCATAGGAGCCATCTCCGGGGGGCTGTGGGTGCTTGGGCACCCGCAATAATATAATTGTTGGAGCCGGGAACCCACAAAGTCAATGGAAAAGCTGACAAGCGGCAGCAGCACCTGAATGGGTAGGAGAGATGCCTTGGACTCCAGGGCTGCACTGCTGTGTGGTACAAGCCCCTCTTGACCATTCTGTGAGATCTGAACTCCCTCCATGCAGACTGAAGGTGCAAATAGGTGAATAAACCACATTGGTTAAAGCTATGACAGTCTCCACCATGTCTCTATTCTCCAAAGGAACACAGATCCTGGGTGAGTGCTTGGAACCCCTTGGGTTCTTGCCAACACTCAGTAGAGAAAAGGGGAGTGCCAGTGAACAAGGCACCCTTTTTCCGGGGGGTTGGACTCGGACACAATGGCAGAGTCTCTCTGCCTCCAAGTCCGAGTGCCTTCCTTTGGAAAAGGATGCCTCGCTGGCTGCGGAGAAGAGGAGCCGCCAGTGCCGGCCAACACAATGCAGGCATGTTGCAGCAGAGGGCACCCACAATCCTGAGGGTGAGATGTCCCCCCGTCCCCCCCTCAATGTTATCGGCACACTGGAGACATTATTTGTAGTGGGGCAGCCTAATAAAGGTGTGCTGGATATCCCCATATCAGGATTGCTGGCAAGCTTCCCTATTATATATACATGGGCAGCATCAAGGATGGGACAGCGTGGGAAGAAGGGCAAACATAGGATGAACACTGGTGGCCTAATTCTTCTATCTCATGCAATAATCACTGGAGGATGCCTTCTCTGTGGTGAGTCCTACCCTCTGGAACACTACAGACACTCACACACACTGTTACACCGAAGGTGCATGTTTTAGATGATTGTTAAAAACATATATTTTTGAGTTGGTGCTGCTAATGCTTGAATGTATGGCTCAGAGTTTTGATCCTTGCATATTTTTAGATGGTGATTTCTTGCTTACAATATGTTTTAAGAACTCGATTCTTATTGTTGTAAAAAACTTTGAGATTCTCTAGAATTTGCTAGAAACTGATTACATTTAAAACGCGTATGCTGCTATTGTTATTGGGGCAGATTATAACAATTTAAAATTTGGAATTAAAAGAGTTTTTTAAAAAAATTACATTCACAGGAATAGGGCATAAACACACACACACACATTTCTTTTTTTACTTGGCTAAATGATGGTTTAAATGCTAGGAAGGGACTGCAGCATTATACAAGCCACCCACTCAGATTAACTACAGATGGATTAGTCCATAAATCAATTGTTCAAGGCACCACACGATCCCCAAAGAAGAGCCCTCGGAGACCTTGTAAATAAATAAAACTCTGCATGATCTGCTCATTATGATTATTATGGTCAAATTACCATTGTTGAGTTATTCTTCACTGCAATATCTAGAGACAAGGCTGCAGATGGCTCGCTACATCTAAGACATATTGAGGTTTCCCCCTTCCTTGTCTTATACCTTAGTGAATATAACAAACAATTCACTTTGGCACTAACACGTAATATGTGAAGATTGCTTCATAAAACGCATTTGAGCAAAGCTCAAAGGAGCAGTGGCAACAAAGCCTTGACGGGAAGTACTGCAAGAACCCACATTATGTTTGATGTCCAAGTCCAGTCCGAAGAAGCCCAGGAAAATAGATTTATATTCTCTTAAAACAAGCAAAACAATGATCTTTAAAGACATTCAAGTCTTTGTAAACTACTGACATACCAAATCTAAGCATGGATGCCTGTAGCTAATCTAGAGGTTCATATGTATGCAGATGCAAACACGGTGCTTTTATATGTACTTATAGGGATGTGGGGTAGAAATTTGGTTTAGTTCACATTTTAATGAAAAACTACGTAATTCATGCTTTCCAAAACAACATGCAAACTTAAATGCAGCTATTCTTTAAAATTCACATTCCTACAAGATCTTTGACAAGGCTATCCATCAAAGTAATGCGCACGAAGATGCATATTGTTGCATGTCACACCAGTGAGATTCCAGGGGTTCCACGCACACTTACCCAGGGTTTATGTTTCCATTCAGGAATGAGGCACAGCAGACACTGTGGTGTCTTTAGGATTTATGGTTTATTTTCACAAATATACAACCTGAGCCTATGATGGAGGGGCTCACAGCACTAACACACCAAGAAAGTATTGTTTCTCTCATACAGTAGCTGCCACCTTGGATACAAACAGAAAACAACCATCATGCTCTGATCCTCTCTTCAGCTTGCTGCCTTTACCAGCCTACAACCTTTTCCCTCTAGGCCACATCACACCTGACCCCAAAACTACTTCAAACTACTCTGGCTTTGTCTTCTAACACACTCTGAGATGTGGGAGGCCCCCACCCCTACCCCTTTGCTGTTTGGCTCAGAGTCTTTGCTTTCTTAATGGCTTATTACCTTCCCATTGTTTTCTTAGTGGCTCATCTCATTTCCTTTGTTTTCTTAATGGCTCATCTCCCAGGCAATTTCCTGAACATGGGAAACTGGAACCACCGATTACGAATCTGTTTTTAACCAGTGTTGGATCCAGGGGTTCAGGAGGCTTAGTTAAATTCTAACATTTACTGGGTCCAAGAGTTTGAGGGAGCCTGCTACCCCCCAAACTCATCCATCCATCCATCCATCCATCCATCATCACCTTAGGGAAATTTTCTTACACCGTAGAGTTATGAAAACTGCACAGTTTTAAAGACAGGTGCAGGGAGAGCTAATATATATTTATTTTACCTCAGGCGATTGAATTCTTTCTTACATTAATATATAGACAATCTGTTAAGATGATTTGTAAGCTTTTATAAGTAGCTTTATCTCTTCATTCCACAAAGGAAGATGAAAGAATTATTTATTTTAGCTTTCCATCAAATCAGCATGGAATCCTCCCCCCAATATTTATTTACATTGGGATGAAATCTCTTGATGCTAAAAGAACTGATATTGCCTTTTCTGGTCTACCCTGAAAATGTAGCCACACACGCTTCTGCAAATGAGCTTCCTTAATTTTTTTCAAAGGAAGTGTTTTCCCTTTTATTGTAATGCTGGGTAGAATTGGCAGAGTGGGGGGAAGAAGCAATCACAATTTCATTAAATCACGTTGAATTACTTGGAAATGCCAAAAGAAAAAAGATTTGCAATATGCAATATTTGCTCTGCAAACTGACTGCAAATGGAATATTTTTTAATATTTAGTCTATATCATGTTATTTATTCTTTTAAAAATGACATATTTGTTTTTGTTTTTCTAAGTAGAACATAAGGCAAATTATATTAATTAGGCTATTTACATGATTTCCTAACTCAGAGCAGAGAAACTTGCCTTCAGCTAGCAAATAATTGGAATTACAATTGCTAGAGATATCACAAGTTTGTTAATTATATCAGACTCCATCAAGCTCAGAGGCTAAGCTAAACGATTTGCTTCTCCCCTTTTCTTCCCATTGAGCTGTTATAAGATTACATGCACAGTTTCATTGGCCAGTTCAGTTCAATGGGTTCATGCCTTTGGGAAGTAGAATGGGTGGAGTCAGTTGCTGAGGCAACGCAGCACTAAATATTGTCTCATTGTCCTAGTTTTACAGTGCATAACCAAAGACATGGTAATCTAACGTGCAACTGAGTGCTGATGAGCTAAGTAACATCTGATATGATGACTGCAGTGGAACACAGGAAGCTGCCTTCTGATGTAGGTATGAGGAACCTGAAACCTTCCAGGTATTGGACAACAACTTCCATCCTCCCAGACCATTGGTCATGCTAGAAAGAACTGATGAGAGCTGAAGTCCAACAACACCAGGAAGGTCACAAAGTCAGGCCAATGGTCCATCTAGTTCTGTGGGGGGTTTTTTGTTTTGTTTTGTTTTTTGCCCAGACTCATCTAGATGGGATGAAGAAGAAATTTGATCCAGTTCAGCTGTATTGATTTAATTTGCACTTTCTGAAAGAGTAGTTTTGTTGGGATACTGCCAGGGAGACAAAGTCCATCATGACTCCACGTCGCCTCAGTTGCGATCCATCGATCTCCAGTAGATACTGTATCAGCAATTAGCGACATGAGCTCCAGAAATAGCTTGCCACATTCCAGAGCTGATGCACGCTCTATCAGCAGAATTCACACAGCGAAAGATGCACGCAGGAGAGCATTATTTACAAGTTTATTCAGCGTTGGTCAGAACAAAGAAAACATGACTGCCTGCTTCGGTGTCTCAGGCACAGAGAGAGAAAACGAAAGCATAGACACAACAGAAACATCCTGTGAACAGGAAATACGCAGACTCTGTGACTCACAAAGCCTGCTCCCTTTTAAGGTGGAACGGAAATATCCTAACAGTTTTTACTTTCTGAAACAGTCATCCTTCATAATTCATACCTCTTGATTATGGGGTGCAATTCTCCACACAATGTTTACCCCAAAAATGCACATATTGGGGAAAATGTGCATAAAAATTGATGCTACAGAATATTTGCAAAATAAATTGCTTGCAAAAATGTGTACATTGGTCTGAACCATGTACATTTTTTTTTTTTTTTTTTTTTTTGGTTAGGGTAAATTCACACTAAAACGTTGAAGAATTTTTATGAGGATTTTTTTTTTACATCATAAATTGATGCAGAAATGTTGAAAATTGAATTTAAGATTGAAAAGAAGAAGAAAGAAAATAAAAACTGAGAGAACCAGATTTGACAGATCCTTCCATCCTTACTAGGGACTGAACCTGAAAGATGGCTTCTCCATGAAATGAATTTCAAGTTAGATTTTTACAGTTCAATGGATGATATTGTACATTTCCCAACTCACCAGGATAAAGCTAGCCCCAATCCCTACCTGGCTTAAATTACAGTTCAATAGTGTACCCACTATTCTTAACTCAGAACAAAGTTTTCATGCCAAAAGGTGGGTTCATATGTTTCCAGAATCACTAGCAGACAGAAGAGCAGCACGTAGAGTGATTTCATCAGTGGCCAAGCCACCATTTTCTTTCCTGCAGACTGCCTCAGGCAATATCTTGGGGCACATTACAAAGCCACAACATCAGTTGTGTTTATGATAATCTTTTCACCTATTCCTTTCCTATTGGATAAGATGGCGCAGTGTCCAGACCCTGAACATGTTGGATGAAAGAAAATGATGTCCTGGACACTAAATAAATAGCTCTGTGCTCTTCTTTATTGCTATCACTGTCATGAGAGGTAAAGAAGGGGAAGAGAAAGGTCCACTGCCCATTTTACCTCTCACCCTCCTTGAGAGCAAAATTCACATTTCTTCAGTGGGGAGCAGCTGAAAGAATACTTTTCTGGGCCGCAGCTCAGCTTTGCACCAGAATGTCCAAGGTTCAATCCCTGGCATCTCCATGTAGGACTTTCCTAAAAACCTGGAGAGCCACTGTCAAGTCAGAGTGGACAACTTTCTATGTTCAGTGATCCCTGTTCAAGCCCTTTGAGCAAGTTGGCAGGTAGCTGCCTTTTTTTCTGAGTCAGATCAACAGTTCATCTAAGTAAGAACTGCTACCATGACTACAGTAGCTCTCCAGATCTCAGGCAGAAGTCTTGCTCTTGAAGATTCCTTAATTGGAGAAGTTTAAGATGGAGCCTGTGACCACCATGTGCATGTAAAGCATGTCCTCTAGCAATGACCCACGGCCTCTCCTCAAAACCTGAACCCAATTTCCATACTTCATTGACAACCTGAACATTTCCACTGAGTTAGAAAAGTAAAGGAATTTGGCGAGGATGCAGAAGCTTCTGCAAAGCCCTAAAATCAATGATGTTCCCTTCGGACAGCAGGAGATTTCTTTAATATTGAGCATGTCAGTAATATTTTGGCACTGATTAAAAGACCTGTCGGACACATCCCCACTCTCCAATTCCCACTGCATAGCTACCCATTGAGCCACAGCTTTAACAGCCATTCCCAGGAAAAACACAGCCCAAGATGTACAGGCAAAGATGATTGCTGGCAAAGATTAGCAGTATAATGCTGCCCATGCTTTCTTGGGATTATGCACAGAATTGCATTGTAAAATAAGTTTCATTCTAATTGGAAGGCTATTTTTTAAAAAAATTAAGATGAACCACTGTGGTTGGTGATTCTTTTGTCTTACAGTGCAAGCAGGATTATAGAATGCAGCTCAAGTATCCATGGGATATTTTAAAACATTTTAAATTATTGTCTAACATGATAGTTTCTTTTCCTGCAGGAAAATAAAGCTGAGATGGATGCACTTGCTCTGCCACCAACATTTTATTCTCCTTAAGTGAGGCAAGCTGTATTCCAGGCATGAATTAGACTTTTTGGGGACGGATGACCTCTGCTTCCCTTATTGCTGGGAGGAAAACCACATATTCTTCCACCCCTTAATTCATGTGTCCTGAGGGAAAAATAAACCACCAGCTCTTTCTGATGTAATTATTTCATGAGAAACTGCGAAGACCTAAACTAACAGAGGATTGTTGCTAGTTTTGATCATTAAAAAGTGAAAGAAAAGGTGACTGGCTGTTACACAGACCCTAGCAATCTTAATTCCTATGCAATTTCAAGAAATATAATTTTGCAGCGTGGCTAGGAGTTTTCTGTTTTCTTTTTCTTTTTTTCTTTTTTTCCTTTTTTTTCTTTTTTTGCTTATAACAAGCTGCTGTGTCACATTTAGCAGTGACAGGCAAAGAAAAGAAACTGCCTGGGTCAAACAAAAGAACAGTACTTATTCCCAGCCTAGATCCGAGAGAAAGACTGGAATTCTAATTATGTGTGTGGCATTTCCTTTCCTTCATCACAGTGATGAGACTCATACAGACACAACCCACCCATGAGGTAAGGTGAAGTGACCACCTCAGGGGGCAGGACCCACAGGGGCAGCAGATCCAGCCCCCAAAGAGTGCATTGCCTATTGCTGCTGCCACTTTGGCAGCGACAGCTGTGATGTCGCTGCTACCTTGGAGACCAGGTTTCCTGCTTCCTTCTCAGCATACCCCACCCAGTGCCAGCTCTCTAGCAGCCTCCTGACAAATAGGGGCTCCTGCTGTTCTCCTCCCACCCCTGGTGACCAAATGGTGGGAGCTGGCCTCTGGGGTCTCTCTCCTGTGTTCTGTACCCGCCTAGTGTGATTTAGAATGAGCCCCTTCCTCCCCACCCCCCATGATGACCTTTGATTCCCCTCCTTATTCTCAATGTCTTTACTCCTCCCTTGTTTCTTATGTAGACCTTCACTCACCCTTTATTCCCTGGCCAGTGGGAGGGTGTACCGTTTGGGGGGTTGCCTCAGGTGCCAAAATGTGTGGGATTTTTTGTAAATAATTTTTATTCATTTTCCAATAAAGAGAAGAAAAAGACATTCATATTAATAACAAATCAAGCCAAATCTTAACACATTCAAAAACAAAAAACAGTACAGCCAATTATAGAGTCCAAATTAATTAATTTCAATGGGACTTCCCATGTTCTGGATTTCAAGAGCTAAATGTCCATCCTTTATCTTTCTGCTATCTTCTTTGTTACTTGATATTGACAACCTCCTCTCTCAATCAGTCAGTCGCTGGTATAACTCTCTATCTTGTTTTATTTAACCATTCCTTATTTCTATAATCACGCAGGGGGCTTTTTCCACATTGTTCTCAATCTTAATATTTTAAAGTACAGTCCTCCTTCGATGACCCCTTCTTTTCTGCTGATTGTTGCTCTAATAGGCTCTGGGCTTCCATCCAAGGTTGAAGTTAATTAGCGACTTCACACCGTCTTTGATCTGTCCAAACCAGCCGATATTTCAAATGTACTGTAGAGGTGTACTTGGCAATCAGTAAGTTACACAAAGATTGCTTCGGTTTCCCCATAAAAACCTACGCCAGCTCTCCAGGGCCCTCGGACAGCTGGCAGGCATCCAGAGTTTACAGTCACTCCATGATAATATTCCATGCAAGCAAATGCATCCTCTGTAAAGTACACCCCTTTTGTAATTCCAATTAAAAAATACCTCCAATATCCCCCCATTAAAGGAGACTTTTTCTGATCATATCCTTTCTCTTTCTGCGCCAGAGCTTCTACCATCGCCATCTTCCCTCCTCAGCCCGAGCTGATCTGATCATATCTAATCTTACTCTGCCAATTTTGATCAGGGCTCTTGGCCGAGGACTGCAATAATGCCAATATGTGCAATTATTTTACTCCTCCTGTGTTTCCTTTGGGTATTTAATTCTTTCTTGGTGAGGTTCACCAAATCATGAAATAGCAGATATAATGAATACAAACACGTCGCAGCCTCTCACCTCATTCACCAAGACGACAAGATAGGAGTCTTTTTGAAGTCCGAAATTTGGCCTCTAGCGACTGTGTAGTTTAGCAGATTTTTCTTTTAACTCTTTCTGTCCAGAACACGCCTGGTATCTTTTTATTTTTTTAGGAAACAGGGACTCCCGGCTGATGAGACTGACTTTGGAGAGTTGCCAAATTCGTGGCTTGGACATCACCCAGTGTCCCTGCCTCCACATCTTGTTGCAAAGTGCAGGTAACAGATGATCTGCAGGTGGCGCAGGCCCTCCCTGCCCTGGGGGGAGGGGTGAACAGGGTTAATTACCCTCATTTAACCCTGAATTACTGGCATGAATGGCTGTCTGATCTCTTGGGAGGTTGCCATATCTTATTGCTGGAAGCCGGAAGTCTCAGGTGCCAAAATGTCTTAGGCTGGCCCTGGACTCATATCTCCTGGCATTTTACAGGTGAAAATAGAAACATTTGTGTACTTACAAATCTCTATACTCACACCAAGCATTTCTATCTGAGTGCCTCCCTCATGCTCTCTCTCTCTCTCTCTCTTTTTCCTCTCTCTCTCACACAAAGTGGTGGCTGGCACTCGTTGCAGCTGGTTGGGAGTCCAACCATAGGTGGAGCCAGAACCAAGGAGAGACAGAGCCAACTAATTCTAGCTTTGTCCCCTCCTGAGTTCTATATTGGCAATTCTGAGACTCGGGAGAAGGAAGCTGTCAGTCCTGGTTGTAAGGAGGAAGGCAGAATGGCAGAGTTGAACAAATCAAGAACATATGTAGGAAAGCAAGCATGGTGGGCAGTACCCCATTTGCCCCAGTAGAGCAGCCACACAATTATGGGCCATGCCTCAGTGACAGAGCATCTGTCTTGCATGTATTCGGTCCTAGGTTAAATCCCTGATGTCTCCAGCTAAGGATAAGGCAAAAAGCTCCTGCCTACAACACTGGAGAGACTCTGCAAGTCAGAGCAGATAATACTGAGCTAGATGGACCAACGATCTGGCTCAGTAAAAGACATTTTCTTATATCCCTATACATTACTGTTTGCTTATTTAAATAAACACAGTAGTGATGAAGGGGTGGCAATAAATCTTTTTAATAAATACACATTTTTTTAAAAAAACCACACACACCAAAAAACCAATGCATTTAAGCAGATCCTTGTCTACTGAAATGATAAGTTCATAGGGCTGGAATAACATTCTATATAGATGTTAGAATCATCGTACCAGGATTGATCACCCAAGTAAGCGATAAACCCAAGGAAAATCAACAATTTTCTGCATTATCAGAGCAGATTATACAGTGCTGCCGTAATGCAGCAGAGAGATGAACTGTTTTCCTCTGACACCTCACATGTGACTTTCTGAGTTTCCTTGGGAACTTCCTTGAGAAGTTACACTTGGTGGTAAGCCTGGGAAACCTAAGAACGAATGAAAGCTACCTCAACACTAGTAACTTGAAAGGTCTGCCAACTGATAATGAAAGCCTAGTTTTGACTCTGGAGAAAAATTCTTCCCAGTTAAAACTGCATAAACTGAATTTTGGGTTCACTGCATGATTTGTCATATTCCATGCCAATTTTGGATCTTCACAGAAAAGGTGTCAAGGCTGGAGGTGAAGTAAGGCAGGACAATGTTGGAGGCAAGGCAAGGCTGGTCAGAAGTTCCAATGCAGCAGATAATTCTGAGCAAGCAACTTGCTCCAACATGGTTTCAGAGCATACAACTAAGTTCTACCTCCTCACAAAGCAATTCAGAGCCTTAAAGTATATGTGGCCTGCAGATGGGCACTCCTCCATTCCATAGCTTCCCTCTCTGTGCAGCTGGACTGGTAAAGTGTGGTGAGAGTCATCTGGTTCCTTGGGCCTAAGGGAAGGCACCTGTGAGCATCTGGACACTGGCCCTAGGAGGTTCCTCTGGGGGGGGGGGGAGGTTGTCACTCAGCTTCAGTCGCAGTAGTACTTTGATCTCTAGTAATCAGCTCAGAGTTCTAAGGTTGATATATGTCCTTAATGGGTGCCTCTGTGGCCTCCCACTCTGTGTTCAGGGGTCATGACAATGGCTCTTTCCAAGAAGATCCTCCTCTTGACTGCTTAGCAATTTTAGGCAATCTGGTGACTTTTTCAGTATGCTCGGTGAATGTATTTAAAGATGAGAATGGGCATGATAATAAGCTGTTGTGCCAATGTCCAATCCCCAAAGAGTTATTGGTTGATTGTGTGTTAATTCCTAGATTTCTCTTCCATAAATTAAAAGGGCATATTTAGTTGGCGTCTCTTTACAGACATCCAATAAATCGCATGAATGACTATTTTTAAAACACTTCCTTTGATAAATTGGTGTGCAACCTTTATCATCTTGTTGATTTCACAGTGCAATGATCACCTAATTACTTCTACTTATTCCTAACATGTGAACACCTGTAGTTCCATCTTAATGTTTTACTTCATTTCTGTCTGTTTCTGTTCTGTTTGTTGTTTATAACACACCAGCCACTGAGAGAATCTATCTGCCAGTGAGAGACTCAGGGCAGTGGAGAATCAACAAAGGCAGTCTACCTCTGTTCCTTGGTTCATGTTCCTCTTAGAAGTTTTAAAAATAAAAAGCCTCAGAGCTATGTTTTTTTGGACCTCTGTAAGGCACAAAAGTATGGAACTGTGGCCTCTAACCAGCCACAGTCTCCAGCACCTTGCCTTCTGCACCACAGCCCCCCATGTCCTTGAGATGCTAGGCCTTAGGTAAAAAGGTATCTCATTAGCTGAATTTTCACCCTGGAAGAGAGTTAGGTAACCTCCCAGCTGACTCTCCAAGCCAATCAGGACTCACCTAACTAGGTCTAGTTCAAGGTCAACAAGTCCCAAAATTAACTAGTTCCAGTTCAAATTCATCCCTTTGGAAAATCAACCAGTTCGGACCACATACAGTTCAAGTTGAAGTTCATCAAAATTACCCTTGGCAAATATTTCTCAGCATGCATAATTTTACAAGCTGTTGTACCGAAATATAAAATACACTTACGTTGACTAAGAAAAACAGCAACACACACATTCTCATACACAGTGCAATGTTGAAGGTTTAATTTATCCCCCCCCCCACCACCACCACACACCTAAAGGCCAAAAGATTTTAGAGCATAAAAACACATCAGATAATGAACTTGAAAGTGAACTAGAAATCGTTCAGCATTCTACTCCAAAACAAACTTTAAAATAATTCAATTCACCTGGTGATTATGGAAATTATTTTCAGGTGCAGTTCAGAAAATTTTGAACTAATTCAGTGAACTTGATTTAACTGAACTCGTTAAAACAAAACATTCAGATGCATCAGGCCCTATGAAGCCCAAGTAGTCAAGTCAGTTTATCAGTCTAATTAGCTTATATTAAGTGTGAGGATTCTACCTGCTCTTTACTTTCCTTGCTGCTGCCTTAGATAATAAACCAAACTTTCCTTCCTTTGACTGAACCTGCTTCCAGTCCCTTCAGCCCTTTGTTGCAGCCTTGGGATTTGACCATTTCTCTGGCCCTTTGATCCTCATCTGCCAGAACCAGCATGTGACCTGCAGTCCATCAATGACTATTTTTACTACCCTTCTGATCCTTCTCCACTTGCATCCAAAGTGGACTGCAGTTGTAGACAATATTGGAGGAAGGCCAAGTTCTGAGCACCCTTTAGGTTGTTCTTCATACTTGCCAGTGCTTTCAATAGCTCCTATTCCACCATTATTAATTCACATAGAATGTCACACCTTTGTCCAGATTGTTAATGAAGATGTTAAATCTGATGAGACCCCTGTAATGCCCCACTTAGAAAACCTCCCCATGATTTGGTGTGGTGCCATTTCTCATTACACTATGTTTGCACTCAACCAGCCATTTTAAAATCCAAATGGCAGGGCTCCATGTCTGAGCCAAATTGAATTTAATTTTGCAAGTAAAGATTTTGCATCCACTGCTTTGCTGAGACTCAGATAAATTACACATTCTTTCATCCACTAATTTTGTAATGTTATCAGAAAAAGCAATCAAGCTTTGAAGATTACTAATACTCCCTGCCTGTTCTCCACTGGACCATGGAAGATCAGTCACTTAAAAATCCGAATCCCTGAGTTATCAAAGCATTGCTACTACACCAGCCTGGGGACTGATTAATTTTTAAAATATTATATTGGTTTAATTCACTTTAACACACATGGGAGCTCCTCTGACCCAGAGCTTGACTGTTCAGTGGGCAGCATTCCTTACTTATTAGCACCAGATAATTTATAAGAACATGATAGTATTGGCTTGATAGTCTCACCTTCCAAGGCATAAAACCAGGAAAAATCTCAGGATATTAAAATCAGGCCATATTGTCAACAGGGAAATCAGTTTTTCTGCACTCCTTAAGACATCTCATCAAATCACCACAATGTATATTCAATAGTTGACAAGTTCATAATGTTAAAAATAACACAGCCACCAGCATTTAGGGTAGGGGGGTAGGACAGCCTTCTAGCCTGAACAAAGGCCTGCCAATATGTCTCCGCACATCAAATGCTGCAGTTAGTGACACATAATACACATTTATAAGACTGTGTCAGTTCACAGAAACACCCATGCTAGTTTCTGATAAAGAAAAAGCCACAATGGTAACCACTATTGGCTGTTATTTGCGCCAACCTTGCATTAACCCTGCTCACATTTTTTTTAAAAAAAAAAAAATGAACGAGAGCCCTCAAAGGTATCTTTGTCATGTGTGAGGATGCTCAGGACTGACCACAATTTGCATCCTTTCTAAAGCTTGCCTCTTTATAATGCACTTAATGTAGTTTGGCTGTTGATGACCACTTTGACGTCCCTGATGCTGTAGAACATAAAGGCCCTCCTCCTGTTGGAGATAAGTTACAGGCATACCACCTTTGCAGTTCTCCAACAAAGTGCCAGCTCCTTGTTTTAAGAGGTCTTGAACAACAAAAAAATCCTCTGTAGGTCTCCTTCTCTGAATATACACTGATGCCAGCAGTGGAGGAGGCGGGGAAGGTGGGACACCTGCAGAATGCCACCTTAAGGGTTTCTGTTACCCAAGGTGGCAGTTTCACCCTGCCTCACAGGTGAGCTGGCCCTGTTGCCTCTGATTCTGGAGGTAACACATAGACCTCTTTGCTAGTAGGAATTGGTAGCATTCCTACCAATTGGAGTTGGTGGCCATCACCTTGTTTTGTGGGAGCAATGTGTTGCTGAGTCACAGATATTAACTACAACTAGACCTATTATAGGAGTCAACTGTCACTCTAACATCCCACCTTTAGAAAGGAAATTTACAGGAGGGCTTATTATCAAACCTACTTCAATGAAGCTGTATGAATGAGGCAGAGAAAATGAATATAACATAAATGAAGAGCAAAGCATGTAAATAAATAAATGGGTATCAATCGAAAACAAACAAACAAACAAACAAAAACAAATAAATCACATATCCAGCAAGGCAACGTGAAATTCCATTTCATTGAGTAGAAAAATCCATAATGGAAATGCAAATTGGTTCTCAACACCTCACAAACAAGATACATATCGAAAAAGAACAAAGAATCTCTTCATTGTGCTGAATAATACAAAAGAGAAATTCTCTTGGCAGCTGTTTCAGAAGGCTCCTAGCCGAGTCTTGAAAGAGTATGGTTAAAAAAAATGCACGCACACACACAAAAACATAAAAGGTTACTTTGGTGCCAACTATTGTACCATAGTTTTCCCCGCTAATTTATTCTCTGTGGTCCAAACCTGAATGGTTTCATCCAATAGTGACACCTGTTTTGTTTCTGTTTTCTAATCATCCCACTCTGAGAATTTCTTCTTACTCTAGTAATTCCTGAAGCAGCTGTGCTGGTCACAAACTACATGCAATTTATTATACCTACAATGATGTTCAAACTCAAAGAATCAGTTTCTGGGAGCTCTAATCCTTCTGTTATAGAAATAATTAGGCTCTTTCATTTGCAAGATAAAAATCTTTGGGGAATGCAAGAAAAGTAGCTAGTGACCACTATGTGTGTACATGTGTGTGAGTGAGAGAGATAAAGAAGAGAGTGCAATAGTCTTGCTACTGTATGGGAAGACGTGTCTCTCATTTTGTCGGCACACACACACAAAAAGACATCCTACAGAGCTTCCTTTTATGAACAAAAAGTCTATGTACCATGAAGATTGGATGAAAGATTGGGACAAAGCACTTGTTAAGTCAGTGTCAGCCAAGATTTGGGGAAATGTCATAAAAGTTATACAGCACAAATACACATCTTCATCTTTATTAAATAAAATCACAAAAGTAGTACAAACTGCTGAAGGAAATGTCGTAATTATGTTTCCTCTTTCAATATGTGATGGGCTGGTCCTCTTGTCTGGGTAAAGGTTTTCCAAAAAGTGGAAATTATGAACCAAAATATTCCACGGAAATGCAGAATCCCCTTCTTTCCATTTTTGACATTTATTTGAGTTTATTACTTACCTTACATAAGTCCGTCCGTCTCTGCCTCAAGGGGCAGTGGAGGCCAGCAACAAAGCTGGGCAGTGGGATGCTATGCCACTCTGCCGCATCCACCAGCTCCCTCTCCAGGGTTGCTTCTGCAGCAGCAGTGGGGTATGCAGAGGACTCTTAGGGTAGCCTCCTCTTCCTTTTCTACCACCTGAGGCACCCGCCTCATGCTGTGTCATAGGGGGGCCAGCTCTGCCTGGTAGTGCTCTCATTGTTGGGAACAGATGCAGTGAGCATCTGCACACTCAACAGTTTCACAAGGCATGAGTCTCACCTGTAAGCTAGCCCATATCATCAACAGTATGGTGGATGCTGCATTGTTTCAATACAGTTCCAACTGCTGCTTCTAACTTCACCTCTTCTGTAGTTTAGCCTGAGCAGAGTAGCTGTGGCTGAGCCTGTGTCTCCTCTCTGCCTTAACAAAGACCTCTTCATTACAGTGGGTGCTCGGGTTGCGAATGTGATCTGTGCAGGATGTACGTTTGCAACCCGCTGCGTTCGCAACTCGCAGCAGTGTGTCTGTGCACACGCAGGTTGCGATTCAGCACTTCTGCACATGTGCAAAGTGCGATTTAGCACTTCTGCGCATGCGTGACCGCCAAAACCCGGCAGTAACTCATTCCATTACTCCTGGGTTTCGGCGGGTCTGTAACCCAAAAAAACGCAACCTGAAGCATCTGTAACCCGAGGCATGACTGTACTGTCATTGTGATTTGGGCATAAGACAGGGCAAGATACCAACATATATAGAACTTAGCACTAGTGGAAAAATAAATTTACCAACTACGGGCACATCTCAAGAATCAAAACACAGACTACTTCTCTACTCTGTTACTTGGTTCACCTTTTTTGGTTATGCTTCAATGAAGGAACATTAATCCCATCCTCCTGGTACCTATGGGAATTCGTGAAACATTATTCCATAATTATTGTGTGAAAAGGATTAGGGTTTTGTTGGGTCTTCTCTGGGTTGATGCCTGCATTTATTTTCAGTTTTTCTCTGTTTTGTTGTGCTATCTGAAAAAAGTGTCGTCGTCCCCGTCCCCCCCCAAACATGCATTATATTCCATAACACGCAGGAAACACTACTGCTCTGTCATTTCAGGCCATTCTGCTTTTTATTATTATTATTATAAAAAAAAACCACCAGATTTTCCACAGCTTGTGCTGCCCACACATACCAACTGTCTCTGTCTCACAAAACATGACCATTTGTTTTAATAATATTGCTGTTTATTCTCACTGGAAGGACATTTACAATTATACCCTGTATCATTTCAGATATGCTGTCTATACTGCCTGTGTTCATATCTCTCCTTTCCATGTACCACAGATCTACACATATGGCTGGATCCTATATAGTTCCTCCAAGAATGGAAGGAGAGTTGTCATTTCCCAACAGCGCAGGTTCTGGTAATTTAAAACCTGATATTAAAATCAGTCAAAACAAATTACAGTCATGGGAATAGGGCTGGTCCTAAAATATGTATCTCATGTGTCCAAGGCCAGGGTAAAAGAGCAGCTTCTTCAGAAGTCATCAAAAGCAATATAGTGAAGGTGCTAGGCACACCTTTGTGGGGTGGGAATTCCATAATTTAGGGGCCGCCAGAAAGAATGCCCTCTCCTGGGCTGCCACCACCCCATGCATCTGAGAGCAAGGGCATGACCAAGGGGACTGCCTTTTCTGATCTTAACAACTGAGAGGTCTCTAGGGAAGGAGGCCAGATTTCAGATATTTGTACCTTAAGTTTCCTTAAGAATGGAATACATTCTTAAGGAAATCAGCCCTGAGTGCTCGCTGGAAGGACAGATCATGAAGCTGAGGCTCCAATACTTTGGCCACCTCATGAGAAGAGAAGACTCCCTGGAAAAGACCCTGATGTTGGGAAAGATGGAGGGCACAAGGAGACGGGGACGACAGAGGACGAGATGGTTGGACAGTGTTCTCGAAGCTACAAACATGAGTCTGACCAAACTGCGGGAGGCAGTGGAAGACAGGAATGCCTGGCGTGCTCTGGTCCATGGGGTCATGAAGAGTCGGACACGACTAAACGACTAAACAACAACAACAACAACAACAACAACCTTAAGTTGTTTGGTCCTTAAAAACTCATGTGAGCACCTTGTGCTCACAGTTAGACTATTTGTAGCCTATGACTTTTGAATGTATTTGATCACTTCTAGACTAGTCTATTGTAGGGATGAATGAACTTGCCAATGTTGTTGTTGTTGTTGTTGTTGTTGTTGTTGTTCTTCTTCTTCTTCTTCTTCTTCTTCTTCTTCTTCTTCTTCTTCTTCAACTTAAGTTCAACTTCCATATCGGACTGCAATTTTTTTTAAAAAAGTCCTCATGAAAATTCAACAGCATTTAAACATGCACTTCTTCTGACATACACATTATTGTGTGCAAGTCTGCCTAACTTGCAAGCCATTTTCCTTCATATAATGCATTTTGCATGTTGTTTTCATAAACATATGCATTTTAGTGGATGTGAATTTTCACCTGCATTTAGGGTTTGCCAGTTGCTCTGGGAAGTGTGAATTAGGCAGGTTTGCATTACTGTGATGCATTTCCCTGACTGCTGATGAACAACTCCAGGGCCCCTGCTCTCTCATCTTATGGCCCTTTGTCTTTAACTGGACTTTAACCAGACAGCCTGTCAGTTGGAGGACTCCTTTATATAGAGGACTGTCCACGGTAAACCTGGACAACCTGCACACACCCACCATTCAAGAATTATGCTTTTAAATATGGTTTTTTCTCCCACCCTGGATTTCCTGTATTCTTTCTGTATCTTTAATATTCAGTAGAAACCCTTCAGGCATCCCACATTACACTTTAGAGAGAAATTCCAAGGAGGCGGGAGGAACCGCCCCCCCCCCCCGTGAGTTCTAATAAAATCAGACTTCAGATTCCTCAGGGTTTTTTGGTTTTTGGGGGGTGGGGTAGGTTTTTTTTTTTACAAAGGGTTATTGCCTTACTACTCAGAATATTTATACAGTTTGCTGTAAACTACTACAGTTTATCTGGTTAATATGTTATACTGCTGGCTTGCGTTCGGCTGTGAAAATCTTGATGCCTCACTATTCCCTGCAGCAAGCCTTTTTTGAATAGGAAATTTCCCAGGTAGCAAAACAACAGCATATTTCAGGCAATTAAAATGTGTTCAGATAAACAAACAAGTAAACAAACAAACATTACTGAGGAAAAAGCATCACAGGGCAAGTTCAAACATGCAGCTTTTAAGGTAGTACACCTTTCCATAAGTCTGCTGTAGAGGCGAGCTGAAGCTTGCTCTTTTCTTTCTTTTATTTACTTACTTACATTTATATTCTTCCTTCTATCCCAATGAGCTTAAGCTAGCATTTATGGTTCTCTGCCTCGCCATATTATCTTGACAACAACACTGTGAGGATAGGCTGAGAGCCTATGACTGGCTCATGGTCACCTTGGTTACTTCATGGCCGAATAGGGATTTGAACCGTGGTCTCCCAGGTCCTAGTTCAAAACTACACTTTGTGGGCTCTATGAGAGCTTTGGGAAAAATTTCAAGGGGTTCAATGCGCATTGCCCTACACATGAGTAATAGGTGCTTTGAGCTTTAGTTTCCAAGGCAAAATCTGGATTCTGTAAATGAATTCTGGATCCAAAGTTTTCAAAGCCTGAGTCACTCTCCACAAGCCACCCCCCCCCCCCCAAAAAAAAACCTTCAGATTTGTGATAGGCCCTACTAGTCTTGTGATAGGAATTTTCAGGTCTTATATATATGGTAATGTTCATAAGTGTACCAAACAAGCACGTACATAGATCAACACAGGAAGACCGACCTGAAACCATTTTGATTCCCAAACTGACCAAATGTTTTCTCTGCAAGGTCAAAGGAAAATGGAAAAGCCTCCCCATTGCCTTTTCCTTCACAAATCCTGTCTTAAGGGTATGTCTGTGTTTGAATAGGGTGTGAGCCTGTGACATGGCCCAGGAACTAAGTATTTATCATTACAAAAGACTGGCCAGGCTCCCCAGGCAATCCAATCAAGTAAGCAGGGTATCCAATCAAGTAACCTGCCAGACAGGAGATAAACAACGACAGGAGAAAAACAACATTCAAATTTCTGTTTTAGACCGCCTTTTCTGTGATGTATATATGATGTTTCTGGGGGTGGTCTTGATCTACAGGGTGGCAATTTCAAAAGCCCATATAAGGCCTTGTGCGCCATTGTTCTGGGTTCTTCCTCCTTCCCTGCAGGTGAGGGGAGCACCCTGTTGCAACAGATCAATAAAGATCAGGCTTACTAGCTGCTTTGCTTCTCAATATTCTCTAGTTGGCCTCTGTTATTTCTCCTACCAACAGGGAACCTATGTAAGGGCTCTATATGGGCTCTTGGATACCCCATAAGGGATAAAAGGGCAGATTTTTGTTTACAACAGTCTGTTGTAGAAAGAAGGCGCTGCATGAGCCTGGAAATGTCCAAGCACTTCCCGCATTGCAGAACATTATCTATTCATTTCTTGCCAATGTCTTGCCCAAATGGTCTGACCGCTGCCTCCCCCTCAGCTGTAGCGCAGCTGAGTGGGAGGAGGCAGACAGACTCCTTGGAGGCCCCACAGAGCGTCCTGCCCCAGGTGACCCCGCCCTGCCAGTGGCTGGCCCTGCCCCTGCAGGCGGCCAGCCCTGTCCCTGGGCACAGGGCATGCGTGCCATCTCAGGTGCCAGATCAGCTTGCTCTGCCGCTGGCCCCAGTCCCAAGCTCTGTAGTGTTTTGTCCACCAGTACACTGAACAAAGGGACGCGGGTGGCACTGTGGGTAAAACCTTGGTGCCTACGGTTTGCTGATCGTATGGTCGGCGGTTCGAATCCCCGCGGCGGGGTGAGCTCCCATCGTTCGGTCCCAGCTCCTGCCCACCTAGCAGTTCGAAAGCACCCTTAAGTGCAAGTAGATAAATAGGTACCGCTTTATAGCGGGAAGGTAAATGGTGTTTCCGTGTGCTGCGCTGGTGCTGGCTCGCCAGAGCAGCTTCGTCACGCTGGCCACATGACCTGGAAGTGTCTTCGGACAGCGCTGGCCCCCGGCCTCTTAAGTGAGATGGGCGCACAACCCTAGAGTCGGACACGACTGGCCCGTACGGGCAGGGGTACCTTTACCTTTTACACTGAACAAACTTGGCAACTTTAGGTGATTCACTGCCTCTCAGCCTCACAGAGTTGCTGTGAGGATTTAATGAGATGGGGGAGGGATATGTATACCACTTTAAGATCCTTGAAGAAAAAAGGTGGAATATAAATGCCATAAACAAACAAACTAACCAACTTAACTCGAAAGCTAACATGACATGCTTTTGGGGTTCCACCCCAGCAGATTTCTTGTTATTCAGGGAATGAACTTTTAAGTGCTAAGGCAAAAAATAAAATAATGAACTTGTTAGATTTGCAAGTCACCTTTGTCTCCAGCAACAAAAAAATGAGAGGCAGTGTAGGAAGAAAAACAAACCAAACTGTAAACAACACCATATTTCCCCTCAATTTTGCCTAATGTCATGGGGAAGAAAACCATTCCTCACAGCTATGTGTGTCTGTCATCGCTCTGACACAGGAAAGGCTACTATCCGCCCCCTCCAAATGCATTTTCATCGTATGATAATTTAAGCAGATTGAAGCAAGCAAAGTGAGACTCTGTGCCCTTTGGTGTCAGTGAAATGTGTCTTCTTTCTGTTTGTTTTGTCTGTTGTGAGATTCACGTGGGAGGGGCTGAACAGCGAGGATTCAGAGCAATTTGGCATTATTTTGGCAGACCGAACAGAATGAGACTGGTGGAAGCCTCAGGTGTCAGCTAAATGATGATTCCAGTAACTTGTTTGTCTGCCACACTGGTTAAATGGCAGCTGCTATGTATGAAATTAGGAGAATCAGGCTAACACAACTCACACTCCAAAGGAGGGAGATGCACTGCTTACCCCATACAAAAAGTAAAGGTGGCCATGGTTGTACCCATAATTTCACCAGCAGAGCAAGTATACAGGGAACTCCCATTTTGCACAAGCTCAAGGCACATGTAACCGCTACTTTTGACCCCGGAAGGGCAGGGTAAGGGCAGAATGGGGCAGGTAGGGCAGATGCACATTCTCTAGGACACAGAATGCAACTGCTGTGCAGATGGGGAGTTGCCTGTACCACTAAATGAGTTTGAAGGCTTGGTTTTCTGTTTGCTCCATTGCTTCTCCTCCCCCACCCAACCTGGAAACCCACTCTTTACTGTTCAATCAGAGCTAACATCACTTGGGTTTTCTGCAGATTAACATTTGCTCCAATTCAGAAGTAAGGAGCAAAGGGTTTTCCCAGGGAAAGCAGTGGAGTAAACAGAGAACCAATCAGAAAACCTCTTGGATCCATGCTTTCTAGGCATGGGACAAACAGAAGTGTGGACAAGCACTACACCTGTTACAACTCACTTTTAGGCTGATGAATATGTCACACAGTTTTGTGACATTTTGGTTGGTCTAATAAAGGTATTGCTATGGCACTGATTTGGGATTTGTCAGTGCGGGCAGACACCTTTAATTTCCATGTGGCTTGGAAAATATAAAATGTAGCCATTTGGCAGCAAGATCCTAAACTGGAGAAACAGGGTCTTATCTCAGATGAAGACGGTGCTTTGTTTATGGACTTGCTAGGCAGAGCTACCAAGTTTGGCTTCTATTGAACGTTACCGAGTGGCTGTTGTGTTACATATCCTACCACCTGAAATTAATCTCAGTCTCTGCTCATTAAACAGTTTCTGGGTTCCTCTTTATTCCAGTTTTCCACCTACCAAGAAATCTGTATGTTTTGCCTAATGATGAAAACAGACCTGGTAAACAAAAGGTTTTTATATTTTGCAGAGATGGGGAACCAGTCTTTCTTTGTTTTTCCAACGTCACTCAAATGCAACACTTTTCAGCTGAGACCATTTACCCATTTGACTGAAAGGCATAATGGATTGGGTAATTAAGGATGGTATTTTCATGTGTAAAAAAGTCCTAAATTATTAAGTTGTTGCTGCATAGAAAAAAACCATGAAATTTCATCATACGGCCAAAGATCCAACCTAACTCCCTATTGCAACTCAAACCCTGAAAGTATAATCTGTTTTTAAACTCATTCAACCATTAGTTTCGGGGCCCTTTGTCAGATATAAAGAACTGGTTTTTACAGTATTTTTATTCCATCCATTCTCCAAAGAACTTAAGTACTCCATTTCCCCATTTTATCCTGATAACAGCTCTGTACGGTAGGTTAGCCTGAGAAATAGCAACAGGGCTGAGGTCTCCCAGTGAGCAACTGAACAGCACCCCAGGCTCTTCATGTCCTCATCTGACACACAAACTGCCATATCAGGTTGACTGTCAAATACTTGCAGGTTCTAACATTGATATCCCATTGCAAGTGGCCATTTCTCTGAAAACCTGGCACACAGGGCAGACCATGAACCAAAATAATACTTGGCTAAGAGAATCAGTGAAGAATAACTACTGAATTATCACTTTGCTGTGAAACGTTCTAAGCTACAAAAAAAGTTGAACAACACCCCTACCCCCTCCCTTCTGCCCTTCTCCTAGAGTTCTTTCTGACTTGTTATTAAACCTTTAGATACAAACAGATGAATGAAGCAACCTGAACAGAATAATAAACTAAAGCATGCCTAGGGCAGCAAATATGTTTTAATTCGCCCTCCCCTTCTATCTCTCTGGTGTCTTTTTGTAATGGATAATGTATCAAAAGCCTCTTCGTAATCTAAATTCAGAATGCTAAATAAATGAGCAGAATCAAAAAGTCATGTGCTGCTTCTTTCCCAGCCCTGCTGTTACCCTTTAGCACTGCCCCTGTCACTTAGGACTTGCAGACTTTTATCTGACTAGCAGCTGGCATCAAAAAGTCAAGATCAACCCACTTATTCCAGGGGGTGTCCAGCATCGCAAGCTCTGAAAATGTTGGCATTAACAAGAGATTTACTTCCATGCACCAGAAAACTCATAGATAGAGATGTTTCCCACCTATGAAGAAAACTTTTGATTCTACATTGAGTGCAAACTTGTGGGTATAAGGATGTGCTTCTTTTAACAATCGTAATGAACACGCCCACTAGGAATTAAGTTTCCAATGGCCAAGAAGCTAGGAGATGGAACAATTAACTTTATACGAGTGCCAACAGACCTTTTAATCATTTGTTTGGTTCTGCAATTTCCTCCATTTAAATCCCCAAGACAGAGCACACTTTGCAATGCTGTTTGAACATTCCTGGCCATTGTCCATGGATGCCTATGCTCCAGATCTGCTTGCACATGAGAGTTTTCATCAACATTTTCTCTTTCCTCCTGCTGAAACTCCCAAAGCACTTATTGAACCCCCTTGAGGTCCCCAGAGCCCCCAAAGAGCCAGAAAACTCCTGATGTGTGTGGGGGCATCACATGCATATTCAACATCCTGGTGGATTACAGCCTCTGAAAGCAAAGTTTTGCAATCTCACTGTATAGTAAGTTTCAAAAAGCATCGGCTCCACCAGACCGTATACATATGCAAGTTCTGAGTTCATGTCAAAATGAGGGTGCAGGGAAATGATTGACACAGCCCACAGTGGATGGTGGGGGGGGGAGGGATTAAGCAGACAAACCTAAATTGGAATAAAATATGGAGGGAAGCATTCCATTTCTTGGTATGTTTTCGGAAACGAAAAAGTGGTGCATCACTTTACATAATGCATACATCATTAAGGGTGAAGTACTTGCACAAGCATCTAATTTTCCAATCAGTCTTCAGTCAGCAGAAATGATAATGGCCAAAGGTTTTAAAACAGAATCCACCAAGAACTTTGCTCTTCTGAATTCTCATTTCTGAGAGGACCTCTTTCGAAGTGGACATTAAATAATGTGACCAGAAGCTTTGTGCACTTCATATGCTTCAGTGGAGCATAGAAAAAATGACTTTCTCAAAGAATATGGTTTCCTTCTGGCATGGGTGGGGAACATGTGACCTTCCAGATGTTGCTCAGCTACAGCACATATCATTTCTGACTAACAACTTTACTGGCTAGTTCTTTTGAAAGCTGCAGTCTAGTGAAATATGGAGGCCCATAGATTCATCGGCATTACCTTAAGAACACAGCTTCTCAGCCTGGTCCAAACAAAACAATGTTGTGTGGAACTACTACACTTGTCAGGGACAGTCCAGGGTAAGGCTACAATCAAAAGAGGCTTCAGTGAAGGGAACCCGAAGCCTCTGGAGCGCAGCGGGAGCTCCAGCTACTCTCAGGAGGCTTCAGGCTTCAGGTTCCTTTCGCTGAAGCCAGGAGAGTCTTGCTCTCCTGGCTTCAGCGAAAGCAACCCAAGCTCCCGCTGCGCTCCGGAGGCTTCAGGTGGCTATCCCTGAAGCCTGGAGAGTGAGAGGGGTCCGTGCGCACGGACCCCTCTCGCTCTCCAGGCTTCAGCGAAAGCAACGCAAAGCCTCCGGAGCGTAGAGGGAGCACGCCCTCTGTGCATCGGAGGCTTCGCGTTGCTATCGCTGAAGACAAGGAGCCTGCATTCACTCCATAAAATGCACAAACATTTCCCCTTAATTTTTGGAGGGGGAAAAGTGTGTCTTATAGAGTGAAAAATACAGTAAGTTCTCTTTTCATAACTGAGGATGTTTCTGAGGCCTGGGTATGTAGAGTAATTGTTAGGTCTAAACTTCACGCCAGTTTAAGCTCTAAACTCTATGATACCTTTTACAGTATGCTTTTAGAAAATTACATTTAAGATTATGAAATTCATTTGGACTTAAGCATAGATTTTTCGGTGCTGCGGGAAAATGGCTGGTTTGAAGATCTCGCAAAACCGAAAGATTTCATAGTCTGGAAGTGCCTCTCAAGTGGAGAATGGAATTGATATGTGGGTGTTTTTAAAATATAATATAAAGTTCAGTAATGTTTTAAGAAGGAAAAAACCAAGGCTACACATCATAAATAACAAACACATGACAGAAATCCCCATAATTAAAGCAAAAATAAAATAGAAAACAAAATTCAACATGTAGTCTGATTATTCTGACTCTCTTCACAAGTTCCATAGCATGAAGCATTGAGTTCCCAAGATACTGATCTTCAATCTCAAGTTTTTTAGCTCTTAAGAGTTCCAGAAACTTGCATACCTTCTCAAATTCTTCTGTGCTTGGTCTCATAGCTCCCCAAACTTGATAAAATTGTCAGCGGGAGCCTTTAAGTATTCATAATGGAGAAAAATGCAAATGCTTATTAATAAAACTGCTCAGAGTTATCTGATTTATGAGATAGGTCCATGAGAAAGAACCAAACTTGTTCTAAATAAATAGGACTCCCCCCCTTGCTGCCACCCGGATTAAAAGAAGATGGCAAGTAGTGGGTAAAATGAAAAGCACCCCCAGTTGCCTAAAGCCGCTTGATTTACAAAGCCACTAAACAATCAGTCTTCCCATCTCCTCAACATTTTAATAAGCCCTTTGCTCATAAATCTGTCAGTCATATTAGCATGTAGCACCACTGAGATTAGCACAGTATAGCAATGTGTTTTTAATTTGGGAACCTACGACACTCCCAGGATAGTCTTTCCAAATTAATTGCGAGGCAGAGGCATACTGTGAGAAGCAAACATACAGAAGATATGACATCATGGTATTCCACATGTTGTTCCATTCTTGTTTGTGGAGAAACTGCTCAGCAGGAAGAAAGCTCTAGGGAACATCTGCAGCAGTGGCTATCCTATGACAGTTTCCAACAGGGTTGGCTCTACCATTGGGTAGAATAAAGTGATTGACTCAGGCAGCAGCCAATTGGAGAGAAGAGTTTTGTGCCCCATTCATATTATGCACCTGCTAAACTACTATCTTGACAGGTGCATTGGAGGATGCTCTCCCAGGACCAGTGCTGAAGTTAGCTGCTCTACAAAGAATGAGAATGGGTGCCATCCTGCCCTTTGCCTCAGACAACTAAATGCCTCGGGTCGGTCATCATCTATGGCACTACTTTACTAATCTGATGGGGGCCCTTCAGCCCACTGCATATCGGTCCCTTTCAAATTAGGCAGCAATATAATCCACAGGGAAGAAATTGGGCATCTATACCGTCTAGTTTCCATTACGAAAGGTGGGGACTAGGCATTTCATTGTCTTTTCATTTGTTTAAACAATTTTTTTTTAAATCCTTCCAGTAGTACCTTAGAGACTAACTAAGTTTGTTATTGGTATGAGCTTTTGTGTGCATGCACACTTCTTCAGATACACAGAGACAGAAGTCACCAGACCCTTATACAATGGTACCTCTGTAACGCTTCAAGTTACAGACGCCGCTAACTCAGAAATAGTACCTCGGGTTAAGAACTTTACTTCAGGATGAGAACAGAAATTGTGTGGCAGCGGCGCGGCGGCAGCGGGAGGCCCCATTAGCTTAAGTGGTGCTTCAGGTTAAGAACAGTTTCAGGTTAAGAACAGACCTCCACCCACTGTATATAGTGAGAGGGTGAGGAGGGGTATTACTCAGAAGGGTGGTGAGAATGGGTGATTGGCTGATAGGTGTGGTAAACTTGTTGACGACTGTTAACGACTGCAATTGGTCTTACAGGAAAAATCAAGGGGTGAGATGGCTAAAAATAGCTTTATCGTGTATAATGAGATAAGAATCCAATGTCTCTATTCAGACCAGGTCTCTCCATGGTTTTAAGTTTGGTAATAAGTTGCAATTCAGCAACTTCTCTTTCCAGTCTCTTTCTGAAATTCGTTTGTAAGAAGACAGTTACTTTGAGATCTTGTATAGAACGTCCTGGGAGATTGACGTGTTCTCCTACTGGTTTCTCTGTCTTATGATTCCTGATATCAGATTCATGTTCGTTTATCCTTTGGCCTAGGGTTTGGCCTGTTTGTGCAATATAGAGGGCTGAAGGGCACTGTTGACATTTGATGGCATACAGAATGTTAGAAGATGAACAATTAAATAGTCCTGAGATGATATGTTTGATGTTGTTGGGGCCAGTAATGGTGTTGTCCGGGTGTATGTGGCAGCAAAGTTGGCATCCAGGTTTATTGCAGGCTCCGGTACCAGTGTCCATGTTAAGTTTGGTTGTTGTATTATTGTGGGTGAGGAGTTGTTTAAGATTGGGTGGCTGTCTGTAGGCAATGAAAGGTCTTCCTCCCAGAGCTTGAGAAAGAGAACTGTCATTGTCTAGGAGAGGTTATAGATCTCTGT
This sequence comes from Podarcis tiliguerta, assembly GCF_965153285.1. NCBI lineage: Eukaryota > Metazoa > Chordata > Lepidosauria > Squamata > Lacertidae > Podarcis > Podarcis tiliguerta. The sequence goes on from NC_139553.1 coordinate 34,251,093, forward strand.
GTTGAACTGTTTTAACTTGGGAGCTGTATGTGATTACTAGTGGTGTTCTGTTATTTTCTGGTCTGGTGACTTCTGTTTCAGTGTATCAGAAGAAGTGTGCATGCACACGAAAGCTCGTACCAGTAACAAACTTAGTTGGTCTCTAAGGTGCTACTGGAAGTAAAAAAAAATTGTTTGTTTCAACTACAGCAGACCAACACAGCTACCTATCTGTAACTTTTCATTTGTTTGTTTGTTTGCTGCCATGTGCATATTATGATGTCTAATATTGGCTTCAGAATGGGCAAGATTTGTAATTGCTGGGATTCATTTAAGGTTTTAAATAAATGGCTATTTGCATGGATAGCCTGTGCTATGCCCTCTAGGTGTTGGTGAACTACAATTTCCATAAAAGCCAATGACCATGGCCAATGGTCAGAGATGATAGGGGTTGTGGTTCAGTAACATCTGGAGGACACCACATTGGCTACCTGTGGCATAGGCCTAGGATGTTGGAAAGTTTGCCTCCTTCCATAACAGCCTGCCATCCCAGGGTGGAATCATCTTCTGAAGCTTCACTGCATGACTGACAAGTAAAAGAGGTTGGGTTGCTGAGAATGCAGATCAGAGCCTTTTCTGTGACTGCACTTTAGTTATGGAATTTCTACCATATGGGAGGGGAGCAGACTGACCCTTCTAGGCAGGTAGTGAAAATATTTTTATTCTGTGGGACTTTTAGTAGTTGTTAGTTTGGTTTTCAATGTTGGGATAGGGTGTAATTAGGCCTAAAAGGAGCAAACATTTAAAAATAAATAAATAAGAGTAACATAGCACTTTTCAGGCATCATAAAGACATAATAAAACAATGATAAGAAATGGCAAGATCTCCACTTCAGATGATGAAGATCTGTATGCTGATGATAAGGACTGATGTGCTGTGTTTGAAGCAATGGAGTCTAGAACATAGGAGGCAGTGGAATGGACAGGGAAACTATTAAGAAACATAGAGAAATAGCCTACTGACTTTTCTCACTAACTCCTACCACATAGCTCATACCCTCCAATATTTTTTCCAATGAAAATAGGGACGTCCTATTCAATAATAATGATGGTGGTGGTGGTGTTATTTATACCCTGCCCATCTGACTGGGTTGCCCCAGCCACTCTGGGTGGCTTCCAACATATATAAAAACATAATAAAACATTGTTGTATAGAGGTTGTATAGTTACTTGTCTCCTTGGCTTGGGGAGCGCATAACACCATACCTTCCAACATTTCTCCGATAAAAATAGGGATGCCCTACCATACCCTCCAACATTTCTCTGGTGAAAATAGGGACATCCTATGGGAAAGCGGGACATTCTGGGATCAAATCAGAAACTGGGACAGGTTCTGTAAATCCAGGACTGTCCCTGGAAAATAGGGACACTTGGAGGGTCTGCATAACTACCTAAGAATCATCTTGGCCTGGGAAGAAGAGAGATAAAAGGCAGAGCAGCCCACCATTTTACCTCCTGGTGTTCCTGGTGAAGCAGACTCCCTTGTCCCCAACCATCTTGCCCTCAGTGGGGAGGAGAGATCTTGCTTTCACAGGTTTTTGTTCTTGTAATTCTCAGAGGATGTTTCTGGACTCCTGGCCAACCAGTTCCATCTAGGCAATACTGACTCCTGGCTTCCTACATTCTGAGCAATATGGCACCAACATTTCCAGCATGTGCCTGAAGACATAAGTTATCTATGATGCAGGCATCATAACAGATAGGCCTGTCAGGGAGGCTTGGATTTATTCGCCAAGTTTGCACTGTATTTTACAAACATCTCTGTCCCTTAATCAGCATCCTGTTGTGAATTATAGCCCAATGGAGGAGCATGTGACCTCTCATTTTATCCTTCAGCCCTAATGCTCAAGCTGACAGCACTGAAAATGTGACACATGCCTGAAATTCATGGCTGCTGTCCGGGAAATGACAGCAGGTTTCTGGTGTGTGTGTGTTTTTTAAGCACCCTTCCCGACATCTAGTCGAATCTTCTGTGATGTCTTTCTCTCACCCTGCTGAAGCTTACTGTACACCCAGATCTCGCCCACCAGTAAATTTGTCTGCTTCTGCTACAGTTGGTTTTTGACATGGAGGGGGGGGGGAGAGAGATTCCTTAAGGAATGTAGTGATGATGCACTTCAATGAGCTGTGCTTTCAAATAACATTCTGAAGCATTACATGAGAGTTGTCTAAATACTAGGCAGCATGGAAGAGAGAATTATCACACGAGATACTTAAGCCTGAAATTGAGGCCTGAACCTAGAAGGCAATTTGGAAGGGGGAGAAAAAATATTTAAAGAAATAATGATGGACATCATTGATGGTAGCAGCAGAAGCAGAATTCTTATTGGTTGCTGGCCTTGCTTCATGCCCAGCCCCCCAATTCCCCCAGACATAGCGTCACTCTGGAGCAGCCTGCAGAAAGTGGTGAAAAGCTTATTTTTCTGTAATTGTCTAAGAGAATTACATCTTATGCTTTACCAGCCTGGTCTCTATCATTGCTGGCTGGAAAAGGTGAGTGTTGTAGCCCAAAATTTATGGAAGGCATCAATTTGAACAAAGCTGATCCAGACTTACACCCATGTGCAAAGATTTAGCAAAATCTGGGAGAAATTATGAAAAACCATGGGTGCTTCAGGGCAATGCAAGGGACATTTTAAGTTACACCCTTCCTTACCATCAATATTTTAAAAAGATTCCCATAGAATCCACTTCTATAGGATTATTCCCCTGACTTTGAGGTTCCATGCTGGCAATTTGTGCACTGGAATGAATCTCAAAAACCCAGTACGTATCTGTACTTTTTCCCCAGTTACATTTCCATGTTAGGTCAAAGTGTGTATGTGTGTCCTGTTCCCTTCTTTTTGCAGTTGCAGACAGCCAAAAGAAAATTTGGGGGGAAAAGGAATTATCTTTTCCTCCAGCCCAAATCATTCACTTACTTGCTTTTTCATTGCATAATTGCATAACTATGTTGTTTAATATTAAAACATATTTGGGTGGCCATCACGCTCTCTTGTGGGAGCAAGTCCCATGGTTTCACTATGTTCTACAGCAGGCTTCCTCAAACTCAGCCCTCCAGATGTTTTGGGACTACAATTCCCATCATCCCTGACCACTGGTCCTGCTAGCTAGGGATCGTGGGAGTTGTAGGCCAAAAACATCTGGAGGGCTGAGTTTGAGGAAGCCTGTTCTACAGTACATGAAGATTTTTCTTCCATCTGTACTGAATCTTCCAATGTTCAGTTTCATAGCTTGTCCACGAGTTCTGGTGTTACAAGAGTGGAAGAAGAAGACATCTATCCACTTTCTCCATGCTATGCATAATTTTATAAACTTCTGTTTTGTCCCCTCTTATCTTCCTTTTCTCTAGATTAAAATGTCCCAAATACTGAAACCTTTCCTCATAGAAGAGTTGCTCAACCCCCTTGAGAATCTTGGTTGTCCTTTCCTGAATTCTACAATATCCTGTATGAGGTGACCAGAAGTGTATACAATATTCCAAATATGGTTGCACCACAGAGTTGTATAAAAGTGTGATGATTTCAGCAGTTTTATTTTCAATACCTTACCTAGTGATCCCTTGCATGGAAATTGCCTTTCCCCCCACAACTGCCTCACAGTGGGTCACCCCAAGGTCTTATCCCTGGTCATCTACTGCCAGTTTGGATCCCATGAGCTTAAATGTGAAATTTAGATTTTTTTTGCCCCAAAGTGTATCACTTTACATTTACAGTGGTATCTCGGGTTACATCCATTTCAGGTTACATCCGCTTCAGGTTACAGACTCCGCTAACCCAGAAATATTACCTTGGGTTAAGAACTTTGCTTCAGGGTGAGAACAGAAATCGTGCTTTGGCAGCGCGATGGCAGCAGGAGGCCCCATTAGCTAAAGTGGTGCTTCAGGTACTTAACCCAAGGTACCACTCTACTTACATTGGATCACTTTTGCCATTTTACTAGCCCTTCACTCAGTTTTGGAGCTCTTAGTCATCTCTGTTGAATGACCCTGAATGAAGTATCTTCAGCATTTAGCATAATCACATGTGCATTTTTCTACACATTCCCTATCTGCAAAATTGTCAGAAGTTTAAATCTTTTGAAAGATTTAAAAGTCTTCCTGTTTTTATATTGCTTTAGAAAGTGTCATTAGATATGAGCTAAATCATTCCCCACCTCTATACTCCTAATGTTGTATTTATCCTAACAGGATTCCGGTCCTAGAATTGGCCAGCTGTGAATTTTGGAATATACTCATTCAGAGCCTTTCATTTCCCCCTAGGACCCAGAATAGGTCAGATGGACTTGTAGGGGTGGGAATAGATAACAAGGAAAGACAACTTTTAGTGTCAATCTTCATCTCACATGCATGAGTAACTGCGGCAGTTATGATCCATGTGGTTCTCTTCACAGCATGACTTTGTAGGGGAGTGGGTTGCACTCTTAGTTAGTTAAACTTTGGGTTCTATGAGAGAGAAAAGAGAGTTGATATCCCAGTGCATAATACAACAGAAGAAAAAACAAGAGGGGATGAGTTTGTTTCACTAAGTGCTTTGAAGAAAATTAGCTGTTTTTCTTTGCCAAAGCTCATTCCCAAAGGGAAACATTTACTCATTAGGAGAGGAGGGAAAAAAACCATAATGCCAGGGACTTGGGAATATATTCAGTTTATAACCTCTTTGTATTCTACTGCCGATTTAGAAATCCCGACAACATGGAATTACTTTAGGTAAATAACAGGAGCATCAGCATACCAGAAGCTATCAAATCCATCCAGAAGCACGCCACTTTCTGGGGCTTTGGGGGTGTCATAAAACTGTTGCCATTGTGTGATATTTGATCAAATGCCTTTGTAAAATTCAAAATGGTAAGAACAATCTTGCTAGAATGCTCGCTACAAGCAGTCTGCTGCTGGATTAGAAAGGCAGAAAATTTAAAACAGGCAGATCGGAGATATATGGTTCAAGTGGCAAAAAGGAAACAGGTGTCAGATTTTAAAATATAACTGACCTCATGCTTTGTGGTGGTAGTGACATGTACAAGCCAAGTGATAACTATATTTGTTCTTTTTTCATTCAAACCCAGAGGCAAGCTGTTGTCTTCGTCCTTCAGTTCATAGCAATTTCTAGTGCATCAAATCTATTGAGGATAAGCGCTTCAGCTTTCACCTGGGTAACTAAACCTGAAGAGCACCGCAGCCTACCGAACAGCAAGGAAGCACGAGCTGGGAGTCAAATGCAAGGAGATGGAACTCAGAACCTGTCATCTTGCCATCCCTCTCCCTTATTCAAGTTTTACAGTCTGTGCAGCTGCTGGTGATATTGTTGTTGCTGTTGTTTTTCACAACTTCCATTCCCCAAATAAAATGAAAATGTGTGTTGCAGCAGAGAAGCATCTATGAAGTCAGGTTGATCAACGGCCCAGCTCACAAATGTGTTCAACAGAACTGTGCATTCATTTTATAGCAAATAACAAATTGAACTGAATGGGGCCTATTTTTGCTCAGTTTTCATTCTTTACAAAACAAATGCATAGGACAAGGGTGTAGAACCTCAGGCCCAGGACCCAAATGTGGCCCTGAAGACTTGGGACTCTCAATCGGCTACACCCCTCCCCAGGCTACTGTCATAACTCCATTCCTTCCAATATTTCTCCAATGAAAATAGGGACGTTCTAAGGGAAAGCGGGACATTCTGGGGTCAAATTAGAAACTGAGACAGCTTCTGTAAATCTGGGACTGTCCCTGGAAAATAGGGACACTTGGAGGGTCTGCATATTCCTGCATTACAGGGGGTTGAACTAGATGATCCTCAGGGTTCCTTCTAACTCTACAATTCTGTGATTCTCTATGATTCTTGGGTGTTCTTTTTCTGGCTGGAATGTTTCCTTGAACTGTGATAATGTTGATTGTCTGGATCAGTGCTATTTTTCTAGAAATAGAGGTGCCGGAACTGAATACCTTCCTGGTTTTTATATAATGGCAATAGTGCCCACCTGAGAGGTGTCAGAACTGAATTCCTGTGAGTCACAGCTGAAAAAAAGCCCTGGCCCAAAATAAGCATGTCACTGAAGGAACCCTGGGCTCAGTCTTTCAGAGTTCTCTTCTGTACCTGTTTCATTAAAAAGGGGGAAATACATTTTTTGTTTCAATGGGCTTCCACTACCTCCAAGTGCGGAACTGCAACTTCCATCTGCCCAAGGCACAGGGCAGGGGAAGAACTGTTTACACCATCTTGAGTTCCTTGGAGGGATGGCAGGATGTAAAGAAATGCACAATGGTTATATGGCATCTTGCATCAAAGGCCAATCCGTAGACCAACCTTAGAAATTGTTCCTCAAGTCTGAGCAAGTTTTCTAATAATAAAAAAGGCCTTGTACAGCTCAGCATCTGGTCAATCCCTTCTTCTATACTGCTGCCTCTGGAACATGACACCCCCCTTCCTGTCCTGGCCTAAGCCAGAGATGAGAAACATGTCACCTCTGAGGTGTCACTAGACTTCAGCTTCTGTCAGCCCCAGTCAGCATGGCTAATGGTCAAGGGAGTTGGGAGTAGTAGTTCAACAATGAGCATTCACACTTTACATTGTGGGTGCCCTTTGCGGGATCGCGTGTGGTGCTACAGTTCCCAGGGATCTTACTGGCAAACAGGGGCTGGCTTGCCTCTCAGTGTTAATTTTTTGAGGTTCATGCCCAGCCTCAGTAATCAAGTTTCTTGCTGGGAGGTGGGGCCAGCCCCATTTATAAATAAGGGGTGGAGCCAACAATACCCAGGCAAATATATATATATAAAATATAATACATAAAAAAATTAAAATATGTCCAGTAGCCAGGCAGTGAGCTCTGGAGATTCACCCTCCCTCCCCTCCCTTTGTTTAATGTTTCTTATTTGCAGGTTAACCTTTTTCTTCCCGTTTAGCAGGCGCTGCTATGGTCTTTGACTGGTTGCTGTTGAAGGACCAGGAAGAAATTTTCCTACATTGGTAGGTTTTGTCTTCCCTGTAACAATTCATCACAACTTTGGCTGTTTGGCCTTGAGTGGAATCCTTTAGTCCTTTCTTCCCTATATAGGGTGTGTGTGTGAAGTGGTGACTCACCCCCCTGCGGCGGCGATTCCAGGGTTACCCTTTTAAAGGGGTTATATATATGGGTGTCACTGGCCATACACTGTGTGGGGGGATTTGGGCTTGGCTGCCTGCCACACACACGTCTCACAGATCACCCTTATATCCCATTTACCCTGATGAACCACAGTTTCCCCCAGCTGGGGGGCTGGGGGGGGGATACATGCCCGAGGCCTAAGCCAAGGTCTTCCTACATTCAGAAGTTTAATAAAGTTGTGGCCAAACTTTAATTCCATATAATGTCAGAGTCTGTATTCCTTCCTTATGATCCCTGGGGGCTGGGGCTGAGGCCGCCTGGTCATGCAATATCCAGAGGGCCACATTTTCTCCTGGCCTGAACTATCTGCCACTAGTCCTTGGAGCCAATTCTGAACTGATTCACTTGCCCATTTAGATTATATCACCCCTAGTTCTTTTGCTCTCTTTGAAACTATGCATGTCACACTTTACCAAACTGATGTTCTTTAGATGTTATGGACAACTGATGGGAGTTGCAATCCAAAACACCTGGAGAGCACCAAGTTAGGAAAGGCTGGTCTAAAATGTGTGTGGCTATTTAGGAGCAAAGTCTACTTCAGTATAACAAAATCTTAGTGTTCACAGAGAGGATGAGCTACATTAAAGAGCTTGGCACTATCGTCCCCTGTGGAACTCTGTGTATCAGAGTCCACAGAAAGACTGGAATATGCCTTTTATATACAGTTTAAAAAAGTTGTAAATGTGCAGAGATCCAAGTGTAGGATCATGCAAACTAAACAAGATCAAATGAAGATCCATCTAAAAATACTGAAGCCTATCACGGTGAGTGGCTGCAGTGAGCAAGGTGTTCAAATAGGCCAGAAAAGAATCAATCTCTCTAAGGTGATAGGAAGATAAACCAAATACATTTTTTTCTGACAGATTAAAAAGCTGCTTTTGCAATGTGAGCGTCATGAGATACGTTCCGCATAACTTCAACCCATAAAATTCAAAGCCTTTCTTGCCTTCAAAATTCCACACTCTAAATAATTATACTTCTTTCAAAAGTCACAATGTTTGGGATTCGTTTGTTTTTTTAAACTCAAACATCAGGCAGGAGGGGAAAAGCATTTTCTTAAAAGAAATCAGCCGAGAGACACAACAGAAGAAAAATTCAAATTATTGACAAAAGATTGTGAATGAATATGACAGGAAGATGACATTCCTTTCAGGTTAGTCTATATCCTTGAAGGTTCTTTCCCTACCCTCCAGCCCAACTTCTTCTTTCAAAAAAATTATTTTATCTTGCAGACAAAAGAACTTGGAGGACTTGTGTTTTATGTAACTTAAAGAATGGCAGTCAGGTTATGTCAAGTGACGTTCTCTCACATCTTGATTTAAACACAGAGCTTCTTTCTAATCGCTAGCAGAGACTTATTGTATCATTTCATTCAAAAATATTGTATAAGCACTGAGAAGGAACCACCATGAATTATATGGAAGAACCAAGAGCCCAGACAGTGGCATCTCTATCTTCCTATCCTCTGAAGTGCTTCTAAGATTTCATTTTATCCTCATCACAATCGTGTGAAGTCGTTCAGCTTGAGAAACACTGGCTTCTATAAGGCTATGGTTTCTGGAATTGTTGGGGATCCTCTGCCCTCCAGATGTTGGCCTCCAACTCCCATCAGCATCTGACCAGCATGGTCAGTGTTCAGTGGTCTAAGCTAATAGGAATTGTAGTGCATTCAGAGATTCCCCAGCCCTGCTGTAAAATGTTGAAAAGGAACAATTAATATTAGTACCAGTTAACTGATTTTTGCTAATCAGAGAATTTCTACAAGCTAATCCATATCCTAAGAGAAGAACTATCTTCATACTACCATGCTGGCACAGCAACAGACAGGTAGATGGAAGGTTGAGCCAATGAGTACCAGGGCTTCTGAGTACTAGGGTTCTTGGCCAGTGCCTGATCTGGCCAAATTTGGTGCCAGGTCTGCATATGGAAGTGAAAGAGCCTTGTGACCCGTGCCTGAATTGTTTTTGGGTGCTCAGTGGGTGAAGCCAACATTGCCAGCTCTTCAGCTTTTGCTCAGTTCCATCCAATAAAGAAAAAATTCTTTCTTTCTTTCTTTCTTTCTTTCTTTCTTTCTTTCTTTCTTGTTTGTGTTTTTTTTAAAAAAACAACAACATAAAACCACCACCAACAAAATGTAATTGAAGCAACAGAAGTAGGGAGAAAGAGAAAAAGTGAACTTAGGAGCTGAAGTTTACATCTTGCAGAATTACAGCTTCAGGACTAGTTCCAAAATGGCTTGTCTTGATTTATGAGAATGCTTATTTAAAATATGGGGATGTCAAAACGCTGCTTACATAACAATTAAGTAATAAATGGGGATTTGACATATGGTAATTGGATTGGCTGTGTACATAAATTACTGAACTCTTGTTACAAGCTTTTCGAGGGTGAGGGCTTTCTTTTTGCGAGTTTCCCGGAATTAAATTATAGGTGTTATATGTATCATGCAGCTTAATTTTTTTGAGAATAATGTTTAGGGCCTTGTATATTGGCCTGATGCATTATAATAAGCACAATCCAGCACTTTGTTCTGGATATGAGAGATTTAACAATTTCATTGAAATCAGTGGGATTTCCAAATTCCCATCTGACTGAACTATGTTTAGTATGTATTTACATGTATATATCCAGGGCGTGGGTGGCACTGTGGGTTAATCCACTGAGCCTAGAGCTTGCCGATCAGAAGGTTGGCGGTTCGAATCTGTAATGGTTCTAGGGGTTGCTCGTGCGTAAGCCGGTGCTTATCTCCCCGGCTGGGTGCAAACACCTGGCTGGGTTGCCTAAGTGAACCCTTTCTGTCCGGACAGCCACTCACCCGTGGCTGACTCAATTGCTGGCAGAATCCGTCAGTGGGCATTTCTTAAACTTCTTCCAGCAAATAAGCTCTTTGACGCCTAGTCTTCTCCTACTCTCTCTGCGCGAAAGCCTTCTGCGCAAGGAGGGCGTAGGCAACGGAGGACCTCTACTCTCCCCGCTGGTCCCCGGCAAGGAGTCATGGGACCGCCTCGCCGCTTCCCCCATGTGCCCCCCTTCTCCACTGGAGCTACGCTGATTCTCTTCCCCAGAAGATGGGCTGCTTCTCCCAATCCCTGGACGCTCTCTGGAATCCCTCTGGCTTTTGCTCTCTCCCTCCGGCACTGATGGCAGTTCCCTGACAGAATCCCTGCAACAGGGTGAGCTCCCGTTGCTCGGTCCCTGCTCCTGTCCACCTAGCAGTTTGAAAGCACATCAAAAGTCCAAGTAGATAAATAGGTAGTGCTCTGGTGGGAGGGTAAACGGTGTTTCCGTGCGCTGCTCTGGTTCGCCAGAAGCAGCTTAGTCATGCTGGCCACATGACCCGGAAGCTGTACGCCGGCTCCTTTGGCGAGTAAAGTGAGATGAGCGCCGCAACCCCAGAGTCGTCTGCGACTGGACCTAACGGTCAGGGATCCCTTTACCTTTACCCTTATCCAGGCTTACCAACCACTATGCAGCATATGTGTGTGTGTATGTATATGTATACAGGTGGCGCTGTGGGTAAAAGCCTCAGCGCCTAGGGCTTGCCGATCGCAAGGTCGGCGGTTCGAATCCCTGTGGTGGGGTGCGCTCCCGTTGTTCGGTCCCAGCGCCTGCCAACCTAGCAGTTCGAAAGCACCCCCGGGTGCGAGTAGATAAATAGGGACCGCTTACTAGCGGGAAGGTAAACGGTGTTTCCGTGTGTGGCTCTGGCTCGCCAGAGCAGCAATGTCACGCTGGCCACGTGACCCGGAAGTGTCTTCAGACAGCGCTGGCCCCCGGCCTCTTGAGTGAGATGGGCGCACAACCCTAGAGTCTGTCAAGACTGGCCCGTACGGGCAGGGGTACCTTTACCTTTACCTATGTATATGTATATGCGTGTGTGTGTATGCACTGATGTCCAAGGTGGCAACCCTACCTTTACACTGGGGCTGGCAAGCCTGCTGCACTCCATATATTGTTGGATTCCAGTCTCCTTCACCCCTGGTCATGGACCATGCTGACTGGAGCTCATGGGAGTTGCAGGCCAGCAACCTCTGAAAGATCAAAGGTTTCTCCAACCCTGCTTTAAATTTTGGTATGGTCTGTTTGTTGATACAGATCATTAGGAATTGACTGGCAGTAAACTACTTCATCCACCTGAAATGGAAATCATATTTGATTGTTTGATTGATTATGGTAAAAGAAATATTAAGATTATCAATAAAAAACAGTTCTTAAAACAATGGAAAACAATTAAAGATGATAAAAATTAACAGTAAAAAATATATTAAAGCATGTCAGCTCCTACCTGTTTAGGTAGGCTTGCCTAAACAAAAATGTGTTAAGCAGGCACCAAAAAGTGTACAGTGAAGGCACTTGCCTGATGTCAATAGACAAGGCAATCCAAAGATCAATTTCTTACAACTGTAGAATGAATTCTATGTGGTACATGTAACAGGGCCAGTTCCACAGATCTAAGTGGTCTAGTGGCCACATATGGGGCAAGACAATGCTGCAAGTCAACTGGGGCTTGATCTACCAAGAAAAATACCTTGAATTTGGCCTGGTAACAAATCAGTATCCATTGCAGATCTCTGAGCAGAGGTGTTATATGCTGACAGGGTCTCATTTCCAAGTCTCCTGTCAAGCTCAAATTCAAAATATTCTACACTGGCTCACATTACATCTTCTATTTTTCAAACAGTATGCTTTTTTCTGGCAAAACATTAAAAAATAAATAAACTTCCTAAATGTATCCATATTTTTTACACCATGTCTGAAAGCATTGTGTGTGTGTGTGTGTGTGTGTGCAATGACACACACACAACATTTGAAGTGGTTCAGTATTTGAACTTCTAATGAACTTTGGTCATTTTTAAGAAGCATTTAAGATGTCACCAATATTCCCCTTGGCCAGAATACCCACCCCCAAGTGGAAGTACACCTAACCCAGTAATTTCTCAAGGATCCTGGAGACTTTGATATGCCATGTACACAAAGGTTTCCCCATTCATTCCAGCAGGAAGTTCACATTCAAGTGTGCATCCCAGTGTCCATTCAAGAAGTATGTGCAAGACCTGCATGCCCACATTTAGATCACACAGAGCACTAATTGGAAGTACAAACATGACAATTTACATCCCAATTCAAGGGGGGTGGGGATCATCTACTGGAATAAATGAAATTTAAGATTGGTTGGTCCTAATTTGTCCCATGATGACGTTTATTAGAACTGTGCAGAACCTCCTGACCACAATCCAGGCCAAGGTGGGGACCAGGGACCCTATATCCAGCCCCAAATCAATTGAGGAGATAGGGCTAATATTTAGCAAACTTTTTTTAAAAAATCCACCAATGAAACATAGGGTTGAAAGGGGGAAAAAGGAGATGCTGTGTCTCCCCCACCTCCTGACCGGTAGCTGAAGGTTTAGTTCTGCTGGATGCTTCTTCCTCAATATGGAGAAAACACCATGGAGGCAGCCAGTCTCTGGAGTCTTTCTACCCAATGTTCTAATCCCTGTCACACCCAGACTGCTCCAGATGGCCTGAGCCAACTCAGGGTGATCCAGGGTCATCTTCAGACAACTAAGCCAAAGTCAGGATATCCCTGAGTCAGCCTGATTCATTCCGAATTCAATGTACAGCCCCAATATTTATAATGATGACTGCCATCAATGTGCAAAGCACAAGAGGATGAGCCCCTGAACCCCAAATTTACAATTTAAATTTGTATACAGCGGAGGTAACAGAGAGAGAAAAGGAATATGGAGTCTTGGTAAGAAGGAGAAGAAAATGCATTTGTTCATTGCTCATGCTTAGACTTAGTTAACTTTCTATGGATTAAGGCCATATTTGATTGCAAAACTTCATTCTCTCTCTGCCCTATAAAATCTTTCCTTCTTTTTAAAGTTCCTTGTTTGGTTTCTAAAGGATGATGCCTGCAGTGAAACATTATTATTCCAGTATGAGGAATGACGAGAGATAATTATCCTAATAACATTTCTTGAAGCTGGGGAAAAAATATATGGCTTATTTATACAGCACATTAGCATTTGTAGTGTATGCAAAACAAGTAAATAAATGTTAAACTAATATATTACTGAAAAAGTCAATATTGATTACTTTGAAGTTGAAGTGCCAAATAAGGGGCTGTACAAATGGGTTCCAGTCCAACCAAGAAGAAAAATATGATATTCAGAGTAAAATAAATGGCTAGGCTATAATTTAATCACTTAATCCATTGCAATAATATTTTGCTGTAATTTATTGTGTTACTACAGAAGCATTTAAAAAATAGCACATTACCAATTCAGCTGTGATGGCTATTGTAAGGATGACATTACACGAACATCATTTGGGCCATTTATCTTTTTAACTAATAGTTCATTATTTTAATACATGAATCATTTTTGTAAACCTCTCCTACACATTTTTTTTTTCCTTTTCACATTCTTCTTTTAGTGCTGAACACAGAAAGTTGGAGAGGGATGACAGAAGCACCACTACAGATGAAGGATATTGTAATGGAACATAAATACAATGGGAGGTAAATACAATGAACATAATGGTGTTGATTTCTCTACAATTAACTAAAATTTCGCCCTAAGCAGAAATGTTACACCACTCTGTTGCAGTCTACATCTAGACTTCAAGCCTAGCCCCACTTACATGGGGATAAGGCCCATTTAAGTCAAGGGCTCCTCCAGGTGAGCTATTAATTGAGCACTGCTCCTGATTTACTTATGCAAAGCTTACATGGAATGTGGATAATATGCAGTCTTTGTTGCAAGGCCAGCCCACCCATGATGCAAGATGAGGCAGCCTCCTCAGGCAGCAGGATCCATTGGGGCAACGGATTCGGCCTCCAAGGAATGCATCACCTAATGCTGCTGCTGTACTCCCTTCTTGTTCCGGATGTAGGTATTTATTTCCTTCTTGTTTCTGATGTGAATTTTAACTTCCCCTCTTCTTCCTTGGTAGGTGGGTCAAGTGGGCACCATCTTGTGACTTGCCTCAGGTGCCAAAATGTGTTGTGCCAGCCCTGCTTTGCTGCGTACTGATTTGTTTATGAGGAGGCTATATGACAATGGACATTATCCAAACTTGCTTGCAGGGTGTTTATATGCCTTCCTATTAGCGGCCTGTTCACCCCACACTTTTCAATGCATTTCCTAACTGCAATATGGTCAATTTATTTTTAATATGCATTGGCTGTGCTGGGATGACAGAGCACTGTAATCCACGTTAATTGTGCAAACCTAAAGTTCCCACTGTGCACTTGATCCCTCCTGCGAAATGCTAATGGTCTGGATGCACCTTAAGCAGAAACAGTTAGGATGGTGCTGTAAGTCTCAAGGAGTTCAGTAAGTCTATGTTCCAGACAGGCGGGTATAGGAATAAAGTCTTATTGACAATTTCTCTAGTCCAGAAACTTCTACTGAAGGTGACAGAATGTACTGTGTACTGTATGTATGAATGTAACCAGCCTTGGCCTCCAAACTGTTTGTGACTGTTTGGATAAAGATGTACTTATTGGGAAGGCTACAACAGCAATTTAAAAACAAGTCAAAAAGAGAGAGAAAAGGCTTTATTTTATTTTATTTAAAAAACTAGTACAGTGGTGCCTCGCAAGACAAAATTAATTCGTTCTGCAAGTTTTTTCGTCTTGTGAATTTTTTCATCTTGCGAAGCGCCACTGTGCATTGACGGTTTCCCATAGGAATGCATTGACGGTTTTAAGAAAAAGGCGCAAGCCCATAGGGAAATTCGTCTTGCGAAGCAACTCAAAAAACGAAAAACTCTTTCGTCTAGCGAGTTTTTAGTCTTACAAGGCATTCGTCTTGCGAGGTACCACTGTATATAGATTTATTACATTAGAATGTATGAGTGGTGTACAGAAGACCAACAATTATTGTGTCAGACGGCATCCACATCAATCATTTAAAGGATGTAAAGCACATGGCTTCCCCTCAAAGTCATTGCCCCACCATGGTGGTAAGCAGCTCCTTACCAAAACCATCACAAAACTGTTGGAGAGCCATTAAAAGTTAATAGGGAAATGGAGTTGTGTTTCCAAAAGGGTTCCCTTAACCCATCCGTGTTGTAGTGAGATGATAGTGATGGTTAGGACAGCAGTGGGGCATGGTACCTTCCAGTTGTTATTGGACCACAACTCTCACACAGTTGGAGTCCAACTACCTTTGGAAGGCACCATACTGTATCAACTATCATAAGGTTAGGACAAGTTGGAGGTCAGCAAATAGAGACTAAGAACCATTAGCTCATCCCCAGGGAGACATACCTGGAGGTTATATAATTGGAAAATAATTCATTGAACTAGTAATATATTTGCATATCCTGGTAAATAAGGGGTGAGAAACATCCAGCTCATAGGGAAATTTAATTTTGTCCATGAGACCATTTCTCTAGAACCATGGCCACCAGTCAATCAGCTGACATCATCTGATGGGCAGGGGATAGGTTCAATACTGCTGGGTGAGATCCCCTGTGGGGGACACGCTAGTGTAGCAAACCTCTGCAGAGAACAGCAGATCAGTGGAGAGTTCAATCTTGCTAGGTGCTGATGTCAGATGATTGACAGGTGGGTGCCTCTGTTCATCTGTAAAAGTTGGCCAGTGTGGTAAGGGGGCCACTGGGCCAAAAAGTTTCCCCACCTCCGCAGTAAAAAGCAAATAAAGCTACATCCCTTATTAATTCCAAACTTTACGTCTCATCTCTTTATTTTCATGCTTGCTTGCTTGCACTCTCTCAGAAAATGCCAACAAGGTTGAAGCATTTGAGTTTTAAAAATATATAAATAAATCAAATCACATTTGAACTGTGAATTCAAACTGTGTTTTGACATTTATTTGAATGGTGAAATTGAAATATTATCCTGATTTATGGTTGCAGATATTTCTTTTGGCTCTACCCATTTGCAAACGGCTTAGATCTGAACTGTATTGCAAAGTATGTTGCTGAGACCTAGTGTGCTCTAAACTGTAATGAGCCTTGAAGGTGTTTTTTTTTATAAAAAAAAAATCTATTCCGCAGCATTTCTGAAGCAAAGTCATTTCGTTTCTCTCCATATTAATAATGTACATGCATTTAGGGCACAAAACAACAGTGTATTGACTCATCAACACTGAGCATTTCTGCAATTAGGAAACTTATCTAATCTGCATAGACAGTGACAGTTCGGGGACTAATTCATACATTTTAACGGTCTTTTCATTTACCGCACGGCATGAGGTGACAATGCTGGTCGGTTGTCATACAGCTTGCATTTGATTTTATATCATCCTCGCATATGGCGTTATCATCACTGCACATTCCCCATGGGAGCCATGTACTCATACTGGAAGGCTCTCAGTGAGAGGAGAAGAACAGGCAGTCTGTACTGGCTAACAGATCCTCTCAAGAGGGAATGGGAGTTGTTTCCCCCCATCTAAAATGGAAACACTCATTCTTTGCTGTTCTGCTTCATCAAAGAGCAGGTTGAATGAATATGGCCTTTGGGTCCCGTCCCCGTCCCCCAATCTAGGCTAACTTCTATAATTTTTTTTTAATTTGCAAAGAGAGAGGAAGGTCTTACAAGGAATTTGGAAGTCATGTTGGAATTAGTTATGTGTGAACTTTTTTTTTTTGAACATGTATCAATTTTGGATTGTTTTTGTTGACTGTTTTATATTGTTTTGTTTTAAAAACCAATAAAGCATTTTTTTAAAAAAAGGAATTTGCTTCCCAAATTCTCCTTTGGTTGGTTTGTTTGTTTATTTGTTTTGTATGCTGAAATTTCATTTAAGAAAATTGAAGTGGTTTACTACAGTTATATATATATATATATATATATATATATATATATGTAGATAGAGCTCATCAACATGGGAAGGTAGCCCATCTAGAAGAAAGACAGATCCTAAACCTCCACTGCCTTATGAGATATCTTTGGGAGAAGAAAAGGCTAAGAAGTAAACCCTACAGAAATCCAGAATGGAGTCCCTAAGACAGTTGGGTGGTCCTTACACATCTGCTTCTGACAACTCTTACAGCAAACCTGGATTACGTAAATGGCAGCCGAGATATATTACAAAAATTACATTGCCATTATCTTATTCCATCTAATTCATTTCAATTTCTTTTTAAAAGGAAGATGAAGAAATTATTTGTAAAAGTAGTCCACTCACCTTCTCAGTGGCTGGCTCTGTGGACCAGCAGCTGCTCCCTCGGGACCTGACAAGGGAATTCCAGGGTTGTGATCCTGCCTGAACAGGCAGGGGGGTGTAATCAGATGCTGGATCCAAGCCTATCTGCCTGATTGGCCAATGGGTGGCAGGCTTGGACGCAGGACTGACCTCGGGGGCAGGACTGACAGAGGAGACAGGCTTCCCTCAGGTCTGCTCCTGGTGGATTTAAACAGCCTGCACCTGGACCTTCCACCTAGGTTTTCCTACGGGGGTCCACCATAAGTCTTAGGAACCCCTGCTGTCACATTAACCCATGGCGTCACTTTTGAAAGGTGGGCTGGAAGTTAGCAATTACCCAGTGCCTATGCCAAGCCTCTTTCATCTGTATTCAATAAATTTGTGGCCTGATTCAAGCCAAAGTCAAGTCTGCTGTGTCTTTGTTTGATTTGCCCAGTGCGGATGGAGGGAAGCATGAAGCCTTGGCTGCAAGGAGAACACAAGAACTGCCCTGCTGGATCAGGCCAGTGTCCCATCCAGTCCAGCATTCAGTGGCCAACCAGAAGCCTGTGAGAAGCCTGTAAGCAGGACCTGGGTGCAACAGTACTCTCTCCTCCTGTGGCTTACAGCTACAGGTATTCAGAAACATACTGTCTCCAATAGTGTTGATAAAACCTTCAAGGTTAGTAGCCTTATCCTCTATGACTTTGTCTAATCCTGTCTAATCCTGTTTAAAAACCACCAAACTTTGTGGCCATCACCAGCTTTTGTAGGAGTGAATTTTGTAATTTAATCATGTGCTGCGTTAAATAAGTACATTCTTTTGCTTGTCTAAAAAGGAGAAAGAAAAGCAAGAGAAAGAACCACATGAGAACCATGGACATTTTCCTGTGTTAAGGTTTTTAATCTACACAGTACGTTTTAAAGCAACTGTTTGCATTGGCCCAGTATGTCTGACAGACCTTTCTTCACTGTAGGTGGCCCTGACAGATACTGATGCCTGAAAACTTTGTGGGTGATTTCATTTTTCAAATAGGTAACTAAGTTTTGGAGGAACTACAGCACTTGGGTATTTGTTTCTGCTTCAATGATTCTTTTTCTGGCTGCCTTGGCTTGATTTGATCTATTCTTTTTATTCCATTTGTTTACTCCATGGACACACAAACCAGCCTACAAGATTAAAAACAATTTTTAAAACCCCCAAAATCAAAAAGCAAAACAAAACCCAACCAACTTTGGGGATGTTCAAGCAGGATTTTCAGAAGCAGAAGTATCAGTCACAAAAGCCTTAATTTGGCACTCTCAGAAGTATTAGTTGCAGGTAGGTAGCCAAATTGGTCTGCTGTAGTCGAAACAAAATGCATGCACACGAAAAGAATCTGAATAAAAGGTATCTGAAGAAGTGTGCATGCACACAAAAGCTCATACCAATAACAAATTTAGTTGGTTTCTAAGGTGCTACTGGAAGGAATATTTTTTTTATTCAGAAGTATTAGTACCATGATGAAAATCAAGGCTGGAAGAATTCAAGTATCACATTTAACTTACTTTCGAATCAATGGAGGCTAATCCATTTGGGCTGATGAGACAATACTCCACCAATCTCAGTCTGTTCTTAGCCAGCCCTTACCTGCCTGCCTTCTTCCTTACAACCAGTTTAGTTAGTGGCACTCCCTGTCAGATTCCTCCTCCTTGGTCTCAATGTTGCCTATGTAGAACTCAATGGGGAAGAAGATGGGGGAGGGGCATAATTTCCCTGCTTGCAGAATTCAGGAGACTGCATGACATAGTGAGAAGCCGTGATGGCTTAAGGATTTTCATGACGGTCCCGGCATTTCTGCGTGAATTCAAGACTATGCACACTGAAAATGGTTCTCGCTAATAGATGGCCACTGTAGCGTAGCCACCCTGGCCACCATATTCTGCACCAGCTGCAGCTTCCAAACAACCTCAAGGGAAGCATTGGCTTTATGTTTACTGGAAAACTGTAGATGCTAGATAGCTAGCTAGATAGATATCACATGTACAGGCTATACAGTCAAGTTCCCAGACTGAGTGAATTGATTTCAGAAAGTTGGAGTAGGGATTAGTTTTCTCCTCTTTGCAAAATGGATCTTGTGGGTTGCCAAATTAATTTAAAGCATCGCAGTGTTACCCACAAAATAAGGCAGGAGTCAAAAGCATATCAATTAGTTTCGTTCACACATAGCTGAAAATAGATAAGGGTTAATGGTAAAATAATTTTAACACTGACAAAGGCCTTCTTTCAGGCCTGAGAGCAATCTGAGGCTTTACCAGCAGAAGCAATTGGGGGCAGAAAGCATTAAGCAAAAGTAACACAGAGCTGAACCCTCATGCATGAGAACTCCAGGCTTCTCCCACCCAAACAGCTGAAGTTGCTGACCTAGAATTGGGAAGTATTGTATTGGTCACGAAAGCTAAATCTACTTTGTCAGAAGGTTAACAGAGTACAGCATGTAAATTGCAAGAGCTATGAAAAATAGATGGACTGGAAACATTTAATTTTATGAATGCATAGAGTTAGCTCGCTGAAAAGTCAGAACTTTGTGAAGGAATTGACAGCGTGGCCAGAATTTGATTAAATGGCTTAATATATCTCTGTGTATATTAAGTGGGTATGATTGGAAGTGAATGTATCTTCAGCTGTTGTGAGTGGTTTCTCCAACCCAGTCCCCTGCTTGATCTATTATTTGGCCACGTTTTTGCCCAGACACCCAAACACTCACCTCACTGAAGGGTATCTTCTTTACGATTGCCTGTGCCAGACTCTTTAATTTTTTGTTCAAGGATGGAGAGCATTTGGACACCAACTCCCATCATTCCTGACTGCTGATGGGAATGAGGATGTTGAACATCTGGAAGGTCGCCACTATCCCACCCCTGTTTTAGTGCAAATAACAAGCAATACCTTCCTGGCAGAGTCTAGATCAAACTTCATCCATCTGATGCCTTCCAGAGGTTTAGACTACAATTTCCAATCCTTGGTGGTGGAATGGGACCTTGGTGAAGGACATTGTTTTGGTTGCCCTTTTCTGGACATTTTAGTTTAGAGAAAAGGTCAACAAGAGGTGGCATGATAAATGTTTATAAAATTATGCATGGCATGCAAAAATTGGAAAGGGAAAAGTTTCTCTCTCTCTCAAAACAATAGAGCTCATGGGCATCCAATAAAGCTGAATGTTGAAAGAGTCAGAACAGTTAAAAGAAAGCACTTCTTCATCCAGTACGCAGCTGAACTGTGGAACTTGTTCCTACAGAAGACAGTGATGGCCATTGGATTGAATGGCTTTTTAAAAAAGAATGAGACAACTTCATGGAGGGCAAGGCTCTCCACGGCTACATTATGTTATTATGCTATCATCAGTAGAAATCCCTTGTGGTCCACAATGAGGTAGGTGTATTTGTATGCAAAGTGGTATATTTCTGCACATCCTCTCCTCAAGTTTAGCTATGCTGGCTCTACTACAGTACTTGTGGTTGAACAGACGCTATTTTCCTAATGGGGCATTCATCCTCTTCACACGCACGCACACACACACATTTCTAGGGAATACCACTTTATTTATTTAAAAATTATGTGCTTCCCACCTTTGATGCTGTGGCATTTCTTTCAGCAACTTCAGAAGAAACCCCCATCGGAGCCAAAAAGAAATTCTTAGCATATCTTGTAAAGGAGACTGATGATCAAAAGTTCTAAGTGTAGCTTGTATTTAATTATTTATAAATGAAACTGGTTTTTTTGGAGGGGGGGGTCCTAAAAGTTTTTCCCCCAGAAGCAAAGTGATGAACAGTTAAAGATTTATTTATTTATTTCCTCAATGCCTTGCAACTGCTTGACAGGGCTAGCAATTTCCAAAGAAGTTTCTGATAAAATATTGAAGATGCAACGAATGACCTTATGGAGCCCTAACATTTCAGCTGACATTTTCATACATGATCTATACTCTTCTCACTGATCAGAGAGTGAATCTATCAAATGGACCACACCCAGTTCCTGTATTGGTGACAATGTCATATGAATATACAGTTCACGATGCTCTCTAAGGTAACTGTACGGGCCAAATTTTCCCACAAGCCTAGGGTTGCCATATTTCAAAAAGCCACTTCCGAATTCAAGAGGAGGTGGAGTTGTGGGCTTCACGCCCTCTCCACGTGCACGGGGGCTGGCTCTCAGCCCCCGCACTGATTGAGGGAATCCCCGGATAGTCGGTTAGGATTGAAGCCGGATAGCCGGTTAGGACCCATGCCTAAGCCAATACCGCTCATTACCTGTAACCAATAAAGTTGTGGCCATTTTAGACCATTAACCTAATTAATTGTGTCTTGTGTCTTTATTTCCATCGGGGGGAGGCCACGCAAAGTGAAAATCAGGAAACAAAGCTTTTTGGGGGCAAAGTTGTTGAGCAGCCCTATACAAGCCCAAATTTTTGGCTTTTCGTTACTCAATAGAATTAAAGGTTAGGGTGCACAGATTGCAAAAGGTTTATGGTGGCTCAGTGCTAGAGCACATGCTGGGTAGGCAGAAGGTCCCAGGTTCAACCACTAGTGTCTCTAAGTAGAGTTGAGAAATACTTTCTGTCTGAACATTTGAGGAGCCACTGCCAGCAACTGTAAACTAGTATTCTTCATCTTTGTGTCCCTAGTTGTTAGGCTACAATTACCACCATCCCTAACTATCGGCTAAAGCAGCTGGGGATCTTCCCAGAAGATCCTGCTAAGGGTTGGCTGGCTCCTGATTCATAGTATTATCTGGTTTAGGAAGTAAGTGTAGCCTTATTTCCTCCCTGGAAAAAGCAGGTGGGGGAGGGAAGAATATAAGGACTACAAAAGAGTTGGCTTTAGCCCCACAAAGAAAGGTGTCTATAATGGGGAACGAGCAGAGACAAGGAATTGCTGGCTGTCCAGATATGTTGAGTTTTTTGGGTTTTTTGCTGAAGCTTTTATCCCTTATTATCAAGCTTCTTTTGTAAATATACTTTTGTAAATATACTGTTGAAGAAGCACAATGAATGAGTTTATTTGGCTTTGCAATTCATGGCCGATTTGGACATTAGTATAATTCTGAACAACTACTCGAGCTATATAACCTAAGGACAGGAAAAACAATTTACAGTATTCTATAAAGTCATAGTAACTCATCATGTTGTCAGGATTCTTCCTAATCACATGGAACTTTACTCCAATACCACAAAAAATGGATTAGCTGTGCCCTCTTGGTTATCAAAAGAATTGTTTTGCAGCACTACAATGGACGGAAGCCTCATTCACTCCATGTGAACTACACAGAACTATATACATTTACAAAGCCATTTGGGTTGGGCAAGGTTGTTGAGTCAGTGGTGGCTGGTGGTCACTTTCAGGTGTGGTTGGAGGAAGAGGATTATATGGACCCATTTACTTCTGGCTTTAGGGCTAGATTCAGAACTGAAAGAACCTTGATGCCCTGGCTGAAGACCTGTAGGACTGTTACCAGAAAGAGGCATTAGTGGACTGTTGTTCCTTGGCAGTAATGCTCTGAGGTACTGCAGGTTTCATCGTGTCCCCCATGTTTTTTATCAAGATCAGTACTACTACTACTACTACTACTAATAATAATAATAATAATAATTATTTATTTATTTATACCCTGTCCATCTGGGCAGCTCCCAATGGAATATTAAAAATAGAATCAAACATTCCTTCAGATGTCTTCTAAAAGTCAGATAGTTGTTTATTTCCTTGACATCTGATGAGAGGGCATTCCACAGGGTGCCTGGTTCCCTGTAACCTCACTTCTTGCAGTGAGGGAACCACCAGAAGGCCCTTGGAGCTGGACCTCATTGTCTGGGCTGAACAATGGGGTGGAGATGCTCCTTCAGGTATAATGGGCCGAAGCCATTTAGGGCTTTGAAGGTCAGCATCAACACTTTGAATTGTACTTGAAAACATACTGGGAGCCAATGTAGGTCTTTCAGGACTGGTGTTATATGGTATTGGGGGCCACTCCTGGACACCAGTCTTGCTGTCGCATTCTGGATTAGTTGCAGTTTCCGGGTCACCTTCAAAGGTAGCCGCACATAGAGTGCATTGCAGTAGTCGAAGCGGGAGATAACTAGAGCATGCACCACCCTGGCCAGACAGTCTGCGGGCAGGTAGGGCCCCACCTGCGTACCAGATGGAGCTGGTAGACAGCTGCACTGGACACAGAACTGACCTGTGCCTCCATGGACAGCTGTGAGTCCAAAATGACTCCCAGGCTGTGGACCTGGTCCTTCAGGGACACAATTATCCCATTCAGGACCAGGGAGTCCTCCACACCCACCCAGCACCTATCCCCCAAAAATGGTACTTCTGTCTTGTTAGGATTCAACCTCAATCTGCTAGCCACCATCCATCCTTCAACCACTTCCAGACACACACACAGGACCTTCACCGCCTTCACTGGTTCTGATTAAAAGAAAGGTAGAGCTGGGTCTCATCTGCATACTGGTGAACACCCAGCCCAAACCCCCTGATGATCTCTCCCAGTGGCTTCATATAGATGTGAAAAGCATGTGGGAGAGGACGGAACCCTGAGGCACCCCACAGGTGAGAGCCCCGGGGGCTGAACACTCATCCCCCAACACCATTTTCTGGACACAGCCCAGAATATCAATCCATGGGGGAATTTAGAATGTGAGGTCAGTTATGTCATTTCAGTGAGTTGCAGCACAACACCACCAGTATGTAGATGACAACAATCTTCCACCCTCTCTGACCAGGGTGTATCAGGTGAGACTCTGCAGGCGCTGAACCTTATGTTGCCCGGCAAATGATGATCAGAGGCCTATTACCTCTGACATTGGGGGTAGAACATTGCCATCTTGGGTAGTAGCCACTGATAGCCTTATCCTCCTTGAAATATAATGTAATGTCATTTTCTTCCAAAAGGTGACACAAAATATAGAGGGCTATTTTATTGTTATTGTTTCCTTGAGAAGGGAACTCACTGTACTCTGTTGAGAAGCAATCTGGATTAATATAATGATGTGAACTCTCCGTTATCCTATTTCTTTGTATGAATGGTGACTGGTTAGTTAACTATCTGGCCAAACTAAACCTATTATTCCTGTTTATTTAATTCACAATGAATAAATTTGTTGTTAGCTTTAATCTTCCCTTCAAATAACTGGTTGGTTGGTTTTTGTTCACCCCTTTTCATGCCAATGTAAAGTACCCTTCCACTTCTCTCTTTTCTCTTTTAAAAGAGCATTGTCAGCTCAAGAATATTGGAGTCTTTGTCTGTTGTTATCCTCTCAAGAATTCCCATTTTGCATCTAACTGGATGATCACATAAGTTCTGTATGCTGTCAAAACACAGTCAGGATCTTGAGTCTTGCTCTAATACAGTTTAAATACTTTGGGACACAGATCTCTTCATCCTGTATTCCAGTGGTCCAGCAACTCATTATAGAAAGAGGTGATGTGCAGACAGGCACCCATTTAAATCTCCTTGCACCCCGTAGGAGAAGATGGGAGGGGCAAGTTGTGGCACCAAAGCCACTGGCTCCATTTTTATTAGTAGTTTAATTGCTCTACACCCTAGTGGACTTGGAATGCATGAGCCAGGAGATGGTAGAAATGAAAAGATGCTTACACTTCCAGAATTGCTGGTCATTTGTTCCAGATACAATTGTGTTGTACTCTGTTTTGAAAAGATCCCTAATGGAGCCCCTTATTCTAATTTTTTAAAAGGCGAATATTCATAACTCTGTTGATACAGAGGCAGAGTCTAGATTATTGGTCAGTTGCCTGATTTGGATATGGCCATTTTTGGACTGGAATAGCTTGACCACTGTTTTCTGGTTACCTCCAGGATGGATTACTGCAGTGCACTCAATGGGGCTGCCCTTGAGGTTGATTTGTAAGCTGCAGCTGGTGCAAAATGCAGTGCCTTGACTGCTCACTGGGTCAGGATATTGCCTACACGTTACCCCATGGTTGGAAGTATTGAATTGGTTGCCAGTTAACTACTGGTGCTGGCTTTGGTGTATAAAGCCCTATACAGATTTGGACCAGGGTACCTAAATAATTCTTTCACCTTTTATGTAAGGAGCTGACCACTCACAGGTCTCCTGCAGACACCATCTTATGAAGAGGTCCATTCTGCACAATAGAGGAATTACACCTTTAGTGCCACCTACCCTAAGGAATTCCCTCCCCTTAAATATAAGGCAGGCTGACAACCAGGTGCCAGAAGCCAAAATTTCCTAGATTCAGGAAGGATGAGAAATAAGGTTGGTTGAACCACTGATGGTCCATCATATGAAGCTGGTGGAGAGCTTATGGTTTGGTGGGTTACAAGCTGTACAGTTTTATTCTAAAAATGTTTGTTCTTAAGTTACTGGTTTTGAATCTTCAATAAGACATAGAAATAGTGTTCTCCACAAGGTGATATCAGCTCAAAGTTCTTTTTGATGGGGTGTCTCATTAATTAAAAAAGGGTTTTGCGTAATTAATCTAAAAACTGGCTGTGCTAGAGGCAAAATAGTTTTGGACTGAACATGGAAATGCAAATTCAGCCTGCATCCTCCTCCTCTCTTCGGGGGCTCTGAAATTTTAAACAACTCTGAAATTTCTTTAGATGTCTTTTAAGTGTATTTTGGTAACATTATTAATAGAGTATCTCTAATTACAGGATGGTTTTCATATAATTATGGAAATGTCAATGGGGCACATTATTAACTGCTAAACAGCATTTTCTTCCCAGTTGTATACTGGTGTAATACAGCCTCTCATATAACCTGAATCTGCTTTTTCAGAAAACATGAAAGGCTATATGCGTGTGAGGGTGAGAACAAGTTTCTATTTGCACCCCATATAACCATAGCCACACACGAGGCTCACTTATACTGGGTCAGAGCATTTGACATGCCTCCTTACAGAGAGGCAGGGTTCCAGCATGCATAAAGGAGATAGTTATTAGACTTTTATTTTAAAAAGCCATCCTTGTAAGCAGCCTTGGACCAGTCTCAGGAACTGCCTAGGAGCAGCACTAAGATGGAGCAGCAAATAGTGCCCACACCCCCATCTTCAAAAGCACACGTGTTAGGCTCCCATCCCGAGGCAATAACATTAGCTCTTACTTAAGGGCCAGGAAAAGATCTTTATTCAGGTTAAATGGAAGCTATGAAGAGGTCCGAATAGTTGACACACCACTCCCACCAAGCTTCTAAAGCCAAGACAGGCTAAGCTCACTCGCAAGACTCTGTTGCCCTGCTGTGCATGACTATGTTCACTCCATGTACAAAGGCATGTCTCATCCCACCCATGTTGTCAGTGCCTGGTTCTTGGTGACAAGACTCTCCTGCTCATCTGCTTCCAGCTCCACTGCCACTGCCTCCTATGCAGTCCTTCCCGTTGGCTAGTTGAAGTCCTCTCCGCTCCCTGTTGCATATCTGTGCACCACAAGAGGAGCAGTGGAGAGGTCTATCAGATCTGCTTCAACCTCTCTGTTACCTAGAGTCACAAGGGGGAGGACCTCCCTCCTCCATTCCTGAGCTACCAGCCTTCCCAGCTACTCACCTGCTTCTTCTCCCTCCTCTTCCATCTGGCACTGCCAAAGCACGCTGGATCATGATGGAGCTGAGCTGACACATAGCCCCCTAATCCCAGCCACGCTAGCTTGGTACCTTTGGCAGAAAATCCATCAAGAACGTCCCCCTCAAAGTCATATTGATTATGCCTGGTTCAGTCTCTGCCATCTCCAATTAAAAGGATCAGGTTACAGATGATGAGAAAGTTGTGAAAGGAGCCCAGTTAGATCACACCAAAAGTGTATCATCCCATATTCCATAATGGCTCACCCAATTCCTATAAGAAGCCCACAATCAGGGCAAAAGGGCATGCCTCTTGTCCCCTAGTGACTGGTATTCAGGGGCATGTTGACTCTGAATTTGGAGGTTGCATAAAGGGTATGCTTTATCCTTTGCAAATTGGTATAATCCCATTAGAAAACTAAGAAGACCTCTCTACCTGAGACTCTGGAGAGGTAAAGGCAAGAAGCAGAAAATATATTGATTTCCGCATTTAAAGCAGGCACGTCCAACAGGTAGATCGTCTGTTGTAGACTACTGGTAGATCAGTGGCTCCCCCCAAAGAACTTTCAACTTTGGCTCCCTAAAAAAAAAAGCTCAACTTTGACCTGAACCCCAATAAAGGGTGTAGATCACTGCCAGTTTTTAACTCTGTGAGCAGATCGCAGTCTCTTGGGAGTTGGCCACCCTTGATTTATAGAAACCAATACTGATATGACATTAGTGTGCATGTATGTAGGTTACTAGGTTTATTTGGGTATTAAAAAAAGCAAGTCTCTTCACATAGGCTGGGAGAAATCTCTGTTTTAAACCCCCGAGCAGTGGCGTAGCGTGGGTTGTCAGCACCCGGGGCAAGGCAAGTAATTTGCGCCCCCTAACCCGTGGATTTGTGCCCCCTAACCAGTGGATTTGCGCCCCCTAACCCTAACCCCCAGATGTTGCGCCCGGTGCGGCCGGCCCCCCCTGCACCCCCCACGCTACGCCACTGCCCTCGAGAGCCTCTGCCAGTCAGTGTAGTCAATAGTGAGCTAAATGGATCAATAATTTGACATGACATAAGGCAGCTTTTCCTGTTCCTAAGTAGATGAGATTGTCATCATGTTGAGGTAGGCTTCATTGTGAAGATGCCTCATCTTTTCTTAAGGTGCCTAACTGAGACTTTTGTGGCATTAACCAGCTACAGCAAGCTAATTCTTGTGAAGCTGCACAGCTTCAAACACAGCAGAAGAATGCAGCCATGTTTAAACTCAACTGTTTGCACCACCACCAATATAGCTAGAGAAGGGGGAAAGCCATTAGAAGGCACATTTAAAAAATAGCCACCCAAGATTAATCTCCCGCACGCAGATTCATAAGTGGGAGAGTAAGTGACAAGACAGCACAGCCTGTTATTTCTATTCTGTCAATGAAAAATTGCTTTCATTCTCTGTCTATGTGGCTTCTTGCTGTGTCTGAATTTTTAAGAAAAAAGAGCTGCAAAGATTTGCCTAAAGGAACCATATTTCTCCGGAATGGCAGGCAAGGATCCCTTAAGTGTTCTGATAAGGAAGTGATGATTAAAACATTAAAGATTCTAAAAGTGGAGGCATCAATCCTCACGCAGTGTGCTGAGGGATGTGCAAAAGAAAAAAAGGAACTTAGAGAATGTGTTATTTCTAGAGCTGGGGCAACATTTCTCAGAATGTAATTTCCTGATCAAGTTTCTGAGAATTTTCTTTCTCAAGCTTTTCCTGAACTGCTGGAGAATTTCAAATCCAGTCCTCCCAGTATTTGGCAAAATGCCCTTCCCCTACCTGGGGCTAGGATACATGAAAGATCATCTCACCATTTGATCTCTCTATCGTTTAGCCCGGACACTGAGATCCAGCTCCAAAGGCCTTCTGGCAGTTCCCTCATTGTGAGGCTACAGGGAACCAGGTAGAGGGCCTTCATAGTAGTTACGCCCACCCTGTGGAACGTTCTCCCATCAGACGTCAAGGAAATAAACAACCATCTGACTTTTAGAAGACACCTGAAGGCAGCCCTGTATAGGGAAGTTTTTAATGTTTGGTGTTTTACTGTGTTTGATGGAAGTGTCCCAGAGTGGCTGGGAAAACCCAGTTAGATGAATGGCACGTTTCTTCTTCTTCTTCTTCTTCTTCTTCTTCTTCTTCTTCTTCTTCTTCTTCTTCTTCTTCTTCTCAGTTGATCACTGCACTCTGCATGTGAAGGCCTCCTGCAGATACCATCTTATCAAAAAGCAGGCCTTTTTTGGTCATGGAAACTGGGCCATTTGGCAGGCAAAGCAAATGCTATGGCCCTTTCCTAGGCAAACCTAACATTGCAAAATTGAGGCAATCTCTTTACTGCACAACTTTACTGAATATCTTAACTCATTGGCCTTAGTTGGGAATTTTCCTTTCCTGGGTTCAGTGTTTTGTTTTTAAGCCTCCCATTCTGCTGTTCAACAAGCCTCAAGATGACATTCACGCTGCTGCTTTGGCTCATGCTAGTCAATGCAGAAGAAGGCAGCTTCTAAGCTGAAAGTTCCCAAAGCCACATAAATGTTTGTTCATCTGTGTCTTACAGCCTCTGACAGTTTTATGTTGATATACCGTTGATGCAATCCATAAATGCAATCCTAAATTTCAGGTGTTTAGGGTTTGTCAGTTCAGTTCAGTTCACTCCCAACTTTAATGTTCTGCTTACTGTATTTATGCAAAGAGATGGGACTAAAGACATTTTCATGTTGCAGGAAATATTATCCCTTCTCCGCTGTACTGTAAATAGAGCATGGAGAGTGTACGCAGCCATAAACTGGAAGCCTCAGGTTCCTAACTGAAGTTAAATCAATGCAGGGAAGCCGAAATTCCCCTTTAACCACAATTGGGGATCAGCCTAGTAAGACTGGAGTAGAGCATGGGTTTACAAGTGGACAAAATATCAAAGCTTTCCGTAATTGCAGTGCATATTCTGCATATCACATCTACATTTAAATAAAACCTCTATGGGTGTCTCTGAAAGCTAGCAAGAAACCTCAAGTTACTTTCTGTACCTCTGGCATCTGTGAAAGGGCAACTCAGGTAAGCCCCCAAGCCTGGATCAATAAGAAAATCCCCTAGAATGGCATTAAATGAAGAGCTATGAGATGGTCTCCTAGAGCAGAAGCTTGTAAGATCAAGAGAACATTCTGAGAAGTCCCCATCTGTGCATATTAATGATCATCGCCCTTTAGATCAGGGCAGTCCAACTCACAGCCTTGGGGACACATGCAGCCCTTGATGCCTGTTTTGGTGGCCCTAAGCAACATTTGACACACACCCCAGCCCTCATGCTGCCTTCTCAAAGTCAGTTAAGGGAGGCAGTGTTATAGAGTCATCCCGCCTCCTTCACAAAGCCTAGTTAGTGCTTTCCCAGCTTTGGCAAGAAGCAGAGAGGGCTTTAGGACCCTGCTGGACATCCTTGTCAAAGCCCAGCACCTCACTTTTCTGGCTTTGGAAAGGCAGCATTAGGTTGAGGGGTATCAAATTTTGGCCTTATACTCCCCCAGATCCCTTTCTTCCTCTGTGTGGCAGAGGGGGCAGGAGGGAGAACTGATTCAGGGAGTGGGAGAGATGTGAACAGAAGATGTGGTACCCATAGCACTTGCTCAAAAATCCATATGTTCCCACAGTCCTAAAAAGGTTAGTGGCCCCTGCATTAGACATTCACTCTGCAAGTCCTTTTGATAAAAGAAAGCAGCCTCCCTCAAGATGAATCAAAATTCAGTGTTTAAACCTTCTCCTTGACAGCCATTGTTTACGGTGTTCCCTGGTTCTTCTTTTAACTTCATATTCTGACACTATTATTCAGTCTGTATTCTCTCATTTTCCAAACTATAACAAAATAAAATATGTGAAGAAGACTATGTACAACCAAGGTAACATGACAGAACAAAGTAGTCTATAGGACTGCTTAGATGATTGACTATTTCAGATGAAAACACAAGCAAGCTGGAGAACCCCAAAGCAATGCTGAAAGGTACACCAAAGGAAAGCCTTTGAAGATAACATGGGATGTCTGAGATGAGGCTGGCAGGTTTAGTGACAAATTGTAAAAAGGAGGAAGTGTAATTGCACATCCCCAAATAACAGAGTTATGGATCCACTGGTGGCTAAAAGTTTTCTGGCTGTTGAGACTAAAGCAAAGATGTAGGGAGGTCACAAATATCTGTGGGGTTTTTTGCTCCCAAAGCAAAAATAAATAAATAAATAAATAAATAAATCCACATTGCTCAGTGGCAGCTCCAGGCTTGAGTAAGGTGGCTGGGCACTCCTGATTTCTAGAGGCTGCCTTCTGCCACTAGTGGGCCCTGGTGGGTTTACCTAGAGGTGAGCAACAGAACAGCAACAATACTCCTAGCAGTCTAGTCTCCATTTTAATTTCTCACAACACCTTTGATGGTATATTGGTTTCAGAATTGGGCAAAAATGTCAGCTGGACCTTGCCACGCAATACTTCTAAGGACCAAGACACATTTCTTTTTTCTTTTTTTAGGACGGGCTTGTCAAAACAATTGAGGGAGCTGCTATGGATACTTATTGTAAACCATCCAGGATGCTTGCAGCTATGATTTTAAGATCCATGTAAAAGTGATTAACAACACGTGCAAAGTGCAACCGCAATTCAGATCTACATTTGTTTGTACTGCACCTGTGCTGATGTACGGAGGGTATGGTGCACAATTAAACTGATTGTAATGCTATGTACAGTGGTACCTTGGGTTACAGACACTTCAGGTTACAGATGCTTCAGGTTACAGACTCCGCTAACCCAGAAATAGTACCTCGGGTTAAGAACTTTGCTTCAGGATGAGAACAGAAATTGTGCGGCGGCGCAACGGCAGTGGCAGTGGGAGGCCCCATTAGCTAAAGTGGTACCTCAGGTTAAGAACAGTTTCAGGTTAAGAATGGACCTCCAGAACGAATTAAGTTCTTAACCCGAGGTACCACTGTACTGTGTCTGTGTTCCCCCCCCCCATGATAATTTTGTTGTTTTATTATATTGCCCCGTAGCAGTTTGTGATTTAGAAATGAGAGCATGGTGTGCAATTCCTGATAATAATATGAAAACAATGTAGAAGTGCTGTGTAAAAATTTAAAAGCACATCTATTTTTAGAGGCAATCCTCAGTTTCTCATTTATTTTCAGTCTTAATTACCACTTCAGTTTGCTTTTTAAAAGGTCATCAAGAAAACTCACCAGTCTTTTAGTGCAATTTTCTCCTAAAGTACATATTTTTGTATGCAATTTAACCCAGTGTACATATTTTTGCATATTTTTGCAAAACAGTGTCCATAATATAATGTTATTTCTTGCTTTCACTATTATATGCATTTATATGCACATTACTTAGCTGGATAACTGCACTGCAAAATTTGAAGAAATGCAAAATTTGAAGGATGGCTTTGTTTTGGTTCATGTATTGTTTAAGAAAGTGAGAATTAGGTGAGTTTGCATTTAAATGCAACCTGAATCAAATCTCTCTATCATCCCTATCTTGAACTGTGATCCCATCATTTTATGGAATACTAATTGTACAGTTGTAGAGATGGTTTTATTGCTTTTGGTTTACTGAGTTTGTAATCTTTTGTATCTTACTTTTTTATTGCATTCCACTGGTAGATTTTGGCTCCGAAGCAGTTTATAAATTTGCAAATATATAAAACAAAACAAAACAAAACATGCAACATTAGCCTCTAGAAGGGCAATAGCATCTGCAAAAAGAGGAACTGACTTCAAGCACCCAACAAAAACAATGGATGCAAAAAAAAACTATCAAGGACTCAGCATAAGGACAGAGGAAAACATGGCACAGAAGGCTTCTCAAAAGCAGCTTAATTGCTGGGACTTAACAGTATTTAAATGGTATAGATGTTTAAAGGCAAAGAGGAGACAGGGAGGATTTAGTTGAGAAGATCTGTTTTTTTGGAGAGAGGCCATAAACATGCAGTGCAACTTTCACCAGAGGAAGCCTTGCAAATTTAAGCTTCAATCAATGTTTTTAGAAAACTTTGCTATATGTCTCTGAGGATGCAGTTTGCTGTCGGCTCTGTCTGACTATGTTTACACTGCTTGCAGAAAGACAGAGCCTTGAGAATGGATACAGGGCAAGATTTTTAACTGCTAGAAAGTGCAACAAATGGCATGGTGGAAAGCATTAACTGAGCAATATTTCTCATTCCTATTTGCATGAAAGCTGTGGTTCTTTGAAAGAGCAAGATGGAATTTTCACATGTGCCAGGATACATAACCCCCCAACATTTCACAAATAGAAATAGGGGCATGTATGTCCACTGCAAGGATCCTTGACTAACACTTTACCTCTTGCTGAAGTCTCTAATCCAGAGGTGGAGATCCTGTGTGTCTACAGTTGTTGCTGGACTCCAAATCCTATCAGCCCCAGCCATCAGGAATTGTCAATTAGCAATATCTGGAGGGCCATAGGTACCCTACCCCTGATGCAATCAATCCTTTATTTTTTATATTAATTTAACTGTCTCTCCCTAATTTAAAAGCTGTGGTTTGTAATTGTGACTTTAGGACTGAGAAAACGAAAGACTGAGAGAAGTGAACTTGACAGATTTGTCTGTCCCTAAGTATCATTAGCTTTGTGTATCCAAATTTTCTTCAGAGTTTTCAATATATAATTATTTTCCCATAGGGAGAACTTACAGACATCATTATTCTTAAATAAATTATTCTGGCTCCCCAGTTACTTTGCATAGGATCGAAACGGAGCACACAGTTAAGTACTATATGTATTGCCCCAGTAGAAAATGAGAATGGCTGGGTAATGTGCATTGACTGATTGTTGCATAGTTTCTGATAGTGAGCAAAATGGGGTGGGAGAGCTGACAGACCAAGTTTTGGATGTCCAGCAGCTGTTTATGAAATCTGGAAGATATATGAAAAACAAGCATGTTATCTGCATGTGTCATACACATTGTGTGGTTCCTCTTCTCCATCTTTTCTCTTTCAATAAATTGAATAATTTTTTCCAGTCATTCCCCTGGGATCCTGGTTGGGAGAAAAAAGTATGACTATTATAGCCCCAAACTTGGTTCATTGTTGATTTTGGGACCATTTTGTTTAAGGTACAGTAGCAGTTTTACATCATGTGCCGGTGTAGAACAGAGGACATACAAGAAACAGGTATGGGTAAAAATAAACCATAACTTCATTAATAGAGGAGAATGCAGGGTTTGCTAGGTGCAGGACAAGGATATCAGAGATGCCACCTGTTTTCTGATTGCAACACTCTGGCCTTCTGCTGGGGCTACCTCCTGGGAATTGCCAGTCCCCACGACACAGGCCAAGCATCTGGGTTCCAGCTGGCAATCTGGGCTGCATAGTGAAAGGCCTAATCCTTTAAGCCATGGCCAAGGTCTACCACACCATCCCCAAGACCCCATAGGCTCCCCCTTTATTAATGACCTTACCCAATGCTTTATTCTGCCCAATTTGAAACAAAAATAGAGACAAACTTCTAGCAGTGCAACCATCTTTGGCTGAAGGGAAGGTGAAAAACCTCTTATCCTGGGCCAATTGCGTGTGAGCAATATCCCTTTCTTACCCTGTCAACCAGTAGCCAACAAAGTTCTCAGCAATAAACCTCTCCCTAAAGGGAGACCTGGTATGAATCAAGCAGGACTCTGTCATTGGGGCTCCCTTTTGAAGTCCTGGGAAGCACAGCCTTCTCTGGAAGTCACACAGAACTATGGAAGTTCTCGAATAATCCTGCAAATCCCAGCCAGTTCTAGTGGGTCACTCTGCAAAACACACAAGGTGGCCTCTCCATGGAAAGATGGTAAAGTGTAACAGAACATCAGGAGAGTTTGCATAGAACTTTTTGATCCAAGAACAAGAGTGTTAGTGCCTAATACATAACACAGAGACCCCAGGGCATTGGCATGAAACCACACAATAACATACTTCACCCATGGCCTATTTCATTGAATCTCATAATTGCACAAGATGTAATGTCAGTGCTAGTGTAGCAATGTGCTTGCTTATTGAGGAGCTTAGAGCTGTTTTCCTTGTTGCTTTTGCTAGCAGAATTTGATATTGTAGCATGTAAACAGAAGATATTGATGACACACACAAAAAAACCCCTTCTTTTGCAAACCCCTTTCCTCTGTTCTGAAAGGTGCATGCAGATATGCTTCATTACCATTGCATTAGATGACAGCTTAAAACAGCAGCTGATTTTCTGGGATGGCTTGAATGAATGTCACACTTGGATACCTGATTCAGTTAAGCAATGACTTCTACTTTGCTCTTCGCTGCTTTCCCATTTCCTTTCCACTTCTGATTCTCATTGTCCAAAATGCATCATCCAGTTCCATCGCTATAATATTAGCTGTAAACATGCTGCAGGCAATGAAGGAACAGTTCAGGAATTTCCATTGTAGATCTGCTACTACTCTACATTCCCCTTGCACACACAAAAAGATCTTTGACTTAACTAGGAATGTTTTCAAGAAGTTTTGAATGCAAATTCTGGCTATTCTCAGTATTAAGAAATGTTGGAACGAAAAGTACTGCAGGTTGCCAGTATTATTCAGCTTTCTTGCAGAGTGCAACATAGGTCATGTTTATATAAGGCTTATTTTGTGATTTCTTTGTTTTTTTATTGCCACGATACACAAAGATATAAAATCCATTCATTACAGAAGCCTGCTTGTCACCGCCTTTTGTATCTTTACCCTGTCAAGCCTCTTGGAATCAGATGAAACGATATTTGAGATCAGGAACATCATTAAGAGCGGGCATTTCAGACTAAAGATTCTATAGAGAAGACATGCAGTTTCCCATGGCAACAACTCTTGATGTCTTTTTGCAGCAGTAACACCTCACTTCATTTAAGAACACATAATCATATGTTTGAAATGGCTGCATGATATATCTCCCTGAATTCCTAAAAATGTAAGGTGTTGTCACACTGCAGTTCATGTGGCTGCCAACGGGTGGACCCATGAACTGCAGCATGAAGAAGAAGAAGAAGAAGAAGAAGAAGAAGAAGAAGAAGAAGAAGAAGAAGAAGAGGAGGAGGAGGAGGAGGAGTAGTAGTTTGGATTTGATATCCCACTTTATCACTACCTGAAGGAGTCTCAAAGCGGCTAACATTCTCCTTTCCCTTCCGCCCCCACAACAAACACTCTGTGAGGTGAGTGGGGCTGAGAGACTTCAGAGAAGTGTGACTAGCCCAAGGTCACCTAGAAGTTGCATGTGGAAGGCGGAGATACGAACCCGGTTCACCAGATTACGAGACTACCACTCTTAACCACTACACAACACTGGCTCTCAACAGCATGCCAACAGCAGGCAGGACAGGTGAGTAAAGCAGGCAGGTCTGTGGCCCAGATGGCCGTCCCCTGTTCCCTGTGTTGTCACCACCACCACCATCAGCCTACCTGCTTGAAGGCATGCACAATAGGAAAGCCCAGGGTCTGAATGAGCAGGTAACCCAGCTCAGCAAGGACTGCTTATCACTGTTGTAGCCTCCAGCCACAGTTTGCCCCCAGACTCCCTGTTCCTTTACAACTTTCCCTAGTATCAAGATACTGCTGCTTCAGAGGAGAGGGGAGTCAAGAGGAAAAAGCCTTTTGCCCTGTGACACTTCTTTCACACACTTTATTCTCTTGGCAATGTGGAACAAAGAAGAGAAATACCTTCTCTTCCCTCCTTTAAGAGGGAACTTGGGACTGGAGCAAATGGTGAGGGGATAGAGAGGGGGGAATTTGGGGTGAAGAGTGAAGGGAGGGGCAAATCGTTTTTGCTCTGTTTCTATCTCACAATATGTTTTTTTAATCGCATTATTTCATATTTATTTAGCCATTTGATTTCAGACTAAAGTAGATTAAGGTTACCTGATTTTTTTCATTGAATCCGAGGACACTTTTCAACTTCAATGGATTTTGTATGGGGACTGATTTGTAAATCCGGGGACTGTCCCCGGAAAACGGGGATGTCTGGTAACCTTAAAGTAGACGGCACATTAAAATGTGCAGGTTCACTTCTGTGTTGTTCATTCATTTAGTAGCAGGCATTGGGTTGACGATTATGAGTGGGATTACGGTGTGCAGGGGGGGAGGGTTAAACAACAACTCCTCTGATTCTCTACCTTCTCCTGCACACCTTGCCTACAGCACTTTCCCAATTTGAAAAACTTCTAAATAAGAAAAAGAGCAGTCTGCAACAAATAATAAAGCTGAAATAATTGGGAAGAAGCCCCTAAACAAGAGCCATGCAAAAATTAGTTGTGGCTTTTTAAATATATATGTTATATCTAGTGAGTCTAGCTGCTGCGACTAGATGTCTAGAGTTTTGTCTCTAGAAATCCCTGTCTGTCCTTACCCCATCCCTGCCGCCGCCACTGTCATCAATATAGCACACTTCAAGTGCATTCCACTTTTTTTCTAATCAAACTGTTACTATATTCTCTGTCATCTTTAAAGACAGGACACCTTTACCACCTGCAAAATATAACATGCTCTGTCACTTGACTCCAATCAATCCACAACAATCAGATATTCAAGTTGTCAAAATGGAAAGCTGTAGCTTATAACTGCCACTCTTGTTTGGGTGCCAACCTTTACTTTCAAGTTGTTAAGTGTTCCAACTATGCTTCAGTTTAATGGGTTGGTGTTTCTTTTAAGATCTCCAAATGTCTTTTTCCATCTGATTGGTGGGGATTGGTGGTGGTGGGGGGGAATCCTTCTCCCTTTAAAAAAATCTTTAAAGGCTTCTCGCCAAGACAAACGAATGCACCTAATTGTCTCAAAATTGTCACGCTTCATCCTCTTAGTGCATGCTGTTATGGCAGCAAATTTACCCAATTCTATCCAAAATAAAAATGGGAGGTGCCCTAAATGTGAAAATAACCTATCACAAAAATTCATGCACCTATTTGCATGCCCCCCCCCCACGTGCATCACCTCAGAATGGGCTGCTATGCTTGCAATTTCCATCCAATTCTTGTTTTATTTATTTCTTATAGTCAATGGAATTTCCTAAAGCAAGGGTTTACTTTGTAGTGACATTCCAAATACCCAAAATATATGGGCCAAATATTGTTGGGACCTGGAATTAGATTCACACACACACACACACACACACACACACACACAATGTGTGTGTTAAAACTCCTGCATTGTTTTCCATTCATAACATCCTTCAATAAAAAGAATTTTCTCTTGTTTCTTGCTGAACCATCTGTATTTACTCTGCCATGAATGGTGAGGTGATTTCAGCAATACTTTTGCTGTAAACATAAACTCTGCAAACATGAAGAAAAACAGAGTATTTGTTTTGACATTATCCTTTTGGTTCCTCAAATTTTGTGTACTGATTTTAATCTTCGCTTTCCCCCTCTCTTTCACACTCATCCTAAGCACACACACACACAGCAGACATCTTGCTCTCACACACTGGTCTCAGATACAGATTTGTTGTCCTCTTCCCCAAAGTCTACAGTATATGTTTATGCAGGAAGAAGGCAAGGCTAGTTAAGCTCCAACCTTCATATGTAGACTGAAGAGGGACACCAATGCTGTATGCTTCACTGCTTTCACAGTCCATTCCTCTTCCCAGTAAACTTGGAATGGTAGCTCTAGGAGGGGAATAGGGGTCTCCTGTTAGCTCTCAGTATCCTTAACATATTGCACTTCCCAGCATTTTTGGGGGGAATGCATGACAGTTTAAAGTGGTATGAAATGGCTTTAAAAGTACATTGGTGCCCCGCAAGATGAATGCCTCGCAAGACGGAAAACCCGCTAGACGAAAGGGTTTTCCGTTTTGGAGGTGCTTCGCAGAACGAATTTCCTATGGGCTTGCTTCACAAGACGAAAATGTATTGCGAGTTCCTGCGATTTTTTTTCGCTCCCCACCCCCTTTTTCTAAGGCACTAAGCTGCTAATAGCCTTTTAGCAGCTAATCCGCTAATCCCTTAAGCCTTTAATAGCCGCTAAACCGCTAATAGCGCTAATCCGCTAATGGGGTTGCTTCGCAAGATGAAAAAAACGCTAGACGAAGAGACTCGCGGAACGGATTCTTTTCGTCTTGCGAGGCACCACTGTACAGTGAAGATGGGACCCTAGTAAAGAGTACTCAGCTACATGGACCATTGACATGACCCAGCATAAAGCAACTTCTATGTTGCTGCAATGGTGCCATTAGAGTAGTCCTCTAATGTGGGTGGAAATGTCACAATTATTGTAGCACATACCGGTACGTAGTTAGACCCTAAGCGAAGGAACTTCGTGGAGTGGGTTTTCACACTTACGTTTCAGTGGTGCAAGAAGTGAAAGCGACTGTCACGAGAATAGAATGCTAAGCCAATTTACTGCTCCTCAGGGGCATTTGCAATTTATCTAATCATTTTTTTCCCTCCTTGATTTTTTTTTTTTAAGAGACGTATAATCAGGAAAGTGTAAGCAGCACTTGGAATTGCTGATTTTTCTTGAGGGTGTATTTGGCCTGCCATAACTCTTTTAGTTAGAGTTGCAAAGGGCCATTCTGCTTCTCACTCTATGTTAAAAGCAATCAAACCATGGAGAAATCATTGGTATTTCTCTCCCCCTCTCTCCCTCTGTATATACACACACAAAACACAGTGACAGCTTTCATGAAGGGTTGATGCCTTTCACACTGTACTTGTAGTTGTGCTTTTAACAGCAGCTGCATTAACTTGTCCAGGAGTAGCCAGGTTAGTTTTTTTTGCAGCAAAAACAAGATCCTTGGAACACATTTATGAAAGCATATGCTTTCCTGGAGTGCAGTA
This sequence comes from Podarcis tiliguerta, assembly GCF_965153285.1. Lineage (NCBI taxonomy): Eukaryota > Metazoa > Chordata > Lepidosauria > Squamata > Lacertidae > Podarcis > Podarcis tiliguerta. Next base: position 34,290,805 of record NC_139553.1, read on the forward strand.
CATTTCATGAGATTCATAAAGTGCAAGCCCACATTGGCAGGCAGATATTCATATGGTTGGGGTGGGAGATAGAGAAGAGTGAGGTCAGAGGATAATAAAATACAAAAGCAGGGGTGTTCACACATTATATTCAATGAGTGTACGGTATGTGTACCTGTCAACATAACAGTTGCACAATGTAACAGTTGGACATCTGTACAAATCAATAAGTGTTTACAGTTAGTAAACAGTTAGTACAGTGGTGCCTCGCAAGACAAAATTAATTCGTTCTGTGAGTTTTTCCGTTGAGCGAGTTTTTTTCGTCTTGCAAAGCACCACGGCGGGGAGGGGTGGGGAGAAGCAGGGCAACTGCCACAGCCGGTACCTCGGACTCACCCGCGCCTTGTGGCCACCACGCGACGCGACTGCTGCAGGGCGGCGGGGCTCAGGAGCGCGACTCTGGCTGCAGCGCTGGCTGCTGGTGGCAACGGCTCCTGAGGGGAGCGCGCGAGGGCGGTGGGCAGCGGCGCGAGGCAGCCGGAAGGTCGGAAGGTCGGCCGGAAGGTGGGAGGGAGCCGGAGGAGCCAGCAGCCGAAAGGTGGGAGGGAGCCGGAGGAGCGGGGAAGCGTGCGTGCGTGCAGTGACCGTCGCCATGACAGGAGAGGCAGGGCTGTTTCGTCTAGCGAAGCAAGCCCTTAGAAAAATCTGTCTTGCGAAGCACCTCAGAAAACGAAAAACCCTTTCGTCTAGCAAGTTTTTCGTCTTCGAGGCATTCGTCTTGTGGGGTACCACTGTATCTGTGTTCAGAGTTACATGTGAACAATTGCATCAAAAGCAATTTATAAAAGCAAAATAGTTACAGAGGTCATTAGCAAAGCAGTGCTGGTGGTAAGAACAAAGGACATTATCCCCTGTTGGCATTTCTTTTTCCTCTGATGTCCATTCTTCTCACCCCCACCATGCATGAAACTGACAGATTCATACATCCTTTGAGGACATTGTTGGAGACAAGCCGGTATGATCTCACTCACCCCTTGCTAGCTTGGCTTGTAGGCAGATATGGGCTTGAATGAACACCCCTTTGATTGTTGGGATCCAATAAGGATGGAAGTCTTGAATAGACCATCGATTGGATTATAGCAGGCAGAGATGAAAATGCATTGATTAATTAAAACAGGGGAGAGAGTTACTGAGCAACAGGGGAACTTTAAAAAATGAAGAACACTGACATATTCCAGCTAGATCTCTATTATGAGATTTGCGAGGGATTCCAGCTGTTGGAAAGCATTTATCCATGAGAAATCCGGTGGGGATTTGGGAAAGGATTCAAAATTTCCTTTTGAAAAGCATTACCACTTTGCAGCTGCAACTATTTCCTGTTTGGAGAAGCAGTGGTGATCAGGTCTTTGAGCTCAGCAAAAAGCAACACTGTGTATCCTGATGCAGGTAAACACTTGTTAATTGTCCTGTAGGATGATTTCCCACCCCTCAAAGGAAAGGTATTTTTACAGGCTATTAAAACATCTGAGGAGCTGTAATAAGCATCACCGCACCTATTAACAAGAGAAACAAAAAGCAGTTAAAGCGGCAAAATGAAACTGGTAGTTCTCTTTACTTGAACAATGTCTATAAAAGAACCCAGTGGGAGAGCCAACTTCAAACCAGGGGAAAGGTAGTAATTGCAGGCACAAGCACTAAACCCTGTCTGTAATGCCTACCCTTTTCCCCAAAGAATGAGACAAGAGACCAGAGCATGGGTTCAAATTGGCCACAACTTTATTAAGCCTCAGAAGTGGGAAACTTGGCATAGGCCTTGGCAGGTAACCCTCTCAGCCTCTCTAGCTGAGAATATGCAGGCTGATGAGATCCAGTGAGAGGGGACTGTAAAGCACAAACTTACATAGCAGGCCCTTCCACTGACCTCGTCCCGGAAGTCTGACCTACATGCCACCACTCTAGGGCCAGGGACTCCCAGTTTTGCCCTTTAACGGGCCCTGCAAGCACCGCTGCATGGGAAGGGAGCATGAATGCATCCCCCCCCCCCAAACTTGATGATAGACTAAAGGATACCTTGCCAAGGCCTAAAACTGCCGTCCGAGGTCCCTAAGGACCTCGCCACCAAGAGTCCCACAACCGAGGAACAATCATCCATGCTCTGCCATCAAACCCTGCTGTCTACCCAGTCCCTGAGGATTTGTCGCAAGTCGTGCAGCCAGAAGTCATTACCAAATGGTATCAGATGCACTCTATCCGCCCTGAATATGCCAGCCATATCTGCCCTGATGGTGGGATGTGGGATAGAGAATCCGCCAATCTGCCGCATGGTATTGCGCATGGCCCTGTTTATTTTTTTTCACTGCATAATTGATGCGAGAGGGATTGGAAACCCCTCTCCAGCATGGGGGGGGGGGAGGAGATTGGAACAGCTGATGGCCATTGCTGGGTACAAGGAATGCAAGTTTTCTATATCTGCCCTTGCAGCAAGGGTCAGGGCAATGCTTTTTGTTCAACTAGATCATTTCCCCCCAGGTGCAAAATCAAGACTATTGGAGGGCCATGCGCTGCTGTGGCCTTACTCAGCATGGTCACCAAGCCCGGCCAATGCATGCCCCAGTGGCCCATCCAATAAATGCGTACCTTGGGGTGAATGTTAAGGTTACGACCCTCATTGTGTGACCAGGCATGCTCCACCGCCCAATGGACAATGCTGTGCCCCACAACCCAGATCTTTGTGGTGGGCAAACCTGTAAGAAAATTAAATTGCAAGCATTCAGGAGGAGGAGCTGGGATGAATGTAGCTTTTGTAAGCTGCCGAACGCCAGCGCCCCAATGTCTTGATGCGGGCGGGGTCTCAACCCTGGACTGCCGCTGAAGTGGCAGCCCTGATATGGAAGCAGAGCCCAGAATATTCTTGGGGATCAACTCCATATGACTTTGTGCTATGACTTTGTGCAAGACTGCCGTGTTTGCGTGTATGAAGAAAGGGCCTTTGCACTTGGGCTGGACCCTGAAGAAGTAGTGTGTGTTCAGATATGGGCAGGGGCCCTCCTGTTCTGTCGGAGCCAGCGCCAGCATGACCCCTTTTCACAACTGATCAGTTTTTGAGGACTGAATCCTGACATTCACAGTATCCCCAGAGAACTTAATGTCCGTATCTGCCAACCCTGAATGGGGGGCCCCGGCCGCCAAACAGTGCCCAATGTTCATGGCACCAAAGAAGGCTAGGGAGAATGCTGCACGAAAGAGATGTGTTTTGAAATTTCACCAGCAGATCTCTAGTAATTTTTTTCCAAATTAGTTTGAGTGTGTCGATAGTATGGGCTTCGTGCCATCCTGATGTGGAGGAATGATGCGACGCCACCCAGCCAGCAGCTTCTTGACATGGAAGCTGTTGCAGGGGTCCTGCCAACAAAGGAATTTACAAAAGAATGAGATAGCTGCCCTGTAAAGCATTATAGTTTTAATGGCAAGGCCTTTGCGCTTTAGGAGAACCAGGAATTGAAGCACTTCCTCCTCGGAAGCGCACCATGGTATGGAGCCACAAAAACGCCCAAACATTGACAGCTATGCCAATATGGCAACTGAGTACCTCATGCCAGTACCTCCTGTGGTGCCAATATGTGGTCACAGTAAAATATCCCCTTAAAATCTACAACATGCAAGAGATTGATAGCTCTCCCTTCTCAGTTCCTGTTTGCACTAGCTCAGTCTCTCCTATCCTGAACATGCTCACATTTCATTGGACACCCACCCCGCCCTCCCATTTTGAACAGGAGGAGGTGCAAATAGCTTATCTCTGAGCGGCTGATGCAGGTGTCTTTTACCCCTTGATTGAGGAGTGGGTGATGGGAAAACATCTGCATAGTTTGTTTGTTTTTATTGTGTCTCTTTTCCTGCTGGCTTTAGATGCAGAAGGCATTTTGTGCTAGCCATTTTGCGACACTCATGGCACTTTCCCATAATATGTGCTCTAAATATGTGCTCTAAATATCTATCTTTGCAAATCACATCCCCTGAAACCATAACCCATTCATCTGTAGACGGGTGTACAAAGGTTTGTGACATCTTTTGAAATAGTCACTGGCGATTTCCTCCCACTGTGGGTCAGGGAGAGTGAGGAGAATGCCCTTTGAGGCTTGTTTTTTAAAAAAATCATAATCGTTGTTCCTTAGGTTCTGAGGTTTTGAAGTTAAGGATCTAGTAAATGTACAAAATGCTTTGGGTTCACAAAAGTGAAAGGGAACTTGTAAAATACTTCATCAACTGCAGATATTGCTCAAGCCACCTCCTTGAGGGGAAAAAACGCACATCAGAGCCCTTTTGAAGAGTCTACATTCAGCAATCCTGATATATGATGAGTGAACATAAGGCAGCAAACAAATCTGTTCTCTGAACTTTCTGAACAACAGATTAAACATAATCTCTTTATGTGTATAATTTTTTTAATCTCACCATTAAAATGAAATGTAACTACAGGCTTTTGGTCTTTGTTTCTACTTTTAACACAAAACCACGAAGAAGAAAGAAGAAGAAATGAGGCCTGTGTATGTGTCTGCATGTATATACACCTCAGATGTGCTCCCCTCATTATGAACATGCCCCCCCCCCCCCCCGCATTTCAACCTGATCAAGAGCTGGAAGAAATTTAAAGGCAGTCTTTGATAGAAAGATAGATAGATGTGACACGGTACAGACAAAATGCTATATCTAAGGTGAATTTGCCTAATCTGCCCTTTTTAAAGCAATATATTAGCCAAAACACAACCTTCCTTCACAATTTGCACTGCTGTGGATTTTGCAATGCTGTGCTCCAGCAATGTGAATAAAGATGTATATGCATATAACTGCATATATTACTGAACATACAATAAAATATGCAATAAATTATGGGGAACTGTTTTTTGCCAAAAAAAAAGATTGCATATAAAAATATGTCTAGTAGGAGAAATTTGCACAAATATGTGGTGAATCCTCATGATGAAGACTTTTAAAAAGAAAACTACAAATTGATGGGGAAGTGCAGAAGATCAGAAAAATGAGAAACCAAAACATTCACCCGTCCCTAATCTCAGGCTTCCACATTCTCATGTGCCTTCTTGATTGGGAGCAACTATAGTTTGCTCCATTCAGACATCTGAAAAATCCATTGACTATTGCAGTGTAAAGTGAAAAGTATGCATATACAGGGGTTATCTTGCCATTAGGCAAACTAAGCAAACTGCCTCCAGTTGAATGTTAATTATTTGTTATCAGGGAGGAGGAGCTTTTGGGGGATTTTCTCTAAGGGATGGCAAAATACCCTGATTAGCCTTGGATATTTTGTATCTTGATTTGGTAGGAGAAGGGCTGACATTTGCTGCTCTGCCTCAGGCAGCAAAGTGCCTGGGGTTGGCTTTGTACACTTGTGGGCTCCTCCAGATCAACTGTGTTCATCATTCGTCCTGATTTGCTTGCACAAGGTTCATGCAGAGATTAGACTATGTCTGGTCTTTATTGAGCATTCCTTCTAATTTGCTTGTGGGATATTTCTATATATTCCCATTAATCATTTGCTCATTCCATACTTTTACGTTTATTTCCCCCATTGTTTTCCTAACTGCAAAAAGTCATTGTTGTTTGTAAAAAGTGGACTTGTTGCATTAGGGCAATACAACACTTTAATTCATTTTTAATTGCACAAACCTAAATTCCGGGATGCATCCATCCTCAAAATAATGAGTCTGGGGGGCACACTATGTATGTCTGTACATAAAAAGCTGCCTTATATTGAGTATAGCTCCTTCATGTCTGACTGGCAGACACTCTCCAAGGTTTCAGACAGAATTCCCCCCCAGCCCTATTTGGAGATGCTGGAGATTGAACTCTTTGCATACAGTGCTGATCTCCTGGATTTGCACTTGATAAAGCTACAATTACGTAAGTTCAAGTCCCTTTGTTTAGTATCTCTTGCAGCTCTGCACATCCAAGGAATTGAGGCTGTATTCATTTTTTATCTAATTTGGGCTAAGCCAGCCAAAGTACGAGTCTCATGAATAGCTCCTCTCCTGCAATGAACAAGCACCAATGAGCATTTCAAGGCTGTAGTTTAGAGGAGCAACACAAATGCAATGCATTTTCCCCCTAATGAGATTTTCTGATTTCTTTCAACATTTTTGATCCTCTCTTCTTCTTTCCCCAAGTAACAAAAAAATAAATAAAATACAATCAACTGGAACAAGCTAGTGTCTGAGCGGCATTTCACAGTTATTCAGAATTATGAATTCTGACTGACTACCAGATGCTAAATCAGTGGAAACTGCCTATACAATGATTGCCAATTGAGCAACAAACCTCTTCAAAGTGGTTTGGATCTCTTTTCAGCAAAACTGTTCAATCTATTTAATGCCGCCACTGCATTACCCAAGATGTACAGCAGTTTTCTATTTACTGGAACGCTCGCAGCATTATATCACTCGCTTGTGAACTCTATCTAAATTAACACCCACCTCTTGCTGTTACACCTCGAGGAAAGAAACATTTACTTCCTTCCCAGCCTTTTGAAAATACAAAAGGGGGGCAGGCAGGGAGGGAGGGAGGGAGGGAGAGAGAGAGGAAGGATATAAATAACAAACATCAATAGCGTGTTTAAGGAATATTTTAAAATTCGCTTGCTGAATTGAGAGGGGGGAGAGAGAAAAAACATGACTGCAAACATGATTCTGTTCTTCCAAGAAATTGGTTTTATGTTGATTGTTGCCAGCTTTCTCTTTGTGCTTCGGATAAAATCTTGAGAACAGAACAATCCTGAAGAGCGGAGAATGTGGCAATCGAGGAGCCTGCTGATAAGGGAGAATCTCCTGGGAAGCAGCATTAGGGTGAGTTTATACACAATCAAGATGTGTGCAGTTATCTCCTTGTTCTTTGTCACCTGGGTTCTGGAAAAGACAACTGTGGATTTTGATTTAAAAGTGCATGCCCTACAAATAGGGAAATATATGCATAGCTTGTTGTTGTTTTTTTGCTTTGCGGTTTTGGGCCAGAAAAAAGCAATCTGGAGTTTAATATTGCACCCCAAAGAGACCAATAATAAATACTGGTAGGGGGATAGGGAATATCTCGCTTTTCAGATGCTGCTGAAATACAACCCGTTATCCCTGGCTGTTCCCCATGCTGGCTGGGGCATTTATATGTTGATGTCCAACAACAACTGAAGGACCACAGGTTTTCTCTATCTAGGGATAGAGAAACCTTATTCTTTCTTACAAAAGATAAACTGCACACTTGCCAGAAAAAAAAGTTTGCAAAAGCCTGCCTTACAGCAGGTCTGGCAATTTTTTCATCTAGCCTATTATTGTTTAGATCAGGGTCACCAGCATTGGCTCCTGCACCTGAACCCAAAAAGGACTTGCCTGTAAGTCTGTCGCCACTGAAATAAGCATTCTCTTACAGCCAGTAAAATAGCATGCAGGCTATGCTCAGTGTACTGTGGTGCACACAACAGTTTTTTCCAGTATACAAAAGTGTGCATGGAGCATAAAATATTGGCCATCTTTCTTCTACAATGTCTAGCAGTAGCTCTACATGAGAGTCAATCAAAGGTCTTTCTTCATAACCAGAGATACTGGGGGTTGAACCTAAGAATATCTGGCTCAAAATGTGGCTATCCAGCTACTGTCTGCGGTCGGGTGACTGCAGATATTCCACTTAATCCTAGATTGTACCTGTTTCACTGGCAGAAAGTGACTTCCCAGGCCTATTTCCCTACATGGTTTGGGCCCAGGTTACCTGAAGAACTGCCTGCACCCATATCAACCTGCCCATACCCTAAGACCAACATTAGAAGGCTTCCTCAGATGCTCACCAGTTGATGGCCACTGATAATAAGAGCCTTTGCAGCAGTGCCCCCTGCAGTTGTGGACCTTTGTGTCTCTGCAATGCTTAATAGGGCTTTGTAGACCTACTTCTTTTCACTGCCTTTTAGTGAGTTGTATATATTGGAGATGTTGTGCTGCGGGTCCTTGAATTTTAATTTGATTAGCTTTCTTTATTAGATGAAATTATGGAACTATTCCCCCCAACCTCCCCACCCCACCCCATTTGTTGTATCTGCTGTAAACCAGTTTTAAATACAGTGGAAACCACCATTGGGAGAAAATATCTCAACAGGTAGGGTACCTATTGATTAATTTAAAAAATAATATGCATGCACTATTACTAATAATTCATAATTGTTTTACTTCTGAACTGTATTCCCTCCCTAAATTTCATCACATTGCACATGGAAAAGGGCTGATGGAAAGAAGACAGCAATGAACAAAAACATGACTAGATTTTCAGGGAAGACGGACTGCTCATGACAGGGAAATGTATTCCCATTCTGAACTATGGACTTAATGGTTGTATGGAGGAGCCCCCTCTTAGACAGCTGTGTGTGTCATTTTACTTGAAATGTTGTAAGTAGAGATAGTGAAGAAATTTGATTCAGCTCGCATTTAAAGGTGAGCATACCTAATTCATGCTTTCTGAAACAAAGCCATCCTTTGGGAATTCACAGTTTTCTGAATTTTTCTTTGTAGATCTCCAGCCAATCAAAAACACATATACAAAAATGCATACATTGTTGAAAATGGAGTACAAAGAATACACTCTATTAAGGAAAGCCGATTTGTGAATATGAGTATATTAAGGGAAATTGTACCAAAATGCTGATACATTTTCATAAGGACCTTTTTTTTTTTTTTAATGCAAACGGATGTAGAAATGTGGAAAACAGAATCATGGAGTTAGAAGGGACCACAAGGGTCATCTGGTCCAACTCCCTGCAATGCAGGAATCCTTTGCCCAATGTGGGACTCAAACCTATGACCCTGATATTAAGAGTCTTATGCTCTACCAAGTGAGTTATCCTGAGTTCTGTTAAGAGTGGAAAAATATGAAATGGAGAGAAACCAGAACTGGCACCTCCACCCACCCCTAGTGGTAAGCCATCAGTGCTAGATTTGGTGGCCCTCTTGCTCATTCTGCTGAGTGGTGCTCTTGGACTTCTACCCGAAAAGCCTGACCTGATGGCACCATTAATCAAGTGTAGATCCAAAACTGATGTAAAATGTAAAAACTGATAATGTAGATTCAGTGCCGGTACTGCGTGCCCTTGAGTACTTCCTTAAAAAAAGCACTGTGTAAATTTACCCATAGTGTTTTCCAAATATGAATTCATCTTATTGAGTCGCAAGAGGCCAGCAAGACCAGACAGGTTCCTAAGCAACATAGTAAAGGTAAAGGTAAAGGTACCCCTGCCCGTACGGGCCAGTCTTGACAGACTCTAGGGATGTGCGCCCATCTCACTCAAGAGGCCGGGGGCCAGCGCTGTCCGGAGACACTTCCGGGTCACGTGGCCAGCGTGACATCGCTGCTCTGTCGAGCCAGAGCCGCACACGGAAACGCCGTTTACCTTCCCGCTAGTAAGCGGTCCCTATTTATCTACTTGCACCCGGGAGTGCTTTCAAACTGCTAGGTTGGCAGGCGCTGGGACCGAACAACGGGAGCACACCCCACCGCGGGGATTCGAATCGCCGACCTTTCGATTGGCAAGCCCTAGGCGCTGAGGCTTTTACCCACAGCGCCACCCGCGTCCCCCTAAGCAACATGCACATATATATATATTCATTCTGCATGGAACAAAATACGTACAGTGGTACCTCAGGTTACATACGCTGCAGGTTACATACGCTTCAGGTTACAGACTCTGCTAACCCAGAAATAGTGCTTCAGGTTAGGAACTTTGCTTCAGGATGAGAACAGAAATCATTTTCCGGCGGCACGGCAGCAGCAGGAGGCCCCATTAGCTAAAGTGGTGCCTCAGGTTAAGAACAGTTTCAGGTTAAGGACGGACCTCCGGAGCGAATTAAGTACTTAACATGAGTTACCACTGTATTATAAAACTGTGTTGTGGTACTTAAGGAACATTTACAAAAGTACAGAATGCCTTTTGCATTTATTTGTACGTATCTGCTGAAATCCCTTCCTGATCAATATAAAACCAATCCTGGGGGAGGTGGGATTTGGAAACAAATTGGCAGTGCAATTGGGTCATAATTGTTGTAATTGCTTGCCCTGGTGAGCAACCAGGCCGTCGAATTCTGCACCAGCTGAAGTTTCCAAGTTATCTTATGACGCATACAAGGCACTCCAAAACTCCAGATGACCCCACTCAGCAGTTTCAAGTAGATTGCATAGGGGATAAAATTGAATCTTGAGGAACCATTGAAGGCTCATGGGGCTGTATTTGGATGGAGTGGATTGGCCAAATTTATGGAGGATAAGGCTATCCGTGGCTACCAGCCACAAAGGCTATACTCTGTGTCCACTGTCAGAGGTACTATGGTTCTGAATCTCTGCTGCTGGGAAAGTGGGAGTGTTGCTGCACTCAGGTCCTGTTGAGGGTTTCCCAGAGGCACCTGGTTGGCCACTAGATGCCGGACTAGATAGACCTTAGTTCCAGCAGAGATCTTGTTTTCTTTCTTTTTTCTGACAACCCCATAAACTGGAGCTGGTCTTGTAAAAGTCATAATCAATCTTGAATAAATATCATCTTCCTCAGGGTGACAAAGCCAAATCTTCTAAGCCTCTTCTCTGATGGAAGTAAGCTTATTCTCTGACCTTTGCTGTTGCCCTTTACATCCCCCCTCCCAATTATTTCAAATCCCTTTTGCTAGAATAAAGATTGCATTCAGGGTATTCAGAGTGTGGGTATGGATGGTTTTATATTGTGGCATGTTCCCTGTGCTTTTCTGGAGCATGTTCCTTTAAGTTTAACATTTGGACTGCTGCCCTAACCCGCATTCAGATTGTCAATGAACCATGTAGATGGCTATTGAAATCTTTTGCAGGAAGGCTGATAACTACTTTCATTTATTTATTTTTTACATACCAATTATATTTCTTCATGGCACTGCTCTTTTTTCGCATCAGTAATGGGCATAGAATTTTTTTGGTGAGCTTTATCCATTTTTGTAACAGCATATAGCTGCATGCTGTTTGTGACCTCTGTGTCGATACAGAGTTTGCACTGTTCGGCAGTTTTCCCATCCCACTCTTCACACTTGCTAACAATGGGGGTCAGTGTGTGACAGACCCTGGTGCTACTTAATGCTCCAAACAAGATGATATTGCTTTTCTGTTTGGGCAAGATTACTGCAAGCATTCAACAATGTTGAGGATTTTAATTAGCATGGCGCCCACATTTTAAAAAACCATTCCCTGTCATCTAATAAGAAAAGAAATTGCATTCAAAAATTATTAGAGGGAAGTATTTGAGGAAATTCTCATAGCTGGGGGGGGGGCAGGGTTTTTGTTTCACTTATGCATCCCTTCGGAGTGCGGGGATTTTGTTGTGTTTACCTGACTTTCAAGGTGACCAAAAGGTGATTGTGGCTGTCCTTTTCTGCACTCTTGATTATTCAGTCTTCTCAGGTGCTCACACAGTTCCTGAAAGCCCAATGACATCCTCAGCTAGGTTTTCCTAAAAGGACAGAGAAGCTGTCTACCATCTGCCTCAGAATTGTTACGGTAATTGTTGATGATGGTGAGATTTTCTTCTTCTTCAAAATGTGGTGGGGTTATCCCCCTCTTTTTTAAAATGTAAAAGGACATCCTTAAAAATGAAATCAGTGAGTACATATTCTTCAGGCACTTACTAGCCAGGTTACCCAGCTTCCCATACTTCAGTCAATGTCCAGGAGGAGACATCATGACGTATTTCCTCCCATGGAGCTTTCTCAGATCATGAAGCCTGGGTGGCCAGCAAGGTCACAGAACATGTGGAAAATGCTTAAAGGAAATAGGTGAAGGAAACACCACGAGAAAGGGCAGATACATTCAGTTCACATATAAAGGTGAACCAACCTTGATTTGTACTTTTTGAAACAACACACCAACTGAAACACAACAATGCTGCACTCTAGCCAAGCAACGTGTCCAAAATTGCATAATCTAGTAAAGTTGTTGTTGTTGGCATAAAAAATGCATCTATTCATCAAAATTGCAAAAAAAAAAAGAGAAAAAAAAGAGGGGAGGGTATTGGGCAAAATTACATACAAACATGTGTAGAGGATCCTAGTAAAATGCTGGTGAGTTTTCACGAGGAAACTCATTTTCATAAAAATAAAATCTCAAACTGATGTTGAAATGCAGAGAATCATGGACTTATAGAATTGTGGTTGAAAAGGACACTGAGGGTCATGTAGTCCAACCCCCTGAAAAGCAGGAATCTCAATTAAAGCAGTCATGGCAGGTGGCCATCCAACCACTGCTTAAGAACTTCCAAGGAAGAAGAATCTACCACCTCCCAAAGGAGGCTGTTCCACTGTTGAACAGCTCTTACTCTACTTTTGTGTAATGTTAAGCCAATGGCGTTTGTCCTGCCCTCTGGAGAAGGAAACAAGTTTGCTCCATCCTCCAGGTGATATCTTCCTCCCTTAAGATATTTGAAGATGGCTATCATCCCCTCTCAGCCACCTGTTATCCAGGATAAACATACCCAACTCCTGCAACTGTTCCTCATAAGGCTTGTTTTCCAGACCCTTGACCATCTTAGTTGTCCTCCTTTGCATACATTCTGAAGTTAAGATGGGGGGGGGGATACAATCTGAGAGAAACTGAAATTGACAGATTTGCCCATCAGAGAGCCACATTGCAATTATAGGGTCAGATATAATCTGTATCCACCAAAAAATCTGAAGAGATTTTGAAGCACCGTGTGGTTGAAGCAGAAAAACAGAAGCCTCCTTTGCAGGAGAGGAGAAAAAAATCAGGAAATTAGAGGACAGGTTCTGGCACAACACTAATTTTAGTGACATTGCAAATGACTGAGGGAAAACATTGAAAGGGGCAAGGCGACAGCCAAAGAAAAATTGCAGTGACAGTTGCTTTCCTTTTTCTAACAGGTCCTTGCTCTTGGGAAAGGCAAGTTGGATTGATCTTACAAACAGATATGGGAAAAGTGGTCAGCTGCCATGTTAAACACTACTGGGGCTGCATTTATCATCCCTTCCCAGATATTCATGAGAGCACATCAGTGAGCTGAGAGCAGAGGAATTTTATGTGATGAATATTTGCCTTCAAGGGCAGGCGGGGACAATCCTCGCAGATTCAGAGGGATAAAGCTGGTGCATTTGCTGCAAACAAGGGCAGGTGAGCAGCGCATCAGGGCAGTGAGGATGATAACACAAGTGACCTTTCTTAGGCCGGTGACAATAGTCCCATTGCATACAACAGCAGCTCCGTCAGCCGATGCATTGGAGATCACAGCTTCAGCCTGATCTTATGGAAAATCTGGGTCAGACAAACAGTCCTCCCAGCTCAGAGAGGTGAATCAATTATGCGGTGTCACAACCTGAGATATGGAATTACATGGTTAGAGCATGACCTTAACAGTCATAAATGATATTTGCTGGGGAGTAGGGTGGGGGAATCAACCACATGCAATCATTGTTTCTTTGAACCAGGTCAGAGTACACATATGGGCAAACTGTAGACCAGAGGCTGCTCATTTTTAATGCAGCCTCAACCTCCTTCAAATGCCCCATTATGCCACTCCATCAGAGCTCCTTCCTTCCTATTCACTTCCTCCTTATTTTTCCTGATTTCAAAAAGTTGTTTTCTCTCTACATAGTTTCAGAACTATTAGAATTGTATGTGAAGCAAGCAATCATATTGGCTGTGAGTCCTGGAAGACCTGCTCCCTGCCTTGCACTTGACCTTGGAGTGCAGGGCCCTGACTGACTCCAGCTACAAAAACTGAGGCTGCTGAACAGACTTTTCCACTGTAGGCAGCAGAGCACAGAAAGAGTTTTCACATAAGCTAATGTGAACATGGGATGCGGGTGGCGCTGTGGTCTAAACCACTGAGCCTCTTGGGCTTGCTGATCAGCGGTTCAAATCCCCGCAATGGGGTGAGCTCCCATTGCTCAGTCCCAGCTCCTGCTAACCTAGCAGTTCGAAACCACACCAAAAAGTGCAAGTAGATAAATAGGTACTGAAGGTAAATGGTGTTTCCGTGTGCTGCTCTGGTTTCACCAGAAGTGGCTTAGTCATGCTGGCCACATGACCCGGAAAAACTGTCTTCGGACAAACGCCAGCTCCCTCGGCCTGTGAAGCAAGATGAGCACCACAACCCCAGAGTCGTCGGCGACTGGACTTAACTGTCAGGGATCCTTTACCTTTACCTAATGTGAACATATGAGTGGTCAACAGCAAAGGGAAATATGGCTTCATATTAATTTGAACCAGGGCTTTATTCAGCCGGAACTCACTGGAACTCAGTTCTGACACCTCTCAGACAGTCACCATTGCCATTATAAGAGAACAAGGGAGGTGTTCATGGTGAGTTCCAGCACCCCCTTTTCTAGAAAAATAGCACTAATTTGAATGTATTTATTTGAACGTAGTCCCAGTTCCTTAGGTTCAGTTACAGAGAAGCAAAGCAAAATGAACCCAGTATGGGACAATATGCAACAGATTGAGATCTTTCTGTCCTGAGCCTCTCAATTTAAGCATGGAAATGTCCACAAATATTTCTATGGTGTGATAATGGCTGCTCTGCACTGCATGCCTGAACTGGAACCACTCTACTACAGGGTTTTGGCAGCTTTTGACTCCATAAGGTTTAGCTTTCTTTTCCCCTAAATGCAGATTGCCTGATGGCGTGTAAGATAGCTAATTAGATATAAATATCTACCAGCACCCAAATACAAAGGATCATACAGTGAGCAGCTGTGATGCTCAATAAACGGGTTTTGTGTGTGTGAAATGCGGCAATTCAGACACTTTCTAATTTTGAAAATGAAGGCTTGGTTTTTTTCTTTCTCTGTTTGAAAATCTCTGTTTTTGTGGGTAGATTCAATCAAATAAAGACACTTTTGGCGGCAGTGGCTTTCAAAAAACCTCCATAAAGCAGGGATAAAATGTAAAGGTTTCCTTGGGTTTTGTGTAGGATATAGAAAAAGGTATTGTGTTGAATCTTAGCATTCATGGATGAGAGCATACAGAAAATAAAAAGTAAAAAGCCCCCTAAGAATCCTGATGGTGAAGCTAGACAAAACGGTATAGAACGGGAATAACGGCAATTAGAAAAGACAACACTTTTCTTAGATGTTACCTTAAAAATGTGTTTTGCTTATTCAACACAAGACCCTTGCAGCTTTGTAAACTTAAGGAATGCATGCTGACTGCCACTTTGTTCTTTCATGTTCCCAGTGCGAATACATGTGGAATACAGTGGAATTTGCTGCCAAGGAGTGTGGTGGAGTCTTCTTCTTTGGAGGTCTTTAAGCAGAGGCTTGACAACCATATGTCAGGAGTGCTCTGATGGTGTTTCCTGCTTGGCAGGGGGTTGGACTCGATGGCCCTTGTGGTCTCTTCCAACTCTATGATTCTATGATTCTATTCTATGATTCTACATTGGGCACTCCCCTCCATTCAGGAAATTTAGTTATTTCAACCAGTCAGGGATTGGAAGCCTTTGGCCCTCCAGATGTTGCCAGACTACAACTCCCAGAATCCAGAATTCATTAGCCATGCTGGCCAGGGTTCATGGGAGCTGCAGTCCTGCAACATCTGGACGGGCCAAAAGTTCTGAAGCGCCGAACCAGCCCATTGTTTACAAGAATGGTCTGGTCTCTACACATGCAGCAGTATGAAGTGGTAGAGTACTAAGGTAGCAAAATGACTGTAGCATTTTGGACTCCAGGTATATGGGGTTGAAGTTTTTAACCTGCTTTTAGAAAAGGAAAAGGAAATACTTCCCTGTGAGTGATGCATGCATACATACATAATTTTACTTGTATGACCCCTTTCCACAGTTCCAACCATGCTCAAGGTGGCTTACAACATGAAAACAATATGCAACTGCAACATAACAAAAGCAGTCCTAAACATAAAAAACAGAACCAAACTGAATAATTTTCACATAAATCACAAAATCTAAAATAAAGATACAGAAAACCAACAGCAGCAACAACAGCAACAACCCCCCCCCCCAACAAACAACACCCCGCCCCAACATCCTAACCTAAGAGTTTGTTCAGCAGCTTCTGCTTTTGTAGCTGGAGTCAGCCAGGACCCTGCCCTCCCAGGTCAGGTGGAAAAGGCCTGCAATGAAGATAGCAAGTTTTCCAGGAGCCCAAACCAGGATGAATGAACTAGCCCATCAAGGGTATAACTTCTAGCCTATCCTACTCTTTATTGTGCTAGCTTTCCATTTTCAGGGAACTTGGGGCACCAGCCTGAAGTGGTACAATCCATCCTACCATTTCATGGGTCTACCATCTCACTGTGCTTTGTGGGTAGGCCAAGCCAAAACCAGAGCCAAAATAGGCATTGCACTAAATATGTGGCTACCACCCAAAACTGAGATCCCACATTTACTGCAGTTCCTCTCACTGGCTGCCAATGTCTATTAGAACTGTTTATTTTATTTAGTTATATCCAATATTTATACTTTGGTATATATACCAAATATTTATATTTATACTTCACGAGAAGACCCTGGAAAAGACCCTGATGTGGGGAAAGATTGAGGGCACAAGGAGAAGAGGACGACAGAGGGCAAGATGGTTGGACAGTGTAATGTTTCCAAGGGGTTGCTTGAGAGTAAGCAAGCAAATATTTCCCTGCTTGGCTGTGAAGCCTTGCTTTTGCTGCCAAACTAGACCTTATCTGTCCGGAGCCCCACTCTCCCGTGGCTGGTTCAATAGCTGGCAGAATCCATGAATGGGCGGTTCTTAAACTTTCCCCAGCAAAGCAACTTCTTGAGGCCAAGTCTGCGCCTCCCCTCTCTGTGCGAATGCTTTCTGCGCAAGGAGGATGTGGGTGGCGGAGGACCCTTCTCTTCCCCGCTTTTCCCAGGCATGGAGTCCTGGGACTGCCTCGCCACTTCCGACTCCTGTAGCTCCTCTCCACTGGAAGTGTGTTTACTCTCCTCCCTTGAAGAGGAGCTGCTCCCCACAATCCCTGGGAGTTCTCTATAATCCATTCGGCTTTTCCGCTCTCCCTCCTGAACCGATGGCAGTTCCCTGACAGACAGCGTTCTCAAAGCTACCAAGATGAGCAGGGCCGTCTTTACCTGGGGGTGCAAGGGGTGCAGGGCACCCAGGTGCCGAATTCTGGGGGGTGCCAGGCACCCGCAACTGAAGCCACCTAAGTCCCCGTCCCCACCTCCCCGGGCAGGGTAGCGGGACTGGACCTGCTGCCGTTATCTCCTCCCAACAACCACCTCTTTTTGCACCTGTGCTGCCCCGCCCCTCCCTCTCTCCTCCACCCCCCAGCCTCGCCACCCTGCTTTGCTGGGCTTGGCAAGGCAGAGGTGGGCGAGGGAGCGAGCCACAGGATTCCTGCATTCTCTCTGGGTGTCAGCAAGTGCGGCGAGTGTGACTTTTGAGTTCCCTGCATTTCAGGGGGTTCGACAAGCTATTTCTTAATAGGTTTAATTGGGTTTGGTGCTTCCTCTCTGCATGTCATTCCTTGAACAGCTTCCTGTGCAAAGATAAGGCTTCCTTTCATTGCTCTGTTCATTTGTGCATTTAAATAGTGTTGTGTGGAGGGAAATGCAACCACTGGGCTGAAAAATGTCCCCCTCCTGTGTTTGAAATTCTAGAATAATAACTGCTTCTTTCCCCTCAGCTCCTATGTCTGTTTGTGACATCACAGGAGACCATCCATAGACAGGGCTGGGGAAACTAGGCCTCAAGGGGGGGGGCATTTATTAATAAACAAATGATGACCGAGGAGCCCCCCTCCCTTGTGACACGTGTGGCATGTGGACTCCATGGCATCCTCAGAAACCTTTTTAGCACCCACCAAGGCCCCCTGACCCATTTTTGAAAAGTTTTCCCGAAAATTTGTTAATTTTTACAGTACTGCAAGACCGCTTGTTTTGGAAGTTGAGGGATTGGTATTATTTATTTATTTTGCCCTTTGTGAGACATAAACTGGTTCCTTTGACTTAAGGTCTCTGGATCCTTTTAAATAAAGTGATCTGGACAAAATGGGTCAATTAGGAAACCTTTTTATTATACACACTTGCAAATAGGGCAAGCCAAGATCAGGCACATCTTCATTAGGAAAAATACATCTTGTCCGGCTGCAAGTCCTTCCTTCCACGCCCACAAGAAGGGGCGTGCCAGTTTACAGAAGTATCATGTCCGCCTCATTAACATTTTACCACTCCACTTCCCAAGCTAATCAGAATACAATACAATACAAATACCGTTCTTGGCATTTCAAGTTAAGTCATTGGGCCAGTGGCCCACAAATTCAGCTTCTCGTTTGCCTGTGCAAAAATTGCAAGCAGAATCTGACCACCACAGCCCTTGTGATTCTCAGAAACTGATATGCAGAAATATGCCGCCTCTGAACCTGGAGGTAGTATGTAGCCATCACTTGAGTTCACATGGCATCCACCTGGCTTCTTCCCCCAAAGAATCTGGGCGCTATAGTTTGGGTCATTGGGTTTGGTGCTTTTGTAACTGGATTTGTAATGGCTTTTAGTCAAATACAATAATTGATTGATTGATTGATTGATTGAAAAGTTTGTTTTTCCTGAGATGCTAACTTTCTCTCTGCAAGTCATTTCTTGAACAGCTTCTTGCATAAAGATAAGGCTTGCTTTCATTGCTCTGTTCATTTGTGCATTTGACTAGTGTTGTGGGGAGGGAATTGCAACCACTGGGCTGAAAAATGTCCCCCTCCTGCCCTCCTGTGTTTCAAATTCTAGAATAAGAAACTGCCTCTTTCCCCTCAGCTGCTGTGTCTGTTTGTGACATCACAGGAGACCATACATAGACAGGGCTGAGGAAACTAGGCCTCAAGGCCTCAAGGGGGGGGGCATTTATTAATAAACAAATGATGACTGAGAAGCCCCCCCCCTTGTGACATGTGTGGCATGTGGACTCCATGGCACCCTCAGAAACCCTCCTTAGCACCCACCAAGGCCCCCTGACCCACCCATTTTTAAAAAGTTTCCCCAAAATCTGTTAGTTTTTACAGTGCTGTAAGACCGTTTGTTTTGGCAATTGGTATTATTTATTTATTTTTCCCTTAGTGAGAAATAAACAAACTGGTTCCTTTAAGGTCTCTGGATCCTTTTAAATAAAGTGATCTGGACAAAATGGGTCAATTAGGAAACCTTTTTATTATACACACTAGCAAGTGGGGTAACCCAAGATCAGGCACATCTTCATCAGGAAAAGCTCATTTTATAAAGTTGGTTGTCCGGCCGCAAGTCCCTCCTTCCACGCCCACAAGAAGGGGCATCCCAGTTTACAGAAGAATTGTGTCTACCTCATTAACAGTTTACCATTCCATTTCCATGTTAATCAGAATACAATACAATACAATACAATACAATACAATACAATAAATACCTTTATTGCATTTCAAGTTAAGACATTTCAAAATGGCATGAGATACAAAGTCTTTCTTCTTCCTGTTTCCGAGAGATTTGAATGGGGAAATCCTTTTGATTCTTCATGAATAAGAGGCAGTGGGGTGAGGGAGGCCTGGGCCACATCCACACCATTTAACGCACTATGAAGTCGCTTTAAACACTCATGGCTTTCCCCCCCAAAGAATCTGGGAGCTATAGTTGGAAAAGGGTGCCGAGAGTTGTTAGGGAACCCCCTGTTCCCTGCCAAGAAGGGAACCCTACCCCTACCCCCACCCCTACCTCTGACGCTAACCCTAACTCTAACCCTAACGCTAACCCTTAAGCCTTAACTAGAGCTACAATTCCCAGAGTTCCCTGGCAAGGAGGGAACCCTAACCCTGCCCCCTAACTAGAGCTACAATTCCCAGAGTTCCCTGACAAGGGAACCCCAACCCTACCCCTTCCCCTGACGCTAACTCTAACCCTTAACCCTTAACTAGAGCTACAATTCCCAGAGTTCCCTGGCAAGCAGGGAACCCTAACCCTGCCCCCTAACTAGAGCTACAATTCCCAGAGTTCCCTGACAAGGGAACCCCAACCCTACCCCTTCCCCTGACGCTAATCCTAACTCTAACCCTTAACCCTTAACTAGAGCTACAATTCCCAGAGTTCTCTGGCAAGAAGGGAACCCTACCCCTACCCCTACCCCTACCCCTACCTCTACCCTGCCCCTACCCCTAATCCTAATCCTAATCCTTAACAACCATAACAAGTCTCCGTCCCCTTAACCACCTACAGTTCCCAGGGGAAGCCATTCCTGTTTAAAGCGACTTCATAGCAGTTCCAATGGTGCACCTAATGTGGCCTAATGTTGCCTCCCTCATTTTCTTCTCTCTCCCCACTGCCCCATCACTTGCAATGCAGCAGATGTCCACCTGCAGTCTCCCTTCAAAGCTCCTTCTCTCAAGTATGGCCAAGGCCTTGTCCATTCCTCACTACCAGTTGTGCCAATATCTGTGAAGGCCACACCGGAAAAAAACCCCCAGGAGGGGGACATTTTTCAGCCCACTGGTTACATTTCCCTCCACACAACACTAGTCCAATGCAGAAATGAACAGAGCAATGAAAGCAAGCCTTATCTTTGCACAGGAAGCTGTAAATGGCCCAATTCACTTCTCATTAACAGAAGATTTAGCTTGGTCAAGCGTCACTAACTTTAGTGGGCTTAGTTGTGACTTACTCCAGAATAAATAGGAGAGATAATAATAATAATAATAATAATAATAATAATAATAATTTATTATTTATGCCCCGCCCATCTGGCTGGGTTTCCCCAGCCATTCTGGGCGGCTTCCAAAAGAATATTAAAATACTGTGATACATCAAACATTAAAAGCTTCCCTAAACAGGGCTGCCTTCAGATGTCTTCTAAAAGTCTGGTAGTTGTTGTTCTCTTTGACATCTGGTGGGAGGGCGTTCCACAGGGAGGGCGCCACTACCGAGAAGGCCCTCTGCCTGGTTCCCTGTAACTTGGCTTCTCGCAGTGAGGGAACCGCCAGAAGGCTCTCGGTGCTGGACCTCAGTGTCCAGGTAGAGCGATGGGGGTGGAGATGCTCCTTCAGGTATACTGGACCGAGGCCGTTTAAAAGAAGGGAATTGTGTTTTGAGATCTGATCATGAGCAGATCTTTATTTCTGAGAGGCAGCATTTATATTAATGCTTGGAGAATCGACATTTACGTGGGGAGGCTCATTGAGGTTGCTATCACCCATCTGTGACATAAGAAGACATATATCTTGAAAGCTTAAGTAAGAGGTGCCAAGGTTCCCACTTGACCTCTGATCAAGATGCTCTTTTCTATATTCTTAGATGCTTGGTAACTGGCTGTGGATCATCAAGTCAATTTCCAAGGGAAAGAAAGTGGTCACATGTTCAGTTATGGAAAACCTAATAAATATTACATACAAAAATAAATAAATAAAATAAATACTCAATGACCTGCCTTTCAAATAAGTGTAAATGAAGCAGCTGGTTGCCATGGTGAAATTATGATGACACTGTTACTCTGTAGTGGCAGTGCTGAAGTCATAAGTCAGTTTCAAGGGGGGATTTGCCCCCAAGGCCCTGCCTACCAGTTAACAGTGACCTAAAGTTTTCCAGTAAAACATGAAATGGTGCACACACTACATCTTTTTCGTGCATTTATCAGGCATGTTCAAAGTCCATTTGGGGGGCCTAATCCAGCCCACCGGTCAGTTTAATCCGGCCCCTGGGGCAGTTTATTTATTTCCTGGGGTAAAATCCTAAAAAAAAACAAAAAAAACACCACCGTCAATAAATTCAACCCCCCCAAAAAGGTTAACAACTTGGGTTGGCTGTTTCGGTGGCCCTCACAGCCCTTCACTTCAACAAACCTGGCCCTCTTTGAAAAAAGATTGGACAGGGTTACAGTCAAAGAGTTCAAGAGAAGCAGAGAAGGGGTTGCTGGATGTCAGCAGTTTCATTCTCTCCCGTGCTGCAGTGTGTGTGTCTATACTGGATCACATGCTCTGTGTGTTGACATTCCATTCTTTGGAAGTGAGGGAACAGAAGGAACTGGGCGCCACATCCGTCTTCTTTGTCCTTTGTTCTGTTCTGTTGTTTTCTCTCGGAGGGCCCACCCCCCATGGCGCTTCCGTTGGAAAAGGGGTGTGGTTTAAGCAGCCTGGTCACCCCGCCCATTCCCATTGTACCCTGCCCCGTTCCGCACAAGGGTTCAGGTGAGTGCAAAACGCCTTGGGGCGCAGCAAGTTTGGGGAGGGCTGGGGGGCGAGGATGCAATGCCAGTGGGGTGATGCAGGGAAGACAGCAGGCAGGGAAGCTGCTGAGCAGGTGGAGGAGGGAGAATGAAGGGAGGTGGGTGTGCAGCTGAGGGGCCCCGCTCCTATTTCGAGTATTCCAAATAGCAATATGGATACTATAAACACATGGAGAAAGACAAACGTATTTTACCACTCTACTTCCCATGTTAATCACAACACTATACAACACAATACAATAAAAATACCTTTATTGGCATTTCAAGTTAAGACATTCCAAAATGGCATGAGAAACAAAGTCTTTCTTCTTCCTGTTTCTTGTTTCTGAGAGATTTCAATGGGGAAATCCTTTCGATTCCACAATAATAAAAGGCAGTGGGGTGAGGGAGGCTAGGGCCACATCTACACCATTTAAAGCGCTATGAAGTCGCTTTAAACACTCATGGCCTCTTTCCCCAAAGAATCTGGGAGCTATAGTTGGAAAAGGGTGCCGAGAGTTGTTAGGGAACCCCCTGTTCCCTGCCAAGAAGGGAACCCTACCCCTACCCCCACCCCTACCTCTGACGCTAACCCTAACTCTAACCCTAACGCTAACCCTTAAGCCTTAACTAGAGCTACAATTCCCAGAGTTCCCTGGCAAGGAGGGAACCCTAACCCTGCCCCCTAACTAGAGCTACAATTCCCAGAGTTCCCTGACAAGGGAACCCCAACCCTACCCCTTCCCCTGACACTAACCCTAACTCTAACCATTAACCCTTAACTAGAGCTACAATTCCCAGAGTTCCCTGGCAAGAAGGGAACCCTAACCCTGCCCCCTAACTAGAGCTACAATTCCCAGAGTTCCCTGACAAGGGAACCCCAACCCTACCCCTTCCCCTGACGCTAACCCTAACTCTAACCCTTAACCCTTAACTAGAGCTACAATTCCCAGAGTTCCCTGGCAAGAGACCCTACCCCTACCCCTACCCCACCACTACCCCTCCCCCTCCCCCACCCCCACCCCTAATCCTAATCCTAATCCTAATCCTTAACCACCGTAACAAGTCTCCGTCCCCTTAACCACCTACAGTTCCCAGGGGAAGCCATTCCTGTTTAAAGCGACTTCATAGCAGTTCCAATGGTGCGCCTAATGTGGCCTAATGTTGCCTCCCTCATTTTCTTCTCTCTCCCCACTGCCCCATCACTTGCAAAGCAGCAGATGTCCATCTGCAATCTCCCTTCAAAGTTCCTTCTCTCAAGTATGGCCAAGGCCTTGTCCATTCCTCACTGCCAGTACTTCACGTTTCATTTCTCCGATGTAAATAGGGATGTCCTGTGGTTCTCTTGATGACTTTTAAGGCTGGACTTGAGAAAAACCTCACTGGCTCCATTGAAATCCTTTCGATTCCACAATAATAAAAGGCAGTTGGGTGAGGGAGGCTAGGGCTACATCTACACCATTTAAAGCGCTATGAAGTCGCTTTAAACACTCATGGCCTCTTTCCCCAAAGAATCTGGGAGCTATAGTTGGAAAAGGGTGCCGAGAGTTGTTAGGGGACCCCCTGTTCCCTGCCAAGAAGGGAACCCTACCTCTACCCCTACCCCCACCCCTACCTCTGACGCTAACCCTAACTCCAACCCTAACGCTAACCCTTAAGCCTTAACTAGAGCTACAATTCCCAGAGTTCCCTGGCAAGGAGGGAACCCTAACCCTGCCCCCTAACTAGAGCTACAATACCCAGAGTTCCCTGACAAGGGAACCCCAACCCTACCCCTTCCCCTGACGCTAACCCTAACGCTAACCCTTAACCCTTAACTAGAGCTACAATTCCCAGAGTTCCCTGGCAAGGAGGGAACCCTAACCCTGCCCCCTAACTAGAGCTACAATTCCCAGAGTTCCCTGACAAGGGAACCCCAACCCTACCCCTTCCCCTGACGCTAACCCTAACGCTAACCCTTAACCCTTAACTAGAGCTACAATTCCCAGAGTTCCCTGGCAAGAAGGGAACTCTAACCCTGCCCCCTAACTAGAGCTACAATTCCCAGAGTTCCCTGACAAGGGAACCCCAACCCTACCCCTTCCCCTGACGCTAACCCTAACTCTAACCCTTAACCCTTAACTAGAGCTACAATTCCCAGAGTTCCCTGGCAAGAAGGGAACCCTAACCCTGCCCCCTAACTAGAGCTACAATTCCCAGAGTTCCCTGACAAGGGAACCCCAACCCTACCCCTTCCCCTGACGCTAACCCTAACTCTAACCCTTAACCCTTAACTAGAGCTACAATTCCCAGAGTTCCCTGGCAAGAAGGGAACCCTAACCCTGCCCCCTAACTAGAGCTACAATTCCCAGAGTTCCCTGACAAGGGAACCCCAACCCTACCCCTTCCCCTGACGCTAACCCTAACTCTAACCCTTAACCCTTAACTAGAGCTACAATTCCCAGAGTTCTCTGCCAAGAGACCCTACCCCTACCCCTACCCCACCCCTACCCCTAATCCTAATCCTTAACCACCGTAACAAGTCTCCGTCCCCTTAACCACCTACAGTTCCCAGGGGAAGCCATTCCTGTTTAAAGCAATTTCATAGCAGTTCCAATGGTGCGCCTAATGTGGCCTAATGTTGCCTCCCTCATTTTCTTCCCTCTCCCCACTGCCCCATCACTTGCAATGCAGCAGATGTCCACCTGCAGTCTCCCTTCAAAGCTCCTTCTCTCAAGTATGGCCAAGGCCTTGTCCATTCCTCACTGCCAGGATTTCACGTTCATTTCTCCGATGTAAATAGGGATGTCCTGCGGTTCTCTTGATGACTTTTAAGGCTGGACTTGAGAAAAACCTCACTGGCTCCAAACATCCCTGTAAGGCAAAGGCAAACAGGTGAGTGGGATGGCCAACACCCGACAGCGTCCCCCCAGATTCCTCCTCTGGATGCCTGTTAACAAGGCATCCAAACCATTTTGCTTCCATCTCAGCCAGCATAGCCTCGCAATGGTGAGCACAGCTGAGCAGCCAAAACTAGCCTTAATGCAAACTCTTCCAACAACCACCCACCAGCTGCAGCCTCGCCAGGTCCATTGCCAGACACCAACCAGCTTCAGAGCTGAGTGTCAGTCACCTTCAAGTAGCGATCCCACCAGCAAGTAAACTTTGTACTTGCCTTCTCCTTGCTCCACAGCATCCCAGCACCGGGTGATTGCCTCCTTCCGATTGCCACCTCGCCACCACGGGGCAGGAGACCACCAGGGCCACAGCATCCCAGCACCAGGCAATTGCCTCCTTCCGCTTGCCAGCTTGCCGCCACGAGGCAGGAGACCACCAGGGCCACAGCATCCCAGCACCAGGCAATTGCCTCCTTCCGCTTGCCAGCTTGCCACCACGAGGCAGGAGACCACCTGGGCTGAGTGCCACCGAGCTGCCCATTTCTCTCTGGGGAGGGCAACTGCTGAGGCTTGCGCCTTGGCCCACATTTATACCCGCTCAGCAGCCAAATGTTTTTGTCACATCACAGTCAACCCACAGACAATGGCAGCAGCTGGGGAGGCATCACCATCACCCCCTCAGCCCTCACAATGGTGAGCACAGCTGAGCAGCCAAAACACACACACACAAGTTGTGCCAATATCTGTGAAGGCCACACCAGAAAAAAACCCCAGGAGGGGGACATTTTTCAGCCCAGTGGTTACATTTCCCTCCACACAACACTAGTCCAATGCACAAATGACCAGAGCAATGAAAGCAAGCCTTATCTTAGCACAGGAAGCTGTTCAAGGAATGACATGCAGAGAGAAAGTTAGCATCTCAGCAAAAAAAAAACTTTTTCATCAGTCAATCAGTCAATCAATCAATCAAGCAAGCAAGCATTTATTGTATTTGACTAAAACCCATTATAAATCCAGTTACAAAAGCACCAAACCCAATGACCCAAACTATAGCTCCCAGATTCTTTGGGGGAAGAAGCCAGGTTGATGCCATGTGAACTCAGCGATGTGTCAAGTGATGGCGACATACTACCTTCAGGTTCAGAGGCGGCATATTTCTGTATATCAGTTCCTGAGAATCACGAGGGCTGTTGTGGTCAGATTCTGCTTGTGGTTTTTGCACAGGCATCTGTGAGAATGTGATGCTGAACTTGGGCCACTGGCCTGATCCAGGCAGCTTTCTTATGTTACAAAGGAAGACTTCCAAGAGAATACTTTTAATGTAGCACTCCAAGAAATGCTGCAAGTTTCAGAAAGTCAAATAATGCATTCCAAAATCAGAAATTTTGAAACCATTTCATCCCTGTGTTATTTTACTTTCCCCCTGCATCTCTTATCTGAACTATGAACTTGCAGTTTCTTTGAGTTTGTTTTTTCCAATTTATTTTTATTTGGTAGCCATTTCTCCCTTTCCGAGGAAGGAACAAAAACATTCCAAGTTCTCAGTGTCCCTGACTTAAGAGTCTGACTCCTCTGCCCTGCCTACCAAGCGCTCACTGGCTGGTGTTCCTTTCCACTGTAGGGAGATCAGAAGAGGACCGTTTAATTGGCAGAAGCCTAAGCAGCCACGAGCTTGCTATGCAGACACAAGGATATTGTTTTAGTCATTTATTCTTATTTTTAATTACTTGGCACCACAGGCATCAGGGGTAGGGTTCCCTTCTTGCCAGGGAACTCTGGGAATTGTAGCACTAGTTAGAGGGCTGGGTTAGCATTAGGGTTAGAGTTAGTGTTAGCATCAGGGGTAAGGGTAGGGTTAAGGTTCCCTTATTGCCAGGGAACAGGGGGTCTCCTAACAACTCTCGGCACCCTTTTCCAACTATAGCTCCCAGATTCTTTGGGGGAAGAAGCCATGAGCGTTTAAAGCGGCTTCATAGTGCTTTAAATGGTGTGGATGTGGCCCTGGCCTCCCTCACTCCACTCCACCCATTCAAATCTCTCGGAAACAGGAAGAAGAAAGACTTTGTTTCCCATTCCATTTTGAAATGTCTTAACTTGAAATGCCAATAAAAATATTTGTATTTGTATTGTATTGTATTGTATTGTATTGTATTGTATTGTATTATGATTAACATGGAAGTGGAATGGTAAACTGTTAATGAAGCGGACTCGATACTTCTGTAAACTGGCACGCCCCTTCTTGTGGGCGTGGAAGGAGGGACTTGCGACCGGACAAGCGACTTTATAAGATTTGTTTTTCCTGATGAAGATGTTCCTGATCTTGGGTTACCCCACTTGCAAGTGTGTATAATAAAAAGGTTTCCAAACTGATCCATTTTGTCCAGATCACTTTATTTAAAAGGATCCAGAGCCCTTAAGTCAAAGGAACCAGTTTATTTGTCTCTCACAAAGGGCAAAATAAATAATACCAATTCCTCAACTGCCAAAACAAGCGGTTTTGCAGCACTGTAAAAACTAACAGATTTTTGGAGAAACTTTTTAAAAATGGGAGGGTCAGGGGGCCTTGGTGGGTGCTAAGGAGGGTATCTTAGGGTGCCATGGAGTCCACATGCCACACGTGTCACAAGGGGGGGGGGGCTTCTCAGTCATCATTTCTTTATTAATAAATGCCCCCCCTTGAGGCCTTGAGGCCTAGTTTCCTCAGCCCTGTCTATGTATGGTCTCCTGTGATGTCACAAACAGACATAGCAGCTGAGGGGAAAGAGGCAGTTTCTTATTCTAGAATTTCAAACACAGGAGGGCAGGAGAGGGACACAGTGGAAGCTCCACAACCTGTAGCAGGGATAAAACCCGGAGGGACCTGAGCAGTTAACAGATTAGCCCAAGAAACTCCACCCAGAGTATCCCTTTGAGGTTCAAAACGTTGAACTAGGACATCAAAGTCGGAGACAAAACACGACAAAGCTCCGGGATCATGGGCCATACTGGCCATCAGGGACCCCAATAGATCCTCAGTGTGCCCTGTGGATTTGGAAGCTCGCAAACTTTGTCTGGGTGTCTGTACCTTTAGTTGAGTGCTTCTTTGCAGCAGAAGGACCTTTGGCTGGCATTTTCTTCTTAGGGGGCATGCCGCTGGACCCTAAGAAACAACAAGCAAATTATTGATTTCTTTTATGCCGAATTGACGCAGCAGTGGACACGAAATATTGTGAACCACCAAATAGAGCCAATAAGTAACAAATAATTAAATCCAGCCAACAAGACTGATCAGGTAGAAATTAAATGACCCTGCTACCAATAATAAAGGCATCAGTTTTTCGCCCCATAAGACGCACCTGACCATAAGACGCACCTAGTTTTTAGAGGAGGAAAACGAAAAAAATATATATTCTGAACGAAACAGTAGATGTATGATTTTTGTGGTTCATGCTGTGGCCACAAACATGATTTGATGGTGAGTTTGGAGAATCCATGTGGATCCGTGCTTTGTAACCACGTTTTTGCGTCATTTTGGCCCCACGTAACGGTGGATGCATGATTTTTTTTGGTGCAGGCTGTAGTCATGGACATGCTATGTGATCTGATGGTGAATTTGGGGTGCAAAAATTTAGCCCCCACAAAATTTACCTCCGCACCCTAAAACCTTGTATTGAAGGCGCAACGTAAGCAAAGCCCAAAAAAGGAGCCACAGAATCCCCGGGAGAAGTGACGGCCCCGACCAAGTCACAAACGCCACACCACGGACCTGTGAATTAACTGGGGAGGTGTCAGGCCCGACAGAAGCCGTATTTGGAAAGAACGAGCAACTCAAGGCAGCTCAAGACGATGCAAAATGGAAAGGTCACGGCAAACCGTAAAAGGCTCCACGGAAACAATCCAGACAGAGCTCTGTGGTCAGCAGCGCGAAGCAGGTGCTTGGCACACGTTGTGCTGCCAGTTTTATACTTCCCCCCATGATCACCTATTCAAATTGATTGGGCAATAGCGCTGGGTAATTGTGGTGCCACCCTGGTGTGAGGGTAATGGCTCCATCCATGCCAGGGTGGGGGGACTGGGTTGAGGGCCTGCCCGCAACCAGGACCATCTATTAAGATGATCCCACTTGCTATTCGGAATGCTCGCAATGGGGGGGGGCCTTAGCTGCGCACCCACCTCGCTTCATTTGGTGGGGGGGGGTCTCTCCCTCCCCCACCTGCCCAGCAGCTTCCCTCCCTACTATCTCCCCTCCATTAGACCTTAGACTTAAGACTTTTTCTGCCACCAGGTGTGGCTTCTGAGAGAGAGAAGCCAAGTGAACAAGACAGGCATCATCCTGCCTCTTTCCCTCTCTCATAGCTCTTCCTATGCTTGTTTCTCTTAGCTGTTTCCTAAGGAGGGATCTACTGCTAATGATTTCAATGACTGGCTAAGCAGGAGCGAAAAGCCTCCTAGTCATTGGAAGTGTACTTATATTATTGTGGAATCAGAAGTGTGGGCTCATGGTTGGCCCTTCAGTGATGTGGTGCCATTTATATATAACATTTATATTGACTAGGGATGGGTGAATAAGTTAATTTCTGTTGCTCCGAATTTCTCATTTTTCCAAACTTAAGTTCTCCCCATTTCTACATCAGTTTGCAGATTGTTTAATATCTAATATTGTTTGAATGCAATTCTGTATAACAGACACATTTTTTGCAACGCAAATCCCCATAATATAATGTAATCCCTCCCACATGAGTATATGCACTTTTTGCATGCTTTTCCCAAGTATATGCATTTTGGTACATGCTATTTGGCTGAAGAACTGTATTGCAAAATTCAAAGATGTTCAAACTTTGAAGGATGGCTGTTGCTTTAAATGTTATTTCAGAATGTGTGAATTATACAGATTCCTTTTTAAATGGAAACTGAATAGAATTCATCCCCCATTGCCAATAACCAGTGTGGAATTCATTGCAGATTCTTTGGTGGTTCAGCTTGGCAAGATCAGAACGCAGCCCTACATCTCTGGGGGGCTGGTGGTTTCATTGGGTCCAGCATAAAACTTTCTCTCCTCCCTCTAGCTAAGGCTTCAGCAAGCCTTCAGCAAGCTTCAGCAAGCCCACCCCTCCCCCCCCCCACGGCTTCCCTATTCCATTACCAGAAAGAGCAAAAAATGCGGGAGAACCTTTTCTGAAACAAGACTGATACCCCCCACCCCAAATTTTGTATATACATACACCTCTTTCCACCTAACTGTGTTTTTTGGTCAGGGAGCCCCCTCTCTCCCTCCCTCCCCACACTTAAAAAACCCAGAGAGAGCACGAGGCAGACGAAACAGGCGCCAGGAGGGGGAATGGGAAAGACATATAAATAAATAAACTGACTCCTCTCTCTCTCTCTGGCTAAGTTATTCAGTGGATTGCAAGGGAGTGTCTTGCGTTCTGGGGGTCGGGGCTGATGGGGGCGAGAGAGAAAAGGGTGGGGTGGTGGCAGGTTAGAGTGAGAGAAGGAGAGGGGAAATACAGTGGTGCCTCGCAAGACGAAAAGAATCCGTTCTGTGAGTCTCTTCGTCTAGCGGTTTTTTCGTCTTGCGAAGCAAGCCCATTAGCGGATTAGCGCTATTAGCGGTTTAGCGGCTATTAGCGGCTATTAAAGGCTTAAGGGATTAGCAGATTAGCTGCTAAAAGGCTATTAGCAGTTTAGTGCCTTAGAAAAAGGGGGTGGGGAGCGGAAAAAAACAACCCAGGAATCGCAAGACATTTTCATCTTGCGAAGCAAGCCCATAGGGAAATTCGTCCTGCGAAGCACCTCCAAAACGGAAAACCCTTTCGTCTAGCGGGTTTTCCGTCTTGTGAGGCATTCGTCTTGTGGGGCACCACTGTATAGAAAAAGCAAGAGGAGAAAGATCAGCGTGATGGTGAATTGAATGGTGAGGAGCGAGCTGGGTGGGGTGGAGAGGGGCCTTGCTTTGTAATGTTGCAAAATCCAACCAGACAGATCCTTCAACAAATATCCTGCAACAAAGAAAACTCGGGTGTAACTGATAGCAGGAGAGAGTGTTATCTCTCTCCCACCCGGCCCCACATCTTCCCACTCCAGCGCCTTAGTAGTTTTAGCAGCTTAGGCAAACCAGGTTAACATTTTGGTGGATGGGATGCCAGCCAGGGGATGTGACAAAATGGCGGGCGGCACAGGCTCCGCACTGCCTCCCCCCACCCCCGCCAGCTGTAGGGTGGCGTGTCCACCTTGTTTTGGCCTGTGCACACTGCGCCCTGAGCACTGTATGACATTGTGGTTTTGGCACAGTGAGCAGCAGTTTCCTTTGCAGACTTAGCCTCTGGCAGCTCGCACTCTGAGCATTGGGTTTTGTTGCTGTTGTCAGTGCTGCCCCTTCATCCCGCAACCGTCCTTTTCTTAAAGGTAAACAACTCTGGCAACTTTTTCCCAAAAAAAAAGGTCAACAACTTTGGGGGCTAAACTAAATTTGGCGCTGGGTGGATCTTTGCACCCTGGCGGCACATATGCTAAAGACAGCCCTGAACATGAGTTTGACCAAACTGCGGGAAGCAGTGGAAGATAGGAGTCCCTGGTGTGCTCTGGTCCACGGGGTCATGAAGAGTCGGACACGACTAAACGACTAAACAACAACAACAACAACAACAACAACAACAACAAAGCAGGTAACAAAAAAATGTAGAACTTACTTAAAATGCCTGCTAAATTAAAAAAGGTCTTCATTAAACATCTAAAGTTAAACAAGATGGGGGCCTGCAGATTTTGAGACAGAGTTGTGATCACAGAATTGAATGCACAGATCAAGGTGGTGTGCATCTGAGCCACGGGGGACCAGAGACCCTCCCCAAGTTCTCACTTTGCACTAAGGAGAAATGCATTAAATTTCCAAATGCATGAAGACAAATGTATAGAGTGAGCAGATCAATTGATGAGGAATGGCGTGCTCTTCTGTAAGATTGGCAGTCCGGTGAATTTAGAAGTGCAGTTCTCCAGCATAGCCATGTGTACAAAAATGCATATTATACATAAGTGTGCATAAAACTGAAAACTGCATGTTATATTAGGGCAAATATGTGATTCGGGTAGAAAATGCAAAAATAAGAGCGCTAGGAGAAATTCACACTAGAACACTGGCAAGTTTTCATGAGGATTTTTTTTTTTTTTTTTTAAAGGCTCCTGGTGCAGAAATGTGGAAAACTGAACTTTTAAGATTAGAAAAACAAGAAACAGAGAGATACCAAAACTGCCAGGTTGGTCCATCTGTAGGGACTGCCTACTCACTGCAAATAAGTCCCCTTGAATTCATGGGGGGTGGCAGGGCTGAGGTGGGAGGTTGCAAAGCTAGCATGCTGGTGCCCACTCCCCACCCGCTGCGTGTTTGTTTAACTAAGGCTCTAAATGCCTGAATAGAGCCACTGTGAAGATACGTTTTTTAAAAAGAATTCATAACACAGTCTCAAACCAGCAATTTTCGTTGAACTGCTCATTTCATTGCAACACCTGGTTCCATTCACCAAAATGCCCCCCCCCCCCCAGTTTTGATGAATCCACCCCCACTTTAGACTGGAACTAAATGAGAATGACAGACTTCACCCGGTAAACAATTCTTTTAAAAAAGAGAAATGAAATAAATGGGGCTCAGAAATACCAGCTAAAATATGGAATACGCTACATTTGCCTCCTGCTGGTTTCTGATGTAGCTGAATTTCACTCTGTAATTATCTGGCTGTGGCTGAAATCCAGCACTATTTACCTGGGAGTAAACCTTATTGAATGCAACAGGACTTCACTTCTGAGCAGGCACGATGAGGATTGCACTGCAAACTGAATATATGGAAAAGCAAAGATCAAATGGCAGCCCTGAGAAATAACATTGCTCTTACCCAACCCCAGTTGGCAAAGCAGAGGAAAGACAGGTGTGTGAAAGGCACATTTTCTGTGCATGTGGAAACCTAGGAAGCTGCCATATAAGTCAGCTGGTCCATCCAGCTCAGTAATGTCCACATTGCCTGGCAGCAGCTCTTCAGGGTTTCAGGCAGGGAACATTATCAGCCCTACCTGGAGATGTCTGGGGTTGAACCTGGGACCTCCTGTGTGCAAAACAAGTGCTCTGCCACTGAGCTTTCCCCCTTTCAATGCTTTCATGAGTAGTAATGGGAGCCTAACCCTGAATCCTCTCTTTAAACTACCCATGCATTAGTAATGCCGATTCAGATCAATGTTGACTATACACAGAACTGTCAGATTGGATTGTCCATGTGGTACTGTTTTATGGCGTTGTACTGATTTATTGTCTTTCTTCTACTTTATAATTTGATGTTGCATAATAGATTTTTTTTTTTAACTGATGGCTGCACGTTTAGTGATAGAGTATTTTTGGAAATCCCAGGCTGAGCTACTCCTTGAGGTATGGTTCAACAATATCTGGGGCATGACTATTTTCGAGCAACTAACTGGGCTTAGAAGCATAGCAAAAGGTGTTAAAAAGAAAGACACCTTTGATGAAACCTGGTCCCCTTTATTTTCCTACATAAAGGAAGTCGATAGCAAATTTCTCCCACCAATTTCACAAACACGTCTGCGGAGAGTCTACATTGACCATTAGTGCCCCAAGATTATGTACTGTAAAATGACGTTAACAGTGTTAATGCTAGGTTTATTATTATTGTGTGTGCATTGAAAAAAGAAAAACATGTAAAAAGGGTATATAAATATTTTTGAATGAATATAATGGTAGCAAATTAAGGACTGAGTCAGATGATACACAGGAGTTAACTTAGGAATCTGCTGTATACCAAATCAAGACAATTGACCCATTAAGCTGGGCTACAGACATCCGTGGACGCGGGTGGCACTGTGGATTAAACCACAGAGCCTAGGACTTGCTGATCAGAAGGTCGGCGGTTTGAATCCCTGTGACGGGGTGAGCTCCCATTGCTTGGTCCCTGCTCCTGCCAACCTAGCAATTCAAAAGCACATCAAAGTGCAAGTAGATAAATAGGTACCACTCCAGCGGGAAGGTAAACGGCATTTCCGTGCGCTGCTCTGGTTCGCCAGAAGTGGATTAGTCATGCTGGCCACATGACCCGGAAGCTGTACGCTGGCTCCCTTGGCCAATAAAGCGAGATGAGCACTGCAACCCCAGAGTCGGCCACAACTGGCCCTAATGGTCAGGGGTCCCTTTACCTTTACCCCCATCTGAGCCCTGGCTCTACCAGGAAAACTCAAGAGCCACCGAAGTGCTCTCTTCCTGCGGCAGTAACAAGATGGCCAAACGAACCAAGAAGATTGAGATTGTGGGTAAATGTGGTACCCTATAGGGAGCTTCCCTGAGAAAAATGGTGAAGAAGATTAAAATTAGCCAGCATGGTAAATATACTTGCTCCTTTTGGCAAGACCAAAGGGAAAGCTGTGGGTATCTGGCACTGTGGCTCTTGTATGAAAACAGTAGCTGGTGGTGCCTGGACATACAAACCACTTCAGCGGTGATGGTGAAATCTGCAATCAGAAGACTGAAGGAGTTAAAAGACCAGTAGAAACATATTTTTGTTCCACTGTTACTCTTCCTCCACAGTTCATGTCCTTATTTTCGATTAAAGGTGGATGTGAACATTTAAAAAAAAGAGCCACCAAAGCTACCTCTTCCTCCTGGCACTTGAGTTTGGATTGTGCTGCAAGAATTTAAAGTTGCCTGATTGCAGCACCACTGACCCATATCTGCTCTCCCTCTGCCCCCATAAGTGTCAAAGCTATGTAGGTGGCTGCTTTTGAGCAGACAACAGTAAGACGGAAATGGTTTGGAAACCCCTTCCCACAGCTGTTCCTGTGCAGAAACTGGCAGCCTTCCCTGGCTGCTTTTCAGTTTTTTAAAAAATATTAAAAATCAGGGAAGCATTCAAGCGCTTCCCCTGTATCTTAGCTAGGAGTGTCAGGGCCAAAGTAGAGTTAAATGTGTGGCTGCATGCAATGTGTATTTAAATTAAAACAGCAGCTGCAAAGTGGATTGGACCATAGCATGTTAAAAGCAAGCTTAACCTTCTCTTCCACCTCCACTTGATCCTGATAAAAGTTTTCTAGAGCAAAAGTTATCTAGAAAAATATTTGGGGCATTTCAGTTTAGAGAAAAGATGAGTGAGAACAGACAGAGGCACACACAATTCAGAATGGTCTGAAGAAACTGAAAAGAGAAAAGAATTCCTCCCTGGAATCATAGAATTGTAGCATTGGAAGAAACCCCGAGGCTCTTCTAGTCCAACCTCCTGCAATGTAGGGATATGAAGGTGACCCATATAGGGATCAATTCTTCATCCTTGGCATTATCTACACTCAAACCAACTGAGCTAACTGTCCCTCTCTCATAATACAAGAACTCAAGGCCATCTGTTGTTGTTGTTGTTTAGCCATTTAGTTGTGTCCGACTCTTTGTGACCCCATTGGACCAGAGCATGCCAGGCACTCCTGTCTTCCACTGCCTCCAGCAGTTTGGTCAAACTCATGCTGGTAGCTTCAAGAACACTATCCAACCATCTCGTCCTCTGTCGTCCCCTTCTCCTTGTGCCCTCCATCTTTCCCAGCACCAGGGTCTTTTCCAGGGAGTCTTCTCTTCTCATGAGGTGGCCAAAGTATTGGAGCCTCAGCTTCAGGATCTGTCCTTCTAGTGAGCACTCAGGGCTGATTTCCTTAAGAATGGATAGGTTTGATCTTCTTGCAGTCCATGGGACTCTCAAGAGTCTCCTCTAGCGCCATAATTCAAAAGCATCAATTCTTCGGCGATCAGCCTTCTTTATGGTCCAGCTCTCACTTCCATACATCACTACTGGGAAAACCATAGCTTTTACTATACGGACCTTTAAATTTTGGCAGATTCAAGAAAGGCAAAAGAAAGTACTTCTTCGCACAACACATAAAATATGGAATTTGGTCCCCTAAGAGGTAGTGATGGCTGCCAACTTGGAATCCTTCATGGAGGATGAGGCTATAAGTGGCTGCTAGCCATGATAGCTATGTTCTGCCAGGCAGAGGCATAATGCCTCTGAATACCAGTTGCTAGGAACATAAATAGGGAGAGTAATGCTGCTCCCAGATTCTGTCTGCAGGTTTCCCATGGGCATCTGGTTAATCACTGTGGGGGGAAAGTGCTGGACTAGATGGGCCAGTGGCATGACCCAGGGGGCTCTCATTATGTTCTTAAAAATTCCTAAGCTGAGTTCATAAATGGACATTGGGACTGTGGCACTGATGGGGAAGAGTTAAGCCTCACTGCCCATGTGTCCCATTGTGGTCCCCTTCCTGATTGCCTCCCCTTGTAGTTGCACAAGAGTGACCAATCTACTTTAATTACACAGTTGAATCCCTTTGGTAAAATAGCCACAGACTAAAAGAGGCATTAAAATCTGGCCTTCTAGCTAGCAAAAATGGAAATGTATAAGGAAATGGAAGGATGGAGTAGGTCAATAGCATCCAGAAAAAGCAACAGCCAATGGAGAAGTGTTTTGTTCTAAAATGAGAAACAAGAGCACATAGCAAACAATGTTTACCATTGAACCAAAGTTTCTGTATCAAACCTTCAAGAATATCCTTATAAAGCAGCATATGTAAAACATGTCTCACATTCTATTGTTCCTCAAGCCCAGCTATTAAAAGGCAACCTGATGGGTTTCAAGTTGAGGATACCTTTAAGGACCAATTTGTTTCTATATCTATATCTATAACTATATCTGTATCTATATCTGTTCCACATTTTCTCTCTGTGGACAGGGGACATATTTTGCTGGTGCTGTGTTACCAAGGCAACAGCCAGTCAAGCCACTGTACTAAAAACTTGGCTATCTTCTCGCAAAGGACACAAGTGAAGGAAAAAAATTTACATCAGCCAAGAAAGTCTTAGCAATGGTCAGTCATATGGTTAAGGGTGCTTCCACAATTCTCCACATCAGAATTTTGACCTGGATTTTGGCATTCCATATTCTGAAGTGGAATTGATATTTTAGTAATTCTTTATTGTTGTATTTTTTCATTTCCAAACTTTGTGCATACACAGTTCTTATGAACTGGAGTGGATGTATGGATCTGCCTGTTTCTAGACTGTGTCACTTTCACATGTTTTTATCCATAATCCCATTCCGTTCCATATATATATATATATATATATATTCTCTTGAAGCTGTATTTCAAATGTGCATATTCTCTTAAAGCGTATATTTAAATGCATATTTTTTGCTCTGATAATACCCAATTTGTCCATAATCACTCAGGTCACAAGAAACCAAGCTTAAGTTAACTACAATGGTACCTCGGGTTAAGTACTTAATTCATTCCGGAGGTCTGTACTTAACCTAAAACTGTTCTTAACCTGAAGCACCACTTTAGCTAATGGGGCCTCCTGCTGCTGCCGCCGCGCCACCAGAGCACAATTTCTGTTCTCATACTGAAGCACAGTTCTTAACCTGAAGTACTATTTCTGGGTTAGCGGAGTCTGTAACCTGAAGCGGATGTAACCTGAAGCGGATGTAACCCGAGGTACTACTGTATACACAATGTGATATCAATATTTTCTTTTTTTCTTTCTTAGTGGTACTGATGAGCCAGTGCAGATTTGCAAATCAATAAAACACTACACAAAAATAATTTCATGTTGCACATTCCCCAAAGTCTTATTGAGATTATGCAGAATGGCTGAAGAATGTATACAATGCTCTGGAGATATCTACATTAACCAAGGCCTGTTGGAGATTATGTATATTGACGGAGACATATGCACAGTTCCCTCCTCATTGACAGAATATATACACATTCTCCATGAGGCTTGATGGATGTGCACAATGCCTGGCTGTTAAGCACATTGAACACTCAATTTATAACTCCACATATATGTATGTGAACACTCAAACATGTGTTCCTTCTCTTCCCCACCCCATCATGTCCAACATCGTTTAAAATTCTTCAGCCCTAGAAATCCACTGTTTGTATGAACTTGGTCTCGAACTACTATTGCATGAAAAGTAGCTTCTAACATCTGCATTAGATCAACTACATTATGTGATCTTGAGTTTGCCCATAGGAATCTCAGCACACAGGGTGGCCACAGTTAAAAAGAAAAGAAAAGAAAGAGAGAGACATCAAAAGCCTAGAATCATCTTCCAATGAATGGTTATCAAATATTCAAGGCATCCTGCGTGGCATAATTGTTAACTCAAACATCAATTACTCATAGATCCATTCATTACCAGTTCAGCAAACCATGATAAATGTAAAGTCTGACTCACAAATTTAAGTGAATCGCCCCCTTAACTTTTCAAAAATTAAAAAGAACTATGAGCTGATTGAGCAATGGGTGTCCTAAACGTGGCCATAGCAGAACCTTGTATTTTGCCTTGAGAAGGTTTTGTGCAAGGCCAGCTCACACATTAACTAATATGAACGCCTTAGGTCATGGATCTTAGCAGGCCCACCGTAGCCACTGGAGGCCACCACCTCAAGTGTGAAAGCCCTTGAGGTGACACTTCTGTGGACACCTCTTTCCCCCGCTTGCCTCCCCCACCTCCACCAGCGGTGGAAAAGCAGCACCAATTTCAGGCAAGATCTCAGTGACTTCTGCCATGATTTAATCCCAAATAATGGGAGATCTATGGAAGTGAGAGCTGGACTATAAAGAAGGCTGATCGCCGAAGAATTGATGCTTTTGAATTATGGTGCTTGAGGATACTCTTGAGAGTCCCATGGACTGCAAGAAGATCAAACCTCTCCATTCTTAAGGAAATCAGCCCTGAGTGCTCACTGGAAGGACAGATCGTGAAGCTGAGGCTCCAATACTTTGGCCACCTCATGAGAAGAGAAGACTCCCTGGAAAATACCCTGATGTTGGGAAAGATGGAGGGCACAAGAAGAAGGGGGTGGCAGAGGACGAGATGGTTGGACAGTGTTCTCGAAGCTACCAGCATGAGTTTGACCAAACTGCGGGAGGCAGTGGAAGACAGGAGTGCCTGGCGTGCTCTGGTCCATGGGGTCACGAAGAGTCAGACACGACAAAATGACTAAACAACAACAAAGGGAGATCTTGTGGATATTGCCACTGCAGGGCAGGCAGGGCAGGTGGTGGCAGTTGCAGAACTAGTGTTGCAGGTGGCAGGAGCAGGTGTTGTGGTGCTGGCAACAGAAGGGCAGGGTTGCATTTCCCATTTTGCCTCAAGTGGCAAAATAGGATGCACTGCTACTGGACCTTGAGAGAGATGGATAAGAGCCCCTTTGACTCACTCGGCACTGCCATTAGCCTCTTTCCACATGCAGAACTGCCAAGTGTCATCTCAATGCCTGCTTACCTGCCTACTTGCTGCTGCTGCTGCTGCGATGGTTGCTCTGGTTATCACTGTCCAACCAGCCACCACATACAATCAGGGCTTTTTTACAGGGGGAACTCACACGAACTCAGGTTGAGCACCTCTCAGCTGTACGCCATTAATGAAGAAGGTGTTCATGGTGATTTTCAGCACCTCTTTTTCTAGAAAAATAGCACTGCAGCAATATACAGCCCTACATACAATATACAATACCAAGTCCCCAAATAATGGCAGGCAAAGAGAGCACATGACCATTGATCAGATGAGACCATTGAGACCATTCATCTGATAAGCTCATTATTGATGAGTCCTATTAAAATAAAATAAAAATTATTGAGAAGGAAAGAGAAGGGAATAACCAAAAAACCTATGAACACAAAACCAGTTCTTTTTATGCTTGTTCTAAAATCTGAATTGCAGAAACCCGCACTGAAATTTCATTTTCTGAGAGTTTTCCCCTAGAGTCCTTCAGCAAGAACTTAGTGTAAACAAAATTAAATGCTTTGGGACTCTTCACTATGGGAATCCATATATACATAATTATTCAACCTATCAACATGCCCCTATATCCTTAAGTATTTACAAAAAAAAGAAATAGATTTTCCCTTGAGGACAGTCCCTAGAGAATGAGACTTCATTTGACACATAAAACAGTTTAAGCAAGATTCAAAACATTGGAAGTTCTTCAGCTTTCTTGTCTTTATTTTGGGAACAAAGAGACAGATAGCATAGTGATGGTTAGTTAGCCCTTAATGCCCTTTATCCAACTTGTCCTATTTACATGCATAAGGACATAAGAGCAGCTCTGCTGGACCAGGCTGAAGGCCCATCTAGTCCAGCATCCTGTCATCACAGAGACCAATCAGATGCCTCTTTTGGGAAGCACCTAAAGGCATACTGTCTCCAACCTACATGATATGATAGCCATGTTCAAATATATAAAAGGATGTCACATAGAGGAGGGAGAAAGGTTGTTTTCTGCTGCTCCAGAGAAGCGGACACGGAGCAATGGATCCAAACTACAAGAAAGAAGATTCCACCTAAACATTAGGAAGAACTTCCTGACAGTAAGAGCTGTTCGACAGTGGAATTTGCTGCCAAGGAGTGTGGTGGAGTCTCCTTCTTTGGAGGTCTTTAAGCAGAGGCTTGACAACCATATGTCAGGAGTGCTCTGATGGTGTTTCCTGCTTGGCAGGGGGTTGGACTCGATGGCCATGAATGTAGAATGGAGCCATTGATAGCCTTATCTTCCATGGATTTATTTAATCCTCTTTCTGAACCACACAAGTTGGTGGTTATTGCTCTTCTGGGAGCAAACTGCATCGAGTAAGTACAGTATTTTCTTTCTCTGTGGTGAATCTTCTATTGTTTCCCAGAAGCGACTTTTCCCCATGATGTGAAAACTCAAATACAATGCAGAAAATGAATGGTTATGGAAATATTGGGGGAATTGAATAAACAGCTGTGTGACTGCAGCCTTAGAAAAGTAAAAGAATGGGTTTCTCTAACAATAACAACAAATATAAAAAAGACAGATATAAAATATGTTAAAATATAAATGGCTTACAGTCAGAGACTAGTCTTTACAGTAGAAGGAAGGGCTGTGGCTCAGTGGTAGAGCATCTGCTTTGCATGCAGAAGGTCTCAGGTTCAATTCCCAGCATCTCCAGGTAGGGCTGGGAATGTCCCCAGTCTGAAACTCTGAGGTCATCTAGATGGATCAACAGTTTGCCTTAGTAAGGCAGCTTCCTATGCTCAACTCTATATGCAACAAAGCTTCAAACTGGCACCAGTACTTGTGAATTCAGAATCAAAGAGTGCAAATTAATCTGATTATGGGGGTCCTGAAAATAAATTCAGTCCCCCAAGGGCATTTTCTCCTTTTCTCCCCCAGCTGAAGTCCTGGTCTGGAGTAGGCAGTT
Organism: Podarcis tiliguerta; assembly: GCF_965153285.1. Classification (NCBI taxonomy): domain Eukaryota; kingdom Metazoa; phylum Chordata; class Lepidosauria; order Squamata; family Lacertidae; genus Podarcis; species Podarcis tiliguerta. Next base: position 34,332,075 of record NC_139553.1, read on the forward strand.
GGAATGAAGAAAAGGCCCCACTCGATGGGACCTTAATGGGAGCTTTCTGTTCCAAGCAAATTGCAGGGGTGGACAAGGGCAAATTCTTAGAATCATAGAATTTTAGAGTTGGAAGGGACCCTGAGGATCATCTAGTCCAACCCCCTGCAATGCAGGAATTTCCAGCTGTCCCATACGGGGATCGAACCTGAAACCTTGGCATTATCAGCACCACACTCTAACCAACTGAGCTATCCAATTCAATTTAGATCACAGTGGCCAGCAAAGGGCTAAAGCCCCTCAAACACCACACCAGGTCCCTAATCCAGCTCAGGTTCCTGTGCTGGTTTCTTTCTACAGGAAAATACTTCACTCAGTTGTTAGTGATGTGATTCACATCAAGTGTAGTTTGGACCTCTGGCAACAAAGAATGGTAACCTGATTGGAGTTCTCCATATGCCCTTAAATTTCTCAGAAACTCATCATTCCCTTAGCTTCATTCAGGCAGACAATACATCATCAACACCTTCCCTCCATGATATTCAACATCAGGTCACAATTTTGTATTTGCAGGGAGCTTTCGTGAGCAAGGGAGTCTTCCCACTTCAGAAGTTACATCTCTAACCCACAGAAAGGGATAGAAGAGAGCAGAGCTTAGTGCACTCTTTCTCACTTTTGTGCCACTTTTACTCATGAGTAGAATGCCTGAAGGTAAAATGAGGACTCCAACATAGGAATATGGAACCAGACCACGGCTGCATCAAGTTTGGTAATTTCATTTCTGGCTGGAGGCTCTCCGGGATTTCAGATGGGGTCTTTCCAAGCCCTAACTACAGATGCCTAAAATATGACATGGTGCCTTCTGCATGCGACACAGATGCCCTACTACTGAGCTATAGCCTTTCTAGTTCCACAGGAGTATTCACAGGTCTTGGTGCCCCCTTTGAAGAAAGTGAAACTTTCTAAAGACTGAATGTAAAAGTCAGTAACTTCCCTTGAAACATGAGGTTCCACACAGTGTGTTTTCAGAGCGAAATCTGGACTTTCCTTGAATATTAAGCATCATCAAGTCCAGTAAGTAGGCACCTAAGCAAGCATCATTTTGCACTGTTTCAGATTTATGAATTCTGCCACATGGCCCGTTGATGCAGAAGTGAGCATTTCCTTGCTGTTGATTACATTAGCATACATCAAGGCCTGCTGTCCACATGGCGGTACACAAGTACAAATCAGCATGTACTGTGCCATTTTAAATCCATTTTTTCCCCTGTGTTGCCTTCATGTCTCATTTTTGCTAGGTTTCTTTTCTTTTCTGCAAAAGTTTTGGTTCCTTTCCTCCTCCCCCCCCCCCATCATCCTGTATTTTTTCCTGCAAATTAAAATTACAGACAAATGAAAACAACCAAGTCAGAGGTGGCAAAGAAGAAACCAAGCATCTTTATACAGTCTTCCTTAGCTTTCCAGATGTTTTAGACTTCAACTCCATCATCCCCAGACAGCACAGCCAATGGACAAGCTTGATGGAAGTTATGGAGTGGAGAGGACATCTAAAGGGAACATGTTATTTATACTATCATCAAAAAGATGGCTCTGAGCAAATGGTTTTTAAAAAGCCTTCATTTTAAAAGTTTAAAGGTAATTTTGCTCATGCGGCCTGAACCATTGGAACCATTGGTGGTCACTTTAACATTACTTGTGTGAGCAGTAAGAGGTCCTTATGTCAGATGGCAATCTGATAAGAAAGTGGAAGAAATTTAGTTCAGTTTTAGTTCCATATAAAAATTCAAAGTGTGCATAATATGGATATATTAGTGAAAATAACATACAGAAATGTGTTGTATTGTGGAAAGTGCTTTGCAAAAAATGTGATGGCATACAAAGTATATATTAGGAGAAAACCAGTGATGAATTTTCATGAGGCTCTTTTTAAAAACAACAACCAACTAATGTGGAAATGTGGAAAGCTGAATTTAAGACTGGGAGTGGTATGTGAAAAACTGAAATTGACAGTCACCCGTTCCCAGTTATGCCTGAACCTTTCTAGGGTCCATTAGGTGCACATTGTGATGAGAAGCAGGGCTTTTTTTCAGCCAGAACTTGCCAGAACTCACTTCCTGCACCTCTCAGATGGGTGCCATTGCCATTATAAGAGAACAAGGGAGGTGTTCATTGTGAGTTCCAGCACCATTTTTTCCTAGAAAAACAGCACTGATGAGAAGTGAAAAGTAGATAGACTGGCTCAGGGAATGAAGGGTGCAGGGTGTGGGAAGAGAGGGAATGATGGGGATGGGGATAGCGCTTTTATGGTGCTGTGGATAACTGTTATTTGGCCTTGAATGCATAATAGCAACACAGCACATAGCAGAGAACTGGACAGATCAGAGAGAAATTTCCCAGAGTACCTGCATGCCAACTCTAGCCAACTCCTTTCTTAATCACAGTAATTGCTAAAATGAACCACACATAGAAACACCACAACCCTGCAAAACTACACTTCAGGTAGAATGTGATACTGTAAGCAGCATCCATAAACATTAGGAGGTTGTTAGCTCTTCAGGATTATAAGAGCATAGGTAGCTGCTTTACATCAAACCAGACCATTGGGCCATCTAGCTTAGAATTATCCACAATGAGCGGCAATGGCTCTCCAGGGTTTCCAACAGGGGACAAGCTGTAGTTCAGTGATAGAGCATTTGGTCTGCAGGCAGAAGATCCCAAGTTCAATTCCTTTTTATCTCCTGTTTGAAACTCTAAAGAGCTGCTACTAATCAATATAGACAATACTGAGCTAGATCCCCCTGCATAGAAAGCAGATGACATCCATAACAAAACATTGGGTGACATCCAATGTTAATCATAATCAGCACAGACCCACTGAAGGCAGGAGATGCAGTCAACTTAAGAATATTTATTTCAATTGGTCTACACTAAGTATGACTTAGCAGGATATGACCCAACATATTTTAAGAGGCCTGCTACAGATGCAAAAATTGGCCAGAGATACAGGGTTGAACCCAGTGTTTGTTCAACTCATAGCAGACCCACTGAAATTAAAGGGCATCACTACATGCCCATCTGTACCATACATTTATGGTCAAATCACTTTAAAAAGTCATGGCTTCCTCACAAGAATCCAGGGAAATGTAGCTTGTTAAGGGTGCTGAGGGTTGTTATGAGATCCTTTGCCCCCCACCTAGAGCTACAGTTCTCAGAGTTCTCTGGAAAGACGGATTGGTTGTTAAACCACTGTGAGAATTGTAGCTCAAAATTCTCAAAAATCGTCTTAACAAACTGGAGTTCCCAGGATTCTTTGGAGGAAAGCATTATTATTATTATTATTATTATTATTATTATTATTATTATTATTATGTGCTATTAAAACTGCTTTAAATGCATGGTAGAGATGAGACCCAACTATGGTCCATTAATTTCAATGGGTCTACTCTGAGTAGAACATAGTTGGCTATAACCTATTGTAACACCTGAGGCGTAATCATATGCGGTTCAAAATGCAGAGCTTCCCTTAAGTGGCAAATCAAGAATCTGTTAACGTGGCTGGAGTAAATTTTATTTATTAGCATCTGTTCATTTCTTACGCAGATAAGCATGCTGTTAGCACTGGATGCTTTGTTACAACCTTAAACTGTATTGGAAGAGCACCTAGGGCCTGGTATGTCTGCCTGTTGTTAAATTTATAAACAAAAGGCACACATGTTAATATGGAAAATGTGTCATTACCAGTGGCATTATCTGAAACAATTTAGTTCACAACTAGTTTAAATATATTAACATTCAGAATCAAAGTTCTCCCCAGAGAAGAATATACCCCCTGCTGTGGTCTCCCTGGGAACTTTCTGCTGTGATTTTATAATTCATCTGCCTCCAGAGTTTTCACAGCTCAAAAGGGCGAGATAGGCACTTTTGAAGAATCCTCCATTAGTCAGCCCCTCCCTTCTTCATCCCATTAGATTTTCCTGGTGCATATATATTTTCCCCTCCAGAAATTTATTATTTTGTATTTGGTTATGTCATGCTAGTAATAAACTGATCCTGCCTGTTGGAGTAATGCTGCCTCTAATTAAATAATATAACTAAATAACAACATCATTTTATTTATATATATATCCCCTTGTAGAAATGATGAGTGAATTAGCAGGCAATGGCATATGTAATATATACTAGATAAGGATCCATTACAGAATTTAAGTGACTGGAAAATTTCAATTGCTCTGTTTTTCCTTTCTTTCCTAGGTTTCTTTCCTGTTTGTTTTTTCCCCTAAATAAAACCTGCAAAAGAACTTTGTAGTATAGTCCCCTATTCTGCTGCCCAGGCGTGCTATATTTCTCTGCACCTTTTTATTTTTACAGGATTTGGCCTTTACTGCTGGAAGCACATTATGTAAAGTGTGTGTGTGTGTGTGTGTGAGAGAGAGAGAGAGAGAGAGAGAGAGAACACACACACACACACACACACAATATGATGAGCTAACATTTAAAAGAAGCATGCCAAAGGAAATAATAGATTCACTGAGGCAACTAATCAGTTTCATTTCCAGTCTATTAAGAAAGAGAAAGAATTTGAAAAGGGAAACACTAAAACTGGAAAATAAAATAACAATGTATGTTCCAGCATATGGAACCAAGTAATAGCAACCGAAATTACAACATTAGACTTAAATATTTTATGTCGTTGTAATAGACTCATTCAGTAGCTCTACAGTGCTGAAGTTTGCAATATATTCAATACAATCTTCCTGCAATGCAAGCTCCTTTCGGACCACTCCTCCAAACCCCACCTCTTCCATGAGGATTAGCCTCAGTTTTGAACTCAACTACTTATTAATTCATTTGTACACTTTTATTTCAGGTTTTTTTCCTGGGGGATGCAGGGGTATGCATACCCCTCAATATTTTGTGAATCTAAGTTTGGCCTCATTGAGGGGCAGTATTTCAATACGAGTAGGAAAATGAGAGTACCCCTAATTATTGAGGTCACCATCCCCATTCTTCTTCTTCTTCTTCTTCTTCTTCTTCTTCTTCTTCTTCTTGTTATATTTTTACAGACTTGTGTTCGCCACCTAGGGAGGGCAATGGTGGTCTTATCTGAGGGTAAATGGTCCTTTCCAGCCGCTGCAGCAACCTTTGGAGAATTCTGGGAACAAACTGGCTATGTGTTGTGGTGGAACAGAAAAGGCACTAAGCCAAAGGATACATAGCCTTCGCAGTTCCTCAGAACTGGGGAGGTTAATGTGCCAGTCCTGGTGCTGGCACAGTTTATTTCTCTTCCATTGTTTCAAATGAGAGAGAAATCAGTAATTCTTGTTTTTAAAAGAAGAACAGAGGAATGCCTGGTGTTGCTGCACCGTAACTTCTGTCCTTCAGCATGAACCCAGCAGGGTATGAGATTAGGCCATTGGACCACACCTGGAACTTCCTACCACCATCCAGGTTTAGGATTGACAGCAAAAAACAATGAATTAAAAAGTCATCCTTCCCAGGGGGAAAGCCAGACAAAAGAAAGACTGACCATAGTCTTATGATACCTCACACCCACCAGTTCACAAAATATGAAAAAAAGGTCTCCAAATGCCCAAAGATCACAAAAATCTTTATGGGTCACCAAACCCCGCACCTTAAAAAAAGAAAAAGAAAAGACCAACAACAACTTTGGGTTGCATACGCCAGCACAGCTATAAAGCAAAGCCACACAGAATATAAAGATGTGAGCTGGGTGAGAGGAGACATTGCAAATAAAATAAGGACTGAAGAAGTAAACCACCAAAAAAAAAAGAGTTGCTTTGCAAAGCATGCAGCACAGTGATGATCCAAATCATGTGTTCTCGTAGAAATGAGCCATTTATAAAACGATGGAAATGGGAAGTAATTTAAAACTAAATTGGTCCCCAAAAGGGAGTGATGCTGGGAAATTAAAAGATAATCAGATCTCTGGTAAGAAAACAAACACATATACTGTATATACAGTTTTCCTGCTGAGGAGCACGCAAAGGCAAGATTGACAACGTGAAGGCAAGGTAAGGAAACAAATTGACCCACTAAGTCTCTTGGGAGAATGGAAACAATATTTAATGAATGCCATCAATATTGGCAGCTCTTTTTAATGCAGTCTACCCCACCCCATAAAAAGCCAGTGGAAAAATAGTGATTTTCACACGTCTGAATCTATTGTGTTGCAACAAAACAACCTGAGCCCCTCCAATGGTTAACTAGGACTGTTTTATTGTTATAAAGTACCTGGAAAATCTACAGTGAGGTTTACAATACATATCTGCTCAGAAACAAATCCCATTGAGTTCAAAACAGTGGAAGTGGGAATAATAATAATATTAATAATAATAATAATAATAATAATAATAGGCCCGCATTCCCTTAAGGGTAATATGTAAGGGGCTGGCGGCCGCTGCTAGTAAGCATTGTCAGAGACAGAAGTGGGTTTATAGGGTTTCAGGATTGCATAGCACATGCTTTCTTTCTTTCTTTCTTTCTTTCTTTCTTTCTTTCTTTCTTCCCATGTCCGCACAGCCACCACCCCTCTATTAACATAGGTTTGAACTCAACACTTGCAGAAAGTTTCCTCCCCACCCCTGCATCACTTTGTTTTCTTTGGCTCTGCCCATTTCTCCTCTTTGCACATGTACAAAAGCGTGCGTGCGCGCACACACACACAGACTTTCATAACTCTTTTTCTGGATGTACCATTTAGCATTTAAGCCTCTTTCTCTCTGTCAGGTCCTGTTCCAAAACATCACAGCGACTTTTACTTGAAAGTAATGAAGAGATATTTATTCTGGCTTATAGAAGGACTGGCTCAGCAGCAACTACAAGGTCCAGAAGTCAAGATTCCAAGGGAGATGACCATGGCAAGAGGTTCCTAACCAAACGGAGGCTACAAAGATGGCCTGACAGTTTACACGCCCCTCTCACCAAGCTTGGTTGTGAGTTCTGGCACACTTATTCCCTGCCTTGCAGGCCTTTCCCACCTAGCATGGGAGGTCCGGGTGCTGACTGACTCCAGCTACAAAAGCTGAGGCTGCTGAACAGTATCTTGCATGGGGTGTTTTTTTTGGGGGGGGGGAGAGTTGTTATTGATAGTATTTTTTGTATATTTATTGTTAGATCTTATGATTTATGTGGAATTTGGTTTTGTACTTTCTGAAGTGGTTTATTTATTGTTTATGACTACTTTTCTTATGTTTGTAAGTATTAGGGAGGGATGCTGTAAGCCGCCTTGAGCATGGTTTTAACTATGGAAAGGTGACATATAAATAAAATGATGAATAAATGAATGAAGATGTGATGGGGTGAGTCTGCTGTGCGTGCCCAAGCAGGCTCCATCTTAGTGGGTACATCTGATCCCACCTACAAAGGCAGTGTTTGGTTCTGTGACCAAACTGTGTCCTGCTCCTCTACTTCCAGCTCCGACACCTTCTTCTCCTGTTCAGCAACTCCCTTTGGCTGGTTGAAGTCCTTCTCACCTCCCTGCTGGGACTCGAGAGCTGGTAAGTTTACTTCCTCCTCTCTGGCATCTAGAGACATCAGTAACAACCTCTCCTCCACCTTTCGGTATTCATATTCAAGCCTTACTTCTGTTCCTGCTCATTCCTCCTCCGTTCCTTGGGTCAGGGTATGCCAAGTCATGCTAGATCTTGATGGAGGGGTCCACGACACTAACTTTCAACCTTTTCTCTTTATCATGGTGGGTATTTACTATGATAATAGTTAGTGCCTGGCCCACACTGATTCAGCCCATGATTGTGGTGACAATTATCCCTCCATTTGGACTCAAAGACTCTACCAGCTATTTATTTATTTAGTAAAGGCCAGAATAATGTCACATCTAGTTTGGCCCTTAGACAGGTTCAATATAGCCACAAAACACTTATACTGTATAAGCTTGTCTTTTGCATCCGACTTGTTTCTGGACACAGATACAAGAGAGAGAGAAACCATGAGCGCACATATTTCATTTTTCCAAGGGTTCTGAATAAAAGTCAGATTTAGCAGAATTAATCTCAGCCTTCAAAAGAACAAAGAGTTGAAAGAGGAAGTCAGTCTTCCTTGTTCCTCTTTCATCTCTTAAGTTCTTTCAAAGGAAGAAAAAGGTAACTTCCCACACCACCTCATTATCAAGGAGGCAGAAGGGGGCACTCAAGGACTGATGACCCCTGGGCTAAGACTTTTGCTGTAATCCAGCAGGCCTTTTTAATGATCTTATTACTGTATTCCTGTTGCTTGCATGCACAGTATGTTGCTCCTGGATCAGTTCTCATGGATGTACAAATCACTTGAGAGTTGTGTAAGATACAACTACTGCTCCATAGTAATATCTGGCCGCTGGGATAGATGACAGTAGGCACCTGGAATCCATCAATCCGCCCCCTTTTTTTTACCTTCGTGAACTATCTCTTCCCTCCTCCTCCTCTCCCTTCCTTGCTTCTGTCCCCTCATCTTATGTGGAGCTCATCCTCCACTTTGTCCCAGAAACGAGTTTACAAAAGACTCATTCTGAATGATGCTGGTTTGCCAGGCATGGAAACACCTTTAAGCGCTGCTGGTATGAAAGAGAGAGGCACAGAATAATGATGGATCCATTTAGCACTTTGTTCATAACAGTATATTGTTCCTGAATTTATATACCCTAAAATGTTAGCTTTAGAAAGCTGTCTCTGTTATTAAAAAGAAATAAAAGAGCCCCTTGTTTCAAACCAGGCTTTGTCTTTCTCTCTTTCATCTCACCCATTTAAATTGGCTAGGTTGCTTGACCTGGGGATGGGAGGGGTCACCTGTCTCCTGAGAAATCTCTATGTGGGACAAGAAGCTACAGTTAGAACTGGATATGGAACAACTGATTGGTTCAAAATTGGGAAAGGAGTACGGCAAGGCTGTATATTGTCTCCCTGCTTATTTAACTTATATGCAGAATTCATCATGCGAAAGGCTGGGCTGGATGAATCCCAAGCCGGAATTAAGATCGTCGGAAGAAATATCAACAACCTCAGATATGCAGATGACACAACCTTGATGGCAGAAAGTGAGGAGGAATTAAAAAACCTTTTATTGAGGGTGAAAGAGGAGAGCGCAAAATATGGTCTGAAGCTCAACATCAAAAAAACGAAGATCATGGCCACTGGTCCCATCACCTCCTGGCAAATAGAAGGGGAAGAAATGGAGGCAGTGAGAGATTTTACTTTCCTGGGCTCCATGATCACTGCAGATGGTGACAGCAGTCACGAAATTAAAAGACGCCTGCTCCTTGGGAGAAAGGCGATGGCAAACCTAGACAGCATCTTAAAAAGCAGAGACATCACCTTGCCAACAAAGGTCCATATAGTTAAAGCTATAGTTTCCCCAGTAGTGATGTATGGAAGTGAGAGCTGGACCATAAAGAAGGCTGATGGCCGAAGAATTGATGCTTTTGAATTATGGTGCTGGAGGAGATTCTTGAGAGTCCCATGGACTGCAAGAACATCAAACCTATCCATTCTGAAGGAAATCAGTCCTGAGTGCTCACTGGAAGGACAGATCCTGAAGCTGAGGCTCTAATACTTTGGCCACCTCATGAGAAGAGAAGACTCCCTGGAAAAGACCCTGATGTTGGGAAAGATGGAGGGCACAAGAAGAAGGGGCCGACAGAGGACAAGATGGTTAGACAGTGTTCTCGAAGCTACAAACATGAGTCTGACCAAACTGTGGGAGGCAGTGGAAGATAGGAGTGCCTGGCGTGCTCTGGTCCATGGGGTCACGAAGAGTCGGACACGACTAAACGACTAACCAACAACAGCAATTTGGAACTGTAGTTCTAATGCTAGAATTCACTCACATGTTCTTTGTTGGATAGTAAGGGGAAATTACTCATTTTTATATCCCTCAAGGCTTCTCTGTTAAGCAAAAACGTACAGCACAAAATATGAAGGAATACGTATTTTTTTAAAATAAATAAATAAATTTGAATTTTAACTCATCCACCCTGGGAAGAGAGCTGTTGGGGAATGACAACCCTAGCAACTCAGGCAAGTGACTCAGTGACCCTCACCTCACAACTAAGTCACTGCTGTTTACCAGGAAGGAGAGGGACTGGTAGTGGGGAGGTTGCAAACACACAAGTTGAGTTCTCCTCCCAGTGCTTTTACAAAACACACCACCTCCCCCTCTACTTCCCAGTGAGCTGCAGTGACTCAGCTGGCAGGGGGTCAGAACATCATGGCCCCACCATGCCATCCACTACTCTTCAGAATGAGTAACCTACTGTTATGAGTTTGGGGTGTGGTGGGGTGTGGACTATATGCAGAGACCCTCCTAACCCCTGTATCTGGTAAGTGTTAAAATATAAGCCAAGCTAGCTTCCTTTTGTGGTGATTGCCTGGGTGATGGGCCATTAAGGGGAACGAAGGAAAGGGGCTCTATGTAAGACAGCTTGCAGTTATTTAAAAGGACAAAGGCAGAGTTGAGGTCAGAGAGTTTGGAGTGATGTGAGCTAGAAGCAAAGCAGCAAACTGGGAACTGAAAGAGAGAGAGGGAGAGCAATTTTTGATTTCTTTTTGCAGCTATGGGAGAAACAAGACCCTTTTGGGGGGTAACTGTGAACCCCTCCATCATAGGCTCAGGTTATATATATGTGTGTGTAAATAAACCATATATTGTAAAAACACCACAATCTTTGTGGTGCCTTATTACAAAAGGAAATACAAACCCTGGGTAAGCACCTGGAATGCCTTGAATCTTGGGCTGGCGTGCAACAATATTAATAAGGCAAAAACAGGGTCATTGATTTATTAGGGACAGGGACCAGGGAAGGGGGGGGGGGTTCCTTGTAAGTAAAGGCAGTCTGAGTGTATATTCCCGTGGTTGCTATGGGAAGCACGCTAGCTTTACATGGTCTGGATTTATAGTGAAAACAGTATAATATAAAACAGTACCAAATAACATTTTTTTAGAACTCTGAAGATGAGCTTCTCTGTAAAATGAGTGACATAAACAAAATATGTCATGGTGTGGGAAGAGATAAAGCTTTTATTAGCACTTACTTGGGATGAACTGCAAAACATGACAGGCTAGGGACCCAACTCTCAATTTCCGCACAGCTGGTGTCATCCTTTATGTTGCTGCAAAAGGAAGGAAGATGATTTTTTTTTTTTTAAGATGCCACTGCCAGGCCAAGGCAGTCATGAGTCCCTTTCCTGCTACATAATTCCACCAGAGGACCACACCAGTGCTTGTATGAAATGAAGCATATGTCTGGAATGAACACACACAGGGCATAGTAATTGGGGTTAACTAAAGGCCACAATGTGATTTATTTACAAGAAGGGTGGGGAACCTGTGGACCTTCAGGAATTGCTGGACAACACAGAAGTACAGGAAGCTGAAGACCATTGGTCCATCTACCTCAGTACTGTCCACACAGTGCTATCAGTGGCTGTTCAATGTTTTAGATACGGAACATTCCAACATCTGGCAGGCCACAAGTTGCCCAGTCCTGGCTTTCAATAATGTGTGTTGGGGAGGGATCTACTGGGCAACCTAATAACCCACTCCAGTTGCCCAGTGAAACTGCAAACCACTATAGAGCTGGAAAATGAGGCGTTAGGAGAAGCATGACTGCCTTAAACAGTGCCAGTGTACAATACCTCCATTGGCTGCAGTGCATGAGACTGCACTGTCAGCATGCACCCATGCCTTCAGTGGCTTCACAAAAGAAGCCACTGTATACTGAGTCAAACCTTTGGTCTGTCTAGCTCAGCATTGTTAACACTGACTGGTGGCAGTTAACCAGAGTTTTGGGCAAGGGATATCTGCAACCCTGCCTGGAGACACCGGGGATTGAACCTGTGACCTTCTTTGTGGAAAGAATGTGCTCTCCTACTGATGTATGGCCCTTCTCAGAATCATGTGTACATGCTGGATCAGGCCAATGGCTCATCTTGCCCAGAATCCTGTTCCTATGGATTCTGGACAAGATGCCTCTTCTGGGAAACCCACAAACAGGACCTGAGCACAACACTATCTCCCTTCTGTGGTTTCTAGCAACTAGTATTCAGACACATTACTGCCTCTGGCTATGGAGGAAGAGGTAGAGCGTCTGCCTCTGGCTACGGAGGAAGAGCATAACCATCATGGCTAGCAGCCTATGATAGCCTTATCTTCTATGCATTTGGTTAATCTTCTTCTAAAGCCACGCAGGTTGATCACTGTCTCCTGTGGGAGCAACTGCACAGAAAACCTGACTAAGAAGCAGAGTAATTTATGCAGTTGTAAGTAATTTGGAGAGGGGGGTTGTTGAGCCCACTTGTACTAGTAGGGGCCAGAATTTGCTATTACTCACTGCAGTTTTTAGCTGAAGAAGGATTTCTTGTCAACTGATGTCAATAGCACACGTTCCTTCTGTGACAAGTGCATCCTATTGACCTATATTGACACGCAGGCTTTCTTCAAAATGACCCATTCAGCTCTACTCTCTTGTCTCAGTGTTTGGAAATGTCTGTCCTCATCCCACATATTGTAGGTAATATTAGCGATGGGGGAAATATTCGGTATGGATTTTCATGAAGACATTTGAAAAAGAAATAACAAATTGATGCAGAAATGGGGAGAACTGAACTTCAGAACATAAAAATAAGAAACTGAGAGAAACCAAGACTGACAGATTTATGCATCTCTAGCTGAGATTAGAACAGTTTGTAATGAAGAGAGGGGTGTCTGAATGATGACTTTTCATTCTGCTCTGCTGTATGATTTTTATTCATTTATTGGGGAACTCAATGCTTAAATTATGGGACTTTAGAAATATAAACTATGAGACTGATCTCAGCAATCCTGCTATGGAGGTGCTGCTGAGGATGGGCAAATCTGTCAAGTTTTTCCACCTGTAAATGAGAAAACAAACTGTCTCAGAAAATTATCAAAGGAGAGATAAACTTTTCGTGAAATTCTTATTCATAATTTTGGTCATGTGTACATTACTTTTGATGCGAATGAGGTATATTTGTAAATGCCCTTTCAAGGGCTTGCCCAAGACATTTTGGCACCTAAGGCAAACCACAAAATGGTGCCCCCTGCTGCCAGGGAAGAAGGGTTGAGTGAAGATACATATCAGGAACAGGGGGAGGGGGAGGGGCAAATCAACCTTACCCAATGGTTGAACTGGAAAGGGGCCCACTCTGAATCATGTCAGGTGGGTTCAAAGCCCAGGAGACCCAGAGGACAACCAGTGGGTGTTGGGAGACCAGCAGGGACTTCTATTTGCTGAAAGGCCGTTGTAGAGGCAGCATTGGGGGAGGCTGCCAAGGAGGCAGCAGATCTGGCCTCCAAGGAGTGTGCTGCAGTTGTTGTTGCCACTGTGGCAACAGCAGTGGCAGTCAGTGCATTCTTTGGAGACCAGATCTGCTGTCCCTGTGGATTCTGCCACCCATGGCAGTTGCCTCACCTTTCTCTCATGGGTAGACTGGCCCTAGTCCTTTCTTTCATTCTGCAATTTATCACACCAGCGGTCTGTGCTCTGCAGCCTTCCCAGGTGCCTGCACTTCAGTCAAAGCCTGGGGGAGATGTAATGAGGTAACTCCTGATGCATTTTGTTTGTATTTGTAATCAAGAAGTGTGGACAGCTTGTTGGAGAAATGTTCATTGAGCAGAAAGAAAAAATGCAGTTCCCTTGGCCACCTAGCAATGATGAAAATGTAAGCCAGATGTGGGTCACCTCTTTTAGATTGAGGGCTTCATTCCCATCTGGGTGACCTTTGGGGATGGGGGCAAATGTCAGTGGTAGGTGGGGCCAGAGGCAGAAGTGGACAGAGCAACTGATGCAGTTTTACCTTTGTGCAATAGACTAGTTTCCACACACATTCACATACAGTACCCTTACCAGAGTTCAAGGACACATTCCAACCAGGCAAAAACATTCAGGGGCCAGTGAAGGGTGTGGCCTGGGGAGAGTTCAAGGGCCACATTTGGCCCCTGGGCCTCAGGTTTACCACCCTTGATATAAGCTCAAAACCGCACACCCAACTAAAATTCTGAAGAAATTGTAAAGTGTCCTGAGAATGAGGCAGCAAAATCAACGCCTCTTTCACAGGGGAAGAAAATGTACAAGAAACCAGAGGACAGATTTCAGCACAGCACTAATTAAAAACAAAGCAAGTCCAGCCCAGTGACAATTTGAGCTGGAATTAATCGGTAACCCTGAAGATTCCAAGACAACAAGTGGTGATATTAAATTAGTAATGCCACTTTGTGGATACTAAAGCAAAGAGAGTACAAAGCAGATGACAAAACTGTAATAAAATTTCCAAATGCTGTTCATGTATTTTCTCTTTCTTTTTTTTAAACGTTGATGCCTGATTGGGGGATTACATCACAAGCTTGCCATGTTTTTCATATTTACCTTTTAATTGTTTCAATCCTGTTGTAAATCTCCCTGGATATATGATTGAAGGGAGATATATTTAAAGTGTTTACAATAAATAAATAAAAGTAAAGACAAATTCAGGAGAAGATGGAAGTAAAAGGGAAGGAGGAGGATCACTCTGGGGAAAGTAGTTTGAGTTGTTTTTTCTTCCTACAAAACAAGAAGACATATAAGGGCTGTGCACTTTTACTTGGGTGCAAGAAACACTGAATACAATGGGACTGACTACTGAGTGAATAGGCATAGGACTGTGCTGTGAATGCATTGCTTGGATGTAAAAACAAGCAGCGAGGGTCAGAAAAAATGTGGAAGGGTATCTCACACAGTACTAAACCTGGGCATAGCTGTCAACCATCCCCTTTTTTGCTGGAAATTTCCTTCTTCCAGTGTCACTTCCCGCTGCTTCCCGCTGCTATCCCGGTTGTTAGATATCCCGTAGACTGTCCCCGGGACAGGTGAGGCTGCTGATCCCTCATTTTCGAGGCTCCCCGTGACAGGTGAGGCTGCTGATCCCTTATTTTCGAGGCTGCTGATCCCTTATTTTCAAAACTTAAAGTTGACAGCTATGAACCTGGGGTTAAGTGGCAGGGGTGATTTTCTGACAACAATGGGTTGAGTAAAGAACCCCACAACTTGCTACTTGCCTCTTAAACATGGATGGGAAATCTCAACCCCCAACGGCCTCTATCTATGGCCCTCAGAACAACCTCCAGGCTACACCCCTGTTCTGCACTCCAGAAATTATTTTGCCTGGCTGGAATGTGTCCTTGAACATTTATGATGCCTCTAGCTTGTCTGGCTGGAGGGCTGCATGAGTGTGTGCAGAAACTAGCCTACTTTACAAAGGTAAAAGCTATCTTAGTTGCACTGACCACTTTTACCTTTGGCCCCACCCAGTGGCCCTCAAAAGATTGTCCAGAAGGGATTGTGGCCCTTGGACTGGAAAAGTTTCCCAAGCCCTGCCATAAGACCTAGGGTTTGTTTGTTTTTTTACACCAGGCCTGATGGGTAGGAGGGCAGCAGGGAATGGGTTGAACCCACTCACAAAAATGGGTACATATATATCTGCTGGAAGATGACTTACTTCAACATCTGTGCATTGTGGGAAATGGGAATATACAGCAGTAAAGTTGCTTGCATCTCAGATTTTGGAAATATGACTTAAGAGTCTGGGCATCAACTTCCATGCAAAAACCCATTCTTCTATTTTATTTTTTTGCTGCAACGTTACAAATCACTGGAGAAGACCATTGAGCTGCCCATTCTAAAGCAAGCAATAAATTTGATGGCACAAATAGCAGCCAGTGTCAGAAGTACCTAAGTTAACTGCATATATTGTAATGAAGTAACAGGGCAGAACCGTATGGGATTTGAGTGTGTTACATCCTATTTTGATTTTTTTGAAAAACTGATATAATGAAAATGCAGAGATGACATAGGCTCTATAGATTTTCATAAATTTTTGGTTCCACACCATGGGTTCTGGCTCAGATAATGAATAAACGATTCTCAGGGTAGGATATGGTGATAGGTTTTTTTTAAAAAAATACTAGTTTGAAAAGAGATGGAGGAATAAAATCTTAATTAAAGTGCATGAGAGAAGAAGCAGTGTCTTATCCAAAGTTTCCATCTAAATGTCTTTAATTTATATCTGACTTCCTAAAAGGAAACCACATCTTTTTTCCCCTCTTTTTTTTTTTTTTTTAGGGAGAAAAGTTTGAGGCTGAGAGAAGCCTTTCACAACAGAACATGAGAGAGTGAGAATGAAGGAACAGAGAGAGTTATGGGAAAGTCAGAGGTTGGGTTCTTAAAAAAACAGATGTGTAGGATTCTTTCTGGCCATTAGGCACCCTTTCAAATGCAAGCTCTTCTTCTTTTTAAGTGCATGAACACCAACAGGAAGACCTTTAAGTTTATCCTGAAGGTCAGTAATGAAGGTAACAGGCACTCCTCACCAGACAGGGCATTCCACAAATGCAGAACCACCTCCGAGAAGCTCTTGCCACATGTCAATGCAAACCTAGCTGCAGTCAGGGTGGCACCACTAATATTTACATGTAATATGCATTAAATGCAAAGTTAAGCCAGCTTTCAAACAAACTCTGGTTCTCCTTATCTGGACTTACCGTGAGAAATGTGTTGTGAACTGTATATGAATTGAACCCTTTGCCGCAGCAGCTATCTATTGACAAGAACTGATGTTTATTTATGTACTAAAACAGGCCTTGTCTAACATCTAACATGATCTTGCTATCATTCTCTCTCTCGCTCGCTCGCTCTGTGTGTCTGTGTCACACCCTTTCCCCCCACCTCATCAAACCGTTGCTTATGCTTCTGAGCAAACTGAAATGATGGATGCCAGGATCTCACCAACCCTAGGCCAGCCCCTAAAAACAGATTTGCCTCCAACACTGCACAAAGGGAAAGAGAGCCATGCTTGCCAGATCCCTGTTTTCACAACGAAGATCATTACCTGATAACAACAATCATCTCCCCCTGAATACTTGGCCTTCTATAGGCTGCATTCATTATTTAGTGTTTCTACAATAGCCTTCCCTTCTCTGATTTACAAGCCAGGATATCATGGTCAAATATACCGAGGAAATATAATTGTACTACAATATGTTATCATACTGAGGAAAAGCTATAGTTGACAAAGGGTCATAGGTCAGGGTCATAGAGCATCTGATTTACATGCAAAAGGTCCCAGTTTCAGTTCTTGGCATTTCCATGTGAGGTTTGGAAAGATACCCTATTTGAAATTCTAGAGAAATACTGACACTCCATACTGAGGCAGGTGGACTAATAGCTTAACTTGGCCCTATGTTCCTTGCTACCAACAGTTCAACATTAAAGGGACATGGAATTTCGTCTTTAGTTAAGAAGGGTAGCAGAAAAGGAGAGGGTATTCTACCACTCTAAATCTCAAGGATAGCTTATAAAAAATGTCACCTGTTGAGCTAATAACCTGGAATTTTGTATATATATTCTACCTGATGATGTTTATGGACGTGCCAAATTTTAACCCAATCTGATAAAAAAAAAAGGCACCAGAACATTTTAATGAAAACTATTGCTCAACTGTTTTCAGGCTTGTCAAAGAAAGCACACATTTATTTATTTCAAAATGTCCTAAGCATCTGGATAGGCTTGTCTAAACAAGAATGTCTCTAGCTGACAAGAGCAGAGTGAAGCCAGCTGCTTGATCTCAATAGGCAGGGAGTTCCAATGTGTAGGTGCCACCACACTAAATGATCAAATGTGGAATGGGTATTATGCACCACCACCTGTAGTAGCACCAATTCCATCAGTCAAAGCATTCTCAACATTGGTTAAGGCTATCTTATGTTGGCTCAAGCTCTACAAAGCTGGCAAATTAGAATCTAAAGCTGCTGCCTCAACAGACATGCTTGCAGCCAGCAATGATGTTGTGCAATGTTATGCTTGCTTACAACTTACTCTCAAACACACTCACACATTCCCTTGGGCTTTCGGACCCAAATCCAGATGGGGAGGATGAAGTACCTGAGACTAGCAAAGATGCCCCACATTGTTTTGGTCCTGTCTTGCCTTATGGACCCACTGAGCCTTATTGTATTGCTAGTATTGCTTGTGACTTGATTCCTGCCTGTATGCTGATGTATGTTCTCTCTCCCTTCCTCCCTCCCTCCATCTGTCACCCACTTCTGCCCACCCCAACGCTGGACAAATTTCACCTCCACCAAACTCCGATGCACAGCTTGTTTGAAAAGGCAGAGCTCCTCAACTGTCAGAAAACCATATCTGATAAGGAACATCAAGGGCAAACAGGTAGGATGCACTCAAGATGCATTCCCAATTCCCAATAACCATCCCTGTAAATATAGGTAACAGCCATTAGTAACATATCATAGCTTTTGCATCTCATGCTCACTTTAGCCTATTTCCACAATCAGGGCAAGTCCACCAAAGTCCATTTCAAAGATCCTATTGTACAACAAAACCCAAATTCTCATATAGAGTGGCTACTAAAGTGTTCCAGTAAACAAATGGGGAAACATCTTGAAGGTTATGGTTCCTTTTGCAAGGAAAAACGGCAAGCCCAGGTACTCAAGTCAATGCCCATATATCATTTCTGCTATATATTATATATAATATTTTCCCCTTCATGAACATAATCCATAAATGGTTTCCATATCAACAGAAATAAATCTCATTCTGTATTCTGCCGATTACTCTTTAATAAGTCTCCTTCTACGACAGATTGAAAATCCATTCTCTGTTGTCCTTCCAGTGCCTCAAGCTAATTCTCTCCTCCACCAATATAAAACTCTGCTGTTTTCACTCTTCAAATGTCCTTTGGATCAGAGATATCATTCAACATTTATGAAAGATGTTAACCTTCCTGTGCTCAACCTTTCCCAGAACTGAGATGCAATCCCATCAGCTTCTCCTGACACTATTTGTCTGTGATTATATCCTAGATGTGGTTTTTTTAAAAAAAATATTCAAAGAATAAGCATCATTTGTAAACCAAGGTAGGAAAAAAGAGGTACACAACCTCAGATGAAATTCATTCAGCACAACCTCTTGGATGTTCCTAATCCTTTGGTTCTCCAGTGTTAAATATTATTCTTTTAGACCAGAGATGAGGAACCTATGACCTTCCACATGTTGATGCAACTCCCATCATGACCATTGGCCTGCTGACTGGGGCTGACAGCAGCTACAGCCCAACAACATCTGGAGGACCACAGGTTCCCCATCCCTGTAATAGGCCCTATGTGAGCATCTCTCCTCCAGGTTTCAATTTCATCTCTCTTTTATTCGTCAGTGCCTGCTCCACCCATCTATCCCTCAGATCCTAACTTTTCTAGCCTTCAGATCTCTTTCTAGTCCCTCAGATCTCTTCCCACTGGCCTTCATCTTACCTGTTCAGCACAATTGTTACTGTCCTCTCTTCATTTCCACTGCACAGCCTTTCCTATCTCCACAGATTTGATTTTGCCAGCCAAAATGACTTTTCATTTCCCTTACCCAAACCACACTGTTAGTCAATATTCTATAGCTGACAGCTTCACCAGAGCAGTTAGAATGTACATAAATGAATCTGTGGCTGGATTAACACCATTCTTCAGCAACAGGAAGGAACATCTGCACAACAGCACAACCTTGTGCTTGATATATATTAGGATATATTAACTGCCATATTCTGCTTCTTTACTTGCAGTCATTGCAGTTTACAATTCCAGGTTTTCCAGCAAATGCACACTACTATAGATATTATTATTTGTTTGTTTAGCCAAAACTATTAAATATACACCTGAAGGACGGGGGAAGATCACCGGCCTATGAATGCATTCATAGTATCAAAGGGTTACTAGTCTGTGTTAGGTGATTGTGAAGACATATCTTATTTAAAGGAAAGGGAGGGGTGTCTTTATCCAGGACACCCGCCACTGAAGCTGCCTAAGCTCTTAACCGTGATTCACAGGTGATAGCAGTTGATGGGTCATATCCGTTCTCTTTTGTGGAAGAGCTGCAGAATCACCGTGGTGCCCCCTAGTGGTGGTGCCCCCTAGTGGTGTCTTGCATTTTGCATGAACGCAAAAACGTAAAGATGGAGTTATCGCTGCTGCTTGTCCCTCTGCTTAAAAGCTCAATAACTTTGACCTGCCCCCCCCAAAAAAATTGGGGGCACTGGGCAGATCTTTGCACCCCAGTGTTGCATATGCTAAAGACGGCTCTGGGAAAGACGGCTCTAGAATGATTAACACATCCCTGGTGAAAATGTTAAGATGCAAAAATTTGGGGTCCTCACTTCTAGTTTCTTATTTGTCTGATCTTCAGTTCAGTTTGCCACATTTCCACATCAATTTGTGTGTTTTTTTAAAATAAAACAGAATAAACAGTCCTTTTGAATATTCACCAGTATTTTAATAAACATTCCTCCTAATATACACATCTTTCTATGCAACTTTGGCTAGTGTGCATCCTTTTTAAAGCAATCTTACCTAATAATGCATTCTTGCATGCCATTTATTTGACTGGAGAACAGCATCTCAAAATTCAGAGAAGTGCAACTTTTCAAGGACATCTGCATTTTCATTCGCCTATTATTTCAGGAAGGGGAAACAGAATTTCTTCCCCCCATCTCTAACTATGGACATTGATGTCAGAATCTTAGATAGCCTCATTGCCACACAGCTCTTCAAGTAAGCTTCTGGGGTGACAACTATTGAACCCTAATTACTATATATCACTCTGATTGATTGATATGCTGCCCTTCATCTGAAGATCTCAGGGAAGCTCACAGCATAAAAATACAGAATAAAACCACAAAGAACATAATAACAATACAAACAAAACAATAATCCCCCCTCCCAAAAAAAATACCCACATTTAAAAGGACATAGACGGTTAATCAGCCCAAGGCCTAATTGAAGAGGATGTATAATGAAAGCGACAAACCTCCCTGGGGAGAGCCACTTTCAACAACATGCCTTTAAGCATGTGTTTTAACAACATGCCTTTAACTTCTAACAACATGCCTTTAAGCATCCTGGAAGGTAGAAAGGCAAAAGAGGCTTGAGCCCAGGAATCAGCCTCTTTTCCTTTTGGCCTTAGGCCCGCCCCCGGCCGGCCGTCCATTGTCCTCCCTGGCCAAGGTCGGGTCAAAGGCCAGCTCAAGCAGGTGGGTGGCATCCGCCCAGGTGAGCCTCACTCGGTGCTGCAAACCCTGCCCACCTGTGGGGAAGGGAAGGCAGATATTGCACATTCTTTTCATGTTCCTCCCCTACAAAGGGAGAAAGATAGTGTTATGAGTTTGTGGGTGTCAGACCACTGTGAATTCCTGGACCAATAAGTGTTCTTAGATCTAATTAGCACAAACCCTGGGTAACCACCTGGAACCCCTGGAATCTTGCACAGCTTGGAGAATTTAGGTGGCGTGCAACAATATTATTTCTTCCCTGAACACCAAAATAAAGGCTCATGCAAAAAGAAGGGCAGAGCAATCATAAACTACTCTAGTTATGCAGGAATAGACACACAGCCACATCATGCCCTATCCAATCTGTGCTCCAGAAGGGAGGGAGAAAGCACAGTCGCAGATTTAAAAAAAGATGTTAAAATGACAGACACACCTCCTCCCTCAATTAGGGACTGGGCCAGCAGTGATGCCCTCATGCCACCGATACACAGAGGGAGCCAGTGAAGACATGATGGAGACACACCCTTGCATCACAATGTTCACAGCAATACCACAGTACAGGGGTGGGTGGTGCTCACTGGGACTGTTAGTGAGGAAGGCAGGGAACTCAACAGTAGGTGGAACCAGATCCAATGACAGGAAGAAACAACTATTTTGTCCATGCCTTCTACCCTGCAGAGGCAGCACTGAGAATAAGGAATAGGGAGCTGGCATACACTTCTACTCACTGGAGCTCTAAAAAGGAAGTAAGGCAGGTAGCAACAAGCTGAGAGCAGTGGGGCAGGGCACTCTTCCCCCTAAGAGACCAACCCTTGAAACAAGTTTGGATTCTCTTGTGCTGCTCTCAAAAACTGTTTTAGGAGACCGGTACACACACGGAGGAGGAAGGGGAGCCCAAAGAAAACACTGCGCCCACAAAGCTCCCTAGGAACAACACCTGCAGAGAGCATACATAGTCCGTCTGAGCAAAGGACTCAAGATCCAGCTAGGAAGGGAAATACTCTTTTTATAAGCAGCCAAAAAACAGTCAAAGAGGGCAGCTACAGACCCACACAGACAGCATCCCATCTATGACTCCATCCTACTTCTGCCATTATGTTGCTATAGCCTCACTGGCGGAATTTCTCCCCTGGTAGGGCACTGTGTCTGAACACACACACACACACACACACACACACACACCGTGCTTTCCGCACCAAACCCTCTCTTTAATGCTAAATCAGAACAAACAGCGATTTGGGTTTTCTGCTACACAAAAGGTAGTTTGGAGTGATGAGCTGCTTGCTGATACAGGGAACAAGAAGGATGCTGTAATGTGTCTTGTAATGTGCTAATACCTCTTGCTTGCCTGAATTGAGATTATGCAGATGTATGGGTGCCTCTGGCTTTTGTGTGGCTGGAATGTAGTCTATTGTACAAAGGTAAGAGTCACATCTGTTGCTTGACTTACTTTTGCCTCTGGCTCCACCCAGTGCTGGCATGAGGCATCCAGAAGTTTGCCTGTGAAGTTATGGGGCTGTTGGTTTTCCACTCCATCTTGCAGGATAGAACAGCCTTCGCCAACCAGATGCTTTGGACTACACCTCCCATAAAAAGTGGTGTTGGGGGATGAGTGTTCAGACCCCTGGGCTCTCACTTGTGGGGTGCCTCAGGGTTCCATCCTCTCCCTGATGCTTTTTAATATCTATATGAAGCCGCTGGGAGAGATCATCAGGGGGTTTGGGGTGGGTGTCCATCAATATGCAGATGATGCCCAGCTCTACCTCTCTTTTAAATCAGAACTAGTGAAGGTGATGAAGGTCCTGTGTGAGTGTCTGGAGGCAGTTGGAGAATGGATGGTGGCTAACAGATTGAGGTAGAATCCTGACAAGACAGAAATACTGTTTTGGGGGTGACAGGGTGTGGGCAGGTGTGGGGGACTCCCTGGTCCTGAATGGGGTAACTGTGCCCCTGAAGGACCAGGTGCGCAGCCTGGGAGTCACTTTGGACTCGCAGCTGTCCATGGAGGCCCAGGTCAATTCTGTGTCCAGGGCAGCTGTTTACCAGCTCCATCTGGTACACAGGCTGAGACCCTACCTACCCATGGACTGTGTCTCCAAAGTGGAGCATGCTCTAGTTATCTCCCACTTGCACTACTGCAACACACTCTATACGGGGCTACCTTTGAAGGTGACTCAGAAACTACAACTAATCCAGAATGTGGCAGCTAGACTGGTGACAAGGAGCCGCCGCCGGAATTATATAACACCGGTCCTAAAGGATCTTCATTGGCTTCCAGTGCATTTCTGAACACAATTCAAAGTGACCTTTAAAGCCCTAAATGGCCTCAGCCCTGAAGGAGCATCCGTACCCCCATCGCTTGCCTGGACACTGAGGTCCTCCTCTGAGGGTCTTCTGCTGGTTCCCTCATTGTGAGAAGCGAAGTTACAGGGAACCAGGTAGAAGGCCTTCTCAACAGAAGTGCCCTCCCTGTGGAACACCCTACTTTCAGATGTCAAGGAGACAAAGAACTATACAACTTTTAGAAGACATCTGAAGACAGCCCTGTATCAGAAAGTTTTAATGTTTTATTATGTTTTATTATGCAGGGTAATAATAATAATAATAATAATAATAATAATAATAATAATAATAAAAGCCCTAGCCAACATGGCTGTATGATGATGGGATTGTCATGAGACATTCTTGTTGGCTAAGTATGGAGAATGTGATCCTGCAGGTGTCGCTACAGCTTCCATTATTCCTGACTATTGGCCATGTTAGCTGTGGTTGATGGAAATGGGGGTCCACCAGCATCTGGAGGGCCAAAGATTCCTCATCTCTCACGTAGATGTTACTAAAGTTTTGTTTTTGTTTTTTTGCTTGATCCAGATTAGACACCGTTAGAGTCTGTCCCTGTTATTGTGGTTCCTCTTGCCTTTGTTTCCATGACATGCACACACACAAAAAACCTACACAACTCATTTGCTTGAATTCCCTTTCATGATATTTAAGAAATTATGCCCCACTTTTTGAAAAAAAAACTTCTCTACAAAGCAGCTTACAACCATATTCAAAATCACAACAATATTACTGTATATGACAATCACAACATTTATAGCAAGAAGTACTGGACATGATGGCTGTATGAAAGGTTTGTGCATGGACCTCAAGATTTGCCTAGAATTTGTATCTATTAATGAGTCATTCTGTGCTCTCTCTGCTTCAGTCTGGGTTCCCATTTCCAAGTCGCTCTGTATAGAACAACGCTTTCTATTCACTACAGTGCAGAATCTAAAAATAGCTTTAACCACTTTCCCCCTTTGGGTTCAAGTGGATGAAATTTGCAGGAGGAGGAGCCCTTCCACAGTGGATTAAGCCAGCACAATTGCATGCAGATAACATCCAAAGGTTTCCATGCGGATCACTTTTACAATTGTTTTAAAACAGAGGGAAAGTCTATAATTTTTTTCATTTTCTGCCAGAATTAGGTGCAGTTTGTAGGCATGGTCATCCTTATGAATCTGCTCAGCCATTGTGTACAAAGGATGTTTGATTAGTTGGCCTTTGGCTGTTAGATCCAGCAGTGCTTTTCTTAGGACGAGATGGGGATGCTATTTAAAGCCAATGCTACAGGATGAGCCTTCACAGCCAATCTTGCCAGAGAGGGAGAGAGATATAACTCTCTCTCTTTTTCAGAAGCCAGCATATTGATTGAATCCCCACCCCATATTCAGCCTAAATTAAACACTTTTCTCTTTTCAGGGCTGCTCCAAACTTTATTGAAGAGGGATTAGGCATAGAAAGCCTTAAGATAAAGTGTATTATTTCAAAATTAATTTAAAATATTGAAACAGAGCGCTCCAACTTTTTTGTTCCATCATTTTAATTTATGTGGTTAAATTATTATTTTTAAATAATTATCAATGGATTATGTTCTGACCAAAACAAAACACTACCCTGCACATTCAATAGAAACAACAAGTTTCACCCTTAGATTGTTATTTTGTGACCCTGGTTCCTCTTGGCAGATTTGCTTAGGAATTAATAAATTAGCAGTGTATGTTTACTCAGAATCTAGTTCCATTGTTGTTATATGGGGCTTATTCCCAGGTTAGTGGATATATGTTCACACACACACACACACAAATATCTCTTATAACTCAACCATCGGCCCTTTTCTTGGTATGTATCAGGGTGGGGAAAGAGAATTTACATTCTGCTGTGGTTACTTGTATTGCATGCAGCATTCTTTAATTTAGAGAGAAAACTGGATTTCCACGGCTGCACTCACACCGGTGCCGTTATGAAATGCTATAACTTAGCAAACACTATGCATAACTTACTACAGATCAAGGCCTTTCATCTTGTAGATTGCAATCCAAATCATGCTGTAAGTGTGTTTGTCATTCCCCACAGAAGCAGTTCATTTTATTCTGGGGAAAACAGAAGGGGAGGGGGGAGGAAAACCCTGCCATTTTCTGAGCCCCATACTGAGTTTTGCATGGCTTTCTTTGCAGAAGTGCTCACACGGTTCATTAAGGAGAGACTATAGTACTGGGGAGGGCCCGGAGCTCAGCAACTGAGAACCTGCTTTGCATGCATAAGGTTTGTCTAATCCATGGAATCATTGGTTAAAAGGATGCCTTGTAGACAGGGCCGAAAAAGTCCTGGCAGTGTAGGATTTTTCTATCATAGTTTTTTATTGATTTTCATACAATTTAACAAATTCAATTCAGTTTCCATACTATAGTCCCTTAGCATTTTGACTTCCCATCCTCACTTCCATGATGTTTCTGTTCAAATCATTTTATCTACTGCCTTAAATAGAATACTTATTTCTGTAACATATATTCTCCATTACATTTTTTTTTTATCATTCTCATTTCCAGTCCTGCCTGCAATTTGGTTTAGTTATACTGTAATATTTTCTTAGGTAATCCGAAAAGGGTCTCCACTCTTCCACAAACCTTTCAATTTTTTGGTCTCTTATTTTTTGCCATCAATTTCATCATCTCCATATAGTCCAGTGTTTCCCAAAGTGGGTGACCTTGCAACCAGTCAAGGAGATAAGAATAACTGCGGCAGTTTCCTCTTCCTGGGAACTTCCGGAGAACTCAATAGACAGGAGGAGAGTGAGGGCAAAACAAGACTTAATTGCTTCTGCTTGGCACTGTCCCTAGCTCCCTGTTTGGGATTCCTGCCTTCCACCCTACCAGTCCCAATGGATACCAGACACCAAAGGAATCTGGCAACCTGCTGCGAGTCAGAACCAAAATCATTAAGTAAACAGACCAATAGTACTTGGTAGTGCCATGCAGACATCCAGTGAATGTTTCTGTGCAGGGTGAGGACAGAATTGTGGCCAGTGTCCCTGATTTCCACATGGTCAGTATGCACATTATATACACATAGGTTCTCTCTATAAAATATGCAAAAGACAGGGTCCCAATGGTACATTATTCAGTTCAGCAAGATGGCAATTAAAGTAGTCCCAATTCCTGCCCACAAATTCACCGAATCTCTGCACAAGGCTACCAAAAGGCAGTACTGTGTCACACTGGGGGACAGGGGGTGGGCAGGTGTGGAGTATTCCCTGGTCCTGAATGGGGTAACTGTGTGGGAGTCATTTTGGACTCACAGCTGTCCATGGAGGCACAGGTCAATTGAGTGTCCTGGGCAGCTGTCTACCAGCTCCACCTGGTATGCAGGCTGAGACCCTACCTGCCCACGGACTGTCTCACCAGAGTGGTGCATGCTCTGGTTATCTCCCGCTTGGACTACAGCAATGTGCTCTATGTGGGGCTACCTTTGAAGGTGACCTCCACATGGGGCTGGAAGGTGACTCAGAAATGACAACTAATCCAGAATGCGGCAGCTAGACTGGTGACTGGGAGTGGCCGCCGAGACCATATAACACCGGTCCTGAAAGACCTACATTGGCTCCCAGTACATTTCCGGGCACAGTTCAAAGTGTTGGTGTTGAACTTTAAAGCCCTAAACGGCCTTGGCCCAGTATACCTGAAGGAGCGTCTCCACCCCCATCGTTCTGCCCACACACTGAGGTCTAGCGCCAAGGGCCTTCTGGTGGTTTCCTCGCTGCAAGAAGCAAAGCTACAGGGAACCAGGCACAGGGCCTTCTTGGCAGTGGCGCCCGCCCTGTGGAACGCCCTCCTATCAGATGTCAAAGAGATAAACAACTACCTGTCATTTAGAAGACATCTCAAGGCAGCCCTGTTTAGGAAAGTTGTTAATGTGTGACATTTTAATGTATTTTTAATCTTTGTTGGAAGCCGCTCAGAGTGGCTGGGGAAGCCCAGCCAGATGGACGGGGTACAAATAATAAATTATTATTATTATTATTATTATTATTATTATTATTATTATTATCTAAAAAAATAACATCATCAGAAGAGAGACTCAATCGTACAGGGCCCCTCTTGCATCACAGTATGTACCCTGCAGCCATGGAGGCGAATCCTATCACAGATCCCAGTAGCTTGTTGGGGAGTCTCTTAAGGTACTGGCCCTAGGATATAGCCCATTTGATTGCTCTGCCCTCCAGAGTCCTGAACAGACGCCCTCTTGCTCCAGACTCTCCACAGTCAAACCTGGTTTTTTAAAGCAGCAGTGGTAACAGAAAGCCTGAAGTGAAGCCCAAACCAAAAGATGCAGCACTTGACTCATAGCCTGAATTCTGTCCTGGAGGAGAAATCATGAATCTCTAGATCTAAGCTAGGATGGAATAGCAGTGCCTTTCACACTGAATGGATATCACTGGTGACGCATCTTTCTGGATGCTTGGCTGGACAGTTCCTGTGCTGTCTCAGCAATCTACTGGCCTCAGCTGTAGATAGGGAATCTGAGTCTTTCAGCCCCAACACTGACGGTGATTAGACAGACACCTTGATAAGTTCAGTCTCAGTGGTGTGGCTCTCTAGTAAATGAAGTACTCCCATCAATTTTGCTACCCTCTTCCTTTGTCAGAGGAGAATAAGCACAGTAAACAAGTTTCTGCAGGGTAAGAAAGGACCCACTTTAACAGCAGCAGCGAAGAACAAAAATTAATGCAAGAAACTCATACAGCATATGTCATTGTCCGGTCTTGGCACCAAATTTCCTTGAACAAATTTCAGCTAAGCATGCCGACTGATAAATCCATGAGCATAAAGTGTAAATCTCTCACTCCAAGAGCCTATCTCGCCTAACACCACCCTGTTTATTGCCTATGTACTGCAGTTGCTGCACAACACTGTACCCACTTAGCATAACAATTCCATATTTCAAATCCAACTGCAGGTAACACTAATTACAAGAGAATGTTGTTTGGCATCTGAATTGAATGTATTTGTAAGCCTAACACAGAATTATCCATGAATGTTAAAAGATCTGTTGCTTATTAATGAGTGCAACACCCGTTCTATTCAATATTTTTGGACATGTTTTGGTCCAGCTTTCAAAAACTGAATATATCAGTCTTACAAATGCTGGCTCTGCTGCTACAGATGTTGTCAGCCAACAGAACTGGGAGGGCATTGGGGTGGGGGTGGGGGATAGAGGGAAGTTGCTGGCAAAAGCGGAAGATTTTTTTTATTGTAAAACTGCGTAGAAAAATGATGAATTGTCTTTGTGATATGTTCACAGGAAGGAGGAGGGCAAATGCTTTTGGCAGCCAAGTTAGATCTCGTTTTCTCCTCCTTTCTCTGCTAATAGATGCGAAATGGCTCGTGCCATTGTCCAGTCTTTTGAGGATAAGATGACTGCACTGTCAGATTTTTATCCCCCACTGATGACTCCTTTTTCTAAAGTGGGAATACGGAGAACAAGCTTCCCTTTAGATCTCTGTCGGTGGAGTAAGGCTCATGTATTCCCCAAGGATGGACTCAGGTAGCATTAAAACCATAAGCCCCTTGCTTTCTAGATATGGGGTGGACCTTGAGGGGATTGAAGGATACACACAGGTGTAGGAAGTAGGTCAAATGGATGAAATATTTGATCATAGAACTGGAAGAGATCATGGAGGTCATGTAGTCCAACCCCCTGCTAAATACAGGATCTGCAAATCGGATGAAACTACAGCCGGTTTGGGAAACCTTTGGCACTCTAGATGCTGCTGAACTACAACTCCCATCCTTACCAACCATCTCCCACACCTGAACTACAGCATGCCTGACAGACACCCACCCATTATCCCTGACCATTGGCATGCTTGCTGGGACTTATAGTACTTGCAGTCTCGCACCATCTGGAGGGCCACAGGTGCCCGATCCCAGATTTAGATAACACCATGTATATATTTACTTTGGAAATGTTCTGAGGACCATGTATAGCACCCTATAGATCAAAGAATGTGCCATTCTTCTCTGTGCCTCTTTGTCCACACCAGGCACTCTGGCAGCAGACACCCTGCTGTGTGTGCAGCTGCCTGCTCCCAGGTGAATCAGGAGCTGCCAAGGGGGCAACCAGTGCAGCAGTGGGCCAATGTGTATGGTGGCAGGGCCAGCCACGGTGCAAGAAGCATGTGGCTCGCCATCCTGAGACACCAAAGGGGGCAGGCAGAGAGAGGGGGCTCTGTATTGGCAGGGAAGGGCCCCCAAGAGATGAATGTGCTGCATGTTGCTGCCAGAAAAGGGAGCCACCTCCCTCCCAACCTCACAGCACCTTTGGGACCACTGTGGTCCAGTTGTGCCCTTCAGAATTTCTGCCTGGGGTGATGTCCCCTACTGCCTCCCCATGCTATGCCTCTGCAGTCAACCAAAATGCCAGGAAAACCAATCAAAGAACTGGACAACTTGGATGATAGCTGTCTGAATGACTGTTAGCAACAACAGGTAAAAAGGAACTCTAGTTGGTGAGGGGGAATTGGAGAGGGCTGGTGTTTGTGAACTTCACTGGATGCTGAATGGATTATCTCTCAACAGCAAGTCAGCATTCCACGGCATGTAGGACACTCTGTCTTCATTGGGCTGTTCCCCCATTAAGTCCCCCACCCCACTAAAGATTTTTGTACTTTTGAAAATCTTGAGGTTGCCCTAAGATGGTTGATACCTCCCTCTTGTTTATGGGTGATGCCATTCTGGCTACATAAGGAATGGCACTCACAGCCTAGACATCAGAAACAGATAGAAGCAGAGCTCATATTTAAAGCCTCATGAGATCCATCAGTGAGAATCCAGGATATATGACATCACACCAGAACAAATGGTTGTTCTGCAGCCAAGGATATATGGCTACAATATCTTTTGACACAGTCTCCCGAACTACTTATGAGTGGAGACTGCATAGAGTAACACCTGGTTGCTAACACACAATTGTTGCTCAATAAAGCAGTAGTGAGTCTAGTATGAGCAGTAATGACACAGAAGAAATAGAAGAAATGGCAAGTTTACCTGAAATGCTTCTATCTGGCTGTCAAAAGAAAAAAAAAATCTGAAAAGGAGCTGTGATGTTTATAGCATTCACTGTCTGTGATGTTAGCTGTAGAAGCAGCAATGAGAGGAAGAAAGTGGTGTGAAAATACAGATACAAGGGAATGTTTACAGCAGATTTTTTCTCCAACACAAAATAAGGACCAAAATAATATCTGAAATAAGAGCAGTGCCTGTTGTATGAAGGCAGCTCGTCTTCCTTATGCTCCCTGATCGCACTCTTAACCCCTTAGAAGGCCCAGGAGTGGATTGGTTTGTATTGGAGGTCGGATGTGGGTGGGGAAAGCCATTTCTTTGCAAAAGAAGGAAAGAAATTACACAGAGATGCCAGGCATTAAAAAAATTATTGAGCCAATTACAGCACTACTTAGTACAAAAAGAAAGAGGGAAGGAGCAAAATGGACAAAATTAATCATGGATGCATTTGACCCACAATGCTTGTAATGAGTATTTAAACACTCCTTTTGAGAAGAACAGGGGAGGGAGAGAAACAAGCAAAAAAAAATAAAAACCCCAACTCCACAAAAAAATGGTTATACTAAAAAGTCAATTCTGGAACTTGAATTATTATTTCCTTTTCTGTAATTAATTTTAGCCTAGAAGAGACATTAAATACTGCTTCACAACCTAAATACATTGTTTGGGAGAGCTCAGAATGGAGACATTATTTCCCAGTTATTCTTTTTCATTCCGACTCGACCCAGGTATTTATTTATTTATTTATCCTAAAGCAATAGGTATATAGAGAAAAAAGGTAAAGTATAGGGGTGGGGAATCTTCCCACTTTTGGTGGGAGGCTCCCACTAGCAGAGGGAATGGGAAAATTGTCCCTGCCTTACAGGGCTCCTGATCTGAGTTCTCTGGCTTCTTATAACAGAATCGGCGCATCACACATTCAGGCACATGGTGCTAATTGGATAGACTTCATCTTGAATATACAGTGGTACCTCAGGTTACATACGCTTCAGGTTACAGACTCCGCTAACCCAGAAATATTACCTCGGGTTGAGAACTTTGCTTCAGGATGAGAACAGAAATCGTGCAGCGGCGGCGCAGCAGTAGCAGGAGGCCCCATTAGCTAAAGTGGTGCTTCAGGTTAAGAACAGTTTCAGGTTAAGAACAGACCTCCAGAACAAATTAAGTTCTTAACCCGAGGTACCACTGTAATTTCATTCTGATCTCTGCACTAAAGGGGATTTTAAAAATGCATATCTGTTTATCAACAAAATATTTCTAACTGAGGAGTTTAGAAACCTCTATGTCCTCAGTGCTAAAATAGATGTTACTTTCATTGTGTGATTAGGTAAAGGTGAAGGACCCCAAGATGGTTAAGTCCAGTTAAAGGCGACTCTGGGGTGTGGCACTCATCTCATTTTTCAGGCTGAGAGAGATGGCGTTTGTCCACAGACAGCTTTTCAGGTCATGTGGCCAGCATGACTAGACCACTTTTGGCACAACAGGTCACCATGACAGAAGCCAGAGTGCACCGAAACATTGTTTACCTTCCTGCCACAGCAGTATCTATTTATCTACTTGCACTGGTGTGCTTTCGAACTGCTGGGTTGGCAGAGGTAGGGACAGAGGAACGGGAGCTCACCCCGTCATACAGATTCAAACTGCTAACCTTCCAATCGACAAAAGGCTCAGTGGGTTAGACCACATCGCCACAGCAACTATATCAAGAGATGCTTTTAGTAGGCACAAGAGGTGGGTGCAACTTTCAATGGAACTATATCACGGGGGGGGGGGTTAACCCTTCCTTTCTCCAGCTGGGGCATTTTGGTGCTGGGAGATTGGGAAGTGCCTGGACCCTTTAAAAAATACAACCTTTGACTGAGTGCTCCAAGAACTAGGGGTGAGCCAAGAAATTTTGGAGCTTGAGGCAAAAGGCAAGATGGCATTTTCCCTTCCCCATTCCATAATGCTGAAGCTTATTGGACTGGCAGTTGAATCTTACTTTAACTCTGGTTATCAGGAAATGCCCAAGCAGCTGCCTAGCTTAGGTGGTGTTTGGCAAGCTGAACAGCCTACATAGCTCTGCCTTCCAACACAGGTGAATGACTTAGGAAGGATGGCTTGGGAAGGAAGTGAACTTCTGCTGCTTAATGCATCCACAAACCTGCTTCCTGAGGCAGCAACTTCCCTCTACTCTTGACTGTAGTACCTCAAGGACTGCCTCTGCCCCATATGAACCAACCTGGACCCTGTGGTCATCTGGGGCCCTTCTTCATGTTGTGTGTCCTTGTTTCTCAATTTGATCCTTTTACATGGTTTCGTATGGTTTGTGGAATTTTATGTACTGTGATTTGCTGTTATTTTTCTTGATTATAGATTAGTCATTCTTTATTGTAATTGATAAGTGTAAACTGTTTAATTATCATTTGCTGATGTTTAACTTTACTGTTTACCAATAGATTTTAATATATTATTGAATATTGCTTTATTTGATATACGTTTATTTTAAAGTTATTGTGACCTTTTTATATTGGATCAGATTGTTACTATTTGGTGTTTTATTGTGTTTCTATGTGTGTTGGAAGCTGCCTGGAGTGGCTGGGGCAACAAAACCAGATGGGCGGTGGATTAATAATAATAATAATAATAATAATTACTACTACTACTACTATTTCTAGGTAGGCACATGATAGGAGCTGAATCTCACATAGCTTCCCTGTAAGATTGCTAGAGAGAACTCTGAGAGACACTCCCATTGTGTCCTGGTGGGGGAGGGTGTAGCCATATAAAATCTCCTCACCTGTCTTGGCACTTCCTCTTTGCTCCTTCACCTCATGTAGAACACATGCTAAGTCTAAGCCTCAGTTCTGACTCCATTTTAAACTAGACCAAAGTATGTCTTTGTAACTGGATTACCATTTTAAGCCTGCCTGAACAACGCTGCTGTTATCTGTTACTCTTCAACAAGTATTCTGAGTGAGTAAATGTTATTTTTTTCCCTTTCAAGGGTTGCCATATTTCAAAGAGGACACATTTGCCGACTTCTACTTTTAGCTATGGATTGCTATGACGACTCTCATTTTACATACCCACGAAAAAGAAGGTGCATCCTGGAAAAAGAGGACAGATGGCAACCCATAGAGGAAATAAACTTTACAGAAGGCACTGAGTTAAAAAATATATATGAGGGGGTACTTAGTGCAATAAGGGGAGACCTCAGGGAATGGTTGCTGCACATGTTCTGCTGAAAAGAGAGAAATTAATCCCCTAAAATGTGGGTACATGCACACCTCTCGGTATTGCAGCTGTGAGTCTTTGCCGAGGGTATTATTAACTTGGACCATGTCCTGCGTGCAGGAGAAAAGTGACAAACTGGATACTTGCGACCAGCATTAAAATTCTGGGTGGCTGTTAAAGTGTTTTGGAGACAGAGAGCGAGACAGAGAAAATATACTTTACAGGATATGAAACAGCTGCCCTTCAGCTGGTGTCCCTCACAGATTGCATCTATCGCTTACAGATTTCACAGATTACATTTGTGATGCATGTTACCCTGGGAAGTCAATCTGACCAGACAACACGAGAGGCTTAAATTCAGCCCAACTTTATTCTGTCTGGTTTTATAGAACCTAAGTGAAATATTGCCACTAACTGGCCAAAAAAAAAAAAAAAAAAGTTTTCCCATGACCCAGTGATAGAAAAATGATTGAGAACTCTCAGCTTCTTGATACTATGTTGCCAACCTCCCCTGAACAGTTAATCAAACTTTTAATTGGGGAGGGGGGACAGACAATCCGCTCACTGTTTGAAAGTACACATGAGATTGCCACATTCAGCTGTTTTATAAAGGAGCTCTAGGAAGAATGCTGATGGGGTAGTGACAAAATTCAGTTCACATTTAAAGGCGACCCTAGCTAATTAACATTTTCCAAAACAGTAAATGAGCCAAAGCATAGTCAGCCAATGAAATTTACATAGCTACAAATTTTGCAATGCAGTTCTGCAGCCAAGTAAATGATATACTAGGTTAAAGTGTGCATATAAATGTATGTATTAATGAAAAGAACATACAAAAAAGCATTATATTAGGTGACACAGGGCTCTGCCCCTGCTCTCTCTGCTCACCAACCCCCTCTGCTAACTCTCCACCCTTTACATCTCGAACAAAAAACTGGCAGCACCACTCACGACCAGCAACCTCCCATAGCACCAGTCACCCCCATGGTGCCCCTCACCTGACATCACAGTAACATCAGGCGATGCTTCCCTTTGAAGCCCCAATTGCTGGGACTTCAAAGTGAGACATGGGGCTTTTAAACAGTGCTTTGTAAACACACACACACACACCCAAGGAGATGTTTACAAAGAGCTTTCAAACTTCACTGCAGGTTGGATTGGGGAAACTGGATGCCCATCAGCAAACTAACCATGCCTGAATGCAACTGGGGGAGGCACTCCTCTCCCTGCTGCAGGCTGGGTAAAAGATCTTCCCAATCCACTGGACAAAGGTTCTCCCCACCCCTCGCCAGGTGAGTTTCATGGCTAGGGAGGGGCAAGCACTTTGGCCAACAGTTTGCTATCCATCCTCAGCCATCCATTAAGGAGATGAAGGTTATCACATAGCAGGAAGACTTATGTGGAAATGCAGAAAAGTGAACATGATTGGGGGCAAAGAGAAACAAAGACCCCCCCCCCTCTGCACCATACATTTAAAGTGCTATACTGTGGTACCTCGGGTTACATACGCTGCAGGTTACATACGCTTCAGGTTACAAACTCCACTAACTCAGAAATATTACCTCGGGTTAAGAACTTTGCTTCAGGATGAGAACAGAAATTGTGCTCCGGCTGTGCGGCAGCAGCAGGAAGCCCCATTAGCTAAAGTGGTGCTTCAGGTTAAGAACAGTTTCAGGTTAAGAACAGACCTCTGGAACGAATTAAGTACTTAACCCGAGGTACCACTGTAATACCACTTTAAACCGTCATGGATTCCCACAAAGAATCCTGAGAGCTATAGTTTGTTAAGTATTCTCTAAGGATTCTTAAAGGTAAAGGGACCGCTGACGGTTAAGTCCAGACTCTGGGGTTGCAGCGCTAATCTAGCTTTACTGCCAAGGGAGCTGGCGTTTGTCCACAGAGTTTCCATGCCATGTGGCCAGCATGACTAAGCTGCTTCTGGCGAACCAGATCAGCGCACGGAAATGCTGTTTACCTTCCCACCAGAGCGGTACCTATTTATCTACTTGCACTTTGACGTGCTTTCGAACTGCTAGGTCGGCAGGAGCTGGGATCCAACAATGGGAGCTCACCCCGTCACGGGGATTCAAACCGCCGACCTTCTGATCGGCAAGCCCTAGGCTCTGTGATTTAGACCACAGTGCCACCTAAGGACTCTTAGGAGGCCCCTATTCCTCACATAAAAGGACAATTCCCAGAGTTCCCTGTGAAGAGAGATTGATTGCACTGTGAGGGAATAGGGGTCTCCTGACAGTTCCCAGAACCCTTAACAAACCACAATCCCCTGGAATCTTTGGGGGAAGCCCTGGCTAATACGATGCTGTTTTAAGTGTATATTGCAGATGGGGCCTTAATCTTTGTTCAACACCTATGCAATGTTAAGTGCTTTTTGTAGGATGTAATCCACTGGGAGCAGTCAAATACAACATTTCTTTTTTTGCTAGAGTGGGCATGCAAGTGAATGTTTAGTCTTGCCAGTTGAAACTTCCTGTTCCTCCTGGCCTGGAGCATCCTCCCTTGCTTATGAATAAGACTGTGATGTCTTTATTCTTTTAGGAGGAATTTAAAAGGGGATCTTACCAGGAACATAGAATTCCATCTGAGGGAGATTGAACTGCATAATAGTAAGAGGTTCTAACGAGCCTGCAACAAGTTTTCTGCTGTATGAAGGGGAATGCACTCTGCTAAGTAAAGGAACTTGCTAGTGCAAGTTAGGAAGGATATTAATAAAATTCTCCTGCCACCCTGAACATTCCAACACTTTTATAAATAAATAAGAACATTCCTCAGAACCACAACATAGCAACTGCTCAGTTAAGCATTCCAATCCCCACTCAGCCATGAATCTCACTGGGTAACCTTGAGCCAGTCAAGTCACTCTCAGCATAACCTGCCCTCACAGGGTTTCTGCGGGAATAAAAGGAGGAGGAGAGAATGGTTTGTAATGGTGAGCACCTTGGAGGAAAAAGGTAGTGTATAAAAGTAGTAAATAAAATAAAAATATATATAAAAATATGACTTGTTATGACATTTGTCATCTACATAGTGACAGTCAGTGCACTAGCATTTGTATAACAGGAAAGGGGTCAGAGAGCAGCATATGTAGCATTTGCAAAGTTCAAAAGAAAGAAATACCTTTCTGTATGCATTTGCAAAGTTCGCTTTGTGAGTTAACTGTGATCCAGCTCAGTGACATGAAGGCTTTGAAAGATTTAAAAGAGAAAGATGTATCATACCAATATAACCACTTTCTGCACAACAGAACACAATTATGAAACAGCAATGAGCAAGTGATGGAAAGATAAGTAGCAATTAGGTTTCCCTTGCTTGTGACTCTGAAACCTTATGTTCCTCACTTCCTGGAACCAATAGGTATAGCAGGACTTCTTTCTCTAATTGGATTCTCCCCCCTCCCCCAATGAGCCTTTAAACTCTTGCTGGCAATAAACCTCTACTGTCTGCCTATATGGTGTGATCATCAGACTTTTGAGTGGCAGAGGGTGGGGTGGAATAGGGAGAAAATTAAAAATAAATGAAAATAAAAATAAAATAAATAAAATAAAATAAAATTTATAATTTTTTTTTAAAAAATCCTATTTTAAAATTACTCTCTCAGATGCAATGAAGGAACAATGCAGTCCATCAACGCATAACGGAGACACTTTGCAATTTCTCTGTCGTAATCAAACCAATAGGAAGAAAATATCTTGAAGTGCACTGTGTAGTATCGGGAGGGAAATGGAAAGCAAGCAACAAATTAGAAAGACAGAGCTTTGGAGTGGAAGTTACTTTGGGTCAAAGGGAATAAGGATGTAAAAATGGAAGCAGGTTTTAAAATATGCTTGCTGTTTTCATAGATCAAACCGAATACTAAAGGACAAACAGTGCCAAACAAAAGGGAAAGCAAATTTACACAAAGGATAGGAAGGAACGGTAAGAAATTAGATTCAGCTATGGTGTTGGTTCCATGTAGTATCAGGGTGAGTTTACCCATTCAGCATATAGCTACATTTCTGCAGCCAATTACCTGGCTTTCTGGGGGACACCTGTGGTTTTTGTTTATAAATATAGGAGTAGTCACATTCAATGAGTGTTCTATGTACACAGTAGCTGACTTGTTTAAGTCAACAAGTGTGCACTTGCAAACACACAAACAATTGTTTCACACAAGCTCTTGTGCATGTGTAGGGATGGCAAGTGCCTATGTTCAATGTAATGTGTGCACAAGCTAGGAATAGGGGATAAATATGGTTCCCTTTGCATTTAAATGCAAATCTACTTAATTTGCACTTTCCAAAGATATGCATGAACTGAGAAAATTATCCTTCAGAATCTGCACTTCTTCAAATCCTCCAGCCAAGCAATGGATACAAAAATGCATTTACTGGAGGATGTGTGCAAAATATGCATTTATTTGTGAAAGCAGCATACAAAAATATTCTGCAAAAATGTGTATATTGGGGAAAATTGCATATACACGCATATACATATGAAGTATTGATAATATTAAATGGTATATATGAACTGCAAGCAGGGGAAAGGGGTTAAGCTTTGTTTCAAAACTTTCTCATCTCCTTGTTTTAAAAAACACATATTTCTCCCTTATTTTATAGCTCAGGTGTCTCCCCCCCCCCCCCCATGCACATTCTTGGGATGATGGAAGAAATGTATTGGGCTTTTGTTTTTGATAGTGAATTCTTATTGTTTGGGATTATATGGCTCCCCTTAATTTTACACCTGGGTAGAGAGCAGTTCAAGGAGGTCAACTAAATGATTGGTTCAACACTCAGATATATAGGCCGTAACTCTGCTTGCTCCTAGACACAATTTTTGTAAACTTAGGTCATCTAAAAAAGCCACAACAACCCAAAGATGATAATAACCCCAACACAAACAGCAATACCATCAGACATCTTGCAACCAGAATGTTATGCTAGGCTAAGCAGATAATTCAGGTGCTAGCTCTTGGAATCTATTTCAATAAAACAACTTTTAAGTTTCATTTAGAGTTGATTTTGCTTGTGCTGGAGTCGGTTCCAAATTGTTTTTAGATCTAGCCAATATAGATTGCCCTAGACTTACAACAGATATAATAATCTCTTTCTTAACTTTGGTTAATTGATTTCAGTTTCCCCTTCCCCACCCATCACTGTTGCTCCTACGACAAATAAGTAAAGAAATCATGAAACTTTCTAATGTGATCTTTTTGTTTCCTCAGCTTCCTGTCGCATGATTTCTCTTCTTCCTGTGATCAGTCTTTTGTGTATCTAGCATTCATGCATAGGTATTTTTTGAAAGCTTGTGTTTGGTTATCCCCCCCCCCCCCAATAATTCATTCCATGTTCAAGCAAACGGTGTCACTTTCATTGGCTAGTATCAAACTCTCTCAAGTGTTCTGGTCTGCAGAAATATTTGTTCTAGAGATGGGCAAATGTCAATTTTGGGTCCCATTGGGTTCACTTTTTTGCAGTCTTAAATACAGTTCTCCACATTTTCTCATCAGCTTGTGATTTACTTGTTTTTTAAAAGGTTCTCATGAAAATTCATAAATAGAAGCATTTCATAAAGGTGATACAAAGCAGAGTTACTTTCCATATAATAGATATGGGATAACTTTTTTGGGGGGGAGGGGTCTCCCACTTCTTTATTTTTTTTATATATTCCAGATTCTTTATAACCATTAAAATCTGATTGGTAATCCTTCCACCTTCCACATGTAGCAGCCATTAGATCTGTGGATTATGTTTAGTTATTATGAACAGGATTTATATGTATCGCCTTTCATTTTTGAGAATACCAAGGCAGTTAACAAACACATAAAAGCCAAAAGCAAAATAAAGTGAGTTTACCAGTGCATGTATCACAGTGGCCAAGTTATTTATGTCCAGGATAAGAAGTAGTTGCTGCACCAGCTGAAGCTGGTGTTAGCTGCGGTTCGCTACAGAAACCACCTAGGCCTCCATGGACAAAGATGGTTCCAAGAGCACCCATAAATGGAGTACCTGTTCCTTCATAGGGAGTGCAACCCTGTCTAGAACAGGCAATTTTTCCAAAGGTCAAACCAGGCAACTACTCTTCTACAGTGTCTCTGTCTTAGCAGGATCCAGCTCCTATTGACCTTCATCCACGCCATCACTGCATCCAGGCACTGGTTCAGCTTATGCATGGCCTCTCCTGACTAGTAGTGAAAGAGAGTTAGGCAACATCAGAATACAGTCATACCTTGGGTTGAATGTGCTTCAGGTTGAGCGCATTTGGGTTGCGCTCTGCGGCAACCCGGAAGTAACGTTATGATGTCACACGCATGCGCAGAAGCGGCAAAACATGACCCGCGCACGTGCAGATGCACCATCGCATCTTACGTTCCATTCAGGATGCGAACGGGGCTCTGGAACGGATTCCGTTCGCATCCCGAGATACCACTGAAGATTGCTCCCAGTGGCTTCATATAGATGTTATAAGGTAAAGGTAAAGGACCCCTGAATGGTTACATCCAGTCAGAGGCAACTATGGGGTGCAGCGCTCATCTTGCTTCAGGCTGAGAGAGCCGGCATTTGTCCACAGACAGTTTTCCAGGTCACGTGGCCAGCATGACTAAACCGTTTCTGGCACAATGGGACACCGCAACGAAAGCCAGAGCACAAGGAAATGCTGTTTACCTTCCTGTCACAGCAGTACCTATTTATTGACTTGCACTGCTGTGCTTTCAAACTGCTAGGTTGTCCCAGGAGCTGGGACAGAGCAATGGAAGCTCACTCCATCACAGGAATTTGAACCAATCTTCCAATCGGCAAGCCCAAGAGCCTTGGTGGTTTAGACCCCAGCGCCACCAGCGTCCCAGATGTTATATAGCTTTGGAGACAAAATAGTGGCATGCTGCAGCTAATATGCCAGGTTCTAGACACATAATCACCTGATGCTATTCTCTGAGATCAGCTGTTGTAGATGTGACCATTGCTTTAACGCAAAGGATCTCTAGGCAGAGAATATGGGTAACATGGCTAGTGTCTGGTAGGTGAGTTTCACTGTAGTCTTGGCAAGATCTGTTAATACTGGCTAGCCAGTTGTTTTAATCAATAAATAATTGTTTGCCATATCCCATCTGTATGCACTGAATACTGACCATACAGGCAGGAGCTGATCCAGTGTGAAACAGCACCTGCTACTCCCAACCCTTGGCTGTCTGTGTCCTGAGTTTCAAGTGGTAAGTTTCCTTAGAAGTTTTTTTCATACCTCAATGAGAAGCATCAATACTGAATGGCGAGCTTTCCCAGAAGTCATTTCCCCCCAAACAACCTTCTTCTCCAGCATTACATAAAATGGTGTTTGGTACATTACAACTTGGGGCAGGGGAAAG
The DNA here is from genome assembly GCF_965153285.1 of Podarcis tiliguerta. NCBI lineage: Eukaryota > Metazoa > Chordata > Lepidosauria > Squamata > Lacertidae > Podarcis > Podarcis tiliguerta. The sequence continues at coordinate 34,373,120 of NC_139553.1, forward strand.
GACATGGAGGGATACTGGAGCTCAATGGTTGAGCAACATTTTGCATGGAGAAGGTCCCAGCTTCAGTCCCTGGTATCGCGAGATTAAAGTGCAGGCAGCACAAGATGGGCTCATTATGAGACCCTGGAAAACTGCTGCTAATCAGTACTGGGCTGGATGGACAAATATGACCAGGCACATTGCAGGTTCCTATGTACACAGGATTGGGTTGCCTTCCACTGATGTTTCAGGTCCTCTGTAAAACAAATGTTCAGCTTTTAATTTACAAAGTACGTCTCTCACATTTTCTTTTTCAAGGATGCCATTCTCATGGAGATAGAAGGGGGGGGGGAAGCAGGCAGGCGGTATTCTACACGATTGCTCACCAAAATAAGTAATGCAATTAATGTTTAATGTGTTAGAACACTTGTATTTATGTTTTAGGAACATTAGGAAGTTAGCTTGTACTGAGAGAGACGACTGGTCTATCTACTTCAGGATTGCTTGCACTGACTAGCAGAGGTTTTCCAGGGTTTCAGGCAGGGGACATTCCTAGCCATAGCTGGAGATTGAACCTGGAATCTTTTGCCTGCAAGGCAAATACTCTACCACCGAACTACCACCATTTCCCAAATGCTATTCTCATTCCCTGTCCCCTGGCTGCACTTATCATAAAATGTTGGCTTTTGACCTAGTTCAAGGATACATATATTGCATTTGGGTGGTTTTTGGCTAGAACTGTGGAATCTAGTGAGTGCCACAGATGAATTAAATTGGCATTCTAGAACACATTCCTGAATCATTTGAAAGAAACAGGAGTTACATGAGAGAGGCACAAAGAATCCTGAGCAGACAAGTTAATATGGAAGCGGGGCACCTAAAAAGTTGAAAATATGAAAGCCACTGAAGCTAATGATTGACCTTGTGGATATTGATTTCATTGCAAGCAAGCTCAGGTCCTAAGTAGTAATATTTTCTTTGCCAATACTGCTAAGAAAACAAGTACAGCATATGACTACAAAAAAATAAAATAAAAGATGGGAACAAGAGCTGAAACTAGATGGTTTTTAATGTAACATATTCATCTCATCCATAAAAAAGAGATTTGCTGATAGATGTCATCATCCTGACAGCATTTCTGCAAAATCCACCACAACTCATTCAACAATTGATTAATTGATTATAATATATATTTTCTCCTCCCCAGGAGTAAATATATTGGACAATGTATTCATTGCATTTGATGTGACAAAGCTCAAAGATGTATATACGTATTATCAATAACCTGTATATTTATTTATGAAAATAATGTGGAAAACAGCCGCATCTATTTTGATATACGGTTCTTGCTGATAGGAGGGAAATGACAAATGTACTTTTCAGTGCTTTACCCAATGATATCCCATTTCAATAAATGTTTCATGTGGATACAGAATGCAGCTGGAATTCTAAAACGTTGGATGAATAAGCCCCCCCCCCCCACGTTTTGCAGTTGTAAGTGCTATGAATGTTATTTTGCAAAGAACTTTATCTACCAAACCTGCACAGGAACTTCCAGTTCTGGCAAATGGGATGGCCAAGTTCCTTAGAGAGGTGTGTTGTATACATCCCCCAAAATCAGCACAGAGAATAAATTAGCAAGGTATCTGTTAGGGTACCAAGGGGTTGCTCGAGAGCAAGTAGGCAAATGCCTCCCTGCTCGGCTGTGAAGCCTTGCTTTTGATGCCAAAATAAACTTTCTCTGTGCAGAGCACCACTCTCCCGTGGTTGGCTCATTCACTGGCAGAATCTGTGAGTGGGCTGTCCTTAAACCTTCCCCAGCAGAGTAGTTTCTTGACGCCCAATCTGCCCCTCCCCTCTTGGCGCGGAAGCCTACTGCGCAGGGAGGGCATGGGTAACGGAGGACCTCTCTCCTCCCCACTTTGCTCAGGCAAGGTGTCCTGGCACCGCCTCGCCTCCTCCGAGCCCTGAAGCTCCTCTCCACTGGAGGCGTGGTTAGTCTCCTCCGCTGATGAGGTGCTTCTTCCCACAATCTTTGGGGTCTCTCTGTAATCCATCCGGCTTTTCCCCTCTCACCCTTGAGCCGATGGCAGTTCCCTGACAGTATCCTATTTTTCAGATAGTGGTCCTTTGTTTGAAGCATTGTCCAGTTGAAGTTCAGTTTAAAAATCAAGACCACAAGATGGGAGAACAACAGGGGCATTGTAGTTGTCTGCTAACAGTCAGCACCTGAGGGGCAGTTGTAGCAGGACCACAAGTCACCAGGTCACAGTCTTCCTCACCGTAGTGAGATGTGTTGTATTTCTTTTTCTTCTTTTTTTTAAAAAGTAGATATTTCTAAATTTGCATCTGTACATATAAGTTAGCATACATATATTGTATGCAAATCCAAATTGCTGTATGTCTTCTTTTCAGGCGATGCACTTTCTTGGTTTTAGCAATGCCTAAGTAGCCACCCTAATAGGGTTTGCCCTAACAATTCCCCTTGTATATTTGGACACTGCTGAGGGAGTTGAATTTAGCAGATGGAGTCCAGAGAGAAAAGAAACTGATAAAACTTTACTGAGATGAACTAAACAAAAACAGTGTATGATATGAGGAGAAATAAACAGAGGGATTTTGAGTTATTTACAGGCCTCCATAGGGGGGAAACTCCTTCAAAACCACTTATCTCTACAGCTGGTAAATCTTACCAGTATTTCTCAGTCCCAATTGACTAGAAGCTCCATCCAATCAGTGTCTTCTGTAACCCACAATAATTGCAGAATTAATCCCTTAGGTTACTGATTGAATGTTCCCTGAAGTTCTATTTCCAACAACTGTGATTGGCTCAGCCTCCTAACCCAATGAGATCTTCTTCAGAGACAAAGAGTAGGGCCTTATCCTGGCTGCAACCTCAGACTGTGACCAATGGGAATTAACACCCACTAATTGGCATCATTATTAATTATTATTAATTAATTGAAATAATTATGGTGCTGGAGGAGACTCTTGAGAGTCCCATGGACTGCAAGAAGATCAAACCTATCCATTCTTAAGGAAATCAGCCCTGAGTGCTCACTGGAAGGACAGATCCTGAAGCTGAGGCTCCAATACTTTGGCTACCTCATGAGAAGAGAAGAGTCCCTGGAAAAGACCCTGATGTTGGGAAAGATGGAGGGCACAAGGAGAAGGGGACGACAGAGGACGAGACGGTTGGACTATGTTCTCGAAGCTACGAACATGAGTTTGACCAAGTTGCGGGAGGCCGTGAAAGACAGGAGTGCCTGGCGTCCTCTGGTCCATGGGGTCACAAAGAGTTGGACACAACTAAACGACTAAACAACAACAATTAACATCATGAAACCATCATATGGTAACTTTTTACAGGATCCTTTGTTACTGCATGACCCAGAGCCTAACGAGCAAGAAGGTGGTGGGCCAATGTCAAAACCCAAAACCAGACACGTAGTTTGACTTGCCCAAACCTCTACTTCCTCATCTATACTTAGAAAGAGTATTGCATGCCTCTCAACAAGGCCCTGCTGAGTTTCAGGAAGAGGATGAATAGGGGTGGGGTTAAAACTCCACAGTGTCTGTTAGATAGCAGGCTTTGGAGGAAGAAAAGGAGCATTTTGAAGTAATGTGGTGCTGTTATTATTTTTATTTTATTTTATCATTTATATTCCACCTTTCTCCTAGAACCAGGACTTAAGGCAGCTCACACACACAAAAATGAAATAAACATGAATAAAACACAGAAAACTAAAAGCATATAAAGATAATAATTAAAATGATATTAAAAAATATATATTAAAATGCAGGTGGTAAAAATGGCTATTTAAAAGCCATTTCCTTAAATGCAGTCAAATTCCAAAAGCCTAAATAAAAGAGTCTTCACCTGCCAGTGGAAGGACAAGGTGGGAGCCAGTCTAGTCTCTTTAGGAAGACAGAAGCCACCAAGAAGACTGTAGGATGGTTTGCAGTGATGTTTTTCTGGAAAAAAGAGGTGCCGGAACTCACTGTAAATGCCTCCCTTGTTCTCTTATAATGGCAATGGTGCCCACTTGGGAAGTGCCAGAACTGAATTCTGGAGAGTTCTGGCTGAAAAGAAAAGCCCTGTATGTATGTGTCAGGGAACTGCCATCAGAGCCAGAAGGAGAGGGAGGGCTTCAGAGGGATTCCGGAGAGCGTCCCAGAAGGGAGAGAAGCAGCACATCTTCTGGGGAAGGAAATCAGCGTAGCACCAGTGGAGGAGGGGGGCAGAATGGGGAATCGGCGAGGTGGCTCCAAGACTCTTTGCCGGGGACCAGCGGGGAGAGCACGTGTCCCCCGGTGCCCACACCCTCCCTGCGCAGAAGGCTTCTGTGCAGGGAGAGTAGGCGGTGACTAGGCGTCAAAGAACTTTTATGCTGGAAGAAGTTCAAGAAACGCCCACTGACGGATTCTGCCAGCGATTGAGACAGCCACGGGTGAGTGGCTGTCCGGACAGGAAAGGTTCACTCAGGCAACCCAGCCAGGTGTTGGCACCGATTTACACACGAGCAACCCCTAGAACCATTACAGTATGTAATTATACACAGTAAGAGAACTCGCTATATTCATCCCAGGGCCTGGGTAGATGGTATGACAGTCTCACTGAAGGTAAGCAGGCCTCGGTCTGATTAATGCCAGGAAAGGGAGACCTTATGTACACTACTTTCAGCTTTATCATGGAAGAAAGGTGGGCTATACTTGTAATCAATCAACATTTTCCTACCAAGTGGAGAGGAGAGTTTTGCTATACTTCCAGACCTTACTAGAAAATCTAGGGAAGCGGGTCTATGATAAACTTTCTCCCACCCATTAGCACAATGATGTGAATTTACTGTTCTTCACTTATATAAATGATAAAAGTGATTTAATGACATTACACTGTTTATTATTTATTAAATTTGCATACCACCCTCAATCCAAAGATCACAGGACAGTTCACAACACAAACATACAAAACGTGTAATAAAACATTTTCAGGAGTAAGACTAACAGCACCTTGCCACAAAAAAGTCCAGTGATACATAACCCTGCAAAGATGGAAAGGAAGATGAGATGAGACTAGACTAGAAGGAAATGATGGAAGCAATCAGCAAGAGGTTGTTGGGAAAGATACAGAGGGAGATGCAAGCTCTGAGAGTAGATCTGAGATGCCATTCTCCTTCTTCACAACAACACACAGTGGAAAGGACCACTAGTCCTAGGATAAATTTGATGAGCATGGCATAAGTGTCTGTTGAAAATGTGGTAGAGGGATACTTGTCGCAAGAAGGTGAATAGTAGAGAAGTATAACTTTGACATGAATGTTCATGGGATGGGGAAGTTCAAATGAGAAGAATGAAGAGTGCATGGCATGCTTGCCCATCTGTGCTCATTCAGTATATTACATGCATAACATTTTGGTGATAATAGTATAGGAATGCTATGGCTTAGTGTCCAACATGCAACCAAGAAGCAGATTTGCATTTGTTCACTGCCAACATAAGCCTAAGCAGAACATATTTACTTTTTAAATTCAATGTCTTCCAAACAGGACTGGAGAGGCAACTTGTAAAGGACAAGATAATGCTTGATTTACTCAGGCAAGAAGTTCCACTATAATCAATGAGACTAGTACCTTGATTAAAGTGAAAAGGATTGAGCAGTCAGTGTGGAAGAGTATCATAGTTTTATTGAGTTTGAAACCAATACTGAAGAGAAGGAATGAAGAAACACAGTCTGATGAATGTGGTAACCACTGAGCTATATGCTCAATGACAGTTGTGGGAAGAAAATATATAGAAAACTCTGTATCTGGAACAAGAATACAACACATTAAGCAAATATTGACTTTTGTGAAAGCCAGCATCACCATGCATTGAACTGCGAGGTTGATATTGATTGAGGCCAAGACCTGAAGGGACAATGCATCTTAAGTTGACCAAAACCAAAAGTCGATCAATGCATTTATATAAACATTTTATTACAAAAATTAATTGTGACATGGGTTTCTAGAGACTCTTGTTTTCTACTGAACATTTCATTGGTTTTAAATTCCATTAAGAGAAAGTTGAGAGAGAATTTGATTTGGATTGTGGAAGTTTCTGCACAGCAGAGTAATAGCAAACTCAAAAAGAGTAAGCATCCTAAAACACAGGAATAGCCAGCATGGTACCCAAGGAAGTTGCTAGACTCCAGATCCCATCTTCCCAGATGACTGGCCATGCTAGCAAGAGATGATGGGAGTTGGAGCAACAGTTGGACAGCTAGGGGTTCCCCACCCAATTCCCATCAGCCTTAGCCAGTGTTGACAAAAGTAATAGATTATGGGAGTTGGTGTCCAGCAAAATCTGAAAGTTGCCCATACCTGGGGTAAATGTTTAGCATTAGAAACATTGGGGCTGGTGCAAGTCTTGGTGTAGCTCAGTACTAGAGCACACATTCTGCATGCAGAAGGTCATGGGTTCCATAGTTATACAACAGCGGTCAGCAACTTTTTTCAGCCATGGGCCGGTCCACCATCCCTCAGATGATGTGGTGGGCTGGCCTATATTTTGGAAAAATAAAATGAACGAATTCCTATGCCCGACAAATAACCCAAAGATGCATTTTAAATAAAAGGACACATTCTACTCATGTGAAAACATGCTGATTCCTGGACCATCTGTGGGCTGGATTGAGAAGGCAATTGGGCCGCATCCAGCCCCTGGGCCTTAGGTTGCCTACCCCTGTTATACAAGGACTTGGAACCTATGGTCCTTCAGATGTTTCTGGTTGATGCTCCCATATTCCTGACCACTGACCATACAAAACATCTGGTGGGTACCATATTGGCTACTCCTGGATTAGAGTGTGCATACCTATTTCTACTTACACACTGTAAATTTGAATGCTTGAAGGTTGGCGTGCAATCATTCCATCACTTCCCTGCATTGTTTGATCCAACCAAGGGTGGATATGCATGCCTAGAATATAGAGTTTTCATAACTCGAACCACCTTTATTTACTTTTAAGGACCTGAACATGCTCCAGAGTAAGACATTCCAGGAACAATTTTGAGTTTTCTCTTGTGTGTTGTACTCGTGGATATTATTTCTAAGACAAAGAAGCTATCAGCCATGGATTCCCTGATAGCACATAGAATAATATAATTGAGATATTGTAATAGAAAGCCATCTCTAGAAATATGTTATCTAAATGTTTACACTTCCATGTTATAATTAAACCCTGGGAATAAGAAAATCAGAATATGCAGAAATAAGCATATGTGTCAAACTCATGGGTTTATTGTGCAAAGTAGAACCTCTGCCACCCCCTCTTGAATAGCTGGCTTACTTATTATAAAATTAACCCTTAACTTACAACCCAAATTATTCCTCCTATTGCATTTCTGGGGGGAATGTGTTGACTCCAAGTTTTGGAGGGCTCTTGGGCAGGGCACCTTCCGTGGACCATGCCTCCACTACATCTTCACTCCCCATAAGTTGCTCTTCCTCAATATTGCTAACACCAGCTTCCTTGTTAGGCAGAGAGTCATTGAGCAAGGGAGTGTATGGGATGTTAGGGAAGGGGTAGCACCTTTGGTGGGGGACATGTCATTCTCCTTCTGGTACAGTTTGTCCACTTTTGGTCCCCATCCTGCACCCAGCTCTCACCTGTGGCTCCTAGAAGCAGTCTACATGCAACAGCAGCCCCACCCCAGGAAGTGGTTTTGATTGTCCGGCTAATCCAGGTGAGGGTAGCCAATGAGGTGATTTAGGGACTTCCCCTCCATGCAAAGATAGACCGGCAGATTCAGCGGATGAGACCAATAGTGGGTCTAATGGTCAAAAGGGCAGTTTCTGCACTTCTCATAGAGGGAAGTGAGGGGCAGATGGGGCTTATCAACCTGGGAATGCAGCACATCTAGAAGGAAAACTTTGATCCTAAACCTCTGCTGTCCTCATTGGGAGAAGAAAAGGCTAAGGAGTGAACCCTACACAAATCCAGAGTGGAGTCCCTAATATGGTTGGATAGTCCCTTGTACACCTCCTTCCAGCCTCTCCTGCAACTAATTTGGTGCCAAATGTTTTCCTTTGGACCACATCAGTGAGGCTGAGAAGAATGTCTTGTCTGGGCAACCCAGGATCTCCATACACACTGCCCAGGTTTGCACCCTGGAAAGGTCACTTCGGTTTTGCTAAAGAAGCAGTTTGACTTCACCCCCGGAGGCACATTCCATTATCTCTCAAGACATATGGATGCCAACAACACTGAGCAAGCAGGCAGTGGCATCTGCTGTTCCTCCTTCTCACTACTACTATTGCCTGGGTCAGAGGAAGAGGCGGTGAACAAGCAAGTTGCAACAATGAAGAGGAGGAGCGGGTCCTGGGTACTCTTGCCAGTGAGTCCCTTGAAGAGGTGTGGAACCTCAGCAGATGCCCTGCCCTGCCCTGCCAAGCTTTGATGCTGCTACAAAACATCTAGAGTGTACCTAGTTGGGAAATCTTGTTCCCATCTGTTGTTTGTCAGTGTGTGAATTTATCCATTTTAAATCAATATTTCATTTATGCTGGTTGTGTGCTGACCTGACTGGTTTGCTCAAGGCCAGCCTAAAAATCTTAAAATAGATTTGTCCCTTTTGCCCTGGAGCCATAAGTTAATGGCTGTTAGCACATCTTCTGGTCTTTAGTTATGTTTTGGATGATGATCACCAGCTTTGTTTGGGAGGCGAACATGTGCTTAGAGAATAACAACTATGTTTTTGATGGTAGGAGAAGAGGTGTGCACACAGAAAGGCAAAACAACAACAACAACAACTCCCTCTTTAATAGCCTGCAAACACACCCATTCTAGATGCAGGCAGTAATCCAAAGAAACCCAGAAGCATCCATAACCGTCAGTATGAATCTTATTCACCTATATTAAAAAGCATTTTAATGTGGATTTGCTGCTTATAGAAAGTTGACAGATTGACAGATCTGGACTGCAGCATTTCCTGTTTATCCCCAGAATAGATAAATCAGCAGGGCTCAGCATTTCCCTACCAATATGCTTACGTCTGTTGTGGAAGAGGTCATGCCTGGAGAAGGGGTATCTGGGGCTAAAGGATGTCATTTCACATATATCTCCAAAACAGTTCTAGGTGAAGTTGGCAACTATTCTTCAAATAGTCTTTTTAATGTATTTGCTTAGTTAACAGTTTCAAAGGATAGCCCAGCCCACACAAAGATATAGATATGGATATATTCAGGTGTCAAAGACTAGGGTAAAGAGGGGCATCTTTAGGATAGGATGAAAACAAGATAATGAGGATGCTAAATGACCTAGATGGGGAGGGAATTTCACTGTTTAGGAGCCACAGCCACTCGATAACTTCTGAGAGTGATGAAACTACCAAGAGGGTCCCCTCTGGTGATCTTCACACTAGAGAGGGTCTGCAAAGGAGGCTTCCTTGTCAGGCTAGGGTTATATCTGGGTTTCACAGAAACTTTTAGTTGGTCACTGTTAGCTGCAGAGTTCAAGAATGCATCCTGAAAAGCTTGTTCCCCCTTTGTCAATCTGGCCCTGACTAGACTGCTTGGCAAGAAGACACAACCCTTTCACCACAATGCGGCTCGCGGAGTTTTAAAGGTCCTTCGCCACCCAGCTTTGCCTTCTGCTCTTTTTCTTAATTAGCTGGATTCGCCTGCTATGCAAATAATACATCAAGTTTTGGGTAATGATATACTTGTAAGAGAATAACAGCTCTTCTGGGATCAAAAGGCAAAGGTGCACTATAGGAAAGAAAGCCCTTCCATTGTCTCAAGGCAGTGCCTGTCAATCTGATTTAATGATTGTAAAGATCTTTCGTCTGACTCAGAGGTCCAGAGGTCCATTCTGAAATGAGAGACTACTGATGGGGGAACAGAGCATATTTGATCCCAGGGGCCTTTTTACTACACAAATCTAATGCCTCTTATTTAGAAAATTTAATGCTGCTTCCAGGCCCTCAGGTTCCCTCAGAGAAACAGAACTTTGACTCACAGTGAACTAAGTTAAAGTGATGTTAAAACCCCCACAGACACTTCACAGAGATGCAATGTACAGACTGGAACTCATAAAGAACAAAGTGAAGATTGGTATGAGGTAGGGGGGGTGGACTGGAAGTTTATCTGAATATTTTTATCATTGCCTTCCAGTGCCCAGCTCTGCACTAGCCAAGATGGAGCTCTCATGTTCCACAGATTATTATAATATTGTTATAGGGGTTTTTTTTTGGGGGGGGGGGACCACCGTCCCAAACCCTAGAACCTAATAAATGGATTTTGATTATTTGGGATATGAGGGGAAAATACAAGCTGCAAAGAAATTCATGGGATAGCTATGCAAATCGACCTGGCAGAGCTTGGGCCATTAAAAACATGACAGGCCCACTGAGGGTCATTGAGAACTGCCCTTCCCACTTGCCCTGAGTGTGGACAGACGGGGGATTTGGAAGGTTACCAGAGTAACTGGGTATGATGTCACAGGGATAATTGAGGCCCTTTAGCACAGGGTTGCAATAGCTGGGGAAAGGCCAGAATGATCTTAGGGGTGGCCTGTAATAATATAACACAGTTTCCCCAATCTCAGAAGTTGCTGAACTACAGTTTCAGTCATTCATAACCCTGGACCATGCTGACTGATGAGAGTTGGTTTCCAACAACATCTGGAGAGCAGCAGATTGGTGAATACAACCCATTTGGTTCTTTAGGAGCACAGGAACATGCCTTTTGGGGATAAGAACAGGATAAAGAACAAATAACATTGAGGGTCCCTGGAAACCAAACATATACATGATGTATATATTTTACAACATATTTTATGAGATTTTTCTCTGGGGTGGGTAGTAGGCAGTATGCCCAGACCCTTCTAACCCCTGAATCCAGCAAGTGTTAAAATATAAGCCAGGCTATCTTCCTGGTGAAGTGATAGCCTAGGTAATGGGCCATTAAGGGAACAAAGGAAGTGGATTGGTGCCAGATACCTTATGGGTGAGCTCCCATCCCTCAACTCACTGGTAGTTAGAAGGACAAAATGTGATCATTGAAAGGTGTGAGCTAGAAGCTCCACACTGGAAAGCCAGAGAGAGTCAGAGCAATGTTTGATTTCTGTTTGAATGCAAGGCACCAACTATGGGGAAGCAAGGCCCCCTTGGGGTGTTAATTCTGTGAACCCTTCCAGCCTAGGCTCAGGTTGTATCTGTGTGTAAACCATACAGTATATCATAAAGACACCACAGTCTCCACTCTTCCTGATTCCAAAGCAAACACAAACCCTGGATAAGCTCCTGGAACCCCTGAAATCTCACACTGCTCAGAGATTGGGGTGACGTCATGCAACAGTATATACATTTTAAATATAACATGGTGCCACTTTTGTGATTTGGATCTTGTTATTGTTCATGCTTCATGTCGAGTCAGACCATTGGCCCAGGTAGTTCAGCATTGTCTATAAGAATTGGCAGTGGGTCTCTCCCAGTTTTCTCACGAGGGACATACCCAGTCCTTACAGGCAATGCCATGGAATGAGTCAGGGAGCTTTGGCATGTAAAATATGTACACAGCCACTGAGCTACGGCTCTTTGCAGCTGGCTCCATTTGGTTCCATAGAAATTTCCCTGTGCAATTTTAATTAATCAGCAAAATTAAGTGATAAAGCTTCCTTCCTCCCTTCCCCTCCCCCTCCATCCCTCCATCCCAAACTGCATTCAGAATTCTAGTGACACTTTTCACGTCTGAATGCTCCCCCAGGGATATCCCCCCCCCGGCAAAATAAGCCTGTTTTGAGTGGGTGAGCATTCAGATACAAAAACCCCTTCCCTCCACAGTTACTCACTACACAAAATATTATGGGGGACCAGAAGTAGTTTGCCCCTCTAGCATTTTGTGAAAGCTGCCTGAGCTACTGGTTCATGTGGCTACAGGTAGTGGGCTATGAGTTGGCTTAAACTGGGGAGACTTGGCAGGTGGGGCTCATGAATTTCATTAAAGTCCTCCCCTCCGCAATTCCCCCCACAATTTATTCAAGTCTGGCCATCAACACCAACGTCAACATGAAATGCTATATCCCTCTTTTGATATCCAGTGAATTGTAGGGGTTGAGAAATTGGGACTGAGCCTTCTGCCATGTACCAAAGAAAGAAACTCAGCTGCTCTCAGGCAACAGTGAATGCTGCTCACTACTGCCACCTTTTCCAATCCTTTGGGCTTTTGGGCTTTTGCAAATGCTGCAGCAGCTGCAAACTCTTCATAGGGATATACAGTGGTGCCCCGCAAGACGAATGCCTCGCAAGACGGAAAACCCGCTAGACGAAAGGGTTTTCCATTTTCAGAGGTGCTTCACAGGACGAATTTCTCTATGGGCTTGCTTCGCAAGACGAAAATGTCTTGCGATTCTTGAGGGGTTTTTTCGCTCCCCACCCCCTTTTTCTAAGGCACTAAGCTGCTAATAGCCTTTTAGCAGCTAATCCGCTAATCCCTTAAGCCTTTAATAGCCGCTAATAGCCGCTAAACCGCTAATAGCGCTAATCCGCTAATAGGGTTGCTTCGCAAGACGAAAAAACCGCTAGACGAAGAGACTCGCGGAACGGATTAATTTCATCTTGCGAGGCACCACTGTATAGGGCCAGGGGCCCACATTGTGGGAGCCAAGTGTGGAGTGATGTCAGGATGTCACATCAGGCCCCCTCAATGTGCTTCAGAGGAGGACCTTAAGGTCCACAAATGACAACACTTTGGAGGTCCCAAGTCTCAAGGTGGTTAGATTGGTCTAAATTAGGGCCGGGGCCTTTTCAGTACTGGCCCCAACTTGGTGGAACACTCTGTCACAAGAGACTAGGGCCCTGTGGGACTTGACATCTTTCTGCAGGGCCTGCAAGACAGAGCTGTTCTGCCTAGGCTTTGGTTCGGACTCAGTCTGACCCTTATGTTTCCCTCCCCTTACAGTTTTGATCTATGGGCTACTATTAAAATGAGGCTGCATTTTAAATTGTATTTTAACCTGTATTTTAAATTGGTTTCTCTCCCCTCCCCCCCAATTATGTTTTTATTGTAATTTTACTGGTGTTAGCTGCCCTGAGCCTGGCTATGGCCGGGGAGGGCAGGGCATAAATAAAAAATTATTATTATTGTTATTATTATTCAGATGATGGCGCCTCTGATTCATAGAGTCTTCCTCAGACTGAGACATTGCGGGGACTAGGACTAAATGGCGGTAGAGAGCCCCACATCAGCGGCAATTATTTTAGAAGGTTAAAATACATTTGCAGCAAAATAGGTGCGCTTTGGGTCTGCCCTGTCCCACAGTGTCATGTCTCGGGGAATGAACTTTCCGAGGAGTGAAGCCTTGCAGTGGTAATGGAGGTGCAAATGTGTAGCATGTCTGAGAGGTTGTCTAATGGAAGAGCTGGTCCTGCTTTGTCCCCTCTTGGGGCTTATCCACACTCTTTTCAGGTCTTAAAGAGCGGGGGGGGGGTGTTGCAGGGAAAGCTCTGGAGCAAAAAGAAGGGTACTTGGGTACGGAGCTTAAAAGTGTGGATAATTCCTTAGTCTTCATTCATTAATCTGAAGGTTTAAAACTATGCATATGTAGTCCTATATGATATTATGGACCCTGCTTTTTTCTTTCTAAAGGTTCCTACATGCACACAGCTTGTATAGATTGGATGAATACATAGAGGATGGGAGAGAGAGGAGGAAATTGAGTACCACCGCCTTCACCATTGTACATGCTCATTATCCAGGGATTGTGAATGTCTACATGGAGTTTAGGAATAGGTTTATTAGAATTGGTTCTAGGGGACTTTATAAACTGGCTTCCCAGTTTTAACTTGCACACCACCACTGAGTTGTGCCCACAGTGAGGAACTAAAAAGCAGTTCCTAACATAGCTGGCCATGGGAGTACCCTTGACTCCAATAAGAGAATCCAGGTCAGCCTCGCTTTTTAAAAAAGAAGAAATGAATTATTCTTAACTATTGGTGCTTGCCATGCCTTTGTCTTGCTCCCCAAACCTAGCTGCCTCCTGTAATTCACCCATAACATGGCAAGAATCAAATCTGATAGTAGTTTCCAAAATTCATTGTTATGGCAGCTGGAAACAGAGTCATTTGGGTGTGCATTTTATTAAAGGGGCTAAGCCAGCTGTGACCCTCCCAGGAGAATGTCTCTCTTCCCCTCCAGAGAAGGAGTGACACAGCTGCACAGTTCTTCTAATGCTTCCTCCTAGCAGATGATCCAGAAAGCCCCAGTTCCACAGGGAGGCCCCTTCAGATAAGAGTGTTGACGCTGTAACATTCACCTTTCTGCTGCAATAATGTCATCTCCAATTCTGTTTGCCATTTAAGTCCTGGATGGCTGTTGTAACAGGACATGCTCCAGAAAACATCTTTACTGAGCAACCTACTAATTGTTATCATTGTTGTTTTTGTTTCATGCTCCTCACCATGAGCAGCTGAAAGACCTTTCAAAGGACTGCTTTCTTACAAGGGCAATAATCTAGCTGTTTTTTAAAAGCTATCTCTAGATCAGCTTTTCATTCTTTTTTGGGGAAATTAACTCGCGTGCTGTTCTGTACCCTTCTAATTTCTTAATTTAGTAAAAAAGAAAGGTTGGCCTACTTGTGCTCCGAGCCCCAAAACCCATCCACCATGGAAATAAAGACACAGTGGAGACAGAATTTAGTTTAAATGTTAATTGGCAAATTTTGGCCACGACTTTATGTGACTGGTATTGACTTAGGCATTGGTATCAAAACTATAACTGGCTCCTGCCCCACCCTGCAGGAAGCTTGGAAGGATACACAACCAGCAAGGGGAGCTCCATCAGTGTATATTGACTGGTGCTCACCCCTGGGGTTCCCGGGGGTCCTGGCATGGCCCTAGCCCCTCTCCGGGCTTCAGACAAGATCCAGGCCCCCAAATTCCTTTAACTGAATACCCTATTAATTGGAGGGGCAGATGATGGCCACACCTCCCCTCCCCACATTCCCCTAAACCAATGCCTAACCACCACATGAGCACCGCGCTCGCTGCCAATACCATCACACCTGCAGCCATCCTTTCAATCCATCCGCATTCTCTGCCAGCCAAATATAATTCCCTTCATCAGAGAGATGCACGCCATCTGCCCAAAACAAAGTATCCCTGTGATAAGAAATGCCTGGGTGGCATATCACCCCACCACCCAGCGCCAACACTTTTTTGGCCACCGCATGACCCACCAACTTCCTGGTCCTATTTGTGGCAACCGGGGAGCAACTATCTCGACAACAACATCGCATGAGTAGCTGCGACCAAATAACAGTCAATTGAGGAAAATTAGCCAACAGATCGTCCATGTCTTTGATTATGCAATGCTTCAGGACCACGCCTTTTAAATAAGGCAGGTCATTCTCCCCCAACTGGATCACCAGAGCAGAAGGCGGTCCCCAAGTCACCGCCTTAGCCTTGACCAAAGGAAGTATCATATTTTTTACTCTATAAGATGCACCAGACCATAAGATGCACCTAGTTTGGATGAAGGCTCCCCTGCCCAGCGGGATGAAGGCTTCCCCTGCCCACAAGAGGCTTTGCGCGACGAAGCCAGGACAGCAAGAGGGATCACTGCGCAGTGATCCCTCTTGCTGTCCTGGCTTATGGGATAGCCACGTGCAGCCTCTCCCGGGCAGCGGAATGAAGGTTCCCCCAAGAGCCACAATCCCTTTAAAGAGCACACGGAGCATGTGTGCAGCTCTTTAAAGGGAGCGCTGAGCAGAGCCTCCTGCCTGCATTCGCTCCACACTTCCCCTTACTTTTTAGGAGGGGAAAAGTGCATCTTATAGAGTGAAAAATACGGTAATGTGTCCCATTGCATCCCGCGTCTAGAGACCTAGGTAAGGCTGACATTCTCCAGCAAACCCAGCAGCAACCCAGTCCTGATTCAATGGCTCACAAACTGCCCCAGTGGACGATGCTGTGACCAATACTCCAAACCTTTAAACCCAAGGAACCTAAGAATAAAGAAAGTAAACAAAAAGGGGGTCAAACACAAAAAACTAACAAGGTTCCCTGATGTGTCCTCTATAAGTTTCTGATTTCCAGCTCCCCAAATTCTTTATTCTATGCACAGACAGTCCCCAATGAACAGCTGTTGTGGCTGCCCCTATTCTAAATGAATGGGCAGCAAACTCTGTTGCAGGTAACCCACAGGCTGCAATGGCCTTCCACAAAACACGTGTAAATTGCTGCCTAGTTAATGCAGAACCATCTTGATGAATGAGGAGCGGACCAACACCAGGGGATCTCAATTTCAAAAACCTCCTAACATCCCTCACTGGGCAGGGAGCAGCCTGAAGAGTCAACAAGGCACCCTGCCCTAACTTTGTTTTTGACCTAGAAATATTAAGCTGCAGGTCAGTGTCCAACACCGATATGTCACTCAGTAGCAGACCCTTAGTATGCCCTCCCACGGCCACTTCACAAACAACTTTGCCCACCCTCAAAGCACCGAAGAATGCTTTGGAGTATGCAGCTGCAAACAAGCGAGCCTCATATTTTGACCAACATATCAACCTCAATTTGGCATGAATCCTACACAGGATATCATAAGTAGCCTTCTGCCACACTTCCTAATAGGTTGCATTCTGTGCCAACCTTCCAAAGCTTTACGCACAAGAAAGTCTGCACAGGGGTCTAAAGCAAATAAGACTTTACTAAAAAATGAAATAGCAGCTGCATGGATTTTAAGCGTCTTTGGTGTACGTCCCAGCTGATATAGATTTGCTAAATACTGTAAGACGTGGTCAATGGAGGAGGAGTGTTCACAGCCTATAGGCAATGACTTAAAGCGAAAGGTTGTAAAATCTGTCCAAGCCTTTCTATAGGATCTAAAAGGAAAGAGGAAACAGAAGAGAATACTCCCTTAACCACTAAACTTTTCCAAGATTCCAGAGGTGATCCGGAAAAAATTCTGGCAACAGCTGTGCCTCTGGAGCCAACTCCCTGAAACGGTCTACCTGAAAACGAGACAATGCATCAGCAATGTCATTAGTAATACCAGGAATGAACTTTGCTGAAAAGGTAATGTTAAACTTCAAACATTGGAGGACAAAGGATCGAAGGATTGCAAAGACCGGGGAGGAACGAGAAGACTGACGGGCCAGGATGTTCACGACAGCCTGGTTATCTGTCCAAAAACAAACTCTGCGATCTCTAAACTCCTCCGTCAAAATATGCATGGCCACTACAATTGGGAAAAACTCAAGAAAGGTGAGATCCCTCGTGATGGACCTGCCAAGCCACTCCTTCGGCCATGGCTGTGCACACCAATGACCTCTGAAATACAGCCCAAAGCCCAGGGATCCAGCCACATTGGAATGCACCTGAAAGTCTGCATGCAGATTTAGTGTGTTCTGCCAAAGAGAAACACCATTAAATTTGTCCAAAAACAACCACCAAATTTCCAGATCCGACTTCACCCCTTTAGAAAGATGCACACGAGGATGAGGAAATTTTAAACCTGAGGAAAGCCTAGCCAGTCAACCACAGAAAGGACATCCTGGAGAGACCACCCGGCAAGCAAAGTTTAAGTATCCCAGCAAGGACTGAATTTGCCTCAAAGTTACTTTTCTGAAAGGAATTAACTGACTAATTTAAAAGCATACAATTTTTCTTGGGGCAACCTAGATGTTAGAGCCACTGTATCTAGTTCTGTACCCAAGTATGTTAACTTTGTAGCCGGGCCCTCAGTTTTTTCGGCCGCGAGCGGAACCCCCAACTCCTCTGTAAGGGCCACCAAGGCTTCCTAAAGGTTAAAACAGGAAAGGTCATTTGCAGGTCCAGCCAATAAAAAAATCATCCAAATAATGAGTGCCCCTGTCAGGTCTGTTCTAAAACGCAAGGCCAAATCGATAAAGGAACGAAAAGCCTCAAAAGTGGCACAAGCAACTGAACACCCCATAGGCATAGCCTTATCAACATAAATTTTTTCCCCAAATTGAAAGCCCAACCACCGAAAATCCATAGGATTAATGGGAAGTAATCTAAAGGCCGACTCCACATCATATTTTGCCAAAAGGGCACCAGGACAAAATTCACGAACAAGCTTGACCGCTTTGTCAAAAGAGGCATATTCGACAGAGCAAAGCTCTCCAGGAATAGCATCATTGACCAAACTACCCCTGGGGTAAGATAGATTATAAATTAAATGAAACTCCCCCGGGGCCTTCCTAGGAACTGCCCCTATTGGTGACAAATGCAAATTTTTAATAGGCGGGACGTTAAATGGCCCCGCCATGCACCCCAAAGGTATTTCCCTCGCAGTCTTCTTCCTAGCTACCTCAGGTCTTTCCCTAACGGATTTTTGAACAGGAAGATTCTGCGAAGAAGGAGAAAATGCAACAGATATGCAGAAACCAAAGGAAAACCCTTCCCACAAAAATCTAGCCACCTTAACATTAGGATAGAATTGTCGCACTGCCAAATAAATACCCCCAACCTTGCCACACTGCCGTTTGGCTAAAGGCCAGTGGAAAGTCCCAAAGGCTTACAACATTATCCTATAACATGTAAGCTAAGAAGCCTTAGGTCAGATGTGGGGGATCTCAGGCCTGGGGTCTTAATGCCTTCAGCCCTCACTTTTTGTCATTTGGCATTCTTCCTAGGCTCATAGCTGTCAACCTTCAGATTTTAAAATAAGGGACCAGCAGCCTCAAAAATAAGGGATCAGCAGCCAAAATAAGGGATTTTCCGGACACAGGTATGTTCAACTTCTGAGCCCCTCTGAGCCAAAGGCAGAAAACCCAGCCAGCAGCCAAACAAAGCCTCAAGCGGTGGTTCTCACAGAGCAGCAACCCAGCAAAGGGGATGCAGCAAGGAAAAACACCATCACCTCTCCGCTGGGAAGCACTGAGCAAAGGCGAGTCCCCAGGCAATGCAGCTGATTTGATTGGCACAAGGCATGCAAGCTCCACCCCCCAGTCGTTTTTAGACTCCTTACTGGGTGAGCAACGCAGCCAAACAACACAGTTGGAGCCTTCCTCCTCCCTGGCCGGCAGGGAGGGAGGGAGAGGAGCTGCTTCCTTTGAAACCTGGGAAATTTAAGGGACATCATCAATAAGGGACAGCAGCGGGACACAGCGCTGGGATAAGGGACTTTCCCGCCAAATAAGGGACAGTTGACCGTTATGCCTAGGCTGTTAGTGATTTACACTAGCTTTTGGCGGCGGTGTTCTTTTATGTGTTGGGATTTTTTGTGAAAGCGGTCAATCCTGGGTGAAATGGGAAAAGATATAGAATGGCATTTTGTTGAGGCTGTTGTTTTGTGGACCCTGTGCAAAACTACAGGCAGCAACAGCACTGAGTCCATGAACTGCCACATGGAAGCACATATATACACATCTACCCAAGAGTAAGGGACGCGGGTGACGCTGTAGGTTAAACCACAGAGCCTAGGACTTGCCGATCAGACAGTCGGCGGTTCGAATCCCCACAATGGGTTGAGCTCCCATTGCTCAGTCCCTGCTCCTGCCAACCTAGCAGTTTGAAAGCACATCAAAGTGCAAGTAGATAAATAGCTGCCGCTCCAGCGGGAAGGTAAATGGCGTTTCTGTGCGCTGCTCTGGTTCGCCAGAAGCGGCTTAGTCATGCTGGCCACATGACCCAGAAGCTGTCTGCGGACAGATGCTGGCTCCTCGGCCTATAGAGCGAGATAAGCGCGCAACCCCAGAGTCGGTCACGACTGGACCTAATGGTCAGGGGTCCCTTTACGCTTTACCTTTACCCAAGAGTAAATTATATTGAATTCAACTGAGCTAGGCATTCTGTACTTGTCTTTAAAGCAACACCATCACCCCGAGAGCAGCAACCTTGCCCTCCTAAAGAGCAACTTTAGACCTTGTCTCCCATTAAAGCTGCTTCTTTGTCAGCTTGAAAAAAAAATGTTTTGTTTCCAGTGATGGGAGGATCTCATCTTGGCTCAAATTGAATAGTCTTGGTTGAAGCTGAGTGATTTCTTTAAAAATCAGGAAATAGCTTGGCTTATATCATAGTCAAGCTACATTGATTTCCAGGCTTACATCCCACCCATCCAGGCCCAGGCTCTCACTGTATTTCAGATACGTATTATAAACCCCTAAGACTAAGACTCAGATTTTTCAAAAATAAAAGTTTTGGTAACCTTCATTACTTATATATCCTTTTCTGTTGGCACTCAGATTGCCAAACTCTCCTGAGGATGAGGCAGAAATTCAATTCAGTTTGCATTTACAAGTGAGCTTCACACTTTCTGGAACAATACATAAACCAAACGAAAGCCATTCTTCAAAATTCATACTTTTCCCAAATTTGAAAAGCAGTTCTCCAGCCATGTAGTGTGTGCAAAAAATGCATACAGTAAATCAGGCCAAGATGTGGATAAAAATGAATATATTAGTGAAAATAACATGCTGTATTATGGAGAAAGCTAGAGAGTTCCAGAAAGACATCTACTTTTGCTTCATTGACTATGCAAAAGCCTTTGACTGTGTCGACCACAGCAAACTATGGCAAGTTCTTAAAGAAATGGGAGTGCCTGATCACCTCATCTGTCTCCTGAGAAATCTCTGTGTGGTACAAGAAGCTACAGTTTGAACTGGATATGGAACAACTGATTGGTTCAAAATTGGGAAAGGAGTACGGCAAGGCTGTATATTGTCTCCCTCCTTATTTAACTTATATGCAGAATTCATCATGCAAAAGGCTGGGCTGGATGAATCCCAAGCCAGAATTAAGATCGCCGGAAGAAATATCAACAACCTCAGATATGCAGATGACACAACCTTGATGGCAGAAAGTGAGGAGGAATTAAAGAACCTTTTAATGAGGGTGAAAGAGGAGAGTGCAAAATATGGTCTGAAGCTCAACATCAAAAAAACGAAGATCATGGCCACTGGGCCCATCACCTCCTGGCAAATAGAAGAGGAAGAAATGGAGGCAGTGAGAGACTTTACTTTCTTGGGCTCCATGATCACTGCAGATGGTGGCAGCAGTCACGAAATTAAAAGACGCCTGCTTCTTGGGAGAAAGGCGCTGGCAAACCTAGACAGCATCTTAAAATGGAGAGACATCACCTTGCCAACAAAGGTCCGTATAGTTAAAGCCATGGTTTTCCCAGTAGTGATGTATGGAAGTGAGAGCTGGACCATAAAGAAGGCTAATCGCCGAAGAATTGATGCTTTTGAATTATGGTGCTGGAGGAGACTCTTGAGAGTCCCATGGACTGCAAGAAGATCAAACGCATCCATTCTTAAGGAAATTAGACCTGAGTGCTCACTGGAAGGACAGATCGTGAAGCTGAGGCTCCAATACTTTGGCCACCTCATGAGAAGAGAAGACTCCCTGGAAAAGACCCTGATGTTGGGAAAGATGCAGGGCACAAGGAGAAGGGGACGACAGAGGACGAGATAGTTAGACAGTGTTCTCGAAGCTACAAACATGAGTCTGACCAAACTGCGGGAGACAGTGGAAGACAGGAGTGCCTGTCGTGCTCTGGTCCATGGGGCCATGAAGAGTCGGACATGACTAAACAACAACAACAAATGTAGAAGATAATTTGTTTGCAAAAACGTGTATCTTAGGTAAAATCGCATAGTAAATTTTTGTATGTATGAAGAAATGTGCACTGAAATGCTGATGAATGTTCTTGAGGATTTAAAAAAACTGCAAATTGATTTTGAAATGCGTAGAACTAAACGTAAGACTGGAAAAATGCAAACTGGAAAAAATCCTGAAATCAACATTCATCTGTTTCTATTCATCCTACACTCAAGAAGGGCAGCCTGTTCAGTAACAAGTAGCCACCAGCTCTCATTAGTAATTAAAACAGCTAGCAAACTATACAGAGATAAAGTAATTTAGTCTTTCCAAGGTAACTGCTTGTAACCATATATAAAAAAATAGCCTTGTTTTTGTTGTCTCTGCTTTTGATTTCAGACTTGTTTGCTTCCTTGCTATTGTCACATATAAAATAAATCTTCTTCTGTATTTGTACATATAGGCTGAAAAACAAGTTTCTTGGAGGGGTGAAAAGCACTGACTTGCCATTATTGACAAAAGCATTTTTCCAGGTTATTAGCATGCTTAGTCTTGACTTCCGGGTTAGCGCCTCCAAGCAATGGCAGTTTTCTTCTAATCTAGAGGAATCCGCTCTGCGAAAACTAGGGTCTGACCGCCACGCCGAGGCGGAGACCCATTAAAAACCACAGGCGGGAGAAGCCTGTGGACTTGGGATTCGGCTGGCACCTTTTGCGCCTCCCCTACTCATGGGGAAACCCAGTTTCGGGGATCTGGAGCGACATGGGGTGAGTGGTGCGGTGCTTCGAATCAATCGCTTTTTTCGTGGAGCGAAGCTGCTTTGCTGTTGCTGGAGAGCGCTGACTTTTTCCTGTGGACATTTGGACTTTAAACAACTACTTGTAAGTAGAATGGAAAATTGGATTTTTAAACATCGTAATTTGGCACTGAAACAGGAAGGCTCTAAACAGGAAGTCCGCCTTCCGTTTTGTAAATAGATCAAAGCATAGACGTCGCAAGCTAAAGCCTGGGAAAAGCTTGTTGTAAAGGATTAAATTTTCACCATTTAAAATATTAAATCCCCCTTGGAAGCAGGAGAAGAGGGGGAATTCTTTTTGGACTGTTTAAGCCTGCAGGAGAGAGAGTGAGGAGAGAGAAATTTCCACCGTTTTGAACCTGGGACCGGGCTGTCAGTAAGTCTGGGAAAGCTCATTGACTGTGAATAGAACATATGCTGATAGACAGCTAAATAAGAGATATACATTGTTTCCACTGCTTTCCTCTGCATTTAAAAAGGAGAAAAAAGTAACTGAAAATTGAAAATTAACTTTGTCTAAAAAGGACAGATACAAATAGAAATTGTTTCCTCTAGAGGGACCTTTGAAACTGTTGCATGAGTGAAGGAATTTTCCATAGAAGCAAGGACTGTGAGAAATTAAAGTGACCTTGGAGAAGAATGTCAAAACAAGAAGCCCTAGTGAACGCATTTTGCAAGATAAGCGCCCTATTGGAGCAACTTCATGAGAAGACGGATGTGATGGCTAATAAAATTGACAATTTGGGACAAAAAACAACTGATTTTGGACAAAAAGTGAACATTTATACAGAAAATATTCAAGTATTGACTCAGGAACCCATCTCGAAATGGCAAGCTGTGGAGAAGACGATGGAAAAAACTGCTTCTGAATCTCAAGTAATACAAGTGGAGGTCTCGTCTTCACAGAGACAATTTGATGGATACAAGCTGATGCCATGCGTGATTGATTTTGAAAGCCAGATCTGGAGAGACGATGCCCTACTTGGATTGGAGAAGGAAAGCTGGACAGACTCCCTTATGAAGGGATGTTCTGGACTTTGCGATTCGGATCTGGGCCAGGGGGAGACTGGAGTGGTGGAGGCCTTTAGCCTCAAAGGGACTTTGGAGCATGCCCCGAAACATCTTTGGGACTTTAGTTTTGACTATGGAGCATGGGCTGACCTGCCGACAAGGAATAAAGGAACTGTCAAGATGGAAGTAAAGTGTGAGCATAAATTTGAAGAAGACCTGCAGATGGGACATGGAGAAGAGTTAAGAGCCTCGGATAGAAGATCACCAGGCTGATGGGCTATGTAGAACTGATAGAAAGGACTGACAGAATCCGAGACCAGGGAGAAGAGATGGTGGAAGAAGATTGGGGGGGGGGAATTAAAAATATATTTAGAGAAATATTGTAAAATTAATGAATGTTGGGAAATGTTGGAATGAAATTACATGACTTTAGTAGAAATATTATGAGTTAAGTATAAATAAATTTTAAGGTTTTGATGATAAGTTAAGGTAAAAATAAATTAAGATAACTAAAAGATAGAAAGCAGTGAAAGACGGAAAGGATTTGCTGATATAATTAACAACTGGAATACAAAAATGGGAGGTGTGAGGAGGTCAAGGAAATAAGTTAATGAAAGATAAGGATTTTGATATATTGTGGGGGTTTTATGTATTGTGGGTTTTTTGTGTGTGTTTTAACGTATTGTGTCTTTTTTGCTTCTTTTTCTATGTAATTTTTTATTCTCTTTTTTTCTCTTCGCTTTTCTCTTTTTTTCCTTTTTGTGTAACTTTTAAACTTCTAATAAACATTATTAAAAAAAAAAAATATTAGCATGCTTAGTCTTTTTTCTAAGATGACTTGTGTTTGGAGCCTGCCTCAGATAAAGAACATTGAATCTAATGGAAGCTTCCCCTTAAGCTGTGGAGCTTCATAAGTGACCTCTGAACTTCTCTGCCTGTGATATGTGCCACCAGAAGAGAATCTCAACAAATCAAAAGCAGCACAAAGAGAATGGGCAAACACAGGGAACATAGGGTAGATGAGCACCACGGCTCACAAGAATCACAAGCAGTATATATTATCTTGAAACTCTTGTTTTAGGGCTTCATTTTGAATTATTTGGGAAGGCAGCACCAAATTCATTGCATGGTTCCTGAAACAGTGTCATTGAGACCATCTGGATAGAGATGTGGAAATGTTTTCAGGTTGTTTCTGTAACTTTTTAAAAAAACTTTACTGTGAATAATATATCTTTCTATTTATGGATTTCATAACTGAGAGAATGAAAATCAAGAAAATGTCCCCCAAAGTCTTGTGTTTCTCAGATTTAATCACCATCTACTGAGTTTCTTAACTGAGAGATGGGTGTGAGATCTGCCACGGCCTAAAAATGGCCTAGAGTGTTTCCTAGATGCAAAATGTATTGTACAGTGGTACCTCGGGTTACGAACGCTTCAACTTATGTTTTTTCGGGTTACAAACATTTTTAACCCAGACGTAAATTGTGAGAGCTCCCCGAGGCCTCTGCCGGTGCCAGGAGACAAGGCCCGAAATCCGAGGAGGCCTCCCCTGATGCTGGCAGACAAAGCCCGACTTCCGAGGATCCCGGCAGCCAAACCCGACATCCACAGGGCCTGCAGAGGCCGGGGGGCTAAGCCCCAACATTCACAAGCCTGCAAAGGCTCTGTGACTGGGCTCCAGCTGCAGAAGGCCTCTGCAACAACCCCAAGACATCCACAGGATCCCAGCCCCAAAGTTAGGTAAGGATCACTTACTTAGCGAAGAAAAAGAGCAATGAAGCTGTTGAGAAACAAAAGGAGCCTCTGCTGAAAAGCCCTTTGCCCCACCCCTAGCTGTAGCAAGATGGGTGGCACCTAGCCAGGTAAGCCCACCTACCCTGTTGTGGGGGGGGGGAGTGGAAAATGTTGGGATTCTTTAAGCCCTTTATCAGCCCTTGCCCCACTCCCAGCTGTAGCAAGATGGGTTGCCCCTAGCCAGGGAAGCCCACCTACCCTGTGGGGGGGGAGTGGAAAATTTTGGGATTCTGCAAGGAATTTTGGGATTTGTTTATCCTGGGCCTGTGCCCTGTGCTTTGTCTCTGTTTTGTGCCTTCGTTTGGGGGACTTCTGGGGGGACTCTGCCTTCTGCCATTGTTTTCGGGATCTGTGGAACTCAGTTCAGCTTCCTGGGACTGCTGACATGAAGCAAAGCAGCAAAGGCAAGAGAACTGTGATAAGTGTTGAGGTAAAGAACACTGCTTGCCAGGGGGTTGGACTCGATGGCCCTTGTGGTCTCTTCCAACTCTATGATTCTATGAAAGAAGGAAATTATTTCTAAACATGAAAATGGGGTCCGTATAAGTGATCTGGCAATGCAGTTTGGGATGCCCAAATCTACAATTGGTACCGTCTTAAGAAATAAGGATGCTATTAAGGGGGCCAGCATTGCAAAGGCTGTTAAAACACTCAAGCAGCGAACACAGACAATGGAAGAAATGGGGGGGGGGGAAATGCTTTTAATATGGATAACTGGAAAACAGGAGGCTGGTGACAGCATTTCTGAAAGCATAATTTGTGAAAAAGCTTTATAGTTGCATGCTGACCTCATCGCAAATGCCCCTGGACCAAGTGCTGAGATTGAGAGTTTCAAGGGCTTCCGGGTTGGCGTGGCTGGATAATGGCGGATTTCCTCCGTCTCGGAGGAAACCGCTCGCTGGAAAGAAGGGTCTGACCGTCACGGCGAGGCGGAGACCCACAAAAAACCATGGTCGGAGGAAGACCGTGGGCTTGGGATTCGGCACGTGCCTTTTGCGCCTCCCCTACTCGCGGGGAGACCCGGTTTCGGGTCTCTGGAGCGACGTGGGGTGAGTGGCGCGGCACATCGAAACGACCGCTGTTTTCAGGGAGTGAAGCCGCACAGCTGTTACCAGAAAGCGCCGACCTTTCCTGTGGACATTCGGACCTAAATAAACTTCGTAAGTAAACGGAATTGGATTACAAAAATATTTGAATTTGGCACTTGAACGTGAAGGTTTAAACAGGAAGCCCACCTTCCGTTTTGTGGAAAGATCAAAGCAAAACCGCAGCAAGCTGGAGTTTCTGAAAAGTACTTTGTAAAGTATAAATTTTCATCATTTAAGTTTTCTAGCCCCCCCTCGGAAGCAGGGGAAGAGGGGGAGATTCCTTTGATGGATGATTGAGACCTGCAGGACAGTAAAAAGAGGACCTAATTCACTACCGTCTCAAGCCTAGGATCGGGCTGTCAAAAAGTTTTACAAACTTAAAATAAACAACAATGGAGGAATGGAGTATACTTTTTTGGAAGGACGATCAGAGATATATATTTCAAGGTACTGATTTTGTGGTATTTGGAAGGAAAAGGAGCTGAACTGTAATTTTGTAACTGAAACTCGAATGGAAAATAACCAAAGGAAACTGTAGCAGACAGAGGGTGTTTAGAAACTGTGATTGTTACATTTCTGCGACTATTACATTTCTGGATGGAAAATTCCATGGAGGTTGCAGACAAGCGACCTTGAAGAGCAGTAGATAACACAGGAAAAACAAGAAAAGCCTGGGAACAGGGCTGATAGAATAACAGCTCTGTTGGAACAAGCTATAAAGAAAGTGGGCATTCTGAAACAGGGAATCTCTGGTCCGAAACATAATGCATTTATTTTGGCACAGAAAGTGAGCAATTCAACAGGTGCGGTTCGGGAAGAGGAACCAACTGTGCAAGGACGAGCATCGGAGAAGAGGATGGGACAATCAAAACCTGTTGTTTCTGCAAGAGGAATTTCATGTTTAGGCCCCAGTATTAGGGCCTCAAATTGATGGATATAAACTTAAGTTTGAGGTTATGGAGGTTGAAGGACCGACTTGGAGAGGCAGTGCCCCATTTGGACTGAGTAAAGCAGGATGGATGGCTTATATGTTGGAGGGTGGCACTGCGGGAAAGTTTGGAAAAATGGATTTCTGTAACCCCAAAGAGATTGTGGAGTATGCTTTGGAATATTTCTTGGTCTATAAATTGAAATATGGAGTTTGGGTAAGCGTGCTGAAGAGGATTAAAGGAGATGTCGGGGAAGAGGCTCTTTGGGACTCAATTTTAGGCTTGGAAAGAAACTTGCAGGCAGTCCAGGGAGATAATTTAAGAGCCTTGGACATAAGGGAACCGGGTTGAGGGTATAATCGCTGACAGGAAAGACTGATAAAATTTGTAAAAAGGACTGGCAGAATCCGAAACCAGGGGGAAGAGATGGTGGGAAAAATTGGGAACTTTTAAAAATAGTATTTAGCATAATATTGTATGATTAAAAATTTTTGGGAGATGGTGGAATGAGTATATCTGGCTCTAGTGGAAATAAGATAATGATTTGAGATATTAGGATTTAAGGGTGTATGATATTAGGATTTAAGGGTATAAGATTTAAGGTTTTTTCTTTTCTTTTTTTCTTCATTTAGCAGATTGGAGTTCGGACAAATTTCTTTTTTTAGATACTGATGGGAGAATAAAGTTTAAATAGATTAAGATAAATAAGTGAGTAAGAAGTGAAAGATGGAAATAATTTGCTGACTTGATTAGCAACTGGAATACAAAATGGGAGGTGGGAGGAGGCCGAAGAAATAAGTTATTGAAAGATGGAATTTGAAAAATGTAATTTTTTTCTTTTTTAATGTTTTTGTTTTTTGTTCTCCTTTTATGTTGGGGGGGTGGAGGGAGGGTGTTTTTATGCATTTTTGGGTTTTGGCTTTTTTCCCTTCTTTACTTTCTCTATTTTGTTGTATTTGTTGTATTTGGTCTTTTTGTTTTTCCAACTCTGTTTTTGTATTTGTGGAAAATCTAATAAATATTATTTTTTAAAAAAAACAGATTGAGAGTTTCAAGGCAAGCAATGGGTGGTTTGACAAATTTAAGAAGAGAACTGGCATCCACAGTGTTGTGAGACATGGTGAAGCTGCCAGTCCCAGCAAATTAGAGGCTGACCAATTTGTTTTGGAATTTAAAGATTATGTTGAGTCGCAGGGCTTCGTTCCCCAGCAAGTTTTCAACTGTAATGAGACAGGCCTCTTTTGGGGGGAAAATGCCAAAGAGGACCTATATCACAAAAGAGGAGAAAGCATTGCCAGGACACAAGCCCATAAAAGACAGGCTAGCCCTTTTATTTTGTGCAAATGCAAGTGGAGATTTTAAGTTGAAGCCTTTGCTAGTGAGAACCCCAGGATATTTAAGAAGAACAATGTCATAAAAAGCAAATTGCATGTGATGTGGAGGGCAAACAGCAAAGCTTGGGTAACCAGCAATTTTTCATTGAGTGGTTTCATGAAGTGTTTGGGCCAAGTGTGAAAATATACCTCCAGGACAAAAATCTTCCAATGCAGTGCCTGCTTCTTATGGATAATGCTCCAGGTCACCCTCCAGGCTTGAAGGATGAGTTGTTGGAAGAGTTTGTGTTCATCAGTGTAAAGTTTTTGCCCCCCAACACAACTTCTCTCATCCAGCCCATGGACCAGCGGTCATATCTAATTTTAAGAAGCTTTACACCAAAGCACTGTTCCAAAGGTGCTTTGAGGTGACCTCGGACACAGAGATAACTCTAAGAGAGTTCTGGAAGAATCATTTTAATATCCTCCTTTGCTTGCATATGATAGACAAAGCATGGAGGGATGTGACTCAGAGAACACTGAAGGCAGCATGGAAGAAATTGTGGCCAGAAACTGTCCCAGAACAAGTAACAGAGGCTATTGTTGCTCCTATTGTTGAGAAAATTGTGTCTCTGGGAAATTCCATGGGTTTGGAAGTGAGTTGTGCTGATGTGGAGGAGTTAGTGGAGGAGCACAGGACTGAGCTCACCACAGAAGAACTTCAAAACATTCTGATGGAGCAGCAAATGGTGGCAACTGAAGAAATATCTTCGGAGGAGGAGGAGGAGGAGAGCAGAGAAACTGCACCTACAGCCTGGAATGGGACACTAAGAATGAGTTAACAAAAGAAGTCATGATAAAGTGGGCGGTTGACTTCGGTTACAATATTGAATACAATAAATGGGTAAGATTATGGAACGAAGGTATGAAGTTTACAGCGTGCTCCACCTTAAGAGAAAATTTACTAAAAATGATGTACCGGTGGTATATCACCCCGGTTAAATGGGCAAAAATGTATAAATTGAGTAAAGAATCCTATTGGAAATGTAAACTAAAGGATGGGGATCTCTAAGATGAAAAAGTTTTGGGATCTAATATATAATGAACTGAAGAAACTTTTTAAGTATACATTTCCTAAAAAACCGGAGGCTTTTCTATTAGGGATAATAGGGGAGGAGGTGAAAAAGGAGGATCATAAACTATTTCAATATGCTATGGCTGCAGCTACGATCCTCGTGGCTCAAAAGTGGAAATTACAGGAGACGCCAATGGTGTTGGAGTGGCAGACCAAACTCTTTGAATATACAAAATTAGCTAAAATGACATAAAATTCGAGACCAAAAAGGGACAAAGTTTGAAGAAGAGTGGGGTAAATTTGTTGCATATATAAGAATTAACTGTAGAAGTCTAAAAACTGTAGCAGGGTTAACATAAATCCTGTAATGTGTATAGAAGGCAAATAAGAATCTGCAAGAGAAGATATAAACTAAGAAAACCGAAGCAGGGAAGGAAGGAAGTCCGGGCGTGAACTTACACAGTGTAAATAAGATGTCATAAAATGATGATTGTAAGACTTACGGGTTGGCGCTTCTGGTAATGGCGGATTTCCTCCGCTCGGGAGGAATCCGCTCCTTGGAAACCAGGGTCTGACCGCCACGGCGAGGCGGAGACCCGCTAGAAACCACGGGCAGAAGAAGCTCGTGGACTTGGGATTCGGCAGGTACCTTTTGCGCCTCCCCTACTCACGGGGAGACCCGGTTTCGGGGCTCCGGAGCGACGTGAAGTGAGCGGCGCGGTACATCGAATCAACCGCTTCTTTCAAGGAGTGAAGCCGCATTGCTGTTGCCAGAAAGCGCTGACTTTTCCTGTGGACATTTAGACTCTAGGTAATTATTCGTAACTAAACAGAAAATTGGATTATTTAAACATCATAATTTGGCATTTGAAACGTGACGGTTTAAACAGGAAGTCCGCCTTCCGTTTTGTAATCAGATCAAAGCAAAGACGTCGCAAGCTAAAGCCTGGGAAAAGTATTCTGTAAAATATTAAATTTTCATCATCTAAGATATCGAACCCCCCCCCCCTTGGAAGCAGGAGAAGAGGGGGGAATTCTTTGTGGACTGTTTAAACTTGCAGGAGAGTGAGTGAGACGAGATAAATCACCACTGTTTCGAGCCTGGGATCGGGCTGTCAAAAAGATTGACAATCTGAGAAAATTAATAACTGGGAATGAAATATATCCTGATGGACAGTTGAATAAGAGATATATATTCTTTTTATTGTTCTTTTGGCACGTAAAAAGGAGAAAAGTGGAATGGTAACTTTGTTATTCGATTTGGACTTGGAATTATAAGGACAGATACAAATAGAAATTGTTTCCTATAGAGGGAGCCTCTGAAACTGTTGCAACAGCGAAGTGGAACTTTCCACTAAGAACCAAGAATCGTGTGAAATAAGTGACCTTGGATAAGACCCTGGATAAGAATGGCAAAACAAGAAGCTCTAGTGAATGCATTTTACAAAACAAATGCTCTGTTGGAACAACTACATGAGAAGATGGACTTGACGGTAAAGAAAATTGACAATGTGGGACAAAATGTAATTGATTTGGAACAGAAAGTGAACATTTTTACAGGAACTACTCGGGATGTGACTCAGGAACCCATTTTGAAATGGCAAGCTCTGGAGATGATGGAACAAACTGCTTCTGTATCTCAAGAAACTCAAGTGGAGGATTTGGCCCCACAGAAACAAATTGATGGACATAAGCTGAACTCAGAGGCGATGGAGCTTGAGAGCCAGATAAGGAGAGACGGTGCCCCGTTTGGACTGAGGAAGGGAAAATGGGCAGATTTTTGTATGGAGGGAGGCACTGAGGGAGAGATTGGAGATGCACAGCCTTCTAGTCTCAAAGGGCCTTTGGAGTATGTCCTGGAATACTTTTTGGATTACAGCTTCGAATATGGAGTATGGGCCAACGTGTCGAGATGGAATCAAGGAGCTGCTAAGATGGAAACCCTTTGGGACGTAATCTTTGGCATTAAAAGAAATCTGCAGACAGGACAGGGAGATGAGTTAAGAGCCTCGGATAGAAGAGCACCAGGTTGATGGACTATATGGAACTGATAGAAAAGACTGACAAAATGCAAAACCAGGGAGAAGAGACGGTGGAAAAAGATTGGGAAAATTTTTAAAATTTTATTTAGTGTAATATAGCATAATTAAGGAATGTTGGGAAATGGTGGAATGAAATTATATGACTTTAGTAGAAATATGATAAGGACTTAAGTATAGATAAACTTTAAGATTTTTGATGGTAAAATAAGGTTAAAATAAATTAAGACAACTAAATGATAGAAAGCAGTGCAAGATGGAAAGGATTTGCTGATTTAATTATTAACTGGAATACAAAAATGGGAGGTGGGAGGAGGTCGAGGAAATAAGTCATTGAAAGATAAAGATATGGAAAATGGGTGTGTTTTTAAATGTTTTTGCTTTTTACTGTTGTGTTGATGTATTGTTTTTTCCCCTTTTTTGATGTATTGTTCTTTAATTTCTTTATATTATCTTTTTCCTTTTCTTCTGTAATTATAAAACCCTTAATAAATATTATTTTTTTAAAAAAATGCTGATTGTAAAAGATTAAGTTTTATTTATGTTTGTGAAAAAACTAATAAAAATATTGGGGGGGGGGGAGAAACTGCACCTACAGCAACAAAGAACTGCTTGCAAAACGGGCTGAAGTGCAAGCTATTGCTGAAAAATATCACCCGGATAAAGCTACTCTAAGTTATGCTGCTAACACCTACAATGATAACATAATCTCTCACTTTAGACAAATCTTTAAAGAATGACAAAAGCAAGTCTCAATCAAAAAATTTTTGGTAAGGAAAAGATCCAGTGAGTCTGAACCTGGTGGCAGTGGTGTAAAAAAGGCAAGGGGAGGAATGGCAGGAGAGAAATCACCGATTGTGATTATGGAAGAGGACCCTGAGCCCCCATCCAACAGTGACTATCATCAGCACAGATAAGAAAAAAATCACATTTTCATTTTGTACTGTTTTATTGATTTCATTTTATGGATCAATGGCTTTGTTAGATAGTAAAATTCATGTAAAATTGTTGTTTTAGGGGTCGCTTTTCATCGTCTGGTTCCTGTGGAGTGTTTCGCTGCTAATCAGAGGCTTCCTGTTGAGTCTGCCAGCTGTTGAGTCCTGAGCACCCACGCAACACAGAAGTTATATTTGGAGGTTTTGTTTTTGCTAATTTTTTGCATTTTGGTTTCTGTGACTTTTTTGGTTTTTGGACTGTGACTTGTTCTTCATTTTATGGGACTGACTTGTGACTTTGCTTTTGTGACTGTGGCTTGTGACTTCAATTTTGTGACTTGTTTTTGTGCCTGTGTGGAACCCAGTTCAGCTAGTGGTTGATTGTGTGGCTGCAGAAATGGATAAAAGCCCCCCCCCCCCCATCCAAACTGACTATCATCAGTGCACGAAAGAAAAAAAAAATGTTAATTTTTTTCATCTAAAATACTGTCTTATTTATTTTATAGTACAGTACGTTGATTATTGCCTTGATTTTATGGTTCAATGGTCTCCTTAGACAGTAAAATTCATGTTAATTGCTGTTTTAGGGGCGTTTTTCATCGTCTGGAACGGATCAATCCACTTTCCATTACTTTCAATGGGAAAGTCCGCTTCAGGTTAAATACGCTTCAGGTTAAGTATGGACTTCCGGAACCAATTAAGTACTTAACCTGAGGTACCACTGTAGTGACTCAGCATCCTGTAGTGACTCAGCAGCCCTTTCTTATTAGTAATCATTGTTGACCAGAAGGTTCCAAGGCTATCTGAGCCCTCCTTATATAGCTGCATGCAGGTGTGAGAGTCAGTCAGTTAGTCTGTCTTCCAGTCTTTCTGTCATTTTTCAAGCTATGCAGTCCTACCACTTACTCCTCAGAGCAATATGGCCAAGATGATGCTATGAAATCAGCAGGACTTAACAAGAGGCCCTTAATGGGAGATCTGCTGCAGTGAAGGCTGAAAGAGCTGCTCCCTGCTGCAAGACTTTCTCCAGCTGGCCTTGGAGCAAGACCCAGACTCACTGCTCCAACCAAGGAGTTCTGTTACTGGGGTACTGGCCCCTCTTTTGAGTGTGAGGTTGGTGCCATGTGCAGACTGCTGTTGGAATGTGCAGGTGCAACACCTACAGTATGAATTATTTCCCAGATGCTCTATGGAGTAGCAATATGGGGCATGGATCCAAATGCTAACAAAGCCTTAGAACAAATTGCTCAGGAAAGTGCCCTCGCTCCCCAGTGGGACCCCAGCTGCTCTTCTCTGCTTGGAAGCGGGCATGACAACAATACGGGCTAGAACTGACTATTTATGTCTAAACTATGTGAAAAGACTTCAATCTCTCTTGGAGGAGAGATTCCCTTCTATGTCCCACACAGAATGGGAACAGACCAAATGTTGGAAGGATGGCATCCAACGCCTCTTGGCCCAATATCGATTACAAGATCTTCAGGTGGTCATGAAGATGGATAAGAGGCACTTAAGAGGTTGCCTCTTCTGGTCCGATGCAGAAAGGGATTTAACCATGATTGTCTCTACCAAAAGTTCACCATGGTTCCCACTTATCAAAATGGAGCACAGCCGAGCTAGTTATCTAACAAAGCTCCCACTTGCCGTACTAAGAATCGCTTTTACAGAATTACAATCGATGACCTTGGTGGCGGTGGATGGTCAGTACAGCAAAGTACAGTACAAGGAGAGACTCTGTCTGTGTGGGCAAACATGTGTAGAGGACCTATACCACTATTTATTGCAATGCCCGCTATATATAGGACCAGGAGACTGATTTATAAAACCCCTGCTTGCGAATGGAACACACTTGAACAGGGCGGAAAGGGTGAAATGGCTGCTGAGTGATTCTAATGACTTTGTAACTTCAAAAGTAGCACTATATGCGTTGGCAGCTAAGAAGATCAGGAGAAAAGAACTAGATAAAATAGTGGTCAATTGCAAAGGTGATTCGGACATTTAAGCTGGCACATTCTATCTGAGAACCCCCTGCTATTCTATCGTATGCAACAAATAATTTCTAGGAGACGTGACCGTAGTTTATTGTATTTGTAGTGCCTGGTGTTTTTATGGTTACTGTTGTTTTTGTTTCCTTTATGAATTCCTTTTTGTTTTTGTTTCCTTTTTGAACTAGCCTTTGGCTAGTGCAATAAAATTTATGATGATGATGATGATGAGTTACTGGCTTAGCCTCATAGTCTTGTCTTGTTTTGTTTTGCCCTTGCCCCTGCAAAATGGTGCTGTGGTTTTCTGGGAGTCAGTTGTCATACCACCCACTGCCTAGGCCAGAATGACACTTCCCAGAGTGCCTTTGTCACTGTGATTAGACAGGTTTGAAGTATACTTTAAAACCATTCTCTCTACAGATGTCTTGAGTGTGCAAAGGGGGTTTAAAACCCATTGGGCAGTGGAGAGCTACTCACACATTTTGGACTGGGAGTGAACAACCACCAGATCATTTCTGAATAAGAAGGGCCTGGGTGGGATGTTTGTTTCTCATGGATATGTGCCTTCTGCACTTTGAGGAGGGGCCCGTGTGTGTCTGCATTCCCATCCCCTTGCTTAAAAATAAAATACCAACAATATTCATAAATGTCAGCTGTTTTGGCCTAGTAAACCAATGGCAACCTCAAATTGGAGATTGTAATAGGGCTGTGGAGAGGAGGTAAACTCTGAAACCTACTTGGCCTAACCACTGTAACAGGAATGTACACTGTGAAGCTCTTCCTCATATGTTATTGGGCTCTAGTTTCCACCTGCCTCAATCAGCATGGCTGATATCCAGGAATGATGTTATTTGTAGTCCCACCTAGAGGACCACACGTTCAGCCCTGCTCCAGAATGCTGAAGAGATTCACATCACATCTGTTGTTATCATTGTTAATGGCTGCTAAACCTGGTGGTTGCATAAAGCACAAGAAGGAGGTATCAGTGGGATTTGCACAACTAAGATTTGCCAAAGTGGGGGGGGGGATCCCAAAGGGAAGCAGCCCAATAGGCATGGCATCCAGGTGCATTCCAGGTAGCTTTGGGCAAAGGGTATCACACACTGAAATGTATTACTTATACTACAGCTAAATGAGCTCTCCCAAGCTTACCTTTGATTAACTCAGAAATTTACAGACTACTTTTTCCTCCTTTTTGAGCCAATCCAGAGGCTCTGAAAAATGTCCCTACCTGTCACCATTACCAGTTCTCTACCCCCCAGAGGTCCTCAGACTTCAGAGCACACACACCTATGATAGCTTTGTCTCCAAGTAGGGGTAGTAATAGGAGGTGAAGGAGAAGCAAAGAAAGGAAAGGCAAATGGTTCCCCCCCCTTTGCTCTCTCTCCGCCCCTTTCCTCAACACCATGACAGCATGCTGCATCACAGAGGACCATGAAAGATGTAGTTCCTCCAAGGGCTGTTGAAATACGTCACTGTTTGCATCTGGGCCTGTCTTGAGCAAACTTGCCAGACTCCCAACTTAATACTCTTGTCGTTCATTAGAAGACCTGAGATCTTTGTTAGAGCTGCCACTGAAATCTCACCTAAAAGCAACATTTGGAATGAATTGGTGGGACCTTCCTCAGGCTAAACATCTGAATTTCAAAGTAAGTCAAAGGCATTTTGACATTTCTCAAGAGAGTGGAATGGGTCTGCACAAAGCTAGTTTGTCATTGGATTTTGCCAAAAGAGAAATCCTGCTTTGATTGAAGCCACATAACGGGAAATGTTGCCTGTTCTGCTGCAAGGTGATGAAACTGGGCCATGTGTTGAGCTACTGACATGCTATAAACTCCCAGACCACCAAACATCTGGCAGGCAAAACAAAGCCTTTGATGAGCTCTGTAGCAGCAACTCAAGTCATTGCCTGACTCTTTCTCAAATTATAAATGAATTCTCTGCCACAAATTTCCTAGGTTGGATCTGGAATTAGGGTAAGGTGAAATCAGTTAACTGCCTGGAATACTGGTCTCAGGGGACATGTGACAAGGGGTGTGATGGAAAAACCTATCAATTTTTGTTCCCTCAATTTCTCATTTTCCCAACCTTAAATTCAGTTCTATGGCAATTTCTTTTTTTAAACCTCATGATAATTCATCAAAAGTAAAGTATTTATTAAGGACGCAGGTGGCGCTGTGGTCTAAACCACTGAGCCTAGGGTTTGCCAATCGGAAGGTCAGCAGTTCGAATCCCTGCAACGAGGTGAGCTTCCATTGTTCAGTCCCTGCTCCTGCCAACCTAGCAGTTCGAAAGCACGTCAAAGTGCAAGTAGATAAATAGGTACCGCTCCAGCTGGAAGGTAAACGGCATTTCCGTGCACTGCTCTGGTTTGCCAGAAGCGGCTTAGTCATGCTGGCCGCATGACCCAGAAGCTGTCTGTGGACAAATGCAGGCTCCCTCGGCCTATGGAGCGAGATAAGCACACAACCCCAGAGTCGTCCATGACTGGACCTAATGGTCAGGCTTACCTTTACTTTTACCTTTTTAAAGTCTTTATTAGTTAGCTAAGGGCCATTAATTATCTGGGGACATTCCAGATGTCCCCAAATCTGGGGACATTACAGGAATGGAATTTGTCCGGGGACAGATTTGCAAATCTGGTGACTGTGCCCGGGAACCGGGGATGTCTGGTAACCCTACACTAAACTTGTTCCTCACAGGGATTTGCCATTTGGCCTTGGGCGAGCCTTAGAAACATCTCAGGAGTTTCAAGTAGAGACTTTGGAGTTTTTGGTAAGGCCAGCATAACTTCCCAGGGAGTTTCTGTACAGCCATCCCTTTAACATCCCAAGGTGACTACACTCTTTCTCAGAGGATTGCTGTCAGTGTAAGACTGCAACTTTAGAGATTGTATCACAATCTAGATTACAATTTAGAACTGTCTGAGAGCTATTACAAACAGTGCTTATACCAGAAGGAACTTCCCTTAAGGCATCATTTCTTTCCTCCACCCACTTTGATTCTCTTTGCTATGAGATGAAGGTGAGACCCAACATATGCTCTGCATATCATGTGCTTGCTCGCGTACCCAAGCATACTGTCACTCCTCGTTACACTAGAAGTCTCCTGAGCACAAAGGGAAGTGGAGTTTCAGCGGATTGGAAATGCATGCTTCACTGAGTGCACTGGCAAGTTAGTGACCATCTGCAACAGACGCCAAGGGTGATGGGTTGTTGCTGGGTTGCTGTTGTTGTTTTGTTTGTTTGTTGTTTCTTCTTCTTGCTTAACATTAAATTTTGAAGACATGTTAAAAAAAAGTATTTCTAAGCAGCTGAATATAAAGCAAATCAAACACATCTGGCATCAAAACCCTTCTGGAATTGATGGGAATCTGGATTAATTTAGACAGGAGTTTACTTGTGATAAGTTATTAAGCATCTTTTAAGTAGCATCCATGGCTAAGAAAGCTGTATGTAAAGCAGAAAAGTCAGGAGTCCAGATTTCTTCTCTGCCATAAGAAAACATGATAGCCTTAGGCAAGTCACATTAGGCTCAGCCTTGCAAGCTTGGGGAGGGAGGTGAGAGGATGCTATGAGCTGAGGCCCAGATTAGAACAATGGAAAAACCGCTCCTGGAAGTTGTGGTGAGATCCACAGAAGAAGACCTTTGTCAGAAACGCCCAGCATCTGAAGAACAACCTGTTTATAAAAGACTACGGATGGATTAGCCAGTTTATCCAGTTGAGTCAGAGGCCTCTCTACCACCAGAGGATTATTACAGGATCCAGGTGACATCTTGTGAGAAGAAACAGTCATTGAGGTACTGGGGTCTTAAGCCATATAAGGCTTCCATTTCTTTTCTTACTTTTGCCACTTGGTTCATCCGCTACCAGCATGTAGCCCCAGAATGTTGCCACAGGGGAATGCAGCTGTCAGACTGAATAGAATTCCCCCATCCTTACTTTAACAGCTTCCAGTGAGTATCCTGGACGGGAGATATATGCCATGAAGTTAACTACTTCTCAGCACTATATGGAACTATTTTAAGAGTAAAGGAAGGGTCAGCTTTCTGCTTTCCTGTGCCTTAGAACAGGGGTAAGAAGAAGTTACATCTGGATCTATTGGATAGTTTGCAGTTGATTGGCAAGGATGTGTAACAATAGCAGCAGCTGTGGGTGGAGGAGAAATTCAATTCAGTATGCATTGAAAGCCAGATCTATCAATTTCACACTTTCCTAAATGGTATGCTAACAGAAAGACAGCTATTCTTTGAAATTCACACTTATCTGAATTCTGCAATGCATTTCTCCAACCAAACAATGTTTACAAAAATGCATGTATTAAGGGAAGGCATGCATAACCATGGATATATTAATGAAAATAACATACAAAGATGCACTATACTAGGGGAAATGGCTTGCAAAACCGTTTTATGTATTAGTCAAAACAGCATATAAAATTATATTAGGAAAAAAATCACACTAAAATGCTGCTGAATTTCCATAAAGTTTTTTTATCACAAATGGTTGCAAAATATGGAGTACTGAACTTAAAACTGATAAAATGAGAATGTAAGAGAACTGAAATTGGCAGATCCTTCCAGCCCTAGCAGCAACAAAATTATTCCACTTCTTCTGTTTCCCTATACTATTGCAAAAATGAAGAATGCTTGGGTTGACCTGGAATTATTTGTGTGTGTGTGTCTGTGTGTGTGTGTGTGTCCTGCCTTTTCCCCTGATGGGACTTAAAGCAAAAAAAAAACCACACACTGATGAAAGCATAGAAAGAGCAATCATTTAAAAACAATTAAACATTCATAGAATTAAACTATATGCATATATTAAACCTATTAAAACCATGCCAATCATTACAATAAAAACAGCATGCCCCCCCACCCCCCCAAAAAGTTTCTTTCTTTCTTTGAAACCATCTGATAGTTCAGGCTGAGAGAGAACATCTGATCTTGTTGAGTCAATGAGTTTCATTGGATGTTCCCATTCTCAGGTCAACATTCAGTTCTGGTACACAAAAGAAATTCCTGGGCTCAGAATTTTTTTCTTTTCTCCATGCCTTTTGCACCTAGCTATGTTTGGTAGATCTCTAGATTCTAGTAAGAAAGCAAAGTCAATCCCACAAGCAGAAGTCTGTCACTCCATCTTAGAATCCTCTGCCATCCCTCACTATACAGCTATAAAAATCTAGTGTTTGAAGTTAGAAACCCTTTAGGAATCTATAGCATAGCAGAAGAAGGCTACAGGTGAATTGGAAAAGGTGCCCTTTCCTTCCTGTTTCTGAAACTCACTGTATCTGCACAAGGCCTGAACAGGACAACAATAATGAAATTGCTTGCAATGGAAAGGAGGATTAGACAGGCCATAGGTATCTTTGGAGACCTAATAATGGTGTATAAAATTATGCATGGTGTGCAGAACTATAGCTGGGGGTGGGGGGGAATCTCCCTCTATGAACGTTAGATCTTGTAGACACCCAATGCAGTTGACTAATGGGAGATTTACAAAAGAAAGTACTTCTTCACACAGTGTATAATCAAACTGTGCAGTTTGCTCCATCAAGTAGTTGTGATAGCCACTAATGTGGATGGCTTTAACAGAAGTTAAGACAAATTAATGGAGAAAGGCTATCAACAAGTGCTAGCCGCAAATACCATCTGCTGGAAACCACAGGAGGAAAAGATGTTGTTGCATCCAGGTCCTTTGTGTAGGCTACTTATAGGCATCTGGTTTGCCACTGTGAAAAAAAGATGCTGGATTATATGATCCAGCATGGCTCTTCCTATGTTCTAGATATGCAGCCTCTTATAACAAAGAACCTCAGAATTTAAGCAGTGGTTGGATGGGGCACTGCATCAAATAGAGAGCTAAAGGACCTTTGAAGTATATTTCAGGTTTAGAATTCAGTGATTCTAGGTCAAATGCCAAGGTTTTTTTTTATTAGCTTGGCTGTGATCAACTGCCCTTCCAGCTTTTCCCCCTCAAAGAACTTCATCAATGGTCAGTTCATTTGGCTGCATCAGAGGCAAAGATGAGGCCTTTCCGTTTGGCTCTTCCCTTCCCAAAAGTGTCTCAGTCTCTCAGATTCTAAGCCATTGCTGACTCAAGTGCTTTGGCCAAAAGTTAAACTATAAATGTTGCAAGGAATTAAGAACCATTCCTACCAATGTTGGACACCATCTTCTGGCCAGTTTGGCTCTACTGACCTTCCAGTTCTCACCCTATTTCTTTTCCAGATACCCACTCAGCTGGCCTTAGAACCACCCCTGAACTCATTCAGGAGGTGTGGCATCCTGGGGAAAGTTGGCAGAACCAGCTGGTGAGGATACACTTATATGGGCTGTGAATATAAGAGAGCTATAACTCTCAGTCTGGACAAGAGCTCCTGCATATTGACAGGTTGTCTCAGAATGAGAGTATAAGAAGAAACGGGGCTCTATTGTTCTAAGAGCCTGCATATCAAAGATAACCATTTCCTGGCAAATTCTCTCTTTCCACCCCTCCCTGCAGAACCTTCCATTCCTTATCTAAGCATTAAAATTGGGATATTTCAAAGAGGAACTGGGCCTTCATCATAGCCAGATACTGCTTTTTACATGGGCAGGAATCTGGAGAACTTAGTCAGATTTCTCCCTTCCTCAGCCCCGAGGACCAACCCTTAAATTTTTAACTGAATGTCAAACCATTACAAGTAAAATGAATGAAGTGTGTGCAGAAGTAATTTGAGAAAAAATATGATTGTCTGCTAATTAATCCAGTTTATTTTTTAATGAAAGAATCTTCCTGTAATTATTTATCATAAATATTCTTGGGATGCATGCATCTTTAGGACACTTGTACAATATCTGTCATTTTGTAATTATGGTCTCGCAGAATGGCTTCCCCCCTCAAGTCATATTAATCACAATTCTGACTGCATTATGGCATTTAGACCCTGATTCAAACAACAAAAACTTCATCTCCCTTTGAAGAAGCAGAGAGAAAGTACACTATCTAGCCTCCTTTACCAAAAATGGCACAGTTGGGAGAGAGAACATGTATCAAGCATGTATCTGACTCACATAAATAGGAGCTAAGGTCCCTTCAGGCCCCCCAATAAAATATTTGCTCTGCTCCGAAGTTGATGGGCATTGCCATTCAAATGGTGTGCATGTTCCATATATTGAGATTATGTGGGGTGGAGCTTGCCTGCCCCCAATATTGGCACCCCAGCTCACATACAAAGTAATTTTGTAAATTTTATTGAAATTGGCACCCCTTAAAATCCGTACAGCTGCTTTACTACAACTCTCCTCTGCCCTGGCCAATCAACAGTGTTTCTATTCCTGTTAGGCTTCTGACAAAGACCGTTATTCATCTCACTGTCTGCTGTTTAATGCAATTAGTGCAATTATTTTGGCAATTTACACAAGTTACAAATTTAACATAAATTATTATGCAGGGTCCAGGCCACTTCATACAGGGAGCAGCAGTCCTTGAAGTATATCAGTCCTGAGCCTTTTACAAATTTATAGGTCAAAACCAGCACTTTGAATTGGGCCCAGAAACTAATTTGCCGCCAGTGCAGCCAGGCCAGGATTGGCATTATATGCAATTATGGCACTATGATGATACTCCAGATCTCTGGATGACATCTCTCAGTGGTTTCATATAGAAATTAAATAGCATAGGAGACAGAACGGACTCTTGGGGAGCCCAAAGCCACAGAGCTGATCAGCGGTCTCCTAGTGCTACTTTCTAGTAGTGACACTGCAGGTAGAAGTCAAGTACTGCCAACTTCCAACTCCTTGAGTTGCTCCAGAAGAGCACCATGATCAATGATGTCAAAGGTCTTTGACAGATCAAGGAGAACTGACAACACTGCATTCTCTAGCCACTTTCTCCATTCCATGCACATTTTAAATTTCTATCCCATTGTCTATTACTTTTTTCTAAACTAAAAAGTCATAAACGCTGTAACCTTTCCTTGTAGGAGGGTTGTTTCATCCTGTTGATCATTTTGATGCCCTTTCCTGAACCTTTCCCAGCTCCACAATATCCTTTTTGAGGCGAGACAACTAGAACCGTACACAGTATTCCTAATAGATTTGTGTAGGGTATATACTATACACAGCACACCATAGATTTGCATAACAACAATATGATACCAGCAGTTTTTATATGCATGTTTTAAATGAAAATCACAGCTGTTGGTAAGTCTGTTCATTCTTGATACCATGAGTTGCAATTAGGGAATCCTAACAAAATCCTAACAAAAATCCCTTCTCCAAAGCTGTAATTTGAAAGGCCCTATTGGCTGTTTTTATTGCAAATAGCAGCTCAGGAGAGATCTTCCTCAAGAATGTGATAGGGAGAGAAATAGTCCTCCTCTCCATTCTACATGGCTCTTAGTCTGAACAGGGTTTCCCCTTATTTGCTACTTGCATACCATTAAAAATACAAATCTTAGGGCATTCTAGGAAATTGCCATCACATCTGGTTTGGTTCTTCCATTATGATGATAAAAAGAGGAAGAAAACAGTAATTGTGGAATTTCATCTCTTCTGTGCATCCACAATGCAAGGAATGAAGAAAAAAAAAGACATGGAGGAACTGAAGGATACATGCAGTACAAAATATGTAAATAAAAATGGAGAATTCTGCATTATGTCCACATCCAGAATGCATCCAGAATGCATTATGCCCACTGACCAGATCCAGGCCTGCTTATTTTCAGCAAGCTATGTCCTGTGCCTCAGACCAGACCCTAGGCTACTAATGCTTTCACCTTGGTGATAGCTGGCTATGTGGGAGAGGTTCTTCTGAGTA
Source organism: Podarcis tiliguerta (assembly GCF_965153285.1). NCBI lineage: Eukaryota > Metazoa > Chordata > Lepidosauria > Squamata > Lacertidae > Podarcis > Podarcis tiliguerta. Next base: position 34,416,406 of record NC_139553.1, read on the forward strand.
GAAGCATTGACACCCCAGCTTTGGAATACCTCCTCAGAAAGGCTTGCCTGGTGTCATCATCGTGGTCTTTTTAGTGCCAGTTGATGACTTAAAAATATATATATCCCCCAGTCTCTCAAAAAACCTTGCAATTTTAACAAGTATGTATTTGATTTTACTGCTTTTTATTCACTAATAATGATCTGTATATGTTTGAATTATCAATACTTCTCCTACTTCTGTGTTGCAAATAAAGATTTTGTGATATTATGGGTATTTTAACTGCCATTATTTTACTGGGTAACATATAAATACAGCAAGTAAAGAACAAGATAAATATTTGGGTTTTGTGTAATAGATTGCCACGGCTACCTGCAGTTTTTGACACTAAATTAAAGGGACTGGATTTCATAACTGAGCCAAATTTCGAGTACGTCACTCTTGTCTTGGCCTTTATTGATAGGACTCTCTGTGGTTGGGACCTTGCCCCAGTTTACAAAGCAGTTTCGAGCAGAAAGAAGATATTGATCTGGTATCACATGGATAGTGAAGGGACAGCAGGAAGAAAGAAACCTGAGCAATGGAGCTTTCTCTTTCCAATTGCACCATGGGCTAAGATGCATGTGGTGTGAGTGACAGCAGAATAAAGCCTAGGGAAAAAGCACCGTTTCTCCATAAATTATGTCTGCGGCAACAAAACTCCCAAGGAAATCCAAGATAAATCTTGACTCTCTGGCATTTATTACGCATCTAAACGAGATATGCCAGATGCTGAGGCGAGGAGGCGGGGGAAGATGGGGGTATCAACAATTACGTTCTCCTAACCATTTTTTTAATATAAAAAAACACATTCATTTTATGACACAACGTGCATGGAATGATTCATGTGTCAGGTCATATGGATCCCAAATTGTGTAAGGAGTATAGTTTAGTGGTAGAGCACTTGTTTTACATACAGAAGGTAGCACGCTCAAACCATGGCATCTCAATATAGGGTTAGGAGCAGTTCCCTGTCTGAAACCCTGGAGAGCCATTGACACTTTAGACCAAGTATGGGGAACCTTTGGCTTTCCAGATGTTGCTGCTCCTATCAGTCCCAGCAAAGATGGCCAGAGATGGTGGACATTGTATGACGAGAGTGGCAAGATGTGCTTGAAAGCCCTGCTCCTAATGTTCTTACCCTTCACATGTTGAGTGGGAATGTCTAGAGCAGGTTTGTGAACATGTTTAACTAAGGCCCCACCCACATAATGTGTTCACGCTATACCATTATAACACGTCAAGGGAAAACTCTGGACAGTTCCTAGGATTCTCCATGGCTGTTAAAATGGTATAATGGTGCTTTAAATGTATGGTGTAGATATGACCTCAATGCACTTACAATCACTCCAGGGATCAGGGAAGGATTTTTAGTACATTCTACAGAACGTGCTTACAATTCCCCTTCAGACCTTCTCATTATATGTAGAAAGGTCAGCAGTGGAAAATAGGGGCAATGCAAATAGGGTGTTGAGGCAGGGTGGTGAGCATTCCCCGCTTTGCCACCTACTCATAATCAGAATTCCATGTTCGAGCAAAAGACTATAGATTATTTTGCTAATTAGCCAATTTATGGGGTGACATATAGGGTTCATGTGCCAAAATAAACACCTGTGCATCACTGCATATAGACATGTACAGTGGTACCTCAGGTTAAGAACTTAATTCGTTCTGGAGGTCCGTTCTTAACCTGAGGTAGCATTTTAGCTAATGGGGCCTCCCGCTGCCGCTGCTGCCGTACCGCCGCCACACGATTTCTGTTCTCATCGTGAAGCAAAGTTCTTAACCTGAAGTACTATTTCTGGGTTAGCGGAGTCTGTAACCTGAAGCGTCTGTAACCCGAGGTACCACTGTAGGTCCTTTTTCTTCTGAAGGGAGATTGGTGTCATAAAGGGGGAAGACCCTTCTGATGTAGGCCTTTGTTCGGCAGCAATGAATCAGTTCTCAGGGAACACTCATGGCTGCATTGCACTATGCATTAATGACTCAAGATTCTTGGAGTGCTCTCTACACTCCACAAATGCTATTTTAAAAGCCATTTAATAAGAACAAAGGGTCAAGATTTCAGTATTTTCAGGAGAGCACTGACCTGGGTGCAACACTTCAAAATCCCCAGCCACTTTTCATGGACAAGCAAAATGTGATCCAGATACTAATGTCAAAGCTTCCGAGCTGTAAATTTTTTTTGGGTTCATTGCCTATTTTTATCCTAAAAGAATAATGCATACAGTGGTACCTCAGTTTATGAACTTAATCCGTTCTGGAAGTCCGTTCTTAAACCGAAACTGTTCTTAAACCGAGGCATGCTTTCCCTAATGAGGCCTCCCACCACCGATGCCCTTCCACCGTTCGGGTTCCATTCTTAGACCGAAGTAAAGTTCGCAAACCGGGACACTACTTCCAGTTTTGCAGAGTTCGTAAACCAAACTATTCGTAAACAGGGCTGTTCTTAAACCGAGGTACCACTATACATTCAAACACACACACATTCAGAATTGTTCTCTAGGTTATGGAGGGGGTGGGGATCTACCCCATGCTCTTTCTTAGTCTCTCTTCCAATCCTTGCTCAAAACCCAGATTTTCAGTGAAGTCTTTGGCTCAATGCAGTCTGGTGCCTTCAAAAAAATCTCCCTAATTCTAAAGGCAATCAGAAGTAAATGTGCACAGGATTACATCATCTGGCTTTGTTTCAATTCAAAATGAAAACCAGCGATGGAGGCCCTGTCCCTGTGGCACTCCAGATGATATTGGAATCCTATTCCCTTCAGCCCTGAACATTGGCCATGTTGAATGGGGCTGACTGGAGCTGGAGTGCACCAATGGCCACTCTTTCCCAGATGGGTGATGGTTGCAACCGCCCTTGCTTCTAGCCATCCTCCCTGGGCGGTCAGAGCTTATGTTGCTAGCTGGCTAGCTGGTAATTTACTTGGCTGGCAGGTCTAGGTATGACTGCCTGCCAAGACCTGAAGTTTAAATGGGCCATTCAGAGGCCCTTATGGCTGGTTCGTGCCTTGCTGGTTGGCTGGCCACTGTTCACTTTCATGCCTGGCTGGACAGTGATGCATTTAAGCCAGCTGCACTGGATGCCCTCAGCACCATTGGCAGAAGAAGCAAGCCCAGTCGCAATCTTAGGATGGTCACCTCTGTAGATCATCATCTTGAGGAGGACATAATTCTTGGCACAACCCTGACCTGGTTTCAGTCCTCCGGTAGGACATTTGAACTTTGAGCAACTGGAACAAAGCCAAATGTAATCCTTTCTTGGGACTAAGTTCCTTCAGATTCAATGGGGCTTGCTTCTGCAGAAATATGCATGAGAACTGGCTAAACAAAAATGTCAATCTTCTCTTCTTTTGTGTGTTTGTGTGTGTGTGTGTGTTAAAACTCTAGGTACTACACGACACTTGTAGTGTTCTGGAAATCACTGTTAACTGTGAATGCAAGTTGTATAACTAATTGTCCAAATAATTTTGAGAATTTTTTTAAAAAACCAAATACTTTTCAATTATCTTTTTGCATGTTAAGGGCAGGTTGAAATATTTGATCTCAAATGCACCTTCTAGAACTCATTTTTATTCTGATCAGATGCAATTGCTTCCTTTCTGAACCTATGGGAGACCTCAAGTGGAATTGGAGGGCCTCCAAAAAAAGTGCCCATTTATTATTTTTAATAAAGATTGTCCAAATCCACAAAGCTCAAGAGCTTAATTAAAGTCAGAGAGAAGGGTGGTGGGGAGGAGGAGGGAGAGAGAATCAAAAGGAATCCTACGAAAAATGAATACCAAATCAGCCTGAAGCTATCCAAGAAAAACCAAAGGGATCTGACACCAATATATATGATTGATGTAAGGGATACGATATGTCAAGGAGAGAGAGGGGGCAGAGAGAAAAGAGAAAGAGAGGCAGAATGTCATATGAACACTACCCAGCATTGCAGAGCACATGGCCAAAGAGCAAATGTCATAATAGTTTCCTTATTTCTCCAACGGTCTAGTAGACTTAAGGCCACCAAAAGGAAGAACAAAAGAGGAGCCTTGCACTATCAGTCAACAGCCCCTCTAGCCCAGCATCCTCTTCTCACAGTGGCTAACCAGATGCCTGTGGGAAGCCTTCAAAAATGTTCTGAGTGCAACAGCACTCTTCCCTCTTGTGATTCACAACAACTGGCATTAAGAGGCATATTGCCTCTGACAGTGGAGACAGGACATAGACATCATGGCTAGCAGCTATTGCTTGCCTTATGCTCCATGGACTTTTCTAACACTCTTTTATAGCCATTCAAGTTAGCGACCATCACTACCTTGTGAAAGTGAACTCCACAGCTTGACCATGTGCTGTTTGAAGAAAGACTTTCTTTTGTCTGTCCAGAATCTTCCATCATTTAGCTTCAGTGGATGGCCCAAGTTTATGAGAGTGAGAGAAGAATTAAGGGACATCTTGCCTTATGAGGATTCTCTGGTGTTTCAGTGTTTGGTGAAAGCTATCTGATTCCATCATGCCCATGAAAGCTGAAGTGGTTGTAGTGGTTACAGTGTTGGGTGAGGACCTGGTAAAACAGGGTTCAAAGCTTCACTCAACCATGAACTTCACTTTGTGACTTTGGGCCAGTCACTATCTTTTAGCTTAATCTCTCCCAAAGGGTTGTTGTGAAGAGACAGTTAGGAGCGGGAGAAACATTCATGCTTCCTTGAGTTCATTAGAGAAAAAGAAGTGGAGAAGGAGGAGAATCATAGAGTTGGAAGTGACCATGAGGGTCATCTAGTCCAACTCTTTGCAATGGAGGAATCTTTTGCCCAAAGTGGGGCTCAAACATACAACGCTGAGATTGTGGGTCTACTGACTAAGCTATCTTAAGTACTAGAAGAAGAAAAAGAAGCCCAAATGAATTCTCTCTACAATAATTTGTGCTACTTTCTCTGATTTCTGTTCTTTCTTTTTTCTTTTTAGCTATGATTTTTGTTAGTTGCCGTGTGTCTGTGACTTTTAGAACCGAAAGGTACATGATATGGGCATGCTCATGGTGTCTTCTTTCTGTTTTGGAAAAATCCTTGATAACTGTGATATTCACACATTTTAAAGTTATATTTCAGTGGTGTGGGGACTAACAGATGGACAACAAAAGTGGATCCTGTGAGTCCATTATTTGGAAAGAGACTTGCACTGAAAGGGTGAAAGATAGAGCCAGCATCTACTACTCAGTAGTCTGAAGATCTCACTGCCTTTTCTATGTTTAAATGTATATCTTATAATCATCAATCTCATTTGCATATCTATTTGGACATATGGAATGCCTAATTCATTTATAGGTTAAAGCTGGGATTGATTGAATATTTTTATTATCAGCTCGCTTTCTTTTTTCTGTTATATTTGCAAAAATAATAATACCTTTAAAAAATGAAAGGCAGCAACTAAACATTCTAGCTAGATAGTGAGCATCCACACTTGGCAGCCTAATCTAGTGCATGTTTACCAAAGTCCTATTGATTTCAGTGGTGTTACTTCTAAGAAAGTGTGCACAGGATTGTAGCCAGAATGCACATGCTGTTGCACATTTGATGCATATCAGATTTATGTTTCCGATTCCTTATCCAAAAAGTAATACACATTCATAATCCTGGTAACTTTTACAGATCTCCTTAGTGTGATCAAGGCACCTGTCTACAAGTTAATTCAGCTTTATTCCTTGTTTCCACCACCCCTTCCAATTCAGCCCCTCAGATAAATATTAAACCCTTCTTCCAAAGCCATAAATCCTCAAGTAACTCTTCTAGCAATATAGCAGAGAGGAATTATTGAATGAATAGATTAATCTGGCAGCATTATAATCTTAAAAAGTTTTTGTCACATAGATTTTCCATTGGGCTGGGGGAAATGTGTCATTATTGAATTATACAGAAATCTGTGACTTTTAAATGGAAGTAGGTCTTAATCCAGATAAATACCATGGTTAGAGATATGTGAACAGCTACCAGCTGACGTCAGATGTGGCAAATGAATATGTTCATCCCATAATACAGCAACAGTAGGGTTCTGACCCACTGGAAACAGGAAAGACATATTTATCCCCTGCAGAAGATGAAGTGAGCATTATCAATGCAAATTTGAAAGGCATCTGTTGAATATAGGATGTATGCAGTTTGTATAAGTAACTGAAGAGAATATGTTCTATTAATACAAAATTTAACTCATTATGATGGGTGGAATACCTATGGAAGGAAGGTTAGCAAATTGAAAGGGCATCTGGAGGGCGTACTGTATGTCTCAATGCTCTGTGTCTTAGAATGAGTATTCAGGGGTTGACCCTGTGCTTCGAACCACCAGGAGGACTGCAGCTTACAGCAACTTCCTAAGCATTAAAAATTTCTAGCTTCTCCCACTCAGACAGACTGAGTGGCCCTTACTAAGCAGGAGGTATAGAAAAGCTTCTTCATTGCTTGGGCTGGCTTGATCTTCTGGCTTCACCCCAAGCTTGACTTTTGCCTTCTATTTCCAACTTGACAGATGCTTACAGCCCAGCTCTGATACACCTCTTTCCACAGGAATGAGCTGTGGCTCTACAGATGTGGCCTCCATCAGCTCAAGCCAGCATGTGTAATGGTCAGGGATGAAAGTAGATGAAGTCCACAGCTAGTAGATGACCATAGTTTTCTACCCCTGCCTTGTCAGCAGAAGCCCATCCAGGCCCATGCAGAGCTTGTTTGAGAAGTGCTATCAGTAAAAGAAGACCAACATGAAAGGAGATTGGGGCACCTATAAATATATTATAGAATTCAAAGAAGGAAAACCAACCTTAAAGAGAGAGAAGACATACAAAACTCGATCAAAACCTGGTTCCAGTATTTCCAATTAAATTAGACATTTAGGAAAGACAAAGAAAGAGGATTCTCTGAGGAAAGCTCAGAACTCGAAAAAGTCTTATTGAGCAACGAAGAAAAACTGGTTTCAAAAAATTATAAAATCTTATTAGAGTGGGAGACTAAGGAAGAAACGACAAAGGCCTCTATGATTCAATGGGCAATTGACCTAGAACACAACGTAGATATGGCCTCTTGGGAAAAATTGTGGAAAACAATGATAAACTTCTCTGCATGCTATACCCTAAACGTGAACCTACAAAAGATGATATATAGATGGTACCTCACCCCTAGTAAACTTGTAAAAAATGTAAAAAAAAAGAAAAAGGAAAAGGAAACAATTTTGTTTAAAAAGTGAATAGATTGAAGTGACATTTATATACATGGTGGGGCTGTAAGGAAGTCAAAGAGTATTGGGAGATTATATACTCAGAACTAAAAAAAGATGTTAACGGTCTCATTTACCAAGAAACCAGCGATGTTCTTATTGAGTATAGTTGAGGGGGAATTACCCAAGAAAGTACTTAGTCTTTTCCTCTACGCAATAACAGCTTCCGGAATAATTTATCCCCAAAGGTGGAAGAACAAAAATAGTCCCGCAAAAATAGACTGGCAAAATAAGCTAATGGAATACGTGGAGTTAGCAATGTTGACTGCAAAGATAAGAAATCAGGTTGAGTCGGATAGAAAAGAAGAGTGGGAATACTTTGGCAAATATTTAAAGAAATATAACAATCTGATAAATTTCCAAGTGGGGTTATATATATATATGAGCAGCAGTGAAAATAAGCTATGAGGTGTGGTAAAAAAGGAGATGCAGCTTAACAAGACCCCGCAGAGGGATGTGTGTTGAAGTCAAAGACTGCAAGATAAATGGTGACAATTGTATAACTGATTTACTATGATATGTAAAATGCATGAATAAAAAAATAAATATCAACATGGTAAGTGAGGTGGGCAGGGAGGACTGTGCCTCAGTGGTAGAGCATCTGTCTTGCACAGAAGGTCCCAGGTTCAATCCCTAGCATCACCACATAGATTTCCTGCCTGAAATGTTGGAGAGCTTCTGCCAGTCAGAATAGACAATACTAACCTAAATGGATTAATGATCTTATTCAGTGTAAGGCAGCTTTGCTCAGTTGCTTTGAAGTGTGCTTTGCACACTTGCTTTGAAGTCAGCAGCAACAGAATCTGGGTAAGAAACAGATTCACTAACAATATGAAGATGGTATAATTAGCAGAGATTACACTTGTACTGCTGCAACAATTACAACCCCCCCCCCCCAAAAAAAAGCTAAACTATATTAAAATCCCCTTTCAGGTTTCACTTTCTCCCACCCACTGACACAGACACACAGAGAGTAGGCATCTTGGATTCTGCTGTAGCTTCCTCGTTTGTAAAACACTGCGGCAAGGGGGGAGGGAACTGTCTAAACACAGAATATTAAAAAGGTCAAAAGTGATATTAAAGCTGGCAATTTGCAGATTTAGAAGGCAAAGACTGGAAGAGGTTGTATGATCTCAATTCACACTGAAAACAAAGGGAACTTGAAGGCACAGAACATTTCTGAGTGTCTGGGGAAACTCTCATGTCCATGGATGGGGGACAAATTTGATCCGATTAGCATTTCAGTGTGAACTTGTGTCATTTGCAATTTCCAAAACAGCATGCAAACTGAAACAGAGCCCATTCCTCCCCACCCCAAAAAACTCACACTTCTCCAAATTTTGGAATGCACTTCTCCAGCCAAAGAACATGTACAAAAATGCTTACACTAAGGCCACACGCACACCCTGTGATTAAAGCACTATGATACCACTTTAAAAAGATACAGCTTCCCCTAAAGAATTCTGGGGTTGTAGTTTGTTAAGGGTGCTGTGAGTTGTAAAGAGATCAGTATTCCCCTGAGAGCCACAATTTCTAGAGTTCACTCGGTAGAGGGATAAAATTGTAGCTCTTTGTGCTATTGGCATCAATGTACAGTAGTCTCTGATTTCTAGGGGCAAATATCCCTGGAATTGCACATTGTGTGGGAACAGTGTCACTGGGCCTTCTGATTTTGCAGGAGGGATTCAAGTGCAGACTGGGACTTCAGGTTTGTGCAGTTGAAGTCCAACCAATCCGCCTCAAAAAGAAAGAAGAATCAGATCCACGTCAGATGAACAAATGACTAGGAAGAAGATGTATAAATGCCTTGCAAACAAATCAAGGTGAACTCAAGATGACAGTTCATTGTTGCATAGCTTTCTCCACAGAACAAGTCAGAAGAAATGTTCAAGAAAGACCAGATATAACCTAACTTCTCTGTGTGCTTTGTGCAAGCAGATCAGAGTGGCCCTCAGTGGTAAACAAGTTGTCCATCAGGGAGTCTTGTCTGCCAGTACTAATCTTTTTTGGGGAACCCCTGATAAGCTCATAATGAACTCCAGGCAGTTCCATGATCATTTGAAGAGGGAAGGGGGTGTCTTACCCAGAGCATGTTATGCTTCTTTTTGTTGTCATCATTCTTGCTCTAGTGTTTCACTCATCCAATGTGGAGGGAGGGAAGGGGGGGGGGAGAGTAAGAAATGAAATCATTCCATGTCAGTGTGCTTAAAATGCCCACAGGTAACAAAGCATCAACCATTCTCCTAACAGACCCAGAAGTGAAATCTAATTTTCTTAAGTACCAATCAACACTGCAGATACACCAGGAGGTTTGAGACTAATTCATGAGCAATTCACAAACAGAATGGGAAGGTCTAAATCTGCCCAATAATTTATTTGAAATGAATAATTCAGCTCGCTCTATAAAACATCTATTTTAAATGCATTATACCACAGCAGACAATGTTCCTCCTTGGGGTTCTGTATATCATGATAACATTCAAATCGTTCAGAGTTCTTCAGAAGCAGACAATATCAGAATGTCACCTGCTGGATATAATACTGCCTTTACATTTGCTATGACACAGTCTGGTTGCTGAGATAAATGGAAGCTATATCATCACCAGTAAAGAGAGAGATTGGGCAAAGCAAGAAAGGGACTCCCTGTCTGTAGGGAACAATAACTCATTTGGGAGGTGGGGTTATTTTGGTAGGAAAGCTACCGAGACCTGGAGAGCAAGAGAGGCCATCTCTTAGAATCCAATATACATAGATCCATTTTGAATCCTATCCGTACTTATAATCACTAGCAGTGTTAACACATTATATCCATCTGTGTTCCTGTGTATACAAAGAGCTGGTTTGGACACTCACCTGGTTATTCACAGGTATCTTTAACAAGTGTACACACAAGATGATGAGCTGTACAAATCAAGATCTGGCAACAAACTGGGTGAGGAGGACTAGGCAGGCCTCAGTTTAACCCCTGGAAGTGGACCCAAGTGATACCCACAGGAGGGCATCTGGGGGATGGCCTGAACCTAAGCCTGCATTCAATTGGTCAAGGCAGGCTATGATCCAGAGTCCTGGAAACAGGCCTACAGGCCACACACATTGGCCAGGTTATCTCAACCCAGCGCCATCACCAGATCGCAAACTCAAGGGAGAGGAAACGGGGAAATGCAAGGTCCCAGGCCAGCATCTCCCTAGGAGGTCAGGAGCAAACACCCCATTCAGATAATAGGATGCCAGGACCACAGGTGGGTTGGGAGGAGGGCCACTGCAAGTGCAGTGAGGGCCAGGGAGTCCCCCTCCACACATCTCTGTGCTCTTCCCTCACCCCAGTTCCAAATGTGGCACAATCTGCTCTTTATAAGGCCCTGAGCTCTTGAGGGGGCAACCTTATAAATGCTTTTCCCCCCTCCCATGAGGCCCCATGGGAACCAAGGTATGATTGGAAATCTGCTCCATTTTGCTGCTTTGTGGGTCATACGTCACCAGGCAAATTCACCCTCAAAGGCTGCCCCACACTCATTAAGGTTGTCTAATATACAATCCTGATCAGCTCTATTACCACTGTTAGCACCACATTTTATAAAGTACTGAAATCTTATATGCTTGCAACTTAGCTGAGCAAACACAGAATAACCTGCTTCTGAGTATACCTGCACAGGGCTGAACTTCACCTTACTTTCATCAACTCCTCAGTTACTAACCACCAGCTACTTAGCAGCAAACTAAACTTAGCCGTTAACTTCCATTATTTCCAAGGGGTTGGTTTACATTCAATGGGCTTCCCTCTTATAAAATCAGACCTTGGGGGAAACAAGCAATCTGCTTTATCACCAAGGGCACAGTTCACTAAGCACTGCAGCTGTACAACCTCTTATTATTTGAAATGAGTCTTGTGTGAGACTCCTGCACAAAACCCAGTGAAATGAAGGAGGGGGGGGCGTGTTTCACCACTTAATGGATTGTGCCTTTCACCATTTGCCCAATGTACATAACCATTCAGGCTGATGGATACAAACCGACAGGTCAATAAGAAAGGTCTCAGTCTACTAGGTAACCCAGTTCACCTTATAATTCCCCAGCAGACATTTTGAATTACAGTACAGACAAGATATACGAACCTTAGTCAAGGCAGAAAGATGCCATGAAAAGTCACAGAACAAATAGGATTCCCTCTCCCCTATTAAACATAGGAATCATTACCAAATTCTGATCTCATGCCACACAATCATACCATAACTCTTGATTCTTTGTGAGCAGAAAGATAGAAAGAAAGAATGAACGAACAAGCCAGTGTGGTGTAGTGGTTAAGAGTGGTAAACTCAACAGGGTTCGCGTCTCTGCTCCTCTGCCTGCAGCTGCTGGGTGACCTTGGGCCAGTCACACTTCTCTGAAGTCTCTCAGCCTCACTCACCTCACAGAGTGTTTGTTGTGGGGGAGGAAGGGAAAGGAGAATGTTAGCCACTTTGAGACTCCTTCGGGTAGGGATAAAGAGGGATATCAAATCCAAATTCCTCCTCCTCCATTAATCATGATCAAATAGATGGTCTATTGTGGCAGCACCTATACTTTGGGACTCCCTGCTTATTGACGACACCAGGCAGGCACCTTCATTGTACACTTTTCAGCAACTGCTCTAAACATTCTTGTTCAGGCAAGCCTCCCTAATATGCATAGAATGCTGGTGCATTTTTTATCTGTCTTTAATTAACTATTTATTTCATGTTTTGAATATTTTAGAGAGTTATTGGGGGGGGGAAGTTGGATTATTTTACTGATAATTTTATTGTTTTAATCTCTTTGTAAACCTCTTTGAGGGGTTTTTAAAAAAAATAATCAAGCAGAATATAAGTTTTTTATGAATAAAATAAATAGATGCCAGTACTGAGCAGAGCAATGAATGTGGATTTTACTTTTGTACAGTAGACTAGTTTTTACATACGTACTCACACACTCTTCCACCTGCCTCCCCCCAATCAAGACCAGCAAGAGATGTTGTCAAGAGTCCAATGATATATTCCAGGCAGGCAAAAATACTCAAGGGATATATGGAGCATATACGAAGGACACAGGAATGTTATGGGGGACAGACAGATACGCCTGAAGGACTGCATTTTTGCTCCCAGACCTCAGATTCCTAAATGATACAACCGGGGTGTGGGATGCCAATCGCTCTGGTGAGTGTTACTTACAGATCAACTCTTGTTGGCGACTATGCCAGAGTGCCTCAACCTGGAATCTCTTGTCATCAGCTTCTCTGCCTTTAGAGTACAATCTGTATAGATTCAGTAAGCATCCTTTTCCGGCTGCACTCATATTGAATTAAATATCCGAGTTCATTCAAATGTCAGCAAATGATAGATTATTAATATGCCTTATGAGCATCTTGCCTGGCTTAGTCTCAGAGCTGTACATCAAAAAGGAAATAAATAAGGGCCATGCTCTCTTTCAGTTTCTACCTAGGGGCCAGTATTTTATGCAGTGAACCTGCCGGCTAGATAGGTGACACATGAACGTTGCATTTCCTTCCATCAGTAACACAGTTACCTCTGCATTCAGCTTGTCAAATTTTCTGAGATTAAAAAGAGATTTGCTTGTCATATATTCGCCAGTTTTTCCATTTCAAGTCCCCCTACAGAGGCTAAAGTATGAGAGCCTCTTCTTGTGAATGTGAAATTTTGTTGGGAAGAAATCACGCACAGTGGATCTTTCCCCCACTCCCCCCGGTAATAAAACCCATTGATATATAAACCCACTGAGGACAGATAAAACTCGGACCTGAGAGCCATGGCACATGGAAAATGTTTAAATTGATATTTTAGAATATAATGTATGCCTGTGTATTCCACATCCTGGAACACTCCTTCCATTGTAAGAAAGCAACATTTGTATACAATTTCCTTTCTCCAAGAATAAATACATTGTTACATGTTGAGGGGGATGTCTCTTCTCCACACAGGTCCAAACAGATCTAGACTTTTGCACAATCTACATTTTTAAGTGAAGCAAACTCAACTGCACTTACTGGACTGATACACATATTGTAACAAATAAACCCTTCAGTTTTCACACTTCTCTAAAATTTCTCCTACTAATCTTGGCTCAAAATTGATAACAAAGTATATATAAATGTGTATTTTACATTAAGAAACATAAAATGTATTTTAAGATAAAATATGTACGGTACATTTCTGTTTTAACATAATTTTAAAAAGGAAGCAGGAAAATAAATTCATATTGCTATTGTGTGTTCTGACTGCAAGGTATTTTTGGACCCAGATTTGGCCCTTTGGAAAACAGCCCAACTGGGTCTGAAGCATTTTGGAGGGTGACCAAATAATTTTGGAACTTAATCCTGATTCATAAAGATGAAACTTTATGCTTCCCCCACTTCTTGTGGGCTTTCTATTTTTAAGAAGGCTAAAGCGTTTGTTTTTTTTTCTCCTTTTGACATAAGTGAAATTTTATGACATAGTAGCCCCTCCTCAGAGGATAGAACCTGCAAAAGTACAAACAGGTTTTAAATTTGTTGTTGTTGTCATAATACAAAGCAACAGTCTATATTTTTGTTTATTTTTTTGGCAGAAATGGCTGAAACTCGTAGGCGTGGTAGCCCCATCTGAGATTATCGATCCTGCCAAATTTCAGAAGGATGGTGTCAGGGAACTGCCATCAGTGTCCGAGGGAGAGAGCAAGCTCCAAAGGGATCCCAGAGAGCGTCCCGGGAGTGGGAGAGGCAGCCCGTCTTCTGGGGAACAGAATCAACGTAGCTACAGTGGAGAAGGGGGGCAGATGGGGGAATCGGCGAGGCGGTCCCATGATTCCTTGCCGGGGACCAGCGGGGAGAGGAAGGGTCCTCCGCTGCCTACGCCCTCCTTGCACAGAAGGCTTCCACGCAGGGAGAGTAGGCAGAGACTTGGTGTCAAAGAGCTTCTTTGCTGGAAGAAATTTAAGAAACGCCCGCTGACGGATTCTGCCAGCGATTGAGACAGTCATGGGCGAGTGGCTGCCCGGACAGGAAAGGTTCACTCACGTAACCCAGCCAGAGGTTGGGACAAGCTTACGCACGAGCAACCCCTAGAACCATTACAGATGGCTACAGTGGTTTACTGCAAGGAGAAACAGTTTTTGAGTGATTGCAAATGATTCACTTAATCTTCCCTATTCTGTTATTTTAGTATGAAAATGGCATATGTTGTAGAGGTGCCTTTAGGAGGGTCAACTGTTAAGTTTCAGGATGATAGGTGCAAAAGCTAGGGAGATATGGTGAATCGGAGGGGGTGCACTGTTCAGCTTGCACTCTGCTCAATTGGCACCAAAAGTCACAGAAATTAAATGCAAAGCTGAATTCACAGGAGTGGGTACGTGGACTTACGCCAGAGGCAGAACATCTTGAACATCCAGCATTTTACAAACAACCACAAGTAGAACTAGAAAGAGACGAGAACAATGTGATACATTACTTGTAGGGGTGGATGATGGCTAATGATTTGAGACTGAATCCCAACAAGACAGAAGTACTGTTTCTGGGGGATGGGCAGGCAGGTGTGGGGGATTCCCTGGTCATGAATGGGGTGACTGTGCCCTTAAAGGACCTGGTGCACAGTAATTTGGGGGTCATTTTGGACTCCAGTTGTCCATGGAGGTGCAGGTCACTTCTGTGTCCAGGGCAGCAGTTTACCAACTTCCATCTGGTACGCCATACAGCTGAAACCCTACTTGCTTGTGCACTGCCTTGCCAGAGTGGTACATGCACTGGTTATCTCCCACTTGGACTACTGCAATGCACTCCACATGGGGCTGGAAGGTGACTCAGAAATGACAACTAATCCAGAATGTGGCAGCTAGACTGGTGACTGGGAGTGGTCGCCAAGACCATATAACACTGGTTTTAAAGAATCTACATTGGCTCCCAGTACATTTCTGAGCACAATTCAAGATGGTGGTATTGACCCTTAAAGCTTTTTTTCTGTGGGTACTCAAGGGCATCCAGTACTCGCACCTTTTTTTCTAGAAGGAAAGCGCTGGTTTAAAATGTGGCACTTACTGTAACAACTTCATGGTGTGTACTGGCACCTTTTTTGCTAGAAGAAAAGCACTGACTGTCTACATTGGGGTTGTTGTTTTTTCCCCAATATCCCTCACTTTGGATGTCCCTGCTTCAGTTTGGGGTGCTTTTGAAAAATCCAACTTTGGTTTATATGAGCCCTGAACCTATCCGAAGCACCCCACTTCAGTTCAATATTTGTCTGAATCAAGTGTACATCCCTAACAGAAACAAGACAGAGCTGGCTTATGAATGAGCATGTGCAAAACTGGCATGGATCAAAAACAGACTGATCCACCCATCTATAAATTTTGCACATTCAAGATTTAGATTATAAGTGTGCTTCCAATGTATTTAATTCTGTCTGCCTTCAAATATTTGCTCTTTAATGCCACATCCAAATAATTGAGCCATTTCCTCAGGGGTGGGAGCAGTGGGGAGAGAAAATGGTTTGAGCAACACTGTCATCTTCAGTGATCCAAATTGTCACCTTTCCAATCACCACCAGCTCATCTGAGCAAGAAACAAATGACTTCTCCTGCCCTGATATGTTTATCATTCTGATGGAGTAGATTCAAATATCTGAATTCATTTGGATGCTTGCAAATGATAGATTATTAATATGGTTTATGAAAATCTTCTCTGCTGTAGTTTCAAAGCTGTGCTTCAAACAGGGGGGGGAAATAAGGTCCATGCTCTCTATCAGTTTTTATCTAGGGGCTGATTTTTTGCTCAATGAACCTGTAGCTTGATTGGTGATGCACGATTGCAGCATTTCCTTCCAAAGGTAACACAGTTCTACCTCAGCATTCAGCTTGTCAAATTTTCTCCTATTAAAAAGAGTTTTGTTTGTCATAGATTCTTAATCTCTCCCCTCCCCCAGCACCATCCACCCTGCAGAGGCCAAAATGGCTGCTTACTCGGTCACCTGGTGGGCGACTGTTGTGACCCTTTACTTCAAATGCCTACCCCCTAGGAGCAACACCTGGGTTAGGCAGTCAGCAGTTAAGGAACTCCTAGACCAGGGGTCCCCAAACTAAGGCCCATGGGCGGGATAAGGCCTGAGGGACTCATTTATCCAGCCCCTGCTGCCCGCTGCCGCCAACCACTCTTACCAGTGCTGTGCTGTGTGACTGCCCACTTCTGGGTCGGAGGAGCACTGGAATAGCTTGTGCACCATGCGCAAGTGTTATTTCCACATGCACAAGTGTTATTTCCGGTGCACATCCAGGTCAGAGGCCCGTGCACCTTTACACAAGCTATCTCCAATGCTCCTCTGACCCGGAAGTGCACCGGAAATAGCATGTGCGCACGCATATAGGCTAGTACTCCCCCGCCCTCTGGCCTGCCACACAATCAGCACTGGAGACACTGGCCCGAGGCGCAGTAAGTTTGCTGACCCCTGTCCTAGACCAGTCACAGGGGAGTGCCAAGTTTCCCACCATCTTTTTACTTGAATCGTGGCCAATGTGAACAGGCCAAGTTGACAGGCCTTTAGACCCGATAAAGGTTGTCTTCATCTGACCCCAGGCTCCACAGTTGGTTGCAGAAAAACCCTCCTTATCCCCCCCCCGACCCATTTAATGATGCTGTGTGTTTATGTATGCTAACATTTTCCTTCTAGGCCACTGCATTCATTGGCTTTGTTGTGGGGTCCAATAATGGTTGCCATTTTCAGAGCTGGGAAGGAATTTTCCTCCAAACAGATTGACCCCGTTTGGAGGTTTTGTCTTCACCATAACAATAGCCACAACTTTGCAGATAAGGCATTGAAGGAGCAAACGACCATAAACAGTGTGCAGTAAAGGAGAATGAGTTCCAGATGGGTTGGCATGTGATATCATGAGAGAAGCACATCCTTAAGTTGCACTGGATAAACTGATTGAAATCCACATTCTAGATGTGATCTTGCAAAGAAAAGGCATGGTTCCACATGCCCTGCTCAAAAGCAGCAACAAGTGAAATAGGCTCTTCATACGGCATCCATTTCCTTCCCGTAAGCCTACCATTGTTGACAAAGGAATTGGGGGTGCTGCAGTTGGACAGTTGCCCACTTGGTCAGATGGCCCAAATGGTTGGAGCACCATGGTATTTAAGGCATGCCTGCAAGGAGGTCTGGCCAGCTCTGACACAGAGCACTCTGCACCCAAAGGGCAGGAAATGCAATCAAACTCCTGAATCTGAACTACACACAGGCTGACACCAGGAAGGCTCAAGGAGAAGGAACTTTCTTGTGTCATTTTGCATACAAGGGGCCCTTACTGTCATAGTAGCTTCTCTGCTAGAAGAGTAGCAGGTAAGTTTCTTTTCCTGCTGCTGCTTTCCAACAAATATTTTAAATTGCTAAATTATGGCTTGATTTTCTTATTTTTTTGTTAAATGCCTTGATCTTTTCAGAAGGAAGGAAAGGAGAGCAAAAGTAAAAATATTTTATATAAATACACAAAGATATGCAAGGAACCCATTTCTGCATACAGTGTCAATGTTACCATGGTTTAAACTAGGGTTTTTTTTTATTTGTTTAAAAACATTGTATGATTTATTCTTTGTACCACACCCATCTGGCTCGGTTTCCCCAGCTACTCTGGGCAGCTTCCAAGCAGCCCATGGGGGTCCTTTAACCGGCCCACGAACCAACGCTGACCTGAGCTGACTGCTTGGCGATTCCCCGCCTGCTGCACAAAACCAGCGCAACACTGCATGGGGACTCGCTTCCACAGCACCGAAAATTGCATCTGCGCAGACACTGATCCTGAAAATTGTGGGAGCACATGCATGAGCGCGTGCATGATCTGGCCCATGGAAGGACCTCCACAGGACTGAAGCGGCCCAGGTGAGGGAACCTTGCCAACCCCTGGTTTAAGGCATGCCTGCAAGGAGGTCTGGCCAGCTCTGACCCAGAGCACTTCACCAAAAGGGCAGGAAATGCAATCAGACTCCAGAATCTGAACTACACACAGGCAAACCCCAGGAACGCCCCCAGAAGAAGGATCTTTCTTAAACCTTTCTTGAATTAAAACATATTAAAAGTACCCTAAAACATGGGCATTAAAACTCTGGGCAGCTTCCAAAAAAATCTTAAAATACAATAGCTTAAAATGCAATAGTTCCAAAATAATCTTAAAATACAATAAAATTCAACATTAAAAGCTTCCCTAAATTTAATGTTTTCCCTTGCTGGTATGTTTCCCCAGTCACTCTGTGCAGCTTCCAAGCAGCCCATTGGGGTCGTTTAACCGGCCCACGAGCAACCCTGACCTGATCTGCCCACTTGGCGAGCCAAGGCGAGGTAACTTTGCCAACCCCTGGTTTACGGCATGCCTGCAAGGAGGTCTGGCCAGCTCTGACACAGAGCACTGCACCCAAAGGGAAGGAAATGCAATCCAACTCCAGAATCTGAACTACACACAGGCTGACCCCAGGAAGGCCCCCAGAAGAAGGATCTTTCTTGAACCTTTCTTGAATTAAAACATATTAAAAGTACATTAAAACATGGGCATCCCAAAAAATCTTAAAATACAATAGCTTAAAATACAATAGTTCCAAAATAATCTTAAAATACAACATTAAAAGCTTCCCTAAATTTAATGTTTTCCCTTGCTGGTATGTTTCCCCATCCACTCTGGGAGGCTTCCAAGCAGCCCATGGGGGTCGTTTAACCGGCCCACGAGCCAACCCTGAACTGAGCTGCCAGCTTTGCGAGTCCCCACGTGCCCCACAAAACCAGTGCAGCACTGCATGGGGACTTGCTTCCATGGGGCTGAAAATTTCATCTGCTCAGACGCTGACACCGGAAATTGTGGCTGCACATGCATGAGCCCGTGCGTGATCTGACCCATGGAAGGACCTCCACAGGACTGAACCGGCCCAGGCGAGGTAACCTTGCCAACCCCTGGTTTAAGGCGTGTCATTTTGTTTACAAGGGGTCCTTACTGTCATAGTAGCTTCTCTGCTAGAAGAGTAGCAGGTAAGTTTCTTTTCCTGCTGCTGCTTTTCCAACAAATATTTTAAATTGCTAAATTATGGCTTCATTTTCTTATTTTTTGTTAACTGCCTTGAGCTTTTCAGAAGGAAAGGAAAGGAGAGCAAAAGTAAAAGGAACCCATTGCTGTATACAGTGTTAATGTTACCATGGATTAAACTAGGGTTTTTGTTTTTTTTGTTTAAAAACATTGTATAATTTGAGCTCAGATTGAGACGGGCTTGGTTGGTTGAGACGGGCTTGGTTGGGAGTTGATTGTAGGTCGGGGAAAGATGGCAAGCGACTGGCCCCAGACGTCCCGAGTGCCCAGCTTTGCCCAAATGCTGAAGAAGAACCTGCCCGCCCAGCCGCTGCCACAACCTTCTCTGCAGGCCTCGGCTCCCTTGTTTCCGCAGGCAGAGAGCGCCAAAGCCATGTTTTTACCGGCAGAAACGTCTAACATTTCCACCTTGGCTTCCAAGGTGACGCACATCTCAGGTCAAGTTCCTGACTGCACAGACACTGACACCGGAAATTGTGGCTGCACATGAATGAGCCTGTGCGTGAAATGGCCCATGGAAGGACCTCCACAGGACTGAACCGGCCCAGGGAGGTAAACCTTGCCAACCCCTGGTTTAAGGCATGCCTGCAAGGAGGTCTGGCCAGCTCTGACACAGAGCACTGCACCCAAAGGGCAGGAAATGCAATCCGACTCCAGAATCTGAACTACACACAGGCTGACCCCAGGAAGGCCCCCAGAAGAAGGATCTTTCTTGAACCTTTCTTGAATTAAAACATATTAAAAGTACATTAAAACATGGGCATTAAAACCCTGGGCGGCTTTCAAAAAAAATCTTAAAATACAATAGTTCCAAAATAATCTTAAAATACAACATTAAAAGCTTCCCTAAATTTAATGTTTTCCCTTGCTGGTATGTTTCCCCAGCCACTCTGGACGGCTTCCAAGCAGCCCATGGGGGTCGTTTAACTGGCCCACGAGCCAACCCTGAACTGAGCTGCCCGCTTGGCGAGTCCCCACGTGCTGCACAAAACCAGCGCAG
This sequence comes from Podarcis tiliguerta, assembly GCF_965153285.1. Classification (NCBI taxonomy): domain Eukaryota; kingdom Metazoa; phylum Chordata; class Lepidosauria; order Squamata; family Lacertidae; genus Podarcis; species Podarcis tiliguerta. The sequence continues at coordinate 34,436,726 of NC_139553.1, forward strand.
CACTGTATGGGGACTCGCTTCCACGGGGCTGAAAATTTCATCTGCGCAGGCGCTGACACCGGAAATTGTGGCTGCACATGCATGAGCACGTGCGTGATCTGGCCCATGGAAGACCTTCCACAGGACTGAAGCGGCCCAGGCGAGGTAACCTTGCCAACCCCTGGTTTAAGGCATGTCATTTTGTTTACAAGGGGTCCTTACTGTCATAGTAGCTTCTCTGCTAGAAGAGTAGCAGGTAAGTTTCTTTTCCTGCTGCTGCTTTTCCAACAAATATTTTAAATTGCTAAATTATGGCTTCATTTTCTTATTTTTTGTTAACTGCCTTGAGCTTTTCAGAAGGAAAGGAAAGGAGAGGAAAAGTACAAATATTTTAAATAAATACATAAGGATATGTAAGGAACCCATTGCTCTATACAGTGTTAATGTTACCATGGGTTTAACTAGGGGGTTTTTTTATTTGTTTAAAAATATTGTATAATTTGAGCCCTGATTGAGACTGGCTTGGTTGGGAGTTGTGTGTAGGTCGGGGAAAGATGGCAAGCGACTGGCCCCAGGCGTCCCGAGTGCCCAGCTTTGCCCAAATGCTGAAGAAGAACCTGCCCGCCCAGTCGCCGCCGCAACCTTCTCTGCAGGCCTCGGCTCCCTTGTTTCCTCAGGCAGACAGCGCCAAAGCCATGTTTTTACTGGCAGAAACGTCTAACATTTCCACCTTGGCTTCCAAGGTGACGAACATCTCAGATCAAGAGTAGCAGATAAGTTTCTTTTCCTGCTGCTGCTTTCCAACAAATATTTTAAATTGCTAAATTATGGCTTGATTTTCTTATTTTTTGTTAAACTAGGGGTTTTATTTATTTGTTTAAAAACATTGTATGATTTACTCTTTGTACCCCACCCATCTGGCTGGGTTTCCCCCGCCACTCCGGGCACCTTCCAAGCAGCCCATGGGGGTCCTTTAACCGGCCCACGAGCCAACCCTGAACTGAGCTGCCTGCTTGGCGAGTCCCCGCGTGCTGCACAAAACCAGCGCAGCGTGGCATGCGGACTCGCTTCCACAGCACCGAAAATTGCATCTGCGCAGACACTGATCCTGAAAATTATGGCTGCACATGCATGAGCGCGTGCATGATCTGGCCCATGGAAGGACCTCCACAGGACTGAAGCAGCCCAGGCGAGGTAACCTTGCCAACCCCTGGTTTAAGGCATGCCTGCAAGGAGGTCTGGCCAGCTCTGACACAGAGCACTCTGCAACCAAAGGGCAGGAAATGCAATCCAACTCCAGAATCTGAACTACACACAGGCTGACACCAGGAAGGCCCCCAGAAGAAGGATCTTTCTTGAACCTTTCTTGAATTAAAACATATTAAAAGTACATTAAAACATGGGCATTAAAACTCTGGGCGGCTTCCAAAAAAATCTTAAAGTACAATAGCTTAAAATACAATAGTTCCAAAATAATCTTAAAATACAACATTAAAAGCTTCCCTAAATTTAATTTTTTCCCTTGCTGGTATGTTTCCACAGCCACTCTGTGCAGCTTCCAAGCAGCCCATGGGGGTCGTTTAACCGGCCCACGAGCCAACCCTGAACTGAGCTGCCTGCTTGGCGAGTCCCCACGTGCTGCACAAAACCGGAGTAGCGCACCATGGGGACTCACTTCCACGGGGCCGAAAATTTCATCTGCGCAGGCGCTGACACCGGAAATTGTGGCTGCACATGCATGAGCGCGTGCGTGATCTGGCCCATGGAAGGACCTCCACAGGACTGAACCGGCCCAGGGAGTTAAACCTTGCCAACCCCTGGTTTAAGGCATGCCTGCAAGGAGGTCTGGCCAGCTCTGACCCAGAGCACTCTGCACCCAAAGGGCAGGAAATGCAATCCAACTCCAGAATCTGAACTACACACAGGCTGACCCCAGGAAGGCCCCCAGAAGAAGGATCTTTCTTGAACCTTTCTTGAATTAAAACATATTAAAAGTATATTAAAACATGGGCATTAAAACTCTGAGGGGGCTTCCAACAAAATCTTAAAATACAATAGTTTGTCAAACATTAAAAGCTTCCCTAAATTTAATGTTATCCCTTGCTTGTATGTTCCACTGAATTTGATCCATACCAATGGGCCTGGTGTGAAACATTATCAAATCACATTGGACAACATTGCTTTTCACATATTTCTCTTCCCTCATTAAAATGGATGGCATTTCAAAAGCAGCAACAAGTGAAATAGGCTCTTCATACTGCATCCATTTCCTTCCCATAAGCCTACCATTGTTGACAAAGGAATTGGGGGTGCTGCAGTTGGACACTTGCCCACTTGGTCAGATGGCCCAAATGGTTGGAGCACCATGGTATTTAAGGCATGCCTGCAAGGAGGTCTGGCCAGCTCTGAGACAGAGCACTCTGCACCCAAAGGGCAGGAAATGCAATCCAACTCCAGAATCTGAACTACACACAGGCTGACCCCAGGAAGGCCCCCAGAAGAAGGATCTTTCTTGAACCTTTCTTGAATTAAAACATATTAAAAGTACATTAAAACATGGGCATTAAAACTTTGGGCGGCTTCCAAATAATCTTAAAATACAATAGCTTAAAATACAATAGTTCCAAAATAATCTTAAAATACAACATTAAAAGCTTCCCTAAATTTAATGTTTTCCCTTGCTGGTATGTTCCACTGAATTTCATCCATACCAATGGTCCTGGCGTGAACAATTGCTTTTCACATATTTCTGTTCCCTCATTAAAATAGAAGAAAAGAACTATAGGTAAAGGTAAAGGAGTCCTGGATGGTGAAGTCTAATAAAATACATCAATGGGGTGCTCATCTCTGTTTTTGTTTACAAGGGGTCCTTGCTGTCATAGTAGCTTCTCTGCTAGGGGAGGTACGAGGTGAGTTTCTTTTCCTGCTGCTGCTTTTCCAACAAATATTTTAAATTGCTAAATGGTGGCTTGGTTTTCTTATTTTTTGTTAAATGCCTTGATCTTTTCAGAAGGAAAGGAGAGGAGAGCAAAAGTAAAAATATTTTAAATAAATACACAAAGATATGCAAGGAACCCATTGCTGCATACAGTGTCAATGTTACCATGGATTAAACCAGGGCTTTTTTTTATTTGTTTAAAAACATTGTATGAATTATTCTTTGTATCACACCCATCTGGTTCGGTTTCCCCAGCCACTCTGGGGGGCTTCCAAGCAGCCCATGGGGGTCGTTTAACCGGCCCACAAGCCAACCCTGAACCGAGCTGCCTGCTTGGCGAGTCCCTGCGTGCTGCACAAAACCAGCGCAGCGTGGCGTGGGGACTCGCTTCCACAGCACCAAAAATTGCGTCTGCGCAGACATTGATCCTGAAAATTGTGGGTGCACATGCATGACTGCGTGCATGATCTGGCCCATGGAAGGACTTCCACAGGACTGAACAGGCCCAGGCGAGGTAACTTTGCCCACCCCTGGTTTAAGGCATGCCTGCAAGGAGGTCTGGCCAGCTCTGACACAGAGCACTCTGCAACCAAATAGCAGGAATGCAATCCAACTCCAGAATCTGAACTACACACAGGCTGACCCCAGGAAGGCCCCCAGAAGAAGGATCTTTCTTGAACCTGTCTTGAATTAAAACATATTAAAAGTACATTAAAACATGGGCATCCCAAAAAATCTTAAAATACAATAGCTTAAAATACAATAGTTCCAAAATAATCTTAAAATACAACATTAAAAGCTTCCCTAAATTTAATGTTTTCCCTTGCTGGTATGTTTCCCCATCCACTCTGGGAGGCTTCCAAGCAGCCCATGGGGGTCGTTTAACCGGCCCACGAGCCAACCCTGAACTGAGCTGCCAGCTTTGCGAGTCCCCACGTGCCCCACAAAACCAGTGCAGCACTGCATGGGGACTCGCTTCCATGGGGCTGAAAATTTCATCTGCTCAGACGCTGACACCGGAAATTGTGGCTGCACATGCATGAGCCCGTGCGTGATCTGACCCATGGAAGGACCTCCACAGGACTGAACCGGCCCAGGCGAGGTAACCTTGCCAACCCCTGGTTTAAGGCGTGTCATTTTGTTTACAAGGGGTCCTTACTGTCATAGTAGCTTCTCTGCTAGAAGAGTAGCAGGTAAGTTTCTTTTCCTGCTGCTGCTTTTCCAACAAATATTTTAAATTGCTAAATTATGGCTTCATTTTCTTATTTTTTGTTAACTGCCTTGAGCTTTTCAGAAGGAAAGGAAAGGAGAGCAAAAGTAAAAGGAACCCATTGCTGTATACAGTGTTAATGTTACCATGGATTAAACTAGGGTTTTTGTTTTTTTTGTTTAAAAACATTGTATAATTTGAGCTCAGATTGAGACGGGCTTGGTTGGTTGAGACGGGCTTGGTTGGGAGTTGATTGTAGGTCGGGGAAAGATGGCAAGCGACTGGCCCCAGACGTCCCGAGTGCCCAGCTTTGCCCAAATGCTGAAGAAGAACCTGCCCGCCCAGCCGCTGCCACAACCTTCTCTGCAGGCCTCGGCTCCCTTGTTTCCGCAGGCAGAGAGCGCCAAAGCCATGTTTTTACCGGCAGAAACGTCTAACATTTCCACCTTGGCTTCCAAGGTGACGCACATCTCAGGTCAAGTTCCTGACTGCACAGACACTGACACCGGAAATTGTGGCTGCACATGAATGAGCCTGTGCGTGAAATGGCCCATGGAAGGACCTCCACAGGACTGAACCGGCCCAGGGAGGTAAACCTTGCCAACCCCTGGTTTAAGGCATGCCTGCAAGGAGGTCTGGCCAGCTCTGACACAGAGCACTGCACCCAAAGGGCAGGAAATGCAATCCGACTCCAGAATCTGAACTACACACAGGCTGACCCCAGGAAGGCCCCCAGAAGAAGGATCTTTCTTGAACCTTTCTTGAATTAAAACATATTAAAAGTACATTAAAACATGGGCATTAAAACCCTGGGCGGCTTTCAAAAAAAATCTTAAAATACAATAGTTCCAAAATAATCTTAAAATACAACATTAAAAGCTTCCCTAAATTTAATGTTTTCCCTTGCTGGTATGTTTCCCCAGCCACTCTGGACGGCTTCCAAGCAGCCCATGGGGGTCGTTTAACTGGCCCACGAGCCAACCCTGAACTGAGCTGCCCGCTTGGCGAGTCCCCACGTGCTGCACAAAACCAGCGCAGCACTGTATGGGGACTCGCTTCCACGGGGCTGAAAATTTCATCTGCGCAGGCGCTGACACCGGAAATTGTGGCTGCACATGCATGAGCACGTGCGTGATCTGGCCCATGGAAGACCTTCCACAGGACTGAAGCGGCCCAGGCGAGGTAACCTTGCCAACCCCTGGTTTAAGGCATGTCATTTTGTTTACAAGGGGTCCTTACTGTCATAGTAGCTTCTCTGCTAGAAGAGTAGCAGGTAAGTTTCTTTTCCTGCTGCTGCTTTTCCAACAAATATTTTAAATTGCTAAATTATGGCTTCATTTTCTTATTTTTTGTTAACTGCCTTGAGCTTTTCAGAAGGAAAGGAAAGGAGAGGAAAAGTACAAATATTTTAAATAAATACATAAGGATATGTAAGGAACCCATTGCTCTATACAGTGTTAATGTTACCATGGGTTTAACTAGGGGGTTTTTTTATTTGTTTAAAAATATTGTATAATTTGAGCCCTGATTGAGACTGGCTTGGTTGGGAGTTGTGTGTAGGTCGGGGAAAGATGGCAAGCGACTGGCCCCAGGCGTCCCGAGTGCCCAGCTTTGCCCAAATGCTGAAGAAGAACCTGCCCGCCCAGTCGCCGCCGCAACCTTCTCTGCAGGCCTCGGCTCCCTTGTTTCCTCAGGCAGACAGCGCCAAAGCCATGTTTTTACTGGCAGAAACGTCTAACATTTCCACCTTGGCTTCCAAGGTGACGAACATCTCAGATCAAGAGTAGCAGATAAGTTTCTTTTCCTGCTGCTGCTTTCCAACAAATATTTTAAATTGCTAAATTATGGCTTGATTTTCTTATTTTTTGTTAAACTAGGGGTTTTATTTATTTGTTTAAAAACATTGTATGATTTACTCTTTGTACCCCACCCATCTGGCTGGGTTTCCCCCGCCACTCCGGGCACCTTCCAAGCAGCCCATGGGGGTCCTTTAACCGGCCCACGAGCCAACCCTGAACTGAGCTGCCTGCTTGGCGAGTCCCCGCGTGCTGCACAAAACCAGCGCAGCGTGGCATGCGGACTCGCTTCCACAGCACCGAAAATTGCATCTGCGCAGACACTGATCCTGAAAATTATGGCTGCACATGCATGAGCGCGTGCATGATCTGGCCCATGGAAGGACCTCCACAGGACTGAAGCAGCCCAGGCGAGGTAACCTTGCCAACCCCTGGTTTAAGGCATGCCTGCAAGGAGGTCTGGCCAGCTCTGACACAGAGCACTCTGCAACCAAAGGGCAGGAAATGCAATCCAACTCCAGAATCTGAACTACACACAGGCTGACACCAGGAAGGCCCCCAGAAGAAGGATCTTTCTTGAACCTTTCTTGAATTAAAACATATTAAAAGTACATTAAAACATGGGCATTAAAACTCTGGGCGGCTTCCAAAAAAATCTTAAAGTACAATAGCTTAAAATACAATAGTTCCAAAATAATCTTAAAATACAACATTAAAAGCTTCCCTAAATTTAATTTTTTCCCTTGCTGGTATGTTTCCACAGCCACTCTGTGCAGCTTCCAAGCAGCCCATGGGGGTCGTTTAACCGGCCCACGAGCCAACCCTGAACTGAGCTGCCTGCTTGGCGAGTCCCCACGTGCTGCACAAAACCGGAGTAGCGCACCATGGGGACTCACTTCCACGGGGCCGAAAATTTCATCTGCGCAGGCGCTGACACCGGAAATTGTGGCTGCACATGCATGAGCGCGTGCGTGATCTGGCCCATGGAAGGACCTCCACAGGACTGAACCGGCCCAGGGAGTTAAACCTTGCCAACCCCTGGTTTAAGGCATGCCTGCAAGGAGGTCTGGCCAGCTCTGACCCAGAGCACTCTGCACCCAAAGGGCAGGAAATGCAATCCAACTCCAGAATCTGAACTACACACAGGCTGACCCCAGGAAGGCCCCCAGAAGAAGGATCTTTCTTGAACCTTTCTTGAATTAAAACATATTAAAAGTATATTAAAACATGGGCATTAAAACTCTGAGGGGGCTTCCAACAAAATCTTAAAATACAATAGTTTGTCAAACATTAAAAGCTTCCCTAAATTTAATGTTATCCCTTGCTTGTATGTTCCACTGAATTTGATCCATACCAATGGGCCTGGTGTGAAACATTATCAAATCACATTGGACAACATTGCTTTTCACATATTTCTCTTCCCTCATTAAAATGGATGGCATTTCAAAAGCAGCAACAAGTGAAATAGGCTCTTCATACTGCATCCATTTCCTTCCCATAAGCCTACCATTGTTGACAAAGGAATTGGGGGTGCTGCAGTTGGACACTTGCCCACTTGGTCAGATGGCCCAAATGGTTGGAGCACCATGGTATTTAAGGCATGCCTGCAAGGAGGTCTGGCCAGCTCTGAGACAGAGCACTCTGCACCCAAAGGGCAGGAAATGCAATCCAACTCCAGAATCTGAACTACACACAGGCTGACCCCAGGAAGGCCCCCAGAAGAAGGATCTTTCTTGAACCTTTCTTGAATTAAAACATATTAAAAGTACATTAAAACATGGGCATTAAAACTTTGGGCGGCTTCCAAATAATCTTAAAATACAATAGCTTAAAATACAATAGTTCCAAAATAATCTTAAAATACAACATTAAAAGCTTCCCTAAATTTAATGTTTTCCCTTGCTGGTATGTTCCACTGAATTTCATCCATACCAATGGTCCTGGCGTGAACAATTGCTTTTCACATATTTCTGTTCCCTCATTAAAATAGAAGAAAAGAACTATAGGTAAAGGTAAAGGAGTCCTGGATGGTGAAGTCTAATAAAATACATCAATGGGGTGCTCATCTCTGTTTTTGTTTACAAGGGGTCCTTGCTGTCATAGTAGCTTCTCTGCTAGGGGAGGTACGAGGTGAGTTTCTTTTCCTGCTGCTGCTTTTCCAACAAATATTTTAAATTGCTAAATGGTGGCTTGGTTTTCTTATTTTTTGTTAAATGCCTTGATCTTTTCAGAAGGAAAGGAGAGGAGAGCAAAAGTAAAAATATTTTAAATAAATACACAAAGATATGCAAGGAACCCATTGCTGCATACAGTGTCAATGTTACCATGGATTAAACCAGGGCTTTTTTTTATTTGTTTAAAAACATTGTATGAATTATTCTTTGTATCACACCCATCTGGTTCGGTTTCCCCAGCCACTCTGGGGGGCTTCCAAGCAGCCCATGGGGGTCGTTTAACCGGCCCACAAGCCAACCCTGAACCGAGCTGCCTGCTTGGCGAGTCCCTGCGTGCTGCACAAAACCAGCGCAGCGTGGCGTGGGGACTCGCTTCCACAGCACCAAAAATTGCGTCTGCGCAGACATTGATCCTGAAAATTGTGGGTGCACATGCATGACTGCGTGCATGATCTGGCCCATGGAAGGACTTCCACAGGACTGAACAGGCCCAGGCGAGGTAACTTTGCCCACCCCTGGTTTAAGGCATGCCTGCAAGGAGGTCTGGCCAGCTCTGACACAGAGCACTCTGCAACCAAATAGCAGGAATGCAATCCAACTCCAGAATCTGAACTACACACAGGCTGACCCCAGGAAGGCCCCCAGAAGAAGGATCTTTCTTGAACCTGTCTTGAATTAAAACATATTAAAAGTACATTAAAACATGGGCATTAAAACTCTGGGCGGCTTCCAAAAAAATCTTAAAATACAATAGCTTAAAATACAATAGTTCCAAAATAATCTTAAAATACAATAAAATACAACATTAAAAGCTTCCCTAAATTTAATGTTTTCCCTTGCTGGTACGTTTCCCCAGCCACTCTGGGCGGCTTCCAAGCAGCCCATGGGGGTCGTTTAACCGGCCCACGAGCCAACCTTGAACTGAGCTGCCCGCTTGGCGAGTCCCCACGTGCTGCACAAAACCAGCACAGCACTGCATGGGGACTCGCTTCCACAGCACCGAAAATTGCATCTGCACAGACACTGATCCTGAAAATTGTGGCTGCACATGCATGAGTGCGTGCGTGATCTGGCCCATGGAAGGACCTCCACAGGACTGAACCAGCCCAAGGGAGGTAAACCTTGCCAACCCCTGGTTTAAGGCATGCCTCCAAGGAGGTCTGGACAGCTCTGACACAGAGCACTCTGCAACCAAATAGCAGGAATGCAATCCAACTCCAGAATAATAATTTATGGAGTAAGTAAAGAAGGGAAATTACCAAAGTCATTTTTCTCCATGATGAAGAATTGTAATCTGATAGACATCTGGAGACTAAGACACCCATTGGACAAACAATTTACGTATTATTCGGAACCGAACCAGTCAATGTCAAGAATAGATCAAATTTGGATTTCAACGGAACTCACTCCAAGAACCCAACAAATAGAAATTGAACCGAAGTGATCTCAGATCATAACCCAATAAAACTTGAACTGAAAGGCTATGAAGAAAGAACCTTCAGATGGAGGATGAATGACTATCTATTAGACGATCAGGAAATTGTAGAGAAAGCAGAGAAGAAATTGACGGAATATTTTGTAGACAACTGTAATAAAGGTACAAAAATGAAAGTGGTTTGGGATGCGAGTAAAGCAGTGATGAGAGGATTCTTTATTCAACAGAACTCAATAAAGAACAAAAATAGGGGGAAAGGGAAAAAAGAAATTTTGAAGCAAATAATGGACAATGAACAAAAATTAATTAAGCACCCAAACAACAGGAAAGTAAAAGAAAATATTAAAATCCTACAAAGTCAATTTGCAATGATAATAAATAAAGAAGTAGAATGGAACATCAAAAGATTGAGACAAAACAACTTTGAACATGCGAATAAATCCGGAAAATGGTTGGCTTGGCAAATGAAAAAAAGGAAAGAACAGAGTACAATAAATAAAATTATGGTTGAAGGAGAAGAGATAGTCAATCTGAAAGAGATAAGAAAAGGGTTCCTGGATTATTACAGAGGTTTATATAAGAAAAAAGAAAGAAATAACTTGAGGAAAATAGAGAGATACCTAAAAGAGAAAAAGGTGCAGACGATCCCGACTGAGAAAAGACAGCTGTTAAATACCCCAGTAGAAATTGAGGAGATAAAAGAAGTGATAAAAGATCTAAAAAGGGGGAAAGCTCCTGGGCCAGATGGATTCACCACAAGATACTATAAAGAAATGAAATCAATTGTGTCAACACCGTTGAAGGAAGTGATGAACAACATCTTAAAAGAAAGAGACATCCCAGAAACTTGGAAAGAAGCATATATTACATTTATACCAAAGCAAGATTCAGATTTATCCCAAGTTAAAAATTATAGACCAATTTCATTGCTGAACACAGACTATAAAATCTTTGCAGGAATACTTGCAAGGAGGTTGAAAAGAATATTACAAGACTACATTCATAAGGACCAAGCTGGTTTTCTTCCAGGCAGGCAGATGAAAGACAATTTAAGAAACATAATTAATATCATGGAATATCTGTCTGTCAGGATTGACAAACAAGCTATGATGATGTTTGTGGATGCAGAAAAGGCATTTGATAATATAGCTTGGGATTTCATGCTTAAAAATTTAGAACATATGGAAATTGGCGAAGAGTTTTTCAATGGAATCAAGGCAATCTACACAGAACAAAAAGCAAAGCTTATAATAAATAATGTAATCACAGAAGAATTGAAAATTTCGAAAGGAACAAGACAAGGATGTCCACTTTCACCACTATTATTTATAACGGTGTTAGAGGTCCTTCTGAATTCAATAAGACAAAACGAAAACATAAAAGGGGTTACGATAGGTCAAAATGAATATAAAGTTAAAGCATTCGCAGATGACCTGGTGGTTACAATAGAAGAACCTAAAGTTACTGCTAAAGAAGTTATAGAGGAAATGGACAAGATCGGGGCAAGATGGCAAGCGACTGGCCTCAGGCATCCCGAGTGCCCAGCTTTGCCCAAATGCTGAAGAAGAACCTGCCCGCCCAGCCGCTGCCACAACCTTCTCTGCAGGCCTCGGCTCCCTTGTTTCCGCAGGCAGAGAGCGCCAAAGCCATGTATTACCGGCAGAAACGTCTAACATTTCCACCTTGGCTTCCAAGGTGACGAACATCTCAGGTCAAGTTCCTGACTGCACAGACACTGACACCGGAAATTGTGGCTGCACATGCATGAGCGCGTGCGTGATTTGGCCCATGGAAGGAACTCCACACGACTGAACCGGCCCAGGTGAGGTAACCTTGCCAACCCCTGGTTTAAGGCATGCCTGCAAGGAGGTGTGGCCAGCTCTGACACAGAGCACTCTGCACCCAAAGGGCAGGAAATGCAATCCAACTCCAGAATCTGAACTACACACAGGCTGACACCAGGAAGGCCCCCAGAAGAAGGATCTTTCTTGAACCTTTCTTGAATTAAAACATATTAAAAGTACATTAAAACATGGGCATTAAAACTCTGGGCGGCTTCCAAAAAAATCTTAAAGTACAATAGCTTAAAATACAATAGTTCCAAAATAATCTTAAAATACAACATTAAAAGCTTCCCTAAATTTAATGTTTTCCCTTGCTGGTATGTTTCCACAGCCACTCTGTGCAGCTTCCAAGCAGCCCATGGGGGTCGTTTAACCGGCCCACGAGCCAACCCTGAACTGAGCTGCCCGCTTGGCGAGTCCCCACGTGCTGCACTAAACTGGAGTAGCGCGCCATGGGGACTCGCTTCCACGGGGCCAAAAATCGCGTTTGCGCAGATGCTGAGACTGGAAATTGTGGCTGCACATGCATGAGTGCGTGCGTGATCTGGCCCATGGAAGGACCTCCACAGGACTGAACCGGCCCTGGGAGGTAAACCTTGCCAACCCCTGGTTTAAGGCATGCCTGCAAGGAGGTCTGGCCAGCTCTGACACAGAGCACTCTGCAACCAAATAGCAGGAATGCAATCCAACTCCAGAATCTGAACTACACACAGGCTGACACCAGGAAGGCCCCCAGAAGAAGGATCTTTCTTGAACCTTTCTTGAATTAAAACATATTAAAAGTACATTTAAACATGGGCATTAAAACTCTGGGTGGCTTCAAACAAAATCTTAAAATACAATCGTTTGTCAAACATTAAAAGCTTCCCTAAATTTAATGTTATCCCTTGCTTGTATGTTCCACTGAATTTGATCCATACCAATGGGCCTGGTGTGAAACATTATCAAATCACATTGGACAACATTGCTTTTCACATATTTCTGTTTCTTCATTAAAATGGATGGCATTTCAAAAGCAGCAACAAGTGAAATAGGCTCTTCATACTGCATCCATTTCCTTCCCGTAAGCCTACCATTGCTGACAAAGGAATTGGGGGTGCTGCAGTTGGACACTTGCCCACTTGGTCAGATGGCCCAAATGGTTGGAGCACCATGGTATTTAAGGCATGCCTGCAAGGAGGTCTGGCCAGCTCTGAGACAGAAGCACTCTGCACCCAAAGGGCAGGAAATGTAATCAAACTTCCGAATCTGAACTACACACATGCTCACCCCAGGAAGGCCCCCAGAAGAAGGATCTTTCTTGTGTCATTTTGTTTACAAGGGGTCCTTACTCTCATAGTAGCTTCTCTGCTAGAAGAGTAGCAGGTAAGTTTCTTTTCCTGCTGCTGCTTTCCAACAAATATTTTAAATTCCTAAATTATGGCTTGATTTTCTTATTTTTTGTTAACTGCCTTGAGCTTTTCATAAGGAAAGGAAAGGAGAGGAAAAGTACAAATATTTTAAATAAATACATAAGGATATGCAAGGAACCCATTGCTGCATACAGTGTTAATGTTACCATGGGTTAAACTAGGGGTTTTTTTTATTTGTTTAAAAACATTGTAGAATTTGAGCCCAGATTGAGACGGGCTTGGTTGGGAGTTGCGTGTAGATCGGGGCAAGATGGAAAGCGACTGGCCTCAGGCGTCCCGAGTGCCCAGCTTTGCCCAAATGCTGAAGAAGAACCTGCCCGCCCAGCCGCCGCCGCAACCTTCTCTGCAGGCCTCGGCTCCCTTGTTTCCGCAGGCAGAGAGCGCCAAAGCCATGTTTTTACCGGCCAAAACGTCTAACATTTCCACCTTGGCTTCCAAGGTGACGAACATCACAGGTCAAGTTCCTGACTGCCTATATTCCAAAGCAGGACCCATTGTTCCAATCACTTCCTCCCAAGAAAATTCCAACGGAATTCGTCACAAAAAATAATTGAGGGGATATAAACCCAGTATCTGCTTTGCATCAGTTTGCACAAATGCAGCGCGTACAGCTTGAATTAAAGGGAACAGTAGCAACAGGTAATCTCTTGGGATCATACTTTGCATTTTGTGCTGTGGTTGATGGCATTCAGTATAAGACTGGATTGGGGCAAAACAAGAAGGAATCAAAATCCAATGCTGCAAAACTTGCTCTTGATTGTATAATTTATTATTTGTACCACACCCATCTGGTTCGGTTTCCCCAGCTACTCTGGGAGGCTTCCAAGCAGCCCATGGGGGTCCTTTAACCGGCCCACGAGCCGCCCCTGAACTGAGCTGCCTGCTTGGCGAGTCCCCGCGTGCTGCACAAAACCAGCGCAGCGTGGCATGCGGACTCGCTTCCACAGCACCGAAAATTGCATCTGCGCAGACACTGATCCTGAAAATTCTGGGTGCACATGCATGAGCGCGTGCATGATCTGGCCCATGGAAGGACCTCCACAGGACTGAACAGGCCCAGGGAGGTAAACCTTGCCAACCCCTGGTTTAAGGCATGCCTGCAAGGAGGTCTGGCCAGCTCTGACACAGAGCACTGCACCCAAAGGGCAGGAAATGCAATCCGACTCCAGAATCTGAACTACACACAGGCTGACCCCAGGAAGGCCCCCAGAAGAAGGATCTTTCTTGAACCTTTCTTGAATTAAAACATATTAAAAGTACATTAAAACATGGGCATTGAAACTCTGGGCGGCTTCCAAAAAAACTTAAAATACAATAAAATACAACATTAAAAGCTTCCCTAAATTTAATGTTTTCCCTTGCTGGTATGTTTCCCCAGCCACTCTGTGCACCTTCCAAGCAGCCCATGGGGGTCGTTTAACCGGCCCACGAGCCAACCCTGAACTGAGCTGCCCGCTTGGCGAGTCCCCACGTGCTGCACAAAACCGGAGTAGCGCGCCATGGGGACTCACTTCCACTGGGCCGAAAATTGCATCTGCACAGACGCTGACACCGGAAATTGTGGCTGCACATGCATGAGTGATCTGGCCCATGGAAGGACCTCCACAGGACTGAACCGGCCCAGGCGAGTAACCTTGCCAACCCCTGGTTTAAGGCATGCCTGCAAGGAGGTGTGGCCAGCTCTGAGACAGAGCACTCTGCACCCAAAGGGCAGGAAATGCAATCCAACTCCAGAATCTGAACTACACACAGGCTGACCCCAGGAAGGCCCCCAGAAGAAGGATCTTTCTCGAACCTTTCTTGAATTAAAACATATTAAAAGTACCTTAAAACATGGGCATTAAAACTCTGGGCGGCTTCCAACAAAATCTTAAAATACAATAGTTTGTCAAACATTAAATGCTTCCCTAAATTTAATGTTATCCCTTGCTTGTATGTTCCACTGAATTTGATCCATACCTATGGGCCTGGTGTGAAACCTTATCAAATCACATTGGACAACATTCCTTTTCACATATTTCTGTTTCCCTCATTAAAATAGAAGAAAAGAACTATAGGTAAAGGTAAAGGACTCCTGGATGGTTAAGTATAATAAAATACAACAATGGGGTGCTCATCTCCGTTTTTGTTTACAAGGGGTCCTTACTGTCATAGTAGCTTCTCTGCTAAGGGAGGTACGAGGTGAGTTTCTTTTCCTGCTGCTGCTTTCCAACAAATATTTTAAATTGCTAAATGGCGGCTTGATTTTCTTATTTTTTGTTAACTGCCTTGATCTTTTCAGAAGGAAAGGAAAGGAGAGCAAAAGTAAAAATATTTTAAATAAATACGCAAAGATATGCAGGGAACCCATTGCTGTATGCAGTGTTAATGTTACAATGGATTAAACAAGGGGGGTTTTTTTATTTGTTTAAAAACATTGTATAATTTGAGCCCAGATTGAGACGGGCTTGGTTGGGAGTTGCGTGTAGATCGGGGCAAGATGGCAAGCGACTGGGCCCAGGCGTCCCGAGTGCCCAGCTTTGCCCAAATGCTGAAGAAGAACCTGCCCGCCCAGCCGCCCCCGCAACCTTCTCTGCAGGCCTCGGCTCCCTTGTTTACGCAGGCAGAGAGCGCCAAAGCCATGTATTACCGGCAGAAACGTCTAACATTTCCACCTTGGAAATGTTTAAAAACATTGTATGATTTATCCTTTGTACCAGCCACTCTGGGCAACTTCCAAGCAGCCCATGGGGGTCGTTTAACCGGCCGACGAGCCAACCCTGAACTGAGCTGCCAGCTTTGTGAGTCCCCACGTTACCCACAAAACCAGTGCAGCACTGCATGGGTACTCACTTCCACTGTGCCGAAAATCACGTCTGCACAGACACTGACACCGGAAATTGTGGCTGCACATGCATGAGCGTGTGCGTGATCTGGCCCATGGAAGGACCTCCACAGGACTGAACCGGCCCAGACGAGGTAACCTTGCCAACCCCTGGTTTAAGGCATGTCATTTTGTTTACAAGGGGTCCTTACTGTCGTAGTAGCTTCTCTGCTAGAAGAGTAGCAGGTAAGTTTCTTTCCTGCTGCTGCTTTTCCAACAAATATTTTAAATTGCTAAATTATGGCTTGATTTTCTTATTTTCTGTTAACTGCCTTGATCTTTTCAGAAGGAAAGGAAAGGAGAGGAAAAGTACAAATATTTTAAATAAATACACAAAGATATGCAAGGAACCCATTTCTGCATACAGTGTTAATGTTACCATGGGTTAAACTAGGGGTTCTTTTATTTGTTTAAAAACATTGTATGATTTATTCTTTGTACCGCTGACACCGGAAATTGTGGCTGCACATGCATGAGTGATCTGGCCCATGGAAGGACTTCCACAGGACTTAACCGGCCCAGGCGAGTAACCTTGCCAACCCCTGGTTTAAGGCATGCCTGCAAGGAGGTCTGGCCAGCTCTGAGACAGAGCACTCTGCACCCAAAGGGAAGGAAATGCAATCCAACTCCAGAATCTGAACTACACACAGGCAAACCCCAGGAAGGCCCCCAGAAGAAGGATCTTTCTTGAACCTTTCTTGAATTAAAACATATTAAAAGTACAATAGTTTGTCAAACATTAAAAGCTTCCCTAAATTTAATGTTATCCCTTGCTTGTATGTTCCACTGAATTTGATCCATACCAATGGGCCTGGTGTGAAACATTATCAAATCACATTGGACAACATTGCTCTTCGCATATCTCTGTTCCTTCATTAAAATGGATGGAATTTCAAAAGCAGCAACAAGTGAAATAGGCTCTTCATACTGCATCCATTTCCTTCCCGTAAGCCTACCATTGCTGACAATGGAATTGGGGGTGCTGCAGTTGGACAGTTGCCCACTTGGTCAGATGGCCCAAATGGTTGGAGCACCATGTTATTTAAGGCATGCCTGCAAGGAGGTCTGGCCAGCTCTGACACAGAGCACTGCACCCAAAGGGCAGGAAATGCAATCACACTCCTTAATCTGAACTACACAAAGGCTAACCCCAAGAAGGCCCCCAGAAGAAGGATCTTTCTTGAACCTTTCTTGAATTAAAACATATTAAAAGTACATTAAAACATGGGCATTAAAACTCTGGGTGGCTTCCAACAAAATCTTAAAATATAATAGGTTGTCAAACACTAAAAGCTTCCCTAAATTTAATGTTATCCCTTGCTTGTATGTTCCACTGAATTTGATCCATACCAATGGTCCTGGTGCGAAACCTTATCAAATCACATTGGACAACATTGCTTTTCACATATTTCTGTTTCTTCATTAAAATGGATGGAATTTCAAAAGCAGCAACAAGTGAAATAGGCTCTTCATACTGCATCCATTTCCTTCCCGTAAGCCTACCATTGCTGACAATGGAATTGGGGGTGCTGCAGTTGGACAGTTGCCCACTTGGTCAGATGGCCCAAATGGTTGGAGCACCATGGTATTTAAGGCATGCCTGCAAGGAGGTCTGGCCAGCTCTGACACAGAGCACTGCACCCAAAGGGCAGGAAATGCAATCACACTCCTTAATCTGAACTACACAAAGGCTAACCCCAAGAAGGCCCCCAGAAGAAGGATCTTTCTTGAACCTTTCTTGAATTAAAACATATTAAAAGTACATTAAAACATGGGCATTAAAACTCTGGGCGGATTCCAAAAAAATCTTAAAATACAATAGCTTAAAATACAATAGTTCCAAAATAATCTTAAAATACAATAAAATACAACATTAAAAGCTTCCCTAAATTTAATGTTTTCCCTTGCTGGTATGTTTCCCCATCCACTCTGGGAGGCTTCCAAGCAGCCCATGGGGGTCGTTTAACCGGCCCACGAGCCAACCCTGAACAGAGCTGCCCGCTTGGCGAGTCCCCACGTGCTGCACAAAACCGGAGTAGCGTGCCATGGGGACTCGCTTCCATGGGGCTGAAAATTTCATCTGCTCAGACACTGACACCGGAAATTGTGGCTGCACATGCATGAGTGCGTGCGTGATCTGGAAGGACCTCCACAGGACTGAACCGGCCCAGGGAGGTAAACCTTGCCACCCCCTGGTTTAAGGCATGTCATTTTGTTTACAAGGGGTCCTTACTGTCATAGTAGCTTCTCTGCTAGAAGAGTAGCAGGTAAGTTTCTTTTCCTGCTGCTGCTTTTCCAACAAATATTTTAAATTGCTAAATTATGGCTTGATTTTCTTATTTTCTGTTAACTGCCTTGATCTTTTCAGAAGGAAAGGAAAGGAGAGGAAAAGTACAAATATTTTAAATAAATACACAAAGATATGCAAGGAACCCATTTCTGCATACAGTGTTAATGTTACCATGGGTTAAACTAGGGGTTCTTTTATTTGTTTAAAAACATTGTATGATTTATTCTTTGTACCGCTGACACCGGAAATTGTGGCTGCACATGCATGAGTGATCTGGCCCATGGAAGGACTTCCACAGGACTTAACCGGCCCAGGCGAGTAACCTTGCCAACCCCTGGTTTAAGGCATGCCTGCAAGGAGGTCTGGCCAGCTCTGAGACAGAGCACTCTGCACCCAAAGGGAAGGAAATGCAATCCAACTCCAGAATCTGAACTACACACAGGCTGACCCCAGGAAGGCCCCCAGAAGAAGGATCTTTCTTGAACCTTTCTTGAATTAAAACATATTAAAAGTACAATAGTTTGTCAAACATTAAAAGCTTCCCTAAATTTAATGTTATCCCTTGCTTGTATGTTCCACTGAATTTGATCCATACCAATGGGCCTGGTGTGAAACATTATCAAATCACATTGGACAACATTGCTCTTCGCATATTCTGTTCCTTCATTAAAATGGATGGAATTTCAAAAGCAGCAACAAGTGAAATAGGCTCTTCATACGGCATCCATTTCCTTCCCGTAAGCCTACCATTGCTGACAAAGGAATTGGGGGTGCTGCAGTTGGACAGTTGCTATACTTGGTCAGATGGCCCAAATGGTTGGAGCACCATGTTATTTAAGGCATGCCTGCAAGGAGGTCTGGCCAGCTCTGACACAGAGCACTGCACCCAAAGGGAAGGAAATGCAATCCAACTCCAGAATCTGAACTACACACAGGCTGACACCAGGAAGGCCCCCAGAAGAAGGATCTTCCATGAACCTTTCTTGAATTAAAACATATTAAAAGTACATTACAACATGGGCATTTAAACTCTGAGCGGCTTCCAACAAAATCTTAAAATACAATAGTTTGTCAAACATTAAAAGCTTCCCTAAATTTAATGTTTCCCCTTGCTTGTATGTTCCACTGAATTTGATCCATACCAATGGGCCTGGTGTGAAACATTATCAAATCACATTGGACAACATTGCTTTTCACATATTTCTGTTCCCTCATTAAAATAGAAGAAAAGAACTATAGGTAAAGGTAAAGGACTCCTGGATGGTTAAGTCTTGTAAAATTCAGCTATGGGGTGCTCATCTCCGTTTTTAGGCCGAGGGAGCTGGCGTTTGTCCACAGATAGCTTTTGTGGGCCATGTACAGGAAAGATATGGGTAACACATGTTGTGACTGAGTATAAAATAATAATAATAATAATAATAATAATAATAATAATAATAATAATAATAATAATTTATTTATATCCCACCCATCTGGCTGAGTTTCCCCAGCCACTCTGGGCGGCTCCCAATCAAGTGTTAAAAACAGTACAGTGTTACATATTTTAAAAAAGTGTTAAAAACAGTACATTGTTACATATTAAAAACTTCCCTGAACATGTGCCTTAGCTCTTGGGAGACAAAACCATAACAAGGGGACAGGAAACAAGTGGTCTTGCAGGTAGCCTTCCTGGTTAGCTCAGTTGGTTAGAGCATGGTTTTATTATTATTCTTCCTTCAGTAATGGAGTACCATTAAGAAAACTGTTTCGAGAACCAGTCTATTTGCCATTTTATGGTCCATTCACTCCATTTGGGCTTGAGGTGAGTCCAAGACGCCAATGTGTAAAATGCGGAATTTGAACCCTGGTATATCTTTATCTTCTTTCCCTTGTTCTTCTCTTCCCATTTGGAAGTTCTGCCTTTTTTCCATGTCACTCATGTTTCTTGTCCTGAAGACTGAGATAATTCAGAGATGCCAACATTTAAAATGTGTAATTTGCACAAGGTTGATATATTTGCATCTTTAAAATACACACGCAATCAAGAAGAAGAAGAAAGTTACTGGTGGCAGAACAATGTATTCCACTGCACCTGAGGGCAACAGGCTAGGTTAAGGGAATGTATGGTAGGGAATGTGGCACATACAGATCTGACGTCCAGGATGTTGCTGCTGCCTCAACTCTGCCTAGTGGTAGGGTTGGCCCTGAGCGGGACCAACAGAGTGTTCCTCACTCCTCCTTGTCACATGAGGTTTCAACACCTGACAAGGGCTTTTGACAATGGATAAAGTGGATTCTGGGTATATAAAAAGTTTCAGGAAAAGTTTCTGTACACCTTTTTATCCTAGGAACATCTATTTCCCAGCATAGATTTGTGAGCCTCCCCCACTTTTAGTGGTTTTAAGAGGACCTTGCTTTATCATGCAAGAATCTCATTACAATTAATCTCCTGCGACAGAAATCCTTGTATTGTTAGGCAACTGCTCTGGGTTTTGATACTCTGAATCTATTTCAGTTTTATTGCCACATGGAATGAAATGGAGCAAGATGGGTCCTTGGTAGCCACAAATCAATGGAGAAGTCTCTGATCAACTGCCATGGGGTTCATTCAGATAACTAAAATATTTCTGTGCTCTTGGCAGCCTCCCTGGCAGGAAATGATCCATTAGGGCCTGAAGAGGGGAGAACAGATAAAAGTTAGGCAGGATGTCAAATTATCCCATCTCCTGCATTCCTACTGATAAAACTGCTCCATCTGGATGAAGCGTTTGCTTGCAGATCTCCCAAGGCCGACTAAAAAATTATTCCCAGTTAGGCCCACTTCAGTGAGATTAAATAGAGAATTATGTGTTTATCAGCACTGCTTTGGTGGGACTTACTGGAATGAAGAGTGTTGGAGGTCATCACCTTTAATATTTCACATGTGGATATTCTTTTATTTGCTTACAAAATTCCTATTCTTACAACAAAAGTCACTTCACTCCCTGATTGTTATGGCAGAACATGCATTTCATTGTGGCCTTATTAGGGCACATGTGCCCTATTTTACAAAGGGCGGTCCTCTACTGTTTGGAGGGCTACATAATCCATGTTGGGTTGAAAAATGAAGAACAATAAAAAGGGATGGCAGTAGCCTTGAAGGATATCGCTGACCAGCAAAGAGTTTTCCTCTCCAAAAGAATAATGCTGTATACATAAACACATTAAGAACACCCCCTTGTTAATCCTTACCCTAGTCAGCGATGGCCCATTGGAACTAGTAGGACAGAAGGCAGGCAGACAAACAGAAGGTGGAGTCAAAGCTAATGACAGCCAGAGACAACTAATGGCCAAAACCAAACCTTCAACTTTTAAGTAAGAAACAGGCATTTGGAAATAGAGGCTAACTCAGGGCAGAATGAGGTTGGTGGGACAGTGCCTCATTTGCTTGGATAGACCAGTCTCCATGGGACCAGGTGATTTACCAGGGAGTGGGGATGGAAAACAAGAGAGTTGGAATAAATGTGAGGTTCAAGCCCTCGTTAAGTGAGACTGAAACATGTAGATGTTTGTGGGGCAGGTCTAGCTCGTGGCTTGGGCAAGACTATGAAAGCAGGCAGAGGCCTGCCTCTCATTGAGTCTGGATAGTGCCATTCTACACCTTAACATAAGATGGTTGTGTGTCTTAGCACTACAAATAGATGGCAGTCTTTGGTAAACTGTCTGTCTGTAGGGCTTCTGTCTGAAGGAGCCTTCAGTGTGAAGATCTGCCCAGTTCAAGACTGGTTTTAAAGTACAAAATTTTAAGAAGGGAGAACAGAGACCTTGACATTGTTCATCAACTGGTAATACCTTAGTGTATGCACACAGCTATAGTATGCAACCGTGTGTCCTCTTTTGTCCTCTTTTTTTGCAGCAGGCAGTGCTTGAGTGCCTACCATAGTTAAGTGTGGTAGCCATAGTGGCTGCAATAGGTGGCACTGGACTTAGTTCTATGTGGATTGGAGTCTGACATTTCCTGTGATTATTCTGTTTCCTTGGATTCGTGTTTTTTCCCGACTTAGTATGTAGCCCCTGAATGTAGGGAATGTATCTCTCAGGATGGAAAAGTTCCACACCTCTTCACTATATAAACATCACTGTTTCCAGAGTCTCAATAGCAAGGGATTTCTACTCTATCAACCCAACAGTGCAAGGTATGGGGCAGGAAGTCACACAACCAAAGGCTGATGCAGGATGCAGGCAACAAATTTCTACTTAATTCTAAAACAGGGGCTGGAAACCTCTATCTCATGGGTCAATCTGGCCCATCAGGCCATTTCTCCTCACACCTGACATCACAAATGACTTCAGGCGGGTAAGGACAAGGCTAAGGTAAAGGTAAAGGTACCCCTGCCCATACCGGCCAGTCTTGACAGACTCTAGGGTTGTGCGCCCATCTCACTCAAGAGGCCGGGGGCCAGCGCTGTCCGGAGACACTTCCGGGTCACTCAAGAGGCCGGGGCCAGCGTGACGAAGCTGCTCCGGCGAACCGGCACCAGAGCCGCACACGGAAACACCGTTTACCTTTCCTCTAGTAAGCGGTCCCTATTTATCTACTTGCACCCGGGAGTGCTTTCGAACTGCTAGGTTGGCAGGCTCTGGGACCGAACAACGGGAGCGCACCCCGCTGCGGGGATTCGAACCGCCGACCTTTCGATTGGCAAGCCCTAGGCGCTGAGGCTTTTACCCACAGCGCCACCCGCGTCCCTAAGGACAAGGCTACTTAGGAATAACTGGGAGCTCAAATTGAGCTCCTGATTGTTCTGCTGCAACTGGGGCTCCTTGCGGATCAGTTGCACCTGGCCCTCTAAACAAGACAATTTTTGCCTCCTCATTGGCTACACTGCATGAGACCTGCATGACTTATTGGACTGCTCAAGACCATTGGTACTTGTCTGCACCTTTCCCCCTGCTGGGTGCACAGCTGCCCTACCCCTGTTGTGCAGAGGCTGGGGAGGAGTAATACAGGTGAGGAGAGGTAATATATTGTAGAAACATATATGTTTCTATGCCTCTCCAGGAGGAAACCTATCATTCTTCCAAACAGATCTCAAAAGAGCAAAATAGTGACTGCTTTAATTCCCAGCTCAAACCACCCTTAACCTTTAAACCACCTTAACTGCTAAACACCAGATAATTTAAATTATCTCGTCTCCAAATCCAGAGATTATTCATTACCTATGCATTTTTATTATGAAAAGAAGAGAGGAGGGAGAAATGCAATAAAAAGGCATGCCTCTTCCTGCTTGGGGAAATAATAGACATATTTGCATAAATATATTATTGGGTACAAATTGCCAGGCTTCAACTAGGTCGACTATTGCCTTGATAAACTCTCTGTGGAAAAGATACTGGAAAGCTTTCATTTTTATTTTAATTACAATGAATTTCTTCTTATGTGAAGGTGGAAGGGAGTCTTGTGCAAAGCCAAGTCTCTTTCTCCACTACCCCCACCGTCTTTCCTTCAGGAAGCTGTTTCGTTTATGGCCAATCCAATTTTATGCAGTCCAGATACATTTTATTAGCATATTATCTGTGCAGGTTATTCAGTCAGTCAGCTGTGCACTTTTCAGAGATAAAGTGACATAATTTCTCCTGTTGTGGGTGCTACAATGCTTCCAATCCCCCCGCCCTCTCCATACAGATAAAAGCAGTAGGGGAAATAAAATGATCATGAAGCTATATTTTCATCTTTGACTATATTAATGTCATGAGCTCAGGCTCTTAAGATCTTATAGGGGGGATTTTCTGAGAAAGACAGCCCAGAATATGTTATAGCTATAAGGGTATGAAAGGGAGTTGCCAAAAGAAGAAGAAGAAGAAGCACAAGCATTTGAAAAAGGCTCAGATGCATGAATAAACCAACTGAACCCAGAACTGCCAAGCACTTTTCATTACTGCTTACAGGGAAAGGTTATACAAGCTCTAATGACCATCTTTAATGTAGGATGGTGGAACATTTTTCTGACAAGAGTTTTTAATTTCAAGGAAGCGAACCCCAAATAATTTGGTGCCATTTCTGATTAACCCGCAGGACACTGGAGACAATCAGGTTTCCACAGGTGCATAGAGGCATTCTGATGTGGGAGGGAAGCGAGCGAGCAAGGGGGATAAAAGAGAAAGAAAACCCTCTATTCCTTGCCCACATAGGAAGGAGAGTCTTTCTTTGTATGTCTTCTTTCCCGTATAAAGCACCTCAAAATTGTACAAGACCGATTACAAGGTGCTTTTGGTTAAATATATCCTGCAGGGGTGGAAAACCTTAGGCCATGCGTCAAATGTAGCCCTCCAGGTATCTCTGTCTGGCCCTCATACTCTCCCCTCCTCACCCCAGGCTGCACACCTGATCAGCTGTTCTTTGCAACTTCCTTGAGTGTTTTTGGCTGACTGGAATGCATCCTTCAACTCTGATAATGCTTCTTGTTTTCCTGGATGGAGGATGGGGTGGTGGCATGAGAGTCAAAGGTAACTCCCCTGCCCATCTGTGACATACGGCCTACAGAAAGTTGCCTGGTATGCTGTAACTCTTCCTGTAGGGCCAGAACTGGAATTTCCATATTGTTTGTTAGTTTGTTTGTTTGTTTGTTTGTTTAATCTCCATCCCACCTTTCCTCCCAAACAGCCTAGCTGGCTGGCTAAATGGTTATAGTTTAATTATAGCTATTTATTAGTCTTTTCCCTCCAGACAAGCCCTCTCAGAGGTATGAACAGAGAGAAGTAAAAACAACAGAACAGTAGACAGAAACAGCAAGAGAGAAACTGAATTAGATCACCATAAGTGAAATCTTATGAAGGGCTTCAAACTTAAACACTCTTAAGGAAAAGCAAAACTTTTCCTTCTTTTTTAAAGGTGAAGTCTAAAAGCCTACTTGAATACGAGAACCAAAAGGATCTAGCAAATATTAACTGGAATATTAAATATTAAAGTTCCACAATGTTGGAGTCACCCCTACAAAATCTGTCTTGTGTGCTCGCTAGCCTCACACAAGCAAGAATTCAGTTCTTAGGCATGTTTCCCAAGGAAGTATAATGGTTAGGGTTCTCTGCCTTTGATGGGATGAGTGTTACTTTTTTTATCAAGTAAGGCCTAATCTAGGAAAGGCTACAAACCCCATGGGGGCAGGGCGAGCCAAGGAAGGGTACACTGCGTTGAGCCTCTCTGCAGCCTCCCCCTCAGCTGTAGGGCGACTGAGGCAGTGGGCAGATGCAAGCCCTGCGCTGCTCGAAAAAGCAGTGTGGAACTTGCAGGCAGTCCATCGCCTCCCCTCAGGAGACGCGTGGCTCAGGCATGCTGCAGGTCCCACAGTGTGACACCCAGTGCCCCCCGCCTCACCTAGCTATGCCTCTGGATTAGACAGATTCAAGGAGAAGAGGGCTGTTGAAGGCTATTAGCCATAAAGGCTGTGCTCTGCCTGCAAAGTTGGAGGCAGCAATGCTTCTGGTTTTTGGAAATCACTCAAAGGGAGAGTGCTCCTGCAGTGGTGTAGGAAGGGGCGTGCGGTGGGTGCGGAAGTTATATTTTCACCATTTTGTCACTGCCCTCCCTACGCCACTGGGTTTGGGAGTGTTCTTTACTTAGAAGAACTCTCCCCACCTGGCTGTAATGAGACCCAGGTAGCCTGTATTCCCACAGCTTCTACCTCTCCCAGCTCAGACTCAGCCGTCCAGTTAATTCCTGTCTGTACTCAACCCAGTCTTTCTACATAAGGTGCAATGCCCTTTCCTCTTGCTGTAAATAGTCTCCTCAGAGTGGATGTTCAACTCAAATCAGAACTAGTTCTCCCTCCGTCAAATCCTATCCTAATTCCTATCTCCCATCTCAAAATAAACTATCTCTGTCCCTATCTAACTGTCTCACAGAAACCGCTCCTTTTATTCTCCCTCACAGACTACTGCTCCTCCCCACTTGTGGTTAGCTGGCTTTGTAGCCAGTCAGCAAGAGGCTCCAACACTCTGATAGAGTTTCTGAGGGACGGCATCATCCGACTCTGGTCTGGCTCTGCTGTCCATCACACCTGCCTATAAACAGCAGCCATTTTGAGACAGGCTGGCAGTATTAATCCTGAGCCTGTCATGAACGCCTACAAACCACTTTCAATAACATTGATCTGGCTGTCAAAATGGGAAAAATGTCAACATCTCAAGCTATCCAATTATAGTCTAGGAACCACACTATTCTTTGCAGGGGAAAACAAAGGGTCTGTTTCTTAGCATCCCTAACATAAGTCACTGTTGTGTGCAGAAGAGGATACATTATGATAGAGATGCTTCTTAAATCCAATTGTACCTTGTTTAGTGAGATTTGTGCTTCAGGGGTGGAGAATGTCAGCACTATTAAGGCAATGGAAATGAAACAGACATGTTCTGACACTTACAGGTGGGTCAAACATTGCAATGAAATTTTTAAAAACGGCAACATTTTTTTTAAAAAATGGGGTGAACATTTAAACATTTTTTTCAAACCCCCCCCATACAGATTCATTAATTAATGGTTGGTTATCTTTAATTCAGTTTCAGACCATGATGTGCCCCTCTATTTTTCTGCAATTTCTTATGAGATTGATGATGAACTGAGTTAGACACAAAATATCAGAAAAGTAGGTTTATCACCCAATCAAAACTTAGGGTACAATGCAGACTTTACTGGGAGCAAGTCTCCTTGTATTGTAATGAGAGTTACCGGTATTTCTGAGCAAATCTGCCAAGTTATACTATCCAGGTTACAGCACAAACCTATGGAAATTCACTGAGAAGTAGGGATGGAAGGATCTGACAATTTTATTTCTCTGTTTTTCACTTTTCCAATCTTAAATTCAGTTCTTCACATTTCTGCAGCAATGTGGGAATGCTTTTAAAAATATCCTCCTGAAGATTCATCAGTATTTTGGTATGAATTTCTCTTAATGAACACTTTTTTATTTGCAGTTTTTACTAATGTGCACATTTTTGCAAAGCACTTTCTCATAATATCATGCCTTTTTGCTTGATATTATATATAAAATAATATATTCATTTTTATGCTCACTTTCCCCAGATAGATAGATAGATAGATAGATAGATAGATAGATAGACATTAGCTAACTGGAAAACAGCATTTCAAAATTTGGATAAATGCTGATTTCAGAGAATGGCTGTGTGGCGTTTGCCCTTCCATGTGTGTGACGTCATACTGGGTTCATAGGGAAAGGGTTAACTAATTGTAAAATGACTAACCATTGGGAACCCAAGGGACAGAGTTAACTGTGTATAAGGTTTAAGCACAGACTTTTTTAGAGAGTTAGAGTTGTTGAGAAGACAGTCTGGAGTTAGAAGAGACAGAGAAGATAAGTCTGTGGCTTGGGCTAGTCTGGTGTGAGAGAGGGAGAGAATTTGTTAAGAGAAGTTAGTCAAGCAGTTGAGATAACTATTTGGAACCATGTTGTTTATGAAGAAGCTTATTTTAACTCAGTAAAGCTCATTCTTTAAAACTCTGCATTATTTGTCACTGATGATGACATCTCAAAAGAGATGGGAATGGGGTTTTTACTTTAAAAATGGTACCTGCCATTTGCAGTTTTTATAGTATGTATATTGGAAAAAATGCTTTTTTTAAAAAAATGTGTAGGTCCATTAATTAAGGACGCCTTTGTAGTCAAATAAACATATTTTTAACAGATTAATATAAACAAACATTCTACTCTAACAAATAACACAAGAGGCATCCATATCTGCTGAGGAATACGAAAGATAAAAATCATATACAGTGGTGCCTCAGGTTACATACGCTTCAGGTTACAGACTCCGCTAACCCAGAAATAATGCTTCAGGTTAAGAACTTTGCTTCAGGATGAGAACAGAAACCATGCTCCGGCAGGGCGGCAGCAGTGGGAGGCCCCATTAGCTAAAGTGGTGCTTCAGGTTAAGAACAGTTTCAGGTTCAGTATGGACCTCTGGAACGAATTAAGTACTTAACCCGAGGTACCACTGTACAACATAAACGTTGTAGTGTAGACATAATCTTGAAATGTTTGGTTTTGAGACAGTTTATTCCACTTCTAAAATGTGCTCTTTTTTAAACTAATAAATCCACAAAAGTTGTTTGCATTTGCAGTGCCAAATGCAATTAAGGTACTGCTTGCCTCTTCTGTATAATTTCCTTATTGTAAGATGTTAAATAAAAGTGGGCATCAATAGATTCCCAGTGGACAGAGAGGCGGGCACATTCCCATTCCATTCTCACTCCTCTGCCATTTGTGATTACCCTTTGCTCATACTTGATAGTCACTTCTCTCTTCCTGTACAGCTGTGTTCAGAAGTACTGTCCTTATTCTTCTGGTCACTAACAAATGGTTTTTGTTTCTTTGTTAGATTCTGCAGCTCCACCACCAAGGAAAATCTTGTCAGTTCCCCCCACAGATTGAATTTTCTGTGGCATAGCTTTGCCATCCAAGCACATCTTGTTCTCAAGACCTTCACATTCTTCTATTCCCTGCATCTCAGCTTCCATCTTTTTATCCATGGAATTAAATTAGCAGATTTTGAGATAAGGAGGGACCGGATAAATTAACCACTGTGTGGAGAAAATGAATAATACTCTCTCGCATAATAGTAGAACGATACTTAGAGGTTTGTTTGTAGAAAAAGAAAAGAAAAAGAAAATAATCACATGGTATACAATTTTTTTTAAATAAACAAATACAAGAACATGCAATGAAGTAAAATGTTGAAAGAGTCCACTCGAAGTTAATCTCTGAAATTTGCTCTTACAATATTACCTCAGCATACCAGTCACTAAAGATACGGGGCTAGATTGGAACTGATGAAATTGCTCAAAGTTACTACATTTTACATCTGTAGCATTTTGGGAAGTATTATTGATATTCACATCCATACATCCAAATTGATAAAATAAATGCACTTCTGCAACCATGCTTGAATGCCCTGCTGGACCAAACAAAATTTCCAGAGTGATAGGATGAGAGTTGCTGCTCCTAGCAGTCTTCTCACTTATTAGCTGCGTAACAACAACAACCACAAGATGCCTGCCCACAAGCATCTTTCCTCTGGTACAGAAGGTGGGGCCCTAATGAACCACAGCTAGGAAAGACTAGCTGTCTGCTCAGGACTTCCAGGGAGAAAGATGACAGACTAGACATCTCTGGTCGACAGAAATAATTATGTGCTGATATATTTGGCAAAGCCAAAAACATTGAGTATCTTGTCCAAAATGTATAACTTACTGTTGG
Source organism: Podarcis tiliguerta (assembly GCF_965153285.1). Lineage (NCBI taxonomy): Eukaryota > Metazoa > Chordata > Lepidosauria > Squamata > Lacertidae > Podarcis > Podarcis tiliguerta. The sequence goes on from NC_139553.1 coordinate 34,465,892, forward strand.
AGTGGCATACAAAGGATGAACAAGTTAAATCTGTGATGATAGATTCAGCAAGAGATGTGGGACATAACATAATGTTTGAAGATTGGGAAAGGTTGTGGAGGAAAGGGGTCAAGTTCACTGCATGTACAATGTTAAAGGAAAATGTTATGAAAATGATGTATAGATGGTGCTTAACCCCTGTAAAACTAGCAAAGATTTATCATAAGAGTGATAATTTATGTTGGAAATGTAAAGAAAGAGAAGGTAGTTTTTATCATACATGGTGGGCCTATCCCAATGTGAAAGACTTCTGGGAGAAGATTTACAGTGGTGCCTCGCAAGACGAAATTAATTCGTTCTGCGAGTTTTTTTGTCTTGTGAATTTTTCGTCTTGCGAAGCGTGTGTTTGAGATCACAAGTCACTGTGTGCATTATCCCATAATCTTTGCTTTAACGTCTTTAGGGCGATTTCATAACCCAGGTAATACAGTTGGGGGGGGGGTGACAGACCAATAGAGGTGGCTTTTTTAGCCATGGTTTTCTGCCATTTGCTGACAAATTCCTCATTGGTCAGGTGTTGGTACAAACCCTTCCCTAAATTAAACACTGAAATCCTGAGCCAATGTTTTAGGGCAGCCCACCATGCTTTAGTTGAAATTGGATATTCACCAGCTTCTAACAGAAGTATGGAGTTGGGGACACAGTTGGGTACCTACAGCAGAGATCGTAGAAATTTTGCCTGAAAGCCATCTAGCTTTGGCAGGTCCCCATTATGCAATACATTTGCAGCGTACAGGAGTTGGGAAATGGGTTTTGCGTGGTGCTTCCAATATCCTGTATCATGGAATGTGAGCCCTAGATAACTGAAGTATTTGATCTGTTCAAGGTTATGGGCCATCCAGCACCCATTTAGACCAGGAGAAGCTTCTTTTGAAAACTATAATTTTAGATTTTTCATAAGCTGCCCTTCTGCCAGGCTTACCAACTTGCCGGCAGTCGCCCATCAACTCTACATTCATATGCGCGTTCTTTGTGATGTAGAGTGCCTGCCTGTTATCCTAGAATGCGGATTCAGCCGAGAACCTTCGAACAATCCTAAGCCTTCATTTGTTCTCATTTGTGAGTATGTTTAGCTAGGGACGTTAAACAATGTTTTTATTTTCTTGTTTGAACCCTGAAAGAGATGTGCCAACTTTTAAGTTTGAATAATCTTGTTTTTAAAATAAATTTTGGGAAAAGGATTTTCCTGTTCTGTCTTTTGTGCCTTCTGCTCAGGAAGTCTAAATCTAACGCCAGGAGAGGCGAGTCACCTGTGGACTGGGACCACCCTAGGCCCCAGAGAAGATAAAGGCCAGTCAGCTCAGTCCCAGGTTGCGTGAGCAACGACGTTGGAAACCTGTTTCTGCCAGCACCCAGACCTGTTTTTCCAGAGTTCACGACCACAACAGTGGTAAATGAATAAGATGAAGATGAAGATGATGGACTTTTCAGAGCTAGCCGACCTGACCGGAAGAGTCCGCGACCAGAATGAGGAGGAGTATCAGGAGGAATGGATGAAATTTAAAGACTATTAATCTAAATATGCTAAGATAACTTAAATAGAAATACTTGCAAGTACCAGATTGGCCTAGGATTTAAATATGTGATGTTATAGAATAATATGTTTAAATTTATAATGAAAAGAAAGAAAGATGTTAATAGACTAAGTAAATTTTATGTGAAAATAGTTTTGGAAAACCGTTACAATGATATACATAGAAACTCAACCAGGGGGATTCAATGAAGTCACCCAACAATGTTAACAAAAGGGGAATTATTGCAGTTAGGTTTTATCTTTGTTTGTTTGTTTGCTTTTTGATATTTGTTATAAATTTGGAAAAATCAATAAAAAATTTGAAAAAAACCCAAAAACATTGAATATCACATTTTCTTTAGGAAAACAAAGAGACCAGGGGATTAACCTCATGCTCTGAAAAGGCTGCAAAACAAAGATCATGCATAAATTGGTTCTAAGCAGCTGAGGGGTGTAGGTTGGTCCTGCTGCCAGTACCCTTCTGGCTTTTAATAGCCACAAAACTGCCTCAACAACCGCAACAAACGAGGGTTGTTTAAAAGATAGGGAATATAGAATGCAAAATGGTTGACAATTCAGACTGCCTGCTCTGGTCCAGTCCTGTACTGACAGTACCTTCTCAGAGTATGATATTGTGATGTTTCCTACATTTCAGACATTCAAACAGTAGCTTGAGTTGGGTGGTAGCCATCACAGATAAAGTGCCTTTGCCAGTGCGAGTGGAGGAGAGTTGGCAACCTCAGCTTTTTGCTTTGCACCTTTTGGGCTTGAGAGCTTTCAGTATGTTAAAAAGTCATTGTCCACCTAGTCATAGGAGGAGTGATGGAGGGAGTATTGAGGTTCTGCTTGCCCTCTGATGGTCAGATGACTTTCTGTTGAGATCTAGACTTTCAACCCACTTTTTCCCTTTCTAGAGGCAAGGGACGTATTAGGATCATCCGCCCCTGGAGGCTGATGTATCTAATGGGTTTCCAGGTAACGCTGAGGGCTTTTTCTGTTTGATATGACTGGCACTCCTATCAAAGCCCTGGCCAGCCTCTGGAACATCTGAATGGCTCAGGCTTTTAACATGATCACTTCTGAGCATCCTCTCCCACTTGACTCCTTGGTATACTGCAGAACTTAGGCAAAGGAAACAAGTTGAAAGATGGCTCCACGCAAGTGGAGGAAAGATCTGGCTGCATACAACTGAACAGTAGTGTGGGCTCATCATTAAGCATACGTAGTGGTATTGAAGACAGCAGTACTACTCAGCTACAAGTGATCGCCAAAGAAGAAGAAAGACAGTCCGACTCAAGGTGGTGATGGAACCAATGGTAGCTATGTCTAACCACTGTGACTTGTTTGCAAAGCATTTTGAGGATAAAACCACTTGCATCCACTGAGATCTTGACTCTGCTGTTATAGCAAATGAGTCTCATGGGTGTCCAGAGCACTGTCTAGTCCTGTTGTTTTGGATAATTTTCAGATAGTAAGGCTTGAGGATGTGGACAGGGTGTTTGTATTAGTCAGGGCAACGACTTGTGCTTCGGACTCTTACCCTTCTTGGCTGATAAAAACTAGTGGGGTGTGGTAATTGACTGGGCCAGGAAGGGTGTTCCTATTTCCATCTGATATGCAGGACGGCATAGCATTCTGATCCAAGTTTCATTAAGAAAACATTATCCATAATATCAGCAGCAGGCAGCTGCAGTCAAATTGGCCAGTCAGAATGGAAAATCCTATTTTAACAAAACCAATAAAAGAGAGCGGCAATACTATTTTCTTGTTTCCTTGTTCAACTACAATTCCATAAAACAGTGGATTTGTAGGTTCTCATTAATAAAAAATAAATAAAGAGTGTGAGGGGTGGGTGGGATCGATGTCCCTATACTTCTTAATTCCACCCCTGGGCCTTTTCTATACTGAAAATAGTGTTAATTTGTTCCCCTTCCACTGCTGTAAATATTGCTCCCTTAGAAAATAAGTGATTTATTTGACTGGAACAAAATCCATCTTGTGTCTCCAAGTGGTTTAGGGTTGTATGATCTATGTCTGGATTGGCCCACTTAATGCTATTTATTGCTCTATGAATGATATTAAGATGGATTTCTTAAGTCTGGGGGAATTACTTTTTCTTCTTTCGTGCAATTTTTACTTGCCATAGCAAACAAGACTTTGTCCATGTACCCATATAAAATAACTATTATCGTTCTTTTCCTCTGCATTTTTAAAGCATAAATATTATTGGCTTTGAGGCAACAATGACAGAATGTGCTGACATCAGAAAAATGCCAGCTCCAGCCCAACCAGAAGTAAAATGTATAGGGCATATTGAGAGATGGGTGGCAAAGCTGTGCATATGCTTTGTCCTCCCCAGCTAGAGGAAGCAGAGAAAAGCTCCAACCAGTATTATTTTTTTTCTATTTTTAATTTTTTTTGGAGTTTATAAAGGTCCCTTTAGAAACGAAAAGATACAAACCACAAGTTAAGCACACAGTTTGCTTTTAGTTCAACACTTTCTTCATCCATCAATTTTACCCAAAATCACAAAAGTAATATTACAAAGCTTTCGCAGTACACGTTTACATATTCTGCATATACATCTATTCACTCTTCAAACAATGCATTTTCATTGCATTTGGCTTAAACAACAACAACACAGCCCCTACATCAGGCTGGAAATATATAACGTTTTAAACCAATGAGTTTTTCCTCTTAAAAATAATATATATATTACTTGGAAAGAAGCCCATATTACACAAGACATGGACATAAGGCAGGTGAAAAATTAGAGGCCAATCTCGCTCCTAAATAATGATTACAAATTATTTGCCAGTATATTGTCCAATAGACTTAAAGATGTATTGGGAGAGGAGATTGGAAAGAATCAAACTGGATTTCTACCTGGTAGACAGATGAAGGACAATGCTAGACATATAATTGATATGACAGGCGCCGGGGCTTTTTTATGACAGCTCAGAGCGCTGAGTGGGGCTGCGGCCGTTGGGGCGGCCGCCTATGGGGGTCACAATTTCCGTCGCAGCGACCGAGATGAATACTTGAAAGAGCTCTATGAGACGGCAAACAAATACCACTTCTTTCAAAGCCTGGCCCTCCTGGCTGTGCCATGTTTATGTATGCCACAATGGCTGCAAGAACACTTCTGGCTCAGAAAAGGAAGTAGCAGGAACTTCCAACACTGGAAGACCGGCAGGTCAAGATGATCGAGTTCGCAGACATAATCCGGACCGAGATGACTACTTGGAAGAGCTCTATGAGACGGCAAACAAATACCACTTCTTCCACAGCCTGGCCCTCCTGGCTGTGCCATGTTTATGTATGCCACAATGGCTGCAAGGACACTTCCGGACTCAGCGTGACGAACTGTTTCAAAAGGACTGGTACAAATTTATATTTTATATGAAAGAGCTATTTTTCCATAGCTCGCAGAATGGCATCATGGCACCTTTTTACTATGTATGTGAATTATTAAAAAAAAAACCTGTTACTCGTTGAAAATTTGTCTGGTCAATATATTTCAGCTTCATGTTTTGTTACGCGTATAATATTTTTTCTATTTTTTAAAAAGTGCCAGAACTGATGAGCACTTCCCTTGTTCTCTACTGGTGCGCACCTGAGAGGTGCTGGATCTGTTCGAGCAAGTTCCAGCTGAGAAAAAGGCCTGGTTCTAACTTGCCTAAGTGGGGAAAGTTGGCATTACTAGAGTGAATGAACAGATGCAAGAAGCAGCATCCTTTGGCCATAGAGCACCAATGCCAGGGAAACTGAAGAGAGTCAGGGCAAACTTAGTTGCCTGACAGCATGAGTGAAGCTAACTCTGCAGACAGGTATATAGGGCTGGGGAGTCTGCTAGGAACCAAGAAATACAAAACACAACCTTTTTGGTGCCATTGCTGGAGTGGCACACAAAGGATGAAGAGGTAAAAAGTGTTCTGATTAGGTGGGGCCAGGATTTGGGGCACAATATTGATTTTAAAGGGTGGGAAAAACTGTGGACCGAAACAATTAATTTCACAGCATGTGTGTCACTCAGATAAAATATATTTAAGATGATGTATCGATCGTTTTTACACATGTCAAACTTGCTAAAAAGTATAGAAATCAAGACAAAAATTGTAGGTAGTGTAAGGAGAAGGAGGGGAATTTCCTCCATCTGTGGTGGACTTGTTCTAAAGTGAAAGCCTCTGGGATATAATATACGAGTTAAAAAAGGTTTTGAAATATAATTTTGACAAAGGGTAAATAAGTGCTTATAGAAATGCGAAGAATATCGAAAGTTATGTGGAAGTCAGAAAAAGGGAGGGCAGGAGGTCGATGCTCTTACAGAGTAATATATTAAGTCATAGAATTATGTAACAAAAGGTGAATATGATTTAATGGAAAACTCAGTAAAAATTACTTTAAAAAAATAAAAAGAGAAAATATATTAGGAGTGGCTTTTCTTTTACTTAATAAATGAACTACTTCATTGGCACAGCATCCAAATGAGGTGTAGTGGTTGTATAGTTCCTGATACGTTTTGTTTCATAGTTATATCTGGGTTGCTTTTTTAAAAAAAAAATGGTTAGCTTTTTGTATTATAAAGTTAACAAAACCGATTCCTAGTATACAACTGAAAGCAGAAATGGGCTCATGATTTCCATCGCAGCGACCGAGATTTCTACTTGAAAGACCTCTATGAGACAGCCAACAAATACCACTTCCTCCACAGCCTGTCCCCCCTGGCTGTACCCCACTGCCGCTATCCCATGATAGCCGGCAGCATCCTGTCTCTGGGCATCGGGTTGTTCTCTGCCGCCCTGTATTACCACACCGTGACAGAGGACCCGATCCTGACCAAGGTGGCCCCGTATGGTGGCTCCCTCCTCATCCTCGGCTGGATAGCCATGGCCCCTTGACACCCCGTTCTGTCCCCATGTGGCCCCCATCTCCCAATGCCAGGGCAGCCAGTCCTGCCCCTCCCTCCTCCCTTAGGCTAGCCAGAAGGGAGCCCTAGGAGAGGAGAGATTTCCAAATGTCAGAGTGGGATCCCTTGAGGTCTTTAGCCCGCCCTGAATGCATCTCCGTCCTGCATCTTGGAATTCCCCAAATGCCGAATCCCTTTTTAAAAAGCCAAGATCCTTTCCCCCCAAAGAAAATTGCAACCAGATTTGAGTTTGCGATGGAGGCCTCGAAATGCAATGTCTGATCGGTGCTTTTCAATTGGTGTTTTTTAACTTAATAAATGATGAGAGCGATTTCACTTTTTAAAAAACCCCCACACTTTTTTTTTTCTGTGAATAAATTTATTGGGGGTGGGAGAAAATATATATAATTGATATAATGGAATATCTGGACTCCAGGAGAGACAAACATGTTGCCCTAATGTTTCTGGATGCTGAAAAAGAATTTGATAATGTGTCTTGGCATTTTATGAAACAAAATTTAGAATTTATGGATATCAGTGAAAAACTTTTAAATGGTATTTGGGCTATTTATTCAGAAGAATATGCTAAATTGATAGTTAATAATAACTTCACAGACAAAATTGAGATAACAAAGGGAACCAGACAGGGGTGCCCGCTATCGCCATTGTTATTTATAACAATACTAGAGGTCCTGTTGAGGAAAATAGAAGCAACAAAAGAAATAAAGCGGATTGGTGTAGGCTCAAAAGAATATAAGTATAAGGCCTTTGCCGATGACGTTGTCTTGAATTTAGAACAACCTATGTCCATTGCAATAGAAGCTTTGAAAAAGATTGATAAGTATGGGTAATTAGCAGGCTTTAAGCTCAACAAAAATAAGACAAAAATATTAACTAAAAATTTGTACAGTAAAGAAATAGGAGAACTACAACAAAAGACAGGTATGTCGATAGAAAAAAAGTTAAAATACCTAGAGTCTGGCTCACATCTAAGAACATAAACCTCTTTAAAGACAACTATGAAAAGGTGTGGAATGAAGTGAAGAGAGATCAGGAGATATGGACTAGAATGAAATTATCAATGATGGGTAGAATCTCAGCTATTAAAATGAACGTGTTACTGAGACTGATGTTTTTATTTCAGACAATTCCGGTTATCAGTGGAACAAAACAATTTAATGTATGGCAAGAAGATTGTCTAAATATATCTAGCAGGTTAAAAAGCCAAGAATTAAGTATAAAATATTGACAGATGCAAAAGAAAGAGGCGGTTTTTCCCTGCCAGATCTAAAAATTTACTACGAGGCGGCGTGTTTTTGTTGGTTGAGAGAATGGATAACCTTAGATAATTCAGATATATTGGATATGGAGGGATTTGACAACAGATTCGCGTGGCACGTCTACCTATGGTCAGAAAGGTCAGAATACACAGAGGGTTTTTGAACCATACTATTAGAAAATCATTGTATGAGGTGTGGAGCAGACATAAAACATTATTGGAATGCAAAACTCCGAGGTGGCTCTCACCTCTGGAGGCTTTTGCAATAAAAATAAATAAATGAATATGGGAACTGAATGGGCGACATACAAAGACTTGCTGGTGGAAGTGATAATAAAATTAAATTAAAGACGTTCGAAGAACTAAGAGGAAAAGTAGCCGATTGGTTGCAATACCATCAGTTACAAGATGTGTTTAGAGAGGATAATAAAAGAAACGGATTTGGAGGTAAAAAATCTAAATTAGAGACAGAATTGCTGGGTAGTAAAATGAAAATGCTGTTGAAAATTATCAGTTACTACTGGAGTGGCACACAAAATTTTAATAAAAAAAAAACACAGAGGCATTTCTATTAGGCTTAATTGGTGAGGAAATACATAAAAGTGATGTAAACATGTTTATGTATGCCACAATGGCTGGAAGGACACTTCTGGCTCAGAAATGGAAGTAGCAGGAACTTCCAACACTGAAGACCAGCAGGTCAAGATGATCGAGTTCGAAGACATAATCCGGACCAAGATGACTACTTGAAAGAGCTCTATGAGACGGCAAACAAATACCACTTCTTCCACAGCCTGGCCCTCCTGGCTGTGCCATGTTTATGTATGCCACAATGGCTGCAAGGACACTTCCGGACTCAGCGTGATGAACTGTTTCAAAAGAACTGGTACAAATTTATATTTTATATGAAAGAAAATTGTAAACATTTGAAAACGTTTGTAGGCTTGAATTGAAATGTTTTGTAATGTAACTATAAGGAACTGATTTACCGATAATAAGGTGAAATATTATAATTTGACAATGGGTAAATAAGTGCTTATAGAAATGCGAAGAATATAGAAAGTTATGTGGAAGTCAGAAAGAGGGAGGGCAGGAGGTCGATGCTCTTACAGAGTAATATATTAAGTCATAGAATTATGTAACAAAAGGTGAATATGATTTAATGGAAAACTCAGTAAAAATTACTTTAAAAAATAAAAAGAGAAAATATATTAGGAGTGGCTTTTCTTTTAATAAGTTAATAAATGAACTACTTCATTGGCACAGCATCCAAATGAGGTGTAGTGGTTGTATAGTTCCTGATACGTTTTGTTTCATAGTTATATTTGGGTTACTGCTCTTTTTTTAAAAAAAAATGGTTAACTTTTTGTATCATAAAGTTCACAAAACCGATTCCTAGTATACAACTGAAAGCAGAAATGGGGCACTTTTTCCTTTTGCTTTGCTGCAGATATACATGCTATTTTTCCATAGCTCGCAGAATGGCATCATGGCACCTTTGTACTATGTATGTGAATTATTAAAAAAAAACCTGTTACTCATTGAAAATTTGTCTGGTCAATATATTTCAGCTTCATGTTTTCTTACGCGTATAATATTTTTTCTATTTTGTAAAAAGTGCCAGAACTGATGAGCACTTCCCTTGTTCTCCAATGGTGCGCACCTGAGAGGTGCTGGATCTGTTCGAGCAAGTTCCAGCTGAGAAAAAGGCCTGGTTCTAACTTGCCTAAGTGGGGAAAGTTGGCATTACTAGAGTGAATGAACAGATGCAAGAAGCAGCATCCTTTGTCCATAGAGCACCAATGCCAGGAAAATTGAAGAGAGTCAGGGCAAACTTAGTTGCCTGACAGCATGAGTGAAGCTAACTCTGCAGACAGGTATATAGGGCTGGGGAGTGTGCTAGGAACCAAGAAATACAAAACACAACCTTTTTGGTGCCACTGCTGGAGCGGCACACAAAGGATGAAGAGGTAAAAAGTGTTCTGATTAGGTGGGGCCAGGATTTGGGGCACAATATTGATTTTAGAGGGTGGGAAAAACTGGACTGATACAATTAAATTCACAGCATGTGTGTCACTCAAATAAAATATATTTAAGATGATGTATCGATGGTTTTTACACATGTCAAACTTGCTAAAAAGTATAGAAATCAAGACAAAAATTGTAGGAAGTGTAAGGAGAAGGAGGGGAATTTCCTCCATCTGTGGTGGACTTGTTCTAAAGTGAAAGCCTCTGGGACATAATATACGAGTTAAAAAAGGTTTTGAAATATGAGTTTAATAAAAAGGTCAAGATGATCGAGTTCGAAGACATAATCCGGACCGAGATGACTACTTGAAAGAGCTCTATGAGACGGCAAACAAATACCGTTTCTTCCACAGCCTGGCCCTCCTGGCTGTGCCATGTTTATGTATGCCACAATGGCTGCAAGGACACTTCCGGACTCAGCGTGACGAACTGTTTCAAAAGGACTGGTACAAATTTATATTTTATATGAAAGAAAATTGTAAACACTTGAAAACATTTGTAGGCTTGAATTGAAATGTTTCGTAATGTAACTATAAGGAACTGATTTACCGATAATAAGGTGAAATATTATAACTTGACAAATGGTAAATAAGTGCTTATAGAAATGCAAAGAATATGGAAAGTTATGTGGAAGTCAGAAAGAGGGAGGGCAGGAGGTCAATGCTCTTACAGAATAATATATTAAGTCATAGAATTTTGTAACAAAATGTGAATATGATTTAATGGAAAACTCAGTAAAAAGTACTTTAAAAAAATAAAAGGAGAAAATATATTAGGAGTGGCTTTTCTTTTAATAAGTTAATAAATGAACTACTTCATTGGCACAGCATCCAAAGAGGTGTAGTGGTTGTATAGTTCCTGATACGTTTTGTTTCATAGTTATATTTGGGTTACTGCTTTTTTTTAAAAAAAATGGTTAACTTTTTGTATCATAAAGTTCATAAAACCGATTCCTAGTATACAACTGAAAGCAGAAATGGGGCACTTTTCCCTTTTGCTTTGCTGCAGATATACATGCTATTTTTCCATAGCTCGCAGAATGGCATCATGGCACCTTTGTACTATGTATGTGAAGTATTAAAAAAAAAACCTGTTACTCGTTGAAGATTTGTCTGGTCAATATATTTCAGCTTCATGTTTTGTTACGCGTATAATATTTTTTCTATATTTTTAAAAGTGCCAGAACTGATGAACACTTCCCTTGTTCTCTACTGGTGCGCACCTGAGAGGTGCTGGATCTGTTCGAGCAAGTTCCAGCTGAGAAAAAGGCCTGGTTCTAACTTGCCTAAGTGGGGAAAGTTGGCATTACTAGAGTGAATGAACAGATGCAAGAAGCAGCATTCTTCAGCCATAGAGCACCAATGCCAGGGAAACTGAAGAGAGTCAGGGCAAACTTAGTTGCCTGACAGCATGAGTGAAGCTAACTCTGCAGACAAGTATATAGGGCTGGGGAGTGTTGTAGGAACCAAGAAATACAAAACACAACCTTTTTGGTGCCACTGCTGGAGTGGCACACAAAGGATGAAGAGGTAAAAAGTGTTCTGATTAGGTGGGGCCAGGATTTGGGGCACAATATTGATTTTAAAGGGTGGGAAAAACTGTGGACCGAAACAATTAAATTCACAGCATGTGTGTCACTCAAAGAAAATATATTTAAGATGATGTATCAATGATTTTTACACATGTCAAACTTGCAAAAAAGTATAGAAATCAAGACAAAAATTGTAGGAAGTGTAAGGAGAAGGAGGGGATCTTCCTCCATCTGTGGTGGCCTTGTTCTAAAGTGAAAGCCTTCTGGGACATAATATACGAGTTAAAAAAGGTTTTGAAATATAATTTTAATAAAAAGGTCAAGATGATCGAGTTCGAAGACATAACCCGGACCGAGATGACTACTTGAAAGAGCTCTATGAGACGGCAAACAAATACCATTTCTTCCTCACAGCCTGACCCTCCTGGCTGCGCCATGTTTATGTATGCCACAATGGCTGCAAGGACGCTTCCGGACTCAGCGTGACGAACTGTTTCAAAAGGACTGGTACAAATTTATATAGGGCTGGGGAGTGTGCTAGGAACCAAGAAATACAAAACACAACCTTTTTTGTGCTTAGGAAATATGCACAAAAATCAACTGTAGCTCCTCTGGTGAATTCTGGCCATCCGCTTAGCCAGAAAAGTCAACAAATGTGTCATTGGCACAGCGTCTAATCGGAAGTGAGGGCAGTGGAGGAGTCTGGTCTTTCTCCTTCTCTTTGCTCTTAAGAAGCGGCCACGGATAGCGACCCAATTCTTATTCTCTTGCTTTTTGAATCTTGAAAAATATGTACATTAGGGGGGGAAAGCATCAATTTTTTTTCTGAAATTTCAAACCGCTGCTGCTGCTGCCCAGGACTGACCTGCTGATAGTTTGAAGGGCCCTGCCCTGCTTCTCTTTACCTGGGTTGTGGCGGGGCCTGACCGGCTCAGTAAAGGACTGCTGCTCGACAACTCTGAACCCCCCCCCTGCAAAATGGGTAGACCACTGCCAGCCCTTGCCATAGGATTTTATGCAGTGATCATTACAGACCCCATACATCATTCCTGTATACTTCTATCCCTGTACAATTTTCCTCAATACAATTTCATCCCTTTTATATTAATTTGGGGTCAGTCAAGCAAATCTTTCAAACATCAGCACCACCATCTAATTGGGGTTTGTGTGACCCCAGCATCAGACTGGTAAAGCAGTTTCTACACATGTCAAAGATTTAAATAAAAGTAAAATTATCACACAATATCTTGAAAGGGAAAGGTACCTACATCCTTTTCAGATCCAAATAATAAAGCCGCATATGGTGTCATACAAAGGACCCCAAATCAAAAGGTTAGTTAAAGAGCCATTGAGAGGTGGGAGACAAACTATATAGAGAGTCTTGCTGTTTGCATTATTAGCTGCTTGTGTGCTTGTTCATGGCAGTCATGTTTTCAAGATGCTCTTCAATCTGACAGATAGAAACGTTATTTTAAAAACAAATTTAAAAGGTGGGCATTCGATCCATTTTCACTATGAAGTCTCCCAATTTTTGCCTTCAACCATCCTCTAAAATTGAAACGCTCTGAAAAGCTTCACTAAGAGTTGACATCCTTGTGTGTGACATCTCGTTACACTGGCAGTTTCTTGAACATCCAGCAAGAATAGAAAAGAACTCAGCTTATGTTGACACAAAACAGCATGATGAATTGTGACACACAAATACACACACATCTGTATCACCACACACACACACACTATGTATTATTTTTCCCTGTGGTGGAATAATTACAATTCTTCTACCTGCACCAGGAATGGAGAATCTTTGGTCCTCTGAAGGCCATCATTCTTGACCACTGGCCATGCTGCCTACGGAAGATTGGGGATATTGTTTAGCATCATCTAGATGGGCCTACAGGTCCCCCATTTCTACAGTAGACATTTCCATTCTTCACCCAATGATAGGTATATTCACTGCTTCACTGTCACTAGTGAACCCACCGTGAAAAATTTGTTTTATGCTAAAGGCATCGTTAGCATTCTTTTACTACAAAATGCAAGTTATAAAAAGGAGCTTGTTTTTCAGACAAGGAAAGAGCACCGAAGAGAACATACCTATGGAGTGCATTACCAAAATACATCCCAGCAGGTATAAACTGAATGGAGAAAATAAAAAAGATCACTTTGTTTGGATCACAGAAGCAAATACGTGCTTTCTATTCAAAGTTCCTGTTTAATGGCTAAAATTTGCCAGTTTTCAAGAATTCCACAGCAGGAAAGGTAGCAAGGAAGGGAGCAAACTAATATATTTCTCCTTAAACAAGAAAACATTAAAATAAAAAGGAGTACTCATTAGCATGGCATGGTACAGAGCCAACAATATTCCCATTATTGCTTATTATTACTATTACCAAGACTCTTTTCAAAAATAGATTAGAGGTTTGGCAGCAACTCAGCTGACAAAGGAATTGTGAGAAGCAGAAAACTCCATCATTGTACCCATTATTTGCTTTAAAGGAAAACCAAGCACCTCTAAGTAATCATCAGGTATACTTTATTCATCAGCACTAACTATATATGAAGCATCCAAGTATGAAACTAAGGCATTAATAATGGAATAACTAACTCTAAGAGAATGGTTTTAAGTCCTTTTATTTTACTCAGCCCAAATTGGCCCAAGTCTGCAGCCCAACAAATTCTCAAGATCGTTTTATAAACGTTTACCTTTACCGCACACTGTTTATGGTTGCTTGCTCCATCCCTTCCCACTGTAGCCCTCGCAGGAGAGGGTCCTCTAGGTGTTTATTGTGGGCTTTATCCTGCTGCGTGGGTGCAGGATATTTGCACAGACAACTTTAACCCCTGCTTGGCCTGGTTAGTTAATAGCGCTGTTTACTTTGCTAAGGAAGCCTCCTACTTGAAGAACTATGCCAAACGATAAAGTGTTTGGTGTCGACTGGTCACTATTGGAGAGGTAGCTCAAAGCTTAGGTGGTGTACCCCCAGATTTTTGAAGAAAAATTCAGTGGTGCATCCCCAGATATCAGCCCATGTGTAGTTCAGATTCTGCAGTTTGAATGCACCCAAAAGACAGAAGATGCAGAGTGCTCTGTGTCAGAGCTGGCCCATACCTCCTTGCAGGCATGTCTTAAGCTTTAAGACCATGGGCCTCCAACCATTTGGGTCATATGACCAAGTGAGGCAACTGTCCAACTGCAGCAGCCCCATTTCCTTTGTAAAAGACGACGAGGAAACGAAAAGGTGAAGAAATAAGAAAGCACAGATTTTTGAAGAAAAATTCAGCCCATGTGGGTATCAGCCCATGTGTAGTTCAGATTCTGCAGTTTGATTGCACCCAAATGGCAGAAAATGGAAATTGGGATTGTTACATTCTTGGATGGGAAACTGTACTGAAGACAGAATACTTGTTGGTACAGACTGGATGCTCTCCTCGTTTTCATGTTGTTCCTGAATATCTTAATGCAAGACCCCTTTCAGTGCTGGTATATTTCAAAGTACTGCACATTCAAGGAGTGCAATAATACTATATAGTTTGTTTTTTTAAAACTGTGTTTCTGACCTTGAAGGGCAGCAGACAACACTGGGAAAAACAAGCCTGGGAACATGGCTGACAGAATAACAGCCCTCTTGGATCAAGTTATAAAGAAAGTGAACATTCTTGAACAGGGCATCTCTGATCTGAAGGAAAATGTATTGATTTTGGTACAGAATGGGAACAATTTAACAGGTGTGGTTCGAGAAATGGAATCAACTTCGCAAAGTCAAGCACTGGAGAAGAGGATGAAGCAATCAAAACCAGCTGCTTCTGCAAGAGAAATCACATGTGGAAGCCCTAGTAACAGAGCCTCAAATTGATGGAGATAAATTTAAGTTCGAGGTTATGGAGGTTAAAGGACAGATTTGGAAAGGCAGTGCCCTATGTGGACTGAGCGATGCTGGATGGGTGGCTGATATGTTGGAGGGTGGCACTGCAGGAAAGTTTGGAAAAATGGATTTTTGCAACCCCAAAGAGAGAGTGGAGTACGCTTTGGAATATTTTTTGGCCTACAAGTTGAAATACGGAGTTTGGGCAAGCGTGCTGAAGAGGATTAAAGGAGATGTCGGGAAAGAAGTTCTTTGGGACTTGGAAAGAAACTTGCAGACAGTCCTGGGAGATGACTTAAGGGCCTCGGATACAAGGGAACCGGGGTGAGGGAAAATTGATGAAAGGAAAGACTGTTAAAATTTGTAAAAAGGATTGGCAGGATCCGAAACCAGGAGGAAGAGATGGTGGGGAAAATTGGGAATTTTTAAAAATACATACATTATATATATATATATATATATATATATATATATATATATATATATAGTATTTAGTATAATATTGTATGATTAAGAATTTTTGGGAGATGGTGGAATGAATCTACTTGGCTTTAGTGAAAACAAGATAAAGAGTTGAGACATTAGGATCTAAGGGTATAAGATTTAAGGTTTTTTCTTTACTTTTTCTTCTTTTTCTCTGTACCCATTTAGCAGGTAGGGGTAGGGACAATTTTTTCCTTGTCTTTTTTAGATGCTGATGGGAGATTAAAGTTTAAATGGATTAAGGTATATAAGTGAATAAGCAATAAGTAGCAAGCAGTAAAAGATGGAAAGAATTTGCTGATTTGATTAATAACTGGAATACAAAAAGGGAGGTGGGAGGAGGCTGAGGAAATAAGTTATTGAAAGTTAGAATTTGAAAAATGGAAATTTTTCTTTTTCTCTCTGAATGTTTGTGCTTTTTTGTTATTTTTTTGTGTAGGTGGGGTGGAGGGAGGGTGGTTTTTTTTTATGTACTTTTGGGTATTTGCTTTTTTCTCTGCGAACTATCCTAAGCCTTCATTTGTTCTCGTTTAGCTAGGGATGTTAAACTATGTTTTTATTTTCTTGTTTGAACCCTGTAAGAGATCTGCCAACTTTTAAGGTTGAATAATCTTGTATTTAAAATAAATTTTGGGGAAAGGATTTTTCCTATTCTGTCTTTTGTGCCTTCTGCTCGGGAAGTCTAAATCTAACGCCTCACCAATTGGTCCGCCTACCAGACCTGTTGAATTTCTGCCTGTATTTGTGGTAAAGCAATACATG
This sequence comes from Podarcis tiliguerta, assembly GCF_965153285.1. Classification (NCBI taxonomy): domain Eukaryota; kingdom Metazoa; phylum Chordata; class Lepidosauria; order Squamata; family Lacertidae; genus Podarcis; species Podarcis tiliguerta. The sequence continues at coordinate 34,482,299 of NC_139553.1, forward strand.
GCGGGGCAGCCCGGTAACGCTGAAGAGATAAAGATGAAGATGAAGAAGAAGGGAAAGACGAAAACTCCTGTTTTTTCCGGAGTTCCTGACCACGCCCGGCTTCTTCCTTTGGACCCAGCTATCTACGGGGTCAAGGGCTGAGGGCCCCCAAAATGATGAAGGACCCCCCAAAAATTCCCTGCGGTCATGCCATTTCTGCACACCCCATGTTGTGCTAATGCCATCTAGGGGGGCATGGGCTGAGGGCCCCCAAAATGTTGAAGGGCCCCCCAACCTCCACCCCCGGGACCAGCACACACCCAAATGGCAGAAGATGCAGAGTGCCCTGTGTCAGAGCTGGCCCATACCTCCTTGCAGGCATGTCTTAAGCTTTAAGAGCATGGGCCTCCAACCATTTGGGCCATATGACCAAGTGAGGCAACTGTCCAACTGCAGCAGCCCCATTTCCTTTGTAAAAGACAATGAGTAAACGAAAAGGTGAAGAAATAAGAAAGCACAGATTTTTAAGAAAAATTCAGCCCATGTGGGTATCAGCCCATGTGTAGTTCAGATTCTGCAGTTTGATTGTTCCCAAATGGCAGAAAATGCAGAGTGCTCTGTGTCAGAGCTGGAAAACATTGAATATCACATTTTCTTTAGGAAAACAAAGAGAACAGGGGATTAGCCTCATGCTCTGAAAAGGCTCAAAACAAAAATCATGTATAAATTGGTTCTAAACAGCTGAGGGGTGTAGGTTGGTCCTGTTGCTAAAAAGGCATTGTCCACCTAGTCATAGGAGGAGGGATGGAGGGAGTATTGAGGTTCTGCTTGGATACTGCCTAAACGCAACAGGCAAAAGGCAAAACTGCCTTTGCTTTTTGCTACTAAAAAAGTTGTATTAATATTTGGTTTTTATGTGTAGTTCAGATTCTGCAGTTTATTGAGGGGTGTAGGTTGGTCCTGCTGCTAAAAAGTCATGACCAAGTGAGGCAACTGTCCAACTGCAGCAGCCCCATTTCCTTTCTAAAAGACGATGCGGAAACAAAAAGATGAAGAAATAAGAAAGCACTGATTTTTGAAGAAAAATTCAGCCCATGTGGGTATCAGCCCATGTGTAGTTCAGATTCTGCAGTTTGATTGTACCCAAATGGCAGAAAATGCAGAGTGCTCTGTGTCAGAGCTGGAAAATCAATTAAAAATTTGAAAAAAACCCCAAAAACATTGAATATCACATTTTTTTAGGAAAACAAAGAGAACAGGGGATTAGCCTCATGCTCTGAAAAGGCTGCCAAACAAAAATCATGTATAAATTGGTTCTAAACAGCTGAGGGACGTAGGTTGGTCCTGTTGCTAAAAAGTCATGGTCCACCTAGTCATAGGAGGAGGGATGGAGGGAGTATTGAGGTTCTGCTTGCCTGAACACGCCCGATCTCGTCAAAAGAGTCACAGATTCTTGTGGCCATACTACCCTGAACACACCCGATCTCGTCAAAAGAGTCACAGATTCTCCATTACTATTAGCAAGCAACTATGGGAATTGTAAGTGAGTATTGTTAAATATGTTTAAATGTTTTCACACTTAATATTAAAACAGCACAATCTTTGGGAAACATTGGTTTGAAATTTATGGTCTGGGCCTAAAGCTTAAGCTTGAATACCGCCTAAACGCAATAGGCAAAAGGCAAAACTGCCTTTGCTTTTTGCTACTAAAAAAGTTGTATTAATATTTGGTTTTTATGTGTAGTTCAGATTCTGCAGTTTGATTGAGGGGTGTAGGTTGGACCTGCTGCTAAAAAGTCATGGTCCACCTAGTCATAGGAGGAGGGATGGAGGTTCTGCTTGGACTTTTCGGAGCTAGCCGACCTGAGTGGAAGAGTCCGTGACCAGAATGAGGAGGAGTATCAGGAGGAATGGAGTGCCTGCCTGCTATCCTAGAATACGGATTCAGCCAAGAACCTTCGAACTATCCTAAGCCTTCATTTGTTCTCGTTTACCTAGGGGCCTGGTAGGAATTTTGTCCATCTGGCTGATTAGCTAAGCCATTTGGTTTTTGCCTACTGCATAGCAAATCGTCACAACTTGTAAGTTGCGGTTAGGCATTGGTGATCAAATTGGTTGGAAGAGGGGCAAGGATTGGCTGGGCCTGCCCCTCCAATGCTGCTGCGGAAAGGGAATTCTCTTAAAGGAATCCAGGGGCTTGCCATCTTTTCGTCCGAATCCCTGGAATGGGGCTAGGGCCGGCAAGCCCTAGGGAGCATGCGGGGAGAAGTGAGGGCCTCTCACTCAGCTCCATTTCTCCCCAATATTGTTTTCCCTTACGGGCTTTCGGTGGAATCCGGAAGTCAGTTCTGTCCCCAGGCAGGGGGGACAGATAGTCTTAACCTAAGCAACCACTAACAATCATGTATGCTAATAAAGATGTGGCCAAAATTATGCCAAAACCCTTAAACAAAAATTATGTGTGTGTTGTGAGTTATTTGAGGGGTGGCATGGGGATCTCGACATGCAATTACACTTATCAAGTAACAGCAAGGTTGTGTGAAATGCCTGTAAAGCACATAGGGTGTTTCCCCACATTCAGTACCAGAGAGGAAAGCAGGAATGTGTTTAAGATAAAGGTGTACTGCGATGTTTTGTTATAAAGCTTCTGAATTTCATGGATTAGGAAGTACTGAAATTTTCTAATATATATAAATGTATTAGCTGGGCTTCTATGGGTGAAAGAAAATCAAAAGCCTTTCTCCCTCGCCCCTTTCTGCTCTAAGAATGTTGTGTCTTTCCCCAGCTATTCCTGACTCAGGTGCTGATTCTGGTGGAACTTAGGAGTCCCAATAGCATCCATAAGAGTCACAGATTCTTTCTACGGCCATACTACCCTGAACACGCCCGATCTCGTCAAAAGAGTCACAGATTCTTGTGGCCATACTACCCTGAACACGCCCGATCTCGTCAAAAGAGTCACAGATTCTCCATTACTATTAGCAAGCAACTATGGGAACTGTAAGTGAGTATTGTTAAATATGTTTAAATGGTCTGGGCCTAAAGCTTAAGCTTGAATACTGCCTAAACGCAATAGGCAAAAGGCAAAACTGCCTTTGCTTTTTGCTACTAAAAAAGTTGTATTAATATTTGGTTTTTATGTAATAGGAAAACTGATAGACATAATAATATTTGTACCTACTTAACATTTGGTTTAAGTGAATAATTCCCCCCCACCCCCCACCCCCCCACACACAAACAAAAAAAATAGTTCCTGTCCTCAAGTTTACAGTCTCATTGCTAATCCTTTTTGGGTATTCTGAAAGATTGTTTTCTTTCATTTTTAAGGTGGGGGAAACACTGAAAGTAGGAATGTGTTTAAGCTAAAGTTGAATTGTAATGTTTGTTTATAATGCTTCTGAATTTCATGGACTGGGAAAAGCCTCAATGACCTTCCTCCCAGCCCTTCCCTTGTTGCAAAAAATAAAATAAAAATATCTACAACCACAGGAGTTTTAACCCACATTGCCTGAGATGGCTAAGCTAACATGTTTAATTAGAGAAAAATCATTACTAGCGTTTGTTAAGGATTGGAAGTTTCCTATGGGCCTTTTTGTGAAAGAGAAAATGAACTTGCAGTATCTGAATTTGAAGATTGGGGGAAAAAAATACTCTAACATTCTATTTTCTATAAACCAGTATGATACGTAGCTACTGAGACCCAGAAGTCCCTTTATTCTAGAATCTCCCTTTAGTTTTTTTCTTTCCTTCCCTTTGTCTTCTGCTTTTGTTTTCTTGTATTTTCTTCCTTCTGACTTTCTTTCTGCTCTTTCTAATGGATACTATTTCTGTCTATCTTAGAATAAGAATCAATCAATCAATAAAAACTTTTTTAAAAAAGGGATTTTTACACCACAAACTCTTTCCCCATTGTTATATCACAAACTGTTCCCCCAAGGAAAACACCCTAGCAGTTTCTTGCTGCAGCTCCAGCCCCAAACCTCACCCTGCCAGCCCCACAAATCCCACCCCCAGCCAAGTTCTGTATGCCTCACCCCTTCCTTCTCCTCTATAAGTACCCCAAAGCCTAATCTTCAACAACTGTGTCTTTTCTCAGTTGCTCCTAATCCTGCAAATATCCTCCACCTGCTGACTAAGGACCCAATACAGCATCTATGGAAAGGGAAATCCAGAGGCCGGACACGCCCTGTGGCATGACTGCACAGTCTATGGTGGCAAAGGGCTGGGGGCCCCCAAAACTTTAAAGGAGGGGTGGACCCCTTCAAAATTCCCTGGGACAGTGAGACTTTAGCACTCCCTACGGTGCTTGAGCCATCTAGGGGGTCAAGGTACTTCCAAAATTTTCAATAGGCATTGCCCCCTCAAAATTCCCTGGGATAACACAATGCCAGCACACCACATGGTGTGCTTGTAACAGATACAGGATGGGGAGGCCAAAGACTCCGAATTGTCAAGGGGGTGCCGCCCTCAAAATTCCCTGGAGTGGTGTGATGTCAGCACACCCCATGTTGCGCTCATGCCATCTAGGGAGACATAGGTTGAGGGCACCCAAAATGTTGAAGGGCCCCCTCAAAATTCCCTAGGCTCATGTCATGCAATTTCAGCACACCGCATGGTGTTCTTGTGCCATCTAGGGGGGCATGGGCTGAGGGCCCCCAAAATATTGAAGGGCCCCCCTCAAAATTCCCTGGGGCCATGCAATTTCTGCACACCCCATGTTGTGCTCATGCCATCTAGGGGGACATGGGCTGAGGGCCCCCAAAATGTTGAAGGGCCCCCCAAAAAATTCCCTGGGGTCACGCCATTTCTGCACACCCCATGTTGTGCTCATGCCATCTAGGGGGACATGGGCTGAGGGCCCCCAAAATGTTGAAGGGCCCCCCCAAAAATTCCCTTGGGTCACGCCATTTCTGCACACCCCATGTTGTGCTCATGCCATCTAGGGGGACATGGGCTGAGGGCCCCCAAAATGTTGAAGGGCCCCCAACCTCCTCCCCCGGGACCAGCACATACCCAAAGGGCAGAAGATGCAGAGTGCCCTGTGTCAGAGCTGGCCCACACCTCCTTGCAGGCATGTCTTAAGCTTTAAGACCATGGGCCTCCAACCATTTGGGCCATATGACCAAGTGAGGCAAATGTCCAACTGCAGCAGGTGATTGCCCAATATAAAATCAGTAGACACATGAGTTGAGACTTTAACGTCCTCAAGTAGCGCCCCATCTTTCCATTCGAGAGTACTGTTAAAGGTTTTTCTGTGTGAATTGGCACGCCTCTCGTGAACCCACAAGGGGACACCTGTCTCTTCTCCCTCTCCCCAGTAGGTCTCCATGGGCGCGTCACTGTCCCCCTCAGAAGACGAAGTACCTGTCTCGTCCTCGGAGTCCGATGGGTCTCTTCTCCTGCTCTTCTTCGACATGTGCTTCCTCTTGGCCTTCCGCTTCCCTCCTTTGGCAGTAGTGTCTTGCGGGGGTGGGTCCCTGGAAGTTGTTGGCGCCTGCTGAGGTGGCAGCTCGTCGTCTGACGATGAACCTTCAGATGGGCTTTGCTGCACTGGAGGATCCTGAAACACACTAGGAACATCAATTGCCCCCCGCCCTGCGCTAGAAGAGTTAGCTCGAGAGGATCTTTCTTTCTGCGTGCTGGCTTTGGCCCTTTGCGCCCCGTCCCTGCCCTTCGGGGCAGTAGACTTAGACTTCTGCGCGCGTGCAGTTTGCAAACGCGTCTGAGGCCGGTTGGTGCCTGGCTGCGAAGTGCTAGCCGTGGCTTGGGAGGGGCCTGCCTGACCCTGTTGACTGGGGGCGTATCGGGTATGCAATCTTGAGATACCTCTACTATGGTGGCGGATGAAGCGACCGGAGGGCTACATTGCACGTAAAATGAATGCAGGGCCGAGAATAACTGGGCGAGGGCTTGCGGATTGCATGGCCCCACAGGCACTAGGGCACCGCCAGACTGGGGTGGTTGGGCATTGCCCCTGTTTGCCATACTAGCACCCCGAACGGAGAGCGACTAAACAAATGTATTGAAGGAATTGAGAGTCTATGTACGAAGTTTTGTGTGTGTGTGTGTGTGTTTTAATGTATTTATTTATTTATTATTATTATTATTATTATTATTATTATTATTATTATTATTATTATTAATAATATTTTATTATTATGTTGTTGTTTATCAATTTAATATTGCCAATTAAAAAGAAAAAAGAAAAAAATTAAATTAATTATTATTATTATTTATTTATTTATTTTTGCAAGTATTTAGATTTAATTATTTATTAAATACAGCTATTATTATGTCAGGAAGTTTGCTTCAGTGCCCCTGAGGTGACTCTGTAGACAACCACAGCGCCTCAATTTAGATAGCAAGGCTAACAAAACTCGTCGGTTTAAAATCTTGCCCTGACTTCCCCTTTTCCCGATCGACTAAGGCTTGAAAGCAACACCAAAGAAATGAAGCTGCTCAGCTCGGGCGCCGCCCCCACTGAGGCTAAAGGACAAACCTAAATACCACAGCCGTATACCTTAAGCGAAACGACCAGTAACTTGCACTAGCTATTCAAAACTTACAATAGTGATTAATGCAAAAGTGATTCAATAGTGATGCGATAATGATTCGATAATGAGGTTGCAACGGTGACGCACAACTGCTCAAATAAAACACCAATTCAAGTTGAAGAACCCTCCGGATTTAGTTACAAGGCTAGGTAATTAAAATGTCCAAGGGTTATCAAAACGCGATGTGGCGTTTCAATGAAGCACTGGCAGCCGTCCGTGCTGCGCCAAAACTGTAGCCTGGTGAGCTAATAGATGCTAGGCAGGAGAAATACAATGGAGGCTTGAGTCATGCAAAATGGTGCCTGGTTGCAGGCTAACAGTCCCTGCCACCCGGAGGGGGGATGCCTACCCCAAGATGGCCGCCACGAACCACGTGGTCTGGATAAGATGGCGCCTTGCTATTGTTGCCCTGGCAACCACGCTAGGCTTACTCCCACAGCGGGACCAAATTAAACTGAAAGAAGAGCAAATAATAGCTTCTGCGGTCAAATGAGCGGGAAGCGCGCCTACCGCGCTAAAAGTGAAGCCTCTAACTTTGGGAGTTGATACACAAAGACTACCGTTGGGCGAGATGGGGGTGAGCGAATCTCACACCACCTGTAAGACTGGTGCGAGACCACGAAGCCCGAAAAGACGAAGGCGCCTGCACCCCGCGATCAAGAATGTCGGGGCTGTAATAGCCCAATCGATCCGACCCGATCTGAGGCGCGGCAGCAAGGAGACGCTCCCGTTAAAGCCCCCCACCCGCTTAGCGAAGCCAACCCTCAGATAGCTGAAACTGCCTCCCCGACAGAGACCAAACCTTCCGTGAGCGCTGAAGGCGCTCACGCTGCTGCTCCGCACCGGGGGATAGGGCAGGCGCGCCTCCGGGGATCACGTCGGCAAATCCCGGCTCGGCGGATGCAGCCCGGCAGGCAGGTATTCCTTCCCACGCTCCTAGACTCGTGCCGAAAACCGTGAGTTGAGTGAGCTCCTGAGCGCAAAATTGTGCTACCGAAGATCTCTTGATGGCGGTTCCGCGCAAAAGAGGCAAAGTCGCCGCCGCAAAAAACCACGAGGGCAACTAAAACGGCTGTGGCAAAAGAGGATCCGCTTCAGCTGGATCAGAAGGAAAAGAGGGCGAGTCAGGGCTGCCCCGACCTTAAGTGCCCCTGTGGAGGCCCGCCCCTACCGCCAGCCGATTGGCTGGCGCTGAGGGAATTGAATAGTAATGGGAATCCTAGTTCCCGCGGGCTGTCCCCAGCCCCGCGAGAGTGTGGGCGTGGGCGTGATCCCGCAACCCCACCCCCTCCTTAGCTCGGGAGTGGCTTTGTAAAAGACGATGAGGAAACGAAAGGTGAAGAAATAAGAAAGCACAAATTTTTGAAGAAAAATTCAGCCCATGTGGGTATCAGCCCATGTGTAGTTCAGATTCTGCAGTTTGATTGTACCCAAATGGCAGATAATGCAGAGTGCTCTGTGTCAGAGCTGGAAAATCAATGAAAAAATTTGAAAAAACCCCAAAAACATTGAATATCACATTTTCTTTAGGAAAACAAAGAGAACAGGGGATTAGCCTCATGCTCTGAAAAGGCTGCCAAACAAAAATCATGTATAAATTGGTTCTAAACAGCTGAGGGGTGTAGGTTGGTCCTGTTGCTAAAACGTCATTGTCCACCTAGTCATAGGAGGAGGGATGGAGGGAGTATTGAGGTTCTGCTTGGACTTTTCGGAGCTAGCCGACCTGACCGGAAGAGTCCACAACCAGAATGAGGAGGAGTATCAGGAGGAATGGAGTGCCTGCCGGTTATCCTAGAATGCGGATTCAGCTAAGAACCTTCGAACTATCCTAAGCCTTCATTTGTTCTCGTTTAGCTAGGGATGTTAAACAATGTTTTTATTTTCTTGTTTGAACCCTGTAAGAGATGTGCCAACTTTTAAGTTTGAATAATCTTGTTTTTAAAATAAATTTTGGGGAAAGGATTTTTCCTGTTCTGTCTTTTGTGCCTTTTGCTCGGGAAGTCTAAATCTAACACCTGACCAATTGGTCCGCCTACCAGACCTGTTGAATTTCTGCCTGTATTTGTGGTAAAGCAATACATGGCGGGGCAGCCCGATAACGCTGAAGAGATGAAGATGAAGATGAAGAAGACGAAAACTCCTGTTTTTCCCGGAGTTCCTGACCACGCCCGGCATCTTGCTTGGGACCCAGCCCTTGCTTGACAGTCTCCAGACCCTCAGCCCAGGACCAGATTCTGACGTCGCCTCACGGTAACCTCCTCCCCCGGGACCAGCACACACCCAAATGGCAGAAGATGCAGAGTGCCCTGTGTCAGAGCTGGCCCACACCTCTGGAAATGATGCGGATGCAACCGGTTCTGTTTCTGCAAGAGAAATTTCATGTGGAAGCCCCAGTAATAGAGCCTCAATTTGATAGATATAAATTTAAGTCTGAGGTTATGGAGGCTGAAGGACAGACTTGGAGAGGCAGTGCCCCATGTGGGTTGAGTGAAGCAGGATGGGTGGTCTATATGCTGGAGGGTGGCACTGCGGGAAAGTTTGGAAGAATGGGTTTCCACAACCCCAAAGGCAGTGTGGAGTACGCTTGGGAATACTTCTTGGCCTATAAGTTGAAATATGGAGTTTGGGTAAGCGTGCTGAAGAGGATTAAAGGAGACGTCGGGAAAGAAGTTCTTTGGGACTCAATTTTAGGCTTGGAAAGAAACTTGCAGGCAGTCCAGGGAGATGATTTAAGGGCCTCGGATATAAGGGAACCGGGTTGAGGGAATTAATTGGTGACAGGAAAGACTGATAAAATTTGTAAAAAGGACTGGCAGAATCCAAAACCAGGGGGAAGAGATGGTGGGGGAAATTGGGAATTTTTTAAAAATAGTATTTAGCATAATATTGTATGATTAAGAACTTTTGGGAGATATTGGAATGATTCTATCTGGCTTTAGTGAAAATAAGATAAAGATTTGAGATATTAGGATTTAAGGGTATAAGATTTAAGGTTTTTTCTTTTCTTTTTCTCTATCTCCATTTAGCAGATTGGGGTTGGGACAATTTTTTCTTTGTTTCTGTTTTTAGATGCTGATGGGAGATTAAAGAGATGAAGATGAAGATGAAGGGGAAGACGAAAACTCCTGTCTTTCCAGAGTTCCTGACCACGCATAACTTCTTGCTTTGATTGTACCCAAATGGCAGAAAATGCACAGTGCTCTGTTTCAGAGCTGGAAAATCAATATTTTTTTGGGGGGGGGGGTCTCAAAAACATTGAATATCGCATTTTCTTTCGGAAAACAATGAGACCAGGGGAATAACCTTATGCTCTATGTCAGAGCTGGCCCATACCTCCTTGCAGGCATGTCTTAAGCTTTAAGACCATGGGCCTCCAACCATTTGGGCCATATGACCAAGTGAGGCAACTGTCCAACTGCAGCAGCCCCATTTCCTTTGTAAAAGACGATGAGGAAACGAAAAGGTGAAGAAATAAGAAAGCACAGATTTTTGAAGAAAAATTCAGCCCATGTGGGTATCAGCCCATGTGTAGTTCAGATTCTGCAGTTTGATTGTACCCAAATGGCAGAAAATGCAGAGTGCTCTGCGTCAGAGCTGGAAAATCAATGAAAAAATTTGAAAAAACCCCAAAAACATTGAATATCACGTTTTATTTAGGAAAACAAAGAGAACAGGGGATTAGCCTCATGCTCTGAAAAGGCTGCAAAACAAAAATAATGTATAAATTGGTTCTAAACAGCTGAGGGGTGTAGGTTGGTCCGGCTGCTAAAACGTCATTGTCCACCTAGTCATAGGAGGAGGGATGGAGGGAGTATTGAGGTTCTGCTTGGACTTTTCGGAGCTAGCCGACCTGACCGGAAGAGTCCACGACCAGAATGAGGAGGAGTATCAGGAGGAATGGAGTGCCTGCCTGCTATCCTAGAATACGGATTCAGCCAAGAACCTTTGAACTATCCTAAGCCTTCATTTGTTCTCGTTTAGCTAGGGATGTTAAACAATGTTTTTATTTTCTTGTTTGAACCCTGTAAGAGATGTGCCAACTTTTAAGTTTGAATAATCTTGTTTTTAAAATAAATTATGGGGAAAGGATTTTTCTTGTTCTGTCTTTTGTGCCTTTTGCTCGGGAAGTCTAAATCTAACACCTGACCAAATGGTCCGCCTACCAGACCTGTTGAATTTCTGCCTGTATTTGTGGTAAAGCAATACAGGGCGGGGTAGCCCGGTAACGCTGAAGAGATGAAGATGAAGATGAACAGGAAGACGAAAACTCCTGTTTTTCCCGGAGTTCCTGACCACGCCCGGCTTCTTGCTTTGGACCCAGCTTTGCCCTTGGTGGACCGTCTCCGGAACCTCGGCCCAGGACCGGACTCTGACCACACCTCACGGTAACCACCACCACCCCCCAGGACCAGCACCCACCCAAATGGCAGAAGATGCAGAGTGCTCTGTGTCAGAGCTGGCCCAGACCTCTGGAAATGATGAAGATGAAGACGAAGACGAAGATGAAGATGAAGATGAAGATGAAGATGAAGATGATGGACTTTTCGGAGCTAGCCGGCCTGACCGGAAGAGTTCACGACCAGAATGAGGAGATCAGGAGTAATGGATGAAATTTAAGGACTATTAATCTAAATTTGCTAAGATAACTTAAATAGAAATACTTGCAAGTATCAGATTGGCCTAGGATTTAAATAGGTGATGTTAAAGAATAATATGTTTAAATTTATAATGAAGGCATGTCTTGTAGGCATGTCTTAAGCCTTAAGAGCATGGGCCTCCAACCATTTGGGTCATATGACCAAGTGAGGCAATTGTCCAACTGCAGCAGCCCCATTTCCTTTGTAAAAGACAATGAGGAAACGAAAAGGTGAAGAAATAAGAAAGCACAGATTTTTGTGCCTTCTGCTCGGGAAGTCTAAATCTAATGCCTGACCACCAGGCTGTTGCTGTGGGGCCACAAATGACTGTCCCCAGCAGCCGTAGGAGGCCAAGGGCCCTGTTAGCCATGAGGGACATGTGACAAATATGAATGGCACGGGAGGCAAAGATGGAGGAGAGGGGAGGGGGGAAATTTGATTTTATCCATTTGCATACTGCAGGGTATCGTAACAGGTTTCCAAACAAACAACTATTGACGAAGAGGAAGGAACCAGAACTAGAGCAAAATCATTAGTTTTTTCACCCCATCTTAATACAGCCTATGGGACCAAACAATTCATTTGGCGCCGGGCATAGGTACCTGAGCGGGACGTACGAAAGATGTGGATGAACCCATCTAGGTCACACGGAGGAATCTGACCACACAGATGGGCCAGTTAGTGAAACATGGAGGAGAATTTGGAATGTTAATAACTCCCCCCCCCCATCTCAGGCAAACTGGTGGGGCAGCTACATGCATTCTCAGAAAACACAAGATTATTAAATCCATTCCCAGCTGGATTAAAGCCTGGCCATGGCGGTACAGCCCCCCCTCCCCAGTATTGATGGGGCCACTATCCCCCATAGTTATGGGGCTGCAAATGACAGTCACCTACAACTACAGGAAGCACACACCATAGGTAGCTGAGTCGGACATGGGAGAATCAGAACAGGTGGAATCTTCACCATCTATCTCCTATGAGAGAAGCAACTGTGACAGTAAGGACCCCTTTCTAAACCAAAAGATACAAGAAAGCAGGGGAAATGGGTATATGGGGCTTCATCCCCCTCAATATTTCTAGATGGGGGATCAGTCCCTCTGATACCGAAGGGGCCGCTGGGTTGTTATGGGACTGCAAGTGGCTGTCCTGAGCAGCCACAGGAGGCATGGGATGTAGGTAGCCAAGTAGGACATGCAATGGACATGGATGGACACTCCTGGGTCACATCCGAGGAATTTGACTGCAATTTGGCAAAAAGGTTACAATGCTATACATAGAAACTCAACCAGGGGGATTCAATGAAGTCACCCAACAATGTTAACAAAATGGGAATTATTGCAGTTAGGATTTATATTTCTTTGTTTCTTTGTTTGTTTGCTTGCTTTTTTGATGTTTGTTATAAATTTGGAAAATCAATTAAAAAATTGGGAAAACAACAAAAAACATTGAATATCACATTTTCTTTAGGAAAACAAAGAGAACAGGGGATTAACTTCATGCTCTGAAAAGGGTGCAAAACAAAGATCATGCATAAATTTTGCCTAAGGAAGGTTCTAAACACCTGAGGGGTGTAGGTTGGTCCTGCTGCTAGTACTCTTCTGGCTGTTAATAGCCGCAACAACTGCCGCAACAACTGCAACAAACGAGGGTTGTTTAAAAGATAGGGAATATAGAATGCAAAATGGTTGACAATTCAGACGGCCTGCTCTGGTCCAGTCCTGTACTGACAGTACCTTCTCAGAGTATGATATTGTGATGTTTCCTACATCTCAGCTAGGGATGTTAAACAATGTTTTTATTTTCTTGTTTGAACCCTGTAAGAGATGTGCCAACTTTTAAGTTTGAATAATCTTGTTTTTAAAATAAATTTTGGAGAAAGGATTTTTCCTGTTCTGTCTTTTGTGCCTTTTGCTCGGGAAGTCTAAATCTAACGCCTGACCAATTGGTCCGCCTTCCAGACCTGTTGAATTTCTGCCTGTATTTGTGGTAAAGCAATACAGGGCGGGGCAGCCCGATAACGCTGAAGAGATGAAGATGAAGATGAAGATGAAGAAGACGAAAACTCCTGTTTTTCCGGAGTTCCTGACCACGCCCGGCTTCTTCCTTGGGACCCAGCCCTTGCTTGACAGTCTTCAGACCCTCAGCCCAGGACCAGATTCTGACGTCGTCTCACGGTAACCTCCTCCCCGGGACCAGCACACACCCAAGTGGCAGAAGATGCAGAGTGCCCTGTGTCAGAGCTGGCCCACACCTCTGGAAATGATGCAGATGAAACCGGTTCTGTTTCTGCAAGAGAAATTTCATGTGGAAGCCCCAGTAATAGAGCCTCAATTTGATAGATATAAATTTAAGTCTGAGGTTATGGAGGTTGAAGGACAGACTTGGAGAGGCAGTGCCCCATGTGGATTGAGTGAAGCAGGGTGGGTGGTCTATATGCTGGAGGGTGGCACTGCAGGAAAGTTTGGAAGAATGGGTTTCCGCAACCCCAAAGAGAGTGTGGAGTACACTTTGGAATATTTCTTGGCCTATAAGTTCAAAAATGGAGTTTGGGTAAGCGTGCTGAAGAGGATTAAAGGAGACGTCGGGAAAGAAGTTCTTTGGGACTCAATTTTAGGCTTGGAAAGAAACTTGCAGGCAGTCCAGGGAGATGATTTAAGGGCCTCGGATATAAGGGAACCGGGTTGAGGGAATTAATTGGTGACGGGAAAGACTGATAAAATTTGTAAAAAGGACTGGCAGAATCCGAAACCAGGGGGAAGAGATGGTGGGGAAAATTGGGAATTTTTTAAAAATAGTATTTAGCATAATATTGTATGATTAAGAACTTTTGGGAGATGGTTCAATGATTCTATCTGGCTTTAGTGAAAATAAGATAAAGATTAGAGATATTAGGATTTAAGGGTATAAGATTTAAGGTTTGCTTTTTTTCTCTCTCTCTATCTCCATTTAGCAGATTGGGGTTGGGACAATTTTTTCTTTGTTTCTGTTTTTAGATGCTGATGGGAGATTAAAGTTTAAATGCATTAAGGTACATAAGTGAATAAGCAATAAGTAGTAAGCAGTGAAAGATGGAAAGAATTTGCTGATCTGACTAATAACTGGATTACAAAAAGGGAGGTGGGAGGAGGCCGAGGAAATAAGTTATTGAAAGATGGAATTTGAAAAATGGAAATTTTTTCTCTTGAATGTTTTTGCTTTTTTGTTCCTCTTTTGTGTTGGTGGGGTGGAGGGAGGGTGTTTTTTTTATACCTTTGGGTTTTTGCTTCTTTCCCATTTTTCTTTTTAAGAAATGAAGATGAAGATGAGGGGAAAGACGAAAACTCCTGTCTTTCCAGAGTTCCTGACCACGCCCAACTTCTTGCTTTGATTGTACCCAATCTGCACTTTGATTGTACCCAAATGGCAGAAAATGCACAGTGCTCTGTTTCAGAACTGGAAAATCAATATTTTCACAGATTCTTTCTACGGCCATACTACCCTGAACACGCCCGATCTCGTCAAAAGAGTCACAGATTCTTGTGGCCATACTACCCTGAACACGCCCGATCTCGTCAAAAGAGTCACAGATTCTTGTGGCCATACTACCCTGAACACGCCCGATCTCGTCAAAAGAGTCACAGATTCTTGTGGCCATACTACCCTGAACACGCCCGATCTCGTCAAAAGAGTCACAGATTCTCCATTACTATTAGCAAGCAACGATGGGAACTGTAAGTGAGTATTGTTAAATATGTTTAAACGTTTTCACACTTAATATTAAAACAGCACAATCTTTTGGAAACATTGGTTTTGAAATTTCTGGCCTGGGCCTAATATTTAATCTTGAATACTGCCTAAACACAATAAGCTATGCAAAACTGCCTTTGCTTTTTGCTACTAAAAAAGTTTTATTAATATTTGGTTTTTATGTGTAGTTCAGATTCTGCAGTTTGATTGAGGGGTGTAGGTTGGTCCTGCTGCTAAAACGTCATTGTCCACCTAGTCATAGGAGGAGGGATGGAGGGAGTATTGAGGTTCTGCTTGGACTTTTCGGAGCTAGCCGACCTGACAATTCATGTGGCGCCGGGCATAGGTACCTGAGCGGGACGTACGAAAGATGTGGATGAACACATCTAGATCACACTGAGGAATCCGACCACACAGATGGGCCAGTTAGTGAAACATGGAGGAGAATTTGGAATGTTAATACCTCCCCCCCCCCCATCTCAGGCAAACTGGTGGGGCAGCTACATGCATTCTCGGAAGACACAAGATTATTAAATCCATTCCCAGCTGGATTAAAGCCTGGCCATGGCGGCTAATCCCCCCCTCCCCAGTATTGATGGGGCCACTATCCCCCATAGTTATGGGGCTGCAAATAACAGTCACCTACAACTACAGGAGGCACACACCATAGGTAGCCGAGTGGGACATGGGAGAATCAGAACAGGTGGAATCTTCACCATCTACCCCCTATGAGAGAAGCAACTGTGACAGTAAGGACCCCTTTTCTAAACCAAAAGATACAAGAAAGCAGGGGAAATGGATATATGGGGCTTCAGCCCCCTCAATATTTCTAGACGGGGGATCAGTCCCTCTGATACCGAAGGGGCCGCCGGGTTGTTATGGGACTGCAAGTGGCTGTCCTGAGCAGCCACAGGAGACATGGGATGTAGGTAGCCAAGTAGGACATGCAATGGACATGCATGGACACTCCTGGGTCACATCCGAGGAATTTGACTGCAATTTGGCAAAAAGGTTACAATGATATACATAGAAACTCAACCAGGGGTATTCAATGAAGTCACCCAATAATGTTAACAAAATGGGAATTATTGCAGTTAGGATTTATGTTTGTTTCTTTGCTTGCTTTTTTGATGTTTGTTATAAATTTGGAAAATCAATTAAAAATGGGGGGGGGGACCAAAAACATTGAATATCACATTTTCTTTAGGAAAACAAAGAGAACAGGGGATTAGCCTCATGCTCTGAAAAGGCTGCAAAACAAAGATCATGCATAAATTGTGCCTAAGGAAGGTTCTAAACACCTGAGGGGTGTAGGTTGGTCCTGCTGCTAGTACTCTTCTGGCTGTTAATAGCCGCAACAACTGCCGCAACAACTGCAACAAACGAGGGTTGTTTAAAAGATAGGGAATATAGAATGCAAAATGGTTGACAATTCAGACGGCCTGCTCTGGTCCAGTCCTGTACTGACAGTACCTTCTCAGAGTATGATATTGTGATGTTTCCGACATCTCAGCTAGTGCTGTTAAACAATCTTTTTATTTTCTTGCTTGAACCCTGTAAGAGATGTGCCAACTTTTAAGTTTGAATAATCTTGTTTTTAAAAAAAAAATTGGGAAAAGGATATTTCCTGTTCTGTCTTTTGTGCCTTCTGCTCGGGAAGTCTAAATCTAACGCCTGACCAATTGGTCCGCCTACCAGACCTGTTGAATTTCTGCCTGTATTTGTGGTGAAGCAGGGGGAAGGGGAAGACGAAAACTCCTGTTTTTTCCGGAGAACCTGACCACGCCCGGCTTCTTGTTTTGGACCTCTTGGTGGACCGTCTCCGGAACCTCGGCCCAGGACCGGACTCTGACCACACCTCACTGTAAACACACAAACACACACACACACACCCCGGGACCAGCACACACCCAAATTTCAGAAGATGCAGAGTGCTCTGTGTCAGAGCTGGCCCACACCTCTGGAAATGATAAGGATGAAGACGAAGATGAAGATGAAGATGATGGACTTTTCGGAGCTAGCTGGCCTGACCGGAAGAGCCCGCGACAAGAATGAGGAGGAGTATCAGGAGGAATGGATGAAATTTAAAGACTATTAATCTAAATATGCTAAGATAACTTAAATAGAAATACTTGCAAAAGATTGGCCTAGGATTTAAATACCTGATGTTATAGAATAATATGTTTAAATTTATAATGAAAAGACAGAAAGATGTTAAGAGACTAAGTAAATTTTATGTGGAAATAGTTTTGGAAAACAGTTATATACATAGAAACTCAACCAGGGGGATTCAATGAAGTCACCCAACAATGTTAAGAAAAGGGGAATAATTGCAGTTAGGATTTATGTTTGTTTGTTTGCTGCTTGCTTGCTTTTTTGATGTTTGTTATAAATTTGGAAGATCAATAATAAAATTGGGGGGGAAACCAAAAACATTGAATATCACATTTTCTTTAGGAAAACGAAGAGAAAAGGGGTTTAACCTCATGCTCTGAAAAGGCTGCAAAACAAAGATCATGCATAAATTGTGCCTAAGGAAGGTTCTAAACAGCTGAGGGGTGTAGGTTGGTCCTGCTGCTAGTACTCTTCTGGCTGTTAATAGCCGCAAAACTGCCGCAACAACTGAAACCAACGAGGGTTGTTTAAAAGATAGGGAATAAAGAATGCAAAATGGTTGACAATTCAGACGGCCTGCTCTGGTCCAGTCCTGTACTGACAGTACCTTCTCAGAGTATGATATTGTGATGTTTCCTACATCTCAGCTAGGGGTGTTAAACAATGTTTTTATTTTCTTGTTTGAACCCTGTAAGAGATGTGCCAACTTTTAAGTTTGAATAAGCTTGTATTTAAAATAAATTTTGGGGAAAGGATTTTTCCTGTTCTGTCTTTTGTGCCCTTTGCTCGGGAAGTCTAAATCTAACGCCTGACCAATTGGTCCGCCTACCAGACCTGTTGAATTTCTGCCTGTATTTGTGGTAAAGCAATACAGGGCGGGGCAGCCCGATAACGCTGAAGAGATGAAGATGATGAAGATGAAGATGAAGAATACGAAAACTCCTGTCTCTCCAGAGTTCCTGACCACGCCCAACTTCTTGCTTTGATTGTACCCAATCTGCACTTTGATTGTACCCAAATGGCAGAAAATGCACAGTGCTCTGTTTCAGAGCTGTAAAATCAATATTTTTTTGGGGGGGGCTCAAAAACATTGAATATCGCATTTTCTTTAGGAAAACAATGAGACCAGGGGAATAACCTTATGCTCTATGTCAGAGCTGGCCCATACCTCCTTGCAGGCATGTCTTAAGCTTTAAGACCATGGGCCTCCAACCATTTGGGCCATATGACCAAGTGAGGCAACTGTCCAACTGCAGCCGCCCCATTTCCTTTGTAAAAGAAGATGAGGAAACGAAAAGGTGAAGAAATAAGAAAGCACAGATTTTTGAAGAAAAATTCAGCCCATGTGGGTATCAGCCCATGTGCAGTTCAGATTCTGCAGCTTGATTGTACCCAAATGGCAGAAAATGCAGTGCTCTGCGTCAGAGCTGGAAAATCAATGAAAAAATTTGAAAAACCCCCAAAAACATTGAATATCACATTTTCTTTATGAAAACAAAGACAACAGGGGATTAGCCTCATGCTCTGAAAAGGCTGCCAAGCAAAAATCATGTATAAATTGGTTCTAAACAGCTGAGGGGTGTAGGTTGGTCCTGTTGCTAAAACGTCATTGTCCACCTAGTCATAGGAGGAGGGATGGAGGGAGTATTGAGGTTCTGCTTGGACTTTTCGGAGCTAGCCGACCTGACCGGAAGAGTCCACGACCAGAATGAGGAGGAGTATCAGGAGGAATGGGGTGCCTGCCTGCTATCCTAGAATACAGATTCAGCCAAGAACCTTCGAACTATCCTAAGCCTTCATTTGTTCTCATTTACCTAGGGATGTTAAACAATGTTTTTATTTTCTTGTTTGAGCCCTGTAAGAGATGTGCCAACTTTTAAGTTTGAATAATCTTGTTTTTAAAATAAATTTTGGGGAAAGGATTTTTCCTGTTCTGTCTTTTGTGCCTTTTGCTCAGGAAGTCTAAATCTAACGCCTGACCAATTGGTCCGCCTACCAGACCTGTTGAATTTCTGCCTGTATTTGTGGTAAAGCAATACAGGGCGGGGCAGCCCGATAACGCTGAAGAGATGAAGATGATGAAGATGAAGATGAAGAATACGAAAACTCCTGTTTTTCCGGTGTTCCTGACCACGCCCGGCTTCTTCCTTTGGACCCAGCCCTGGCTTGACAGTCTTCAGACCCTCAGCCCAGGACCAGATTCTGACGTCGCCTCACGGTAACCTCCTCCCCCGGGACCAGCACCCACCCAAATGGCAGAAGATGCAGAGTGCCCTGTGTCAGAGCTGGCCCACACCTCTGGAAATGATGCGGATGAAACCGGTTCTGTTTCTGCAAGAAAAATTTCATGTGGAAGCCCCAGTAATAGAGCCTCAAATTGATGGATATAAATTTAAGTCTGAGGTTATGGAGGTTGAAGGACAGCCTTGGAGAGGCAGTGCCCCATCTGGATTGAGTGAAGCAGGGCGGGTGGTCTATATGCTGGAGGGTGGCACTGCGGGAAAGTTTGGAAGAATGGGTTTCCACAACCCCAAAGAGAGTGTGGCGTACGCTTTGGAATATTTCTTGGCCTATAAGTTGAAATATGGAGTTTGGGTAAGCGTGCTGAAGAGGATGAAAGGAGACGTCGGGAAAGAAGTTCTTTGGGACTCAATTTTAGGCTTGGAAAGAAACTTGCAGGCAGTCCAGGGAGATGATTTAAGGGAACCGGGTTGAGGGAATTAATTGGTGACAGGAAAGACTGATAAAATTTGTAAAAAGGACTGGCAGAATCCGAAACCAGGGGGTAGAGATGGTGGGGAAAATTGGGGATTTTTTAAAAATAGTATTTAGCATAATATTGTATGATTAAGAACTTTTGGGAGATGGTGGAATGATTCTATCTGGCTTTAGTGAAAATAAGATAAAGATTAGAGGTATTAGGATTTAAGGGTGTAAGATTTAAGGTTTTTTCTGTTCTTTTTCTCTATCTCCATTTAGCAGATTGGGGTTGGGACAATTTTTTCTTTGTTTCTGTTTTTAGATGCTGATGGGAGATTAAAGTTTAAATGGATTAAGGTACATAAGGGAATCAGCAATAAGTAGTAAGCAGTGAAAGATGGAAAGAATTTGATGATCTGACTAATAACTGGAATACAAAAAGGGAGGTGGGAGGAGGCTGAGGAAATAAGTTATTGAAAGATGGAATTTGAAAAATGGAATTTTTTCCTCTTGAATGTTTTTGCTTTTTTGTTCCTCTTTTGTGTTGGTAGGGTGGAGGGAGGGTGTTTTTGTGTACCTTTGGGTTTTTGCTTCTTTCCCTTTTTCTTTTTAAGAGATGCAGATGAAGATGAAGGGGAAGACGAAAACTCCTGTCTTTCCAGAGTTCCTGACCACGCCCAACTTCTTGCTTTGATTGTACCCAATCTGCACTTTGATTGTACCCAAATGGCAGAAAATGCACAGTGCTCTGTTTCAGAGCTGGAAAATCAATATTTTTGGGGGGGGGGGACTCAAAAACATTGAATATCGCATTTTCTTTAGGAAAACAATGAGACCAGGGGAATAAACTTATGCTCTATGTCAGAGCTGGCCCATACCTCCTTGCAGGCATGTCTTAAGCTTTAAGACCATGGGCCTCCAACCATTTGGGCCATATGACCAAGTGAGGCAACTGTCCAACTGCAGCAGCCCCATTTCCTTTGTAAAAGACGATGAGGAAACGAAAAGGTGAAGAAATAAGAAAGCACAGATTTTTGAAGAAAAATTCAGCCCATGTGGGTATCAGCCCATGTGTAGTTCAGATTCTGCAGTTTGATTGTACCCAAATGGCAGAAAATGCAGAGTGCTCTGTGTCAGAGCTGGAAAATCAATGGAAAAAATTGAAAAAAACCCAACAACATTGAATATCACATTTTCTTTAGGAAAACAAAGAGAACAGGGGATTAGCCTCATGCTCTGGAAAGGCTGCCAAACAAAAATCATGTATAAATTGGTTCTAAACAGCTGAGGGGTGTAGGTTGGTCCTGCTGCTAAAAAGTCATTGTCCACCTAGTCATAGGAGAAGGGATGGAGGGAGTATTGAGGTTCTGCTTGGACTTTTCGGAGCTAGCCGACCTGACCGGAAGAGTCCATGACCAGAATGAGGAGGAGTATCAGGAGGAATGGAGTGCCTGCCTGCTATCCTAGAATACGGATTCAGCCAAGAACCTTCGAACTATCCTAAGCCTTCATTTGTTCTCGTTTACCTAGGGGCCTAGTAGGAATTTATCCATCGGGCTGATTAGCTAAACCATTTGGTTTTTGCCTACTGCATAGCAAATCGTCACAACTTGTAAGTTGCGGTTAGGCATTGGTGATCAAATTGGTTGGAAGAGGGGCAAGGATTGGCTGGGCCTGCCCCTCCAACGCTGCTGCGGAAAGGGAATTCTCTTAAAGGAATCCAGGGGCTTGCCATCTTTTCGTCCGAATCCCTGGAATGGGGCTAGGGCCGGCAAGCCCTAGGGAGCATGCGGGGAGAAGTGAGGGCCTCTCACTCAGCTCCATTTCTCCCCAATATTGTTTTCCCTTACTGGCTTTTGGTGGAATCCGGAAGTCAGTTTTGTCCCCAGGCGGGGGGGGGGACAGATAGTCTTAACCTAAGCAACCACTAACAATCATGTATGCTAAAAAAGTTGTGGCCAAAATTATGCCAAAACCCTTAAACAAAAATTATGTGTGTGTTGTGAGTTATTTGAGGGATGGCATGGGGATCTCGACATGCAATTACACTTATCAAGTAACAGCAAGGTTGTGTGAAATACCTGTAAAGCACATAGGGTGTTTCCCCACATTCAGTACCAGAGAGGAAAGCAGGAATGTGTTTAAGCTAAAGGTGTACTGCGATGTTTTGTTATAAAGCTTCTGAATTTCAGGGGTTAGGAAGTACTGAAATTTTCTAATATATATAATTGTATTAGCTGGGCTTCTATGGGTGAAAGAAAATCAAAAGCCTTTCTGCCTCGCCCCTTTCTGCTCTAAGAACGCTGAAGCCTCATTATCAACAGCTATGTCTTTCCCCAGCTATTCCTGACTCAGGTGCTGATTTTGTTGGATCTTAGGAGTCCCAATAGCATCCAAAAGAGTCACAGATTCTTGTGGCCATACTGCCCTAAACATGCCCAATCTCGTCAAAAGAGTCACAGATTCTTGTGGCCATACTACCCTGAACACGCCCGATCTCGTCAAAAGAGTCACAGATTCTTGTGGCCATACTACCCTGAACACGCCCGATCTCGTCAAAAGAGTCACAGATTCTTGTGGCCACACTACCCTGAACACGCCCGATCTCGTCAAAAGAGTCACAGATTCTCCATTACTATTAGCAAGCAACTATGGGAACTGTAAGTGAGTATTGTTAAATATGTTTAAATGTTTTCACACTTAATATTAAAACAGCACAATCTTTTGGAAACATTGGTTTTGAAATTTATGGTCAGGGCCTAATGCTTAAGCTTGAATACCGCCTAAACGCAATAGGCTATTCAAAACTGCCTTTGCTTTTTGCTACTAAAAAGTTGTATTAATATTTGGTTTTTATGTATAGTTCAGATTCTGGAGTTTGATTGAGGGGTGTAGGTTGGTCCTGCTGCTAAAAAGTCATGGTCCACGTAGTCATAGGAGGAGGGATGGAGGGAGTATTGAGGTTCTGCTTGGACTTTTCGGAGCTAGCCGACCTGACCGGAAGAGTCCACGACCAGAAGGAGGAGGAGTATCAGGAGGAATGGAGTGTCTGCCTGCTATCCTAGAATTCGGATTCAGCCAAGAACCTTCGAACTATCCTAAGCCTTCAATTGTTCTCGTTTAGCTAGGGATGTTAAACAATGTTTTTATTTTCTTGTTTGAACCGTGTAAGAGATGTGCCAACTTTTAAGGTTGAATAATCTTGTTTTTAAAATAAATTTTGGGGAAAGGATTTTTCCTGTTCTGTCTTTTGTGCCTTTTGCTCGGGAAGTCTAAATCTAACGCCTGACCAATTGGTCCGCCTACCAGACCTTTTGAATTTCTGCCTGTATTTGTGGTAAAGCAATACATGGCGGGGCAGCCCGGTAACGCTGAAGAGATGAAGATGAAGATGAAGGGGAAGACGAAAACTCCTGTTTTTCCGGAGTTCCTGACCATGCCCGGCTTCTTCCTTTGGACCCAACTTTGCCCTTGGTGGACCGTCTCCGGAACCTCGGCCCAGGACCGGACTCTGACCACACCTCACGGTAACCACCACCACCCCCGGGACCAGGACCCACCCAAATGGCAGAAGATGCAGAGTGCTCTGTGTCAGAGCTGGCCCAGACCTCTGGAAATGATGAAGATGAAGAGGAAGACAAAGATGAAGACGATGGACTTTTCGGAGCTAGCTGGCCTGACTGGAAGAGTTCACGACCAGAATGAGGAGTTCAGGAGGAATGGATGAAATTTAAAGACTATTAATCTAAATATGCTAAGATAACTTAAATAGAAATACTTGCAAGTATCAGATTGGCCTAGCATTTAAATATGTGATGTTAAAGAATAATATGTTTAAATTTATAATGAAGGCATGTCTTGTAGGCATGTCTTAAGCCTTAAGAGCATGGGCCTCCAACCATTTGGGTCATATGACCAAGTGAGGCAATTGTCCAACTGCAGCAGCCCCATTTCCTTTGTAACAGACAATGAGGAAACGAAAAGGTGAAGAAATAAGAAAGCACAGATTTTTGTGCCTTCTGCTCGGGAAGTCTAAATCTAATGGCTGACCACCAGGCTGTTGCTGTGGGGTCACAAATGACTGTCCCCAGCAGCCGTGGGAGGCCAAGGGCCCTGTTAGCCACGAGGGACATGTGACAAATATGAATGGCACGGGAGGCAAAGATGGAGGAGAGGGGAGGGGGGGAATTTGATTTTATCCATTTGCATACTGCAGGGTATCGTAACAGGTTTCCAAACAAACAACTATTGACAAAGATGAAGGAACCAGAACTAGAGCAATATCATTAGTTTTTTCACCCCATCTTAATACAGCCTATGGGACCAAACAATTCATTGGGCGCCTTGGCATAGGTACCTGAGCGGGTCGTACGAAAGATGTGGATGAACACATCTAGGTCACACTGAGGAATCTGACCACACAGATGGGCCAGTTAGTGAAACATGGAGGAGAATTTGGAATGTTAATAACTCCCCCCCCCCATCTCAGGCAAACTGGTGGGGCAGCTACATGCATTCTCGGAAAACACAAGATTATTAAATCCATTCCCAGCTGGATTAAAGCCTGGCCATGGCGGCTCAGCCCCCCCTCCCCAGTATTGATGGGGCCACTATCCCCCATAGTTATGGGGCTGCAAATGACAGTCACCTACAACTACAGGAGGCACACACCATAGGTAGCCGAGTGGGACATGGGAGAATCAGAACAGGTGGAATCTTCACCATCTATCTCCTATGAGAGAAGCAACTGTGACAGTAAGGACCCCTTTCTAAACCAAAAGATACAAGAACGCAGGGGAAATGGATATATGGGGCTTCAGCCCCCTCAATATTTCTAGACTATCAGTCCCTCTGATACCGAAGGGGTCACCGTCAGCCACTGCTGGGTTGTTATGGGACTGCAAGTGGCTGTCCTGAGCAGCCACAGGAGACATGGGATGTAGGTAGCCAAGTAGGACATGCAATGGACATGGATGGACACTCCTGGGTCACATCCGAGGAATTTGACTGCAATTTGGCAAAAAGGTTACAATGATATACATAGAAACTCAACCAGGGGGATTCAATGAAGTCACCCAACAATGTTAAACAATTCATAAATTGTGCCTAAGGAAGGTTCTAAACAGCTGAGGGGTGTAGGTTGGTCCTCCTGCTAGTACTCTTCTGGCTGTTAATAGCCGCAAAACTGCCGCAACAACTGCAACAAACGAGGGTTGTTTAAAAGATAGGGAATATAGAATGCAAAATGGTTGACAATTCAGGCGGCCTGCTCTGGTCCAGTCCTGTACTGATAGTACCTTCTCAGAGAATGATATTGTGATTTTGGTGGAACTTAGGGGTCCCAATAGCATCCAAAAGTGTCACAGATTCTTTCTACGGCCATACTACCCTGAACACGCCCGATCTCGTCAAAAGAGTCACAGATTCTCCATTACTATTAGCAAGCAACTATGGGAACTGTAAGTGAGTATTGTTAAATATGTTTAAATGTTTTCACACTTAATATTAAAACAGCACAATCTTTTGGAAACATTGGTTTTGAAATTTTTGGTCTGGGCCTAAAGCTTAAGCTTAAATACTGCCTAAACGCAATAGGCAAAAGGCAAAACTGCCTTTGCTTTTTGCTACTAAAAAAGTTGTATTAATATTTGGGTTTTATGTGTAGTTCAGATTCTGCAGTTTGATTGAGGGGTGTAGGTTGGTCCTGCTGCTAAAAAGTCATTGTCCACCTAGTCATAGGAGGAGGGATGGAGGGAGTATTGAGGTTCTGCTTGGACTTTTCGGAGCTAGCCGACCTGACCGGAAGAGTCCACGACCAGAATGAGGAGGAGTATCAGGAGGAATGGAGTGCCTGCCTGCTATCCTAGAATACGGATTCAGCCAAGAACCTTCGAACTATCCTAAGCCTTCATTTGTTCTCGTTTCGCTAGGGACGTTAAACAATGTTTTTATTTTCTTGTTTGAACCCTGTAAGAGATGTGCCAACTTTTAAGTTTGAATAATCTTGTTTTTAAAATAAATTTTGGGGAAAGGATTTTTCCTGTTCTGTCTTTTGTGCCTTTTGCTCGGGAAGTCTAAATCTAACGCCTGACCAATTGGTCCGCCTACCAGACCTGTTGAATTTCTGCCTGTATTTGTGGTAAAGCAATACAGGGCGGGGTAGCCCGGTAACGCTGAAGAGATGAAGATGAAGATGAAGAATACGAAAACACCTGTTTTTCCCGGAGTTCCTGACCACGCCCAGCTTCTTCCTTTGGACCCAGCTTTGCCCTTGGTGGACCGTCTCCGGAACCTCGGCCCAGGAACGGACTCTGACCACACCTCACGGTAACCACCACCACCCCCCAGGACCAGCACCCACCCAAATGGCAGAAGATGCAGAGTGCTCTGTGTCAGAGCTGGCCCACACCTCTGGAAATGATGAAGATGAAGACGAAGACGAAGATGAAGATGAAGACGATGGACTTTTCGGAGCTAGCCGGCCTGACCGGAAGAGTTCACGACCAGAATGAGGAGATCAGGAGGAATGGATGAAATTTAAAGACTATTAATCTAAATATGCTAAGATAACTTAAATAGAAATACTTGCAAGTATCAGATTGGCCTAGGATT
The DNA here is from genome assembly GCF_965153285.1 of Podarcis tiliguerta. NCBI lineage: Eukaryota > Metazoa > Chordata > Lepidosauria > Squamata > Lacertidae > Podarcis > Podarcis tiliguerta. Next base: position 34,508,625 of record NC_139553.1, read on the forward strand.
TAAATATGTGATGTTAAAGAATATGTTTAAATTTATAATGAAGGCATGTCTTGTAGGCATGTCTTAAGCCTTAAGCACATGGGCCTCCAACCATTTGGGCCATATGACCAAGTGAGGCAATTGTCCAATTGCAGCAGCCCCATTTCCTTTGTAAAAGACAATGAGGAAACGAAAAGGTGAAGAAATAAGAAAGCACAGATTTTTGTGCCTTCTGCTCGGGAAGTCTAAATCTAATGGCTGACCACCAGGCTGTTGCTGTGGGGCCACAAATGACTGTCCCCAGCAGCCGTGGGAGGCCAAGGGCCCTGTTAGACACGAGGGACATTTGACAAATATGAACGGCACGGGAGGCAAAGATGGAGGAGAGGGGAGGGGGAAAATTTGATTTTATCCATTTGCATACTGCAGGGTATCCTAACAGGTTTCCAAACAAACAACTATTGACGAAGATGAAGGAACCAGAACTAGAGCAAAATCATTAGTTTTTTCACCCCATCTTAATACAGCCTATGGGACCAAACAATTCATTTTTCGGCGCCTTGGCATAGGTACCTGAGCGGGACGTACAAAAGATGTGGATGAACACTGAGGAATCTGACCACACAGATGGGCCAGTTAGTGAAACATGGAGGAGAATTTGGAATGTTAATAACTCCCCCCCCCCATCTCAGGCAAGCTGGTGGGGCAGCTACATGCATTCTCGGAAAACACAAAGATTATTAAATCCAATCCCAGCTGGATTAAAGCCTGGCCATGGCGGTTCAGCCACCCCCCCCCAGCATTGATGGGGCCACTATCCCCCATTGCCAGGTTGTAGTTATGGGGCTGCAAATGACAGTCATCTACAGCTGCAGGAGGCACACACCATAGGTAGCCGAGTGGGACATGGGAGAATCAGAACAGGTGGAATCTTCACCATCTATCTCCTATGAGAGAAGCAACTGTGACAGTAAGGACCCCTTTCTAAACCAAAAGATACAAGAAAGCAGGGGAAATGGATATATGGGGCTTCAGCCCCCTCAATATTTCTAGATGGGGGATCAGTCCCTCTGATACCGAAGGGGCCGCTGGGTTGTTATGGGACTGCAAGTGGCTGTCCTGAGCAGCCACAGGAGACATGGGAAGTAGGTAGCCAAGTAGGACATGCAATGGACATGGACGGACACTCCTGGGTCACATCCAAGGAATTTGACTGAAATTTGGAAAAAAGGTTACAATGATATACATAGAAACTCAACCAGGGAGATTCAATGAAGTCACCCAACAATGTTAACAAAATGGGAATTACTGCAGTTAGGATTTATGTTTGTTTGCTTGCTTGCTTGCTTGCTTGCTTGCTTTTTTGATGTTTGTTATAAATTTGGAAAATCAATTAAAAAATTGGGGGGGAAACCAAAAACATTGAATATCACATTTTCTTTAGGAAAACAAAGAGAACAGGTGATTAACCTCATGCTCTGAAAAGGCTGCAAAACAAAGATCATGCATAAATTGTGCCTAAGGAAGGTTCTAAACAGCTGAGGGGTGTAGGTTGGTCCTGCTGCTAGTACTCTTCTGGCTGTTAATAGCCGCAATACTGCCGCAACAACTGCAACAAACGAGGGTTGTTTAAAAGATAGGGAATATAGAATGCAAAATGGTTGACAATTCAGACGGCCTGCTCTGGTCCAGTCCTGTACTGACAGTACCTTCTCAGAGTATGATATTGTGATGTTTCCGACATCTCAGCTAGTGTTGTTAAACAATGTTTTTATTTTCTTGTTTGAACCCTGTAAGAGATGTGCCAACTTTTATGTATGAATAATCTTGTTTTTAAAATAAATTTTGGGAAAAGGATGTTTTTAATTTTTTTCTCTTGAATGTTTTTGCTTTTTTGTTCCTCTTTTGTGTTGGTGGGGTGGAGGGAGGGTGTTTTTGTATACCTTTGGGTTTTTGCTTCTTTCCCTTTTTCTTTTTAAGAGATGAAGATGAAGATGAAGGGGAAGACGAAAACTCCTGTCTTTCCAGAGTTCCTGACCACGCCCAACTTCTTGCTTTGATTGTACCCAATCTGCACTTTGATTGTACCCAAATGGCAGAAAATGCACAGTGCTCTGTTTCAGAGCTGGAAAAATCAATATTTTTTTTGGGGGGGGGGGCTCAAAAACATTGAATATCGCATTTTCTTTAGGGAAACAATGAGACCAGGGGAATAACCTTACGCTCTATGTCAGAGCTGGCCCATACCTCCTTGCAGGCATGTCTTAAGCTTTAAGAGCATGGGCCTCCAACCATTTGGGCCATATGACCAAGTGAGGCAACTGTCCAACTGCAGCAGCCCCATTTCCTTTGTAAAAGAAGATGAGGAAACGAAAAGGTGAAGAAATAAGAAAGCACAGATTTTTGAAGAAAAATTCAGCCCATGTGGGTATCAGACCATGTGTAGTTCAGATTCCGCAGTTTGATTGTATCCAAATGGCAGAAAATGCAGAGTGCTCTGTGTCAGAGCTGGAAAATCAATGAAAAAAATTGAAAAAACCCCAAAAACATTGAATATCACATTTTCTTTAGGAAAATAAAGAGAACAGGGGATTAGCCTCATGCTCTGAAAAGGCTGCCAAACAAAAATCATGTATAAATTGGTTCTAAACAGCTGAGGGGTGTAGGTTGGTCCTGTTGCTAAAAAGTCATTGTCCACCTAGTCATAGGAGGAGGGATGGAGGGAGTATTGAGGTTCTGCTTGGACTTTTCGGAGCTAGCCGACCTGACCGGAAGAGTCCACGACCAGAAGGAGGAGGAGTATCAGGAGGAATGGAGTGCCTGCCTGCTATCCTAGAATACGGATTCAGCCAAGAACCTTCGAACTATCCTAAGCCTTCATTTCTTCTCGTTTAGCTAGGGATGTTAAACGATGTTTTTATTTTCTTGTTTGAACCCTGTAAGAGATGTGCCAACTTTTAAGGTTGAATAATCTTGTTTTTAAAATAAATTTTGGGGAAAGGATTTTTCCTGTTCTGTCTTTTGTGCCTTTTGCTTGGGAAGTCTAAATCTAACGCCTGACCAATTGGTCCCCCTACCAGACCTGTTGAATTTCTGCCTGTATTTGTGGTAAAGCAATACAGGGCGGGGCAGCCCGATAACGCTGAAGATGATGAAGATGAAGATGAAGAATACGAAAACTCCTGCCTTTCCGGAGTTCCTGACCACGCCCGGCTTCTTCCTTTGGACCCAGCCCTTGCTTGACAGTCTTCAGACCCTCAGCCCAGGACCAGATTCTGACGTCGCCTCACGGTAACCTCCTCCCCCGGGACCAGCACACACCCAAATGGCAGAAGATGCAGAGTGCCCTGGGTCAGAGCTTCCCACACCTCTGGAAATGATGCGGATGAAACCGGTTCTGTTTCTGCAAGAGAAATTTCATGTGGAAGCCCCAGGAATAGAGCCTCAAATTGGTAGATATAAATTTAAGTCTGAGGTTATGGAGGTTGAAGGACAGACTTGGAGAGGCAGTGCCCCATGTGGATTGAGTGAAGCAGGGTGGGTGGTCTATATGCTGGAGGGTGGCACTGCGGGAAAGTTTGGAAGAATGGATTTCCACAACCCCAAAGGGAGTGTGGAGTACGCTTTGGAATATTTCTTGGCCTATAAGTTGAAATATGGAGTTTGGGTAAGCGTGCTGAAGAGGATTAAAGGAGACGTCGGGAAAGAAGTTCTTTGGGACTCAATTTTAGGCTTGGAAAGGAACTTGCAGGCAGTCCAGGGAGATGATTTAAGGGCCTCGGATATAAGGGAACCGGGTTGAGGGAATTAATTGGTGACAGGAAAGACTGATAAAATTTGTAAAAAGGACTGGCAGAATTCGAAACCAGCGGGAAGAGATGGTGGGGAAAATTGGGAATTTTTTAAAAATAGTATTTAGCATAATATTGTATGATTAAGAACTTTTGGGAGATGGTGGAATGATTCTATCTGGCTTTAGTGAAAATAAGATAAAGATTTGAGATATTAGGATTTAAGGGTATAAGGATTTAAGGTTTTTTCTTTTCTTTTTCTCTATCTCCATTTAGCAGATTGGGGTTGGGACAATTTTTTCTTTGTTTCTGTTTTTAGATGCTGATGGGAGGTTAAAGAGATGAAGATGAAGATGAAGACGAAAACTCCTGTCTTTCCAGAGTTCCTGACCACACCCAACTTCTTGCTTTGATTGTACCCAATCTGCACTTTGATTGTACCCAAATGGCAGAAAATGCACAGTGCTCTGTTTCAGAGCTGGAAAATCAATATTTGGGGGGGGGGGGACGACTCAAAAACATTGAATATCGCATTTTCTTTAGGAAAACAATGAGACCAGGGGAATAACCTTATGCTCTATGTCAGAGCTGGCCCACACCTCCTTGCAGGCATGTCTTAAGCTTTAAGACCATGGGCTTCCAACCATTTGGACTATATGACCAAGTGAGGCAACTGTCCAACTGCAGCAGCCCCATTTCCTTTCTAAAAGAAGATGAGGAAACTTTTCCATGGCAGAACAAGTAATGTAGTATCAAAGAAACATTGGAAAACATAACAGAAGCCCGAAAGAATAACCAGGAAAACCAAAGCAATAACATCTGAATACAGCCTATGGCACCAAACTATTAAATTCTTCATGCCCCTGCTATTTGCAGAATTCTAATGATCCCAGCAGAGTTGATTCTCTACTGAGGACTTGTTGCCTCAGTTGGCCGGAATGACTGACTGCAGGTACAAGGCAGAGCAGACCTCATGGGCCGCCAGGTCTTTAGCCCCCTCAATATTTCTAGGAAGGGTGTTCAGTCCCCCCAGTAATGAAGGGGCCGCCATCCCCCACCACCAGGCTGTTGCTGTGGGGCCACAAATGACTGTCCCCAGTAGCCGTGGGAGGCCAAGGGCCCTGTTAGCCACGAGGGACATGTGACAAATATGAATGGCACGGGAGGCAAAGATGGAGGAGCGGGGAGGGGGGAAATTTCATTTTATCCTTTTGCATACTGCAGGGTCTCATAACAGGTTTCCAAACAAACAACTATTAACGAAGAGGAAGGAACCAGAACTAGAGCAAAATCATTAGTTTTTTCACCCCATCTTAATACAGCCTATGGGACCAAACAATTCATTTGGCACCGGGCATAGGTACCTGAGCGGGACGTACGAAAGATGTGGATGAACCCATCTAGGTCACATCGACCTAGGTCACAACAACTGCAACAAACGAGGGTTGTTTAAAAGATAGGGAATAAAGAATGCAAAATGGTTGACAATTCAGACGGCCTGCTCTGGTCCAGTCCTGTACTGACAGTACCTTCTCAGAGTATGATATTGTGATGTTTCCTACATCTCAGCCGTCAAACAGTGGCTTGAGTTGGGCGGTAGCAGTCGCAGATAAAGTGCCTTTGCCAGTGCGAGTGGAGGAGAGTTGGCAACCTCAGCTTTTTGCTTTGCACCTTTTGGGCTTGGGAGCTTTCAGTATGCTAAAAAGTCATTGTCCACCCAGTCATGGGAGGAGGGATGGAAGGAATATTGAGGTTCTGCTTGCCCTCTGAAGGTCAGATGACTTTCTGTTGAGATTTAGACTTTCAACCCACTTTTTCCCTCTCTAGAGGCAAGGGACCTATTAAGATCATCCGCCCCTGGAGGCGGCTGTATCTAATGGGTTTCCAGGTAACGCTGAGGGTTTTTTCTGTCTGATATGACTGGCACTCCTATCAAAGCCCTGGCCAGCCTCTGGAACATCTGAATTGCTCAGGCTTTTGACATGATCACTTCTGAGCATCCTCTCCCACTTGACTCCTTGGTATACTGCAGAACTTAGGGAAAGGGAAATGGCTCTGTACAAGTGGAGAAAAGATCTGGCTGCATAGAACTGAACAGTCAAGGGTATACGAAATATACATTTATTAAGAAACCAGAGGCCTTTCTTCTTGGAATAATAGGTTTGGAATTACCCAAGAAAGTGGTTAGATTGTTTTTGTATGCCACAACTGCTGCTAGAATTTTGCAGGCTAAAAATTAGAAAACACAAGAAGTGCCAACAGTGGAGAAATGATCAAGATAAAGATGAAGATGAAGACGAAGATGAAGACGATGGACTTTTCAGAGCTAGCCGGCCTGACCGGAAGAGTCCGCGACCAGAATGAGGAGGAGTATCAGGAGGAATGGATGAAATTTAAAGACTATTAATCTAAACATGCTAAGATAACTTAAATAGAAATACTTGCAAGTAACAGATTGGCCTAGGATTTAAATAGGTAATGTTATAGAATAATATGTTTAAATTTATAATGAAAAGAAACAAAGATGTTAAGAGACTAAGTAAATTTTATGTGAAAATAGTTGTGGAAAACCGTTACAATGATGTACATAGAAACTCAACCAGGGGGATTCAATGAAGTCACCCAACAATGTTAACAAAAGGAGAATCATTGCAGTTAGGATTTATGTTTATTTGTTTGCTTGCTTGCTTTTTGATGTTTGTTATAAATTTGGAAAAATAAATATTTTTTTTAAAAAAAACCCAAAAACATTGAATATCACATTTTATTTAGGAAAACAGAGAGGACATGGGATTAACCTCATGCTCTGAAAAGGCTGCCAAAGAAAAATCATGTATAAATTGGTTCTAAACGGCTGAGGGGTGTAGGTTGGTCCTGTTGCTAAAACGTCATTGTCCACCTAGTCATAGGAGGAGGGATGGAGGGAGTATTGAGGTTCTGCTTGGACTTTTCGGAGCTAGCCGACCTGACCGGAAGAGTCCACGACCAGAATGAGGAGGAGTATCAGGAGGAATGGGGTGCCTGCCTGCTATCCTAGAATAGGAATTCAGCCAAGAACCTTCGAACTATCCTAAGCCTTCATTTCTTCTGGTTTGTGAGTATGTTTAGCTAAATTCAGCCCATGTGGGTATCAGCCCATGTGTAGTTCAGATTCTGCAGTTTGATTGTACCCAAATGGCAGAAAATGCAGAGTGCTCTGTGTCAGAGTTGGAAAATGAATGAAAAAATTTGAAAAACCCCCAAAAACATTGAATATCACATTTTCTTTAGGAAAACAAAGAGAACAGGGGATTAGCCTCATGCTCTGAAAAGGCTGCCAAACAAAAATCATGTATAAATTGGTTCTAAACAGCTGAGGGACGTAGGTTGGTCCTGTTGCTAAAAAGTCATGGTCCACCTAGTCATAGGAGGAGGGATGGAGGGGGTATTGAGGTTCTGCTTGGACTTTTCGGAGCTAGCCGAACTGACCGGAAGAGTCCACAACCAGAATGAGGAGGACTATCGGGAGGAATGGAGTTCCTGCCTGCTATCCTAGAATACGGATTCAGCCAAGAACCTTCGAACTGTCCTAAGCCTTCATTTGTTCTCGTTTAGCTAGGGATGTTAAACAATGTTTTTATTTTCTTGTTTGAACCCTGTAAGAGATGTGCCAACTTTTAAGTTTGAATAATCTTGTTTTTAAAATAAATTTGGGGAAAGGATTTTTCCTGTTCTGTCTTTTGTGCCTTTTGCTCGGGAAGTCTAAATCTAACGCCTGACCAATTGGTCCACCTACCAGACCTGTTGAATTTCTGCCTGCATTTGTGGTAAAGCAATACAGGGCGGGGCAGCCCGATAACGCTGAAGAGATGATGAAGATGAAGAATACGAAAACTCCTGTTTTTCCGGAGTTCCTGACCACGCCCGGCTTCTTCCTTTGGACCCAGCCCTTGCTTGACAGTTTTCAGACCCTCAGCCCAGGACCAGATTCTGACGTCGCCTCACGGTAACCTCCTCCCCCGGGACCAGCACACACCCAAATGGCAGAAGATGCAGAGTGCCCTGGGTCTGAGCTGGCCCACACCTCTGAAAATGATGCGGATGCAACAAGTTCTGTTTCTGCAAGAGAAATTTCATGTGGAAGCCCCAGTAATAGAGCCTCAATTTGATAGATATAAATTTAAGTCTGAGGTTGTGGAGGTTGAAGGACAGACTTGGAGAGGCAGTGCCCCATGTGGATTGAGTGACGCAGGATGGGTGGTCTATATGCTGGAGGGTGGCACTGCGAGAAAGTTTGGAAGAATGGGTTTCCACAACCCCAAAGAGAGTGTGGAGTACGCTTTGGAATATTTCTTGGCCTATAAGTTGAAATATGGAGTTTGGGTAAGCGTGCTGAAGAGGATTAAAGGAGACGTCGGGAAAGAAGTTCTTTGGGACTCAATTTTAGGCTTGGAAAGAAACTTGCAGGCAGTCCAGGGAGATGATTTAAGGGCCTCGGATATAAGGGAACCGGGTTGAGGGAATTAATTGGTGACAGGAAAGACTGATAACATTTGTAAAAAGGACTGGCAGAATCCGAAACCAGGGGGAAGAGATGGTGGGGAAAATTGGGAATTTCTTAAAAATAGTATTTAGCATAATATTGTATGATTAAGAACTTTTGGGAGATGGTGGAATGATTCTATCTGGCTTTAGTGAAAATAAGATAAAGATTTGAGATATTAGGATTTAAGGGTATAAGATTTCAGGTTTTTTCTTTTCTTTTCTTTTTCTCTATCTCCATTTAGCAGATTGGGGTTGCGACAATTTTTTCTTCCTTTCTGTTTTTAGATGCTGATGGGAGATAAAAGTTTAAATACATAAGGGAATCAGCAATAAGTAGTAAGCAGTGAAAGATGGAAAGAATTTGCTGATCTGACTAATAGCTGGAATACAAAAAGGGAGGTGGGAGGAGGCCGGGGAAATAAGTTATTGAAAGATGGAATTTGAAAAATGGAATTTTTTTCCTCTTGAATGTTTTTGCTTTTTTGTTCCTCTTTTGTGTTGGTGGGGTGGAGGGAGGGTGTTTTTGTGTACCTTTGGGTTTTTGCTTCTTTCCCTTTTTCTTTTTAAGAGATGAAGATGAAGGGGAAGACGAAAACTCCTGTCTTTCCAGAGATCCTGACCACGCCCAACTTCTTGCTTTGATTGTACCCAATCTGCACTTTGATTGTACTCAAATGGCAGAAAATGTACAGTGCTCTGTTTCAGAGCTGGAAAATCAATATTTTTTGGGGGGGTGGGACTCAAAAACATTGAATATTGCATTTTCTTTAGGAAAACAATGAGACCAGGGGAATAACCTTATGCTCTATGTCAGAGCTGGCCCATACCTCCTTGCAGGCATGTCTTAAGCTTTAAGACCATGGGCCTCCAACCATTTGGGCCATATGACCAAGTGAGGCAACTTTCCAACTGCAGCAGCCCCATTTCCTTTGTAAAAGAAGATGAGGAAACGAAAAGGTGAAGAAATAAGAAAGCACAAATTTTTGAAGAAAAATTCAGCCCATGTGGGTATCAGCCCATGTGTAGTTCAGATTCTGCAGTTTGACTTTACCCAAATGGCAGAAAATGCAGAGTGCTCTGTGTCAGAGCTGGAAAATCAATGAAAAAATTTGAAAAAACCCTAAATACATTGAATATCCCATTTTCTTTAGGAAAACAAAGAGAACAGGGGATTAGCCTCATGCTCTGAAAAGATTGCAAGACAAAAATCATGTATAAATTGGTTCTAAACGGCTGAGGGGTGTAGGTTGGTCCTGTTGCTAAAAAGGCATTGTCCACTTAGTCATAGGAGGAGGGATGGAGGGAGTATTGAGGTTCTGCTTGGACTTTTCGGAGCTAGCCGACCTGACCGGAAGAGTCCACGACCAGAATGAGGAGGAGTATCAGGAGGAATGCAGTGCCTGCCTGCTATCCTATAATACGGATTCAGCCAAGAACCTTTGAACTATCCTAAGCCTTCATTTGATCTCGTTTAGCTAGGGGCCTG